>NC_092803.1:70517759-71723592 GCF_040954645.1 Diabrotica undecimpunctata | reverse complement strand
TAACTTCTTAAAAGAAAATGAAAAAATATACACTTCCCCTCTAGACATAGCCAATATTCTAGCTAGTAGTTTTAAAAGATTCTCAAGCGATGATGTTCTTCATCTAGATTGCTTGACCAAAAAAGAAAGGCCTGGATCTAAAGGTATTGATATGCCGCCTGATGACCTTTCTCCTTTAAATTATCCCATAACCATGGATAAATGAAAATACTCACTTAATAATACGATAAACTCTTCTTCTTGTCCTAATAACATCTTTGCAATATTTCTTTAAAAACTTCCAACTCAGTTGCCATCTAAGAACCCATTCAGACATTGTCTGAGGGTCAGCAGCAACCTCTAGTGGGAGTCTTACGTTGCCATGTAGGTTATCTGAGAAATACTTTAATATATTTTTAAATAAAATGTAAGACATACCAAATTTTGTACCATCTAAAAGGTTTTTACCCAGGTATTTAGTGGCTTAATTTATGTGCACCGAGTAACAAAACACTGATGATGGGCTTTTTAGTCCGAACACGTTCTGTGATTTTTGCGATTTTAAATTATATACATTTTATAAAGGATTTTAAATACACTTTTATCCCAAAGCATTATATCAATATGTCTTCCGAGAACTCAAGACATACAGTAACCATAATCTTATATATACCGATGCCTCTAAAATTATAGAGGAAGTGGTAATAGCATTTCTGTTTATTAAAACCAAAATAATAATATTAAACTGCTCAAATTACCATCCATTTAAAGAGCCGAGTTAACCGCTATCTTCAATGCAATCCATATTCAACAGTGTTAAGCGATTTAAAAGACATCAAGTTATTCAATTGTATTTAATGTAATATTTCTTGTATTTGGACGGAACTGATACAAAAAATTTGTCATTATGTCTGTATTCCCAAAATGTACTAAATAAATTGTAAAACCTTAAATTCTACTACGTCAATGACCCTTTCAAATTGATGCATAAATAAGTATTAAAAAATTGTTTAATTTGATAATGTTTTGCATTTTGAAAACTATTTCCGAAGTGAAAATTGAAACGTCAATAAACTTATTTTAAACTTCATTTGTGGTTTATTCACAATGAAAATATTAATTGGTTTAACCCTTTCGTAACGGGAAACTGATATATCCGAGAAATCATAACGAGTCCGATATCCGGGAGACGTATAAGTCCGCACGAACAGATGATGCACTTCGAGACGGAAAACGTATTAATCAGCGCATGGATAACTTGACTGTGATCATTCACGTAACAGAGCACCAGCAAAATATCAATAGTGGGGATTACACGCATCGATTCTTACTAGCTTCGATACGGGTCGATACTTGTTGATTTTGCGTCAGTAAAGTCATAACTTCGTAGGCATACGCATTGTATTTGCACGTTTTTTCACAATATGTTTCGTAAAAAGGGTTTGTCTGAAGAAGAATTATTAGAACTTGCTTTTAACAGTGATTCAGACGAAAACTTTGATGCTGAATCAGAGAAGAGCTATGGGTGGAAAAATATTTGCGAACCGACGTGCAGTGATAGTGAGAAAAACCATGACAGTTCAGAAAGTGACACCGAACTCGTTGTTCCTTATATTCCACAACCCAAAAGACGAAAAACAAAACAAAAAGAATCGTATCCTTTCGAGTGGCAAGAAAAAAATATTGCTCCTACAATACATAATTTTTCAAACGATGCCTCTGGATGTTGTATTGAAGCATTGTCGGACGCTCCATCTGTTCTACAAGTGTTTAAAGCCTTTTTTACACAAGAGATCATGGAAAAAGTCGTTGAACAAACCAATATATTCGGTGATAATGCCAATTCTCGAATGCCTGGCATTTCTCACATGAAAAACTGGCAAAACACAGATATTGATAAGATGTATGTTTATATTGCCATATCTTTGCTCATGTCACAACTAAAAAAAGCAGAGGCTGCGTGATTATTGGACCAAAGATGCTTTACTAGAAACACCAACATTTCAACAGTGTATGCCTCGAGATAGATATTTTCAGCTATTGAGAAATATCCACTTTTCGGATAACAATAACTGTAACGTAAATGACCCTCTTGTGAAAATTAGATTCATAAGTGACTATTTTAGGAATATTTTCAAGAAAAACTTCTATCCATTTGAAAATATTTCCATAGATGAAAGCCTTATGTTATTCAAAGGACGTATCTCGTTTCGCCAATATCTTCCTAAAAAAAGGCATCGTTTTGGAATTAAGTTTTTTGTTGCCGTTGATTTTTAAACCGGTTATATATTAGACTTCATAATATATACCCGAGCGGATACAGATATAACTCAGTATTCTGAGAATCTTGGTATATCTGGAAACATCGTTATGACACTGACCGAGCCATATTGGAATAATGGCCACAAAATTTACATGGACAACTGGTAAAGCAGTCCATTACTGGCTGAAGCTTTGTTCGAAAAAAAGACTAATTGTTGCGGAACTGTAAAGCAGAATCGAAAACATGCTGACATTTAAAAATAATCTGGAAAAATGTTCTATACAATACTTTTCTACTGACAAATCTTTGGCACTCAAATGGAAAGATAAAAGATAAAAGATGGTAAAAGACACAAGGTACTTGTATCAAAAGTGTAATCTGCCTTTCTGTGTAGTAAGTTGTTTTTAACGATATCATAGAATTTTAAAATTTTGAGTTCTGTATTGTTGAATTTGTTTCAAAATTAGAACTAGTTTTTTTTGTACACATTTTTTTGGTTATCTTGCTTCTTTATGAATTTTTAATTCAAATAAAAATGATTTTTTTAGTAACTTACTTGTTTCTTTTTCTAATAACGCCAATAAGAACAGAAAAATAAATAAAAATGAATATATGTAATTACCAGCATAATTACTAATTGTGACCGGGAAGCGGATTAATCAGCAACTGTTGACTTTGCCCGTACTGGGAAACTACACTCAGGTGCAAAAAAATCGATCCATTCCTTATTTCTTATTTATTTGAAGTTGTATAATTTTAGAGACATTAAATTACGTATGTAAATTTAGGTGTACCCTCGTATACGAGAAATAAAATAATATTTTTAATATTGCTTTTTATATTTCTTAAAACAAATTGGTATTTCAGGTTTTTGTCAAAAAGAGTCTGAAGCCAGTAGATATTTATTGAATGTTGTTTTTAATTCAACAACCATACTAGTGTAGTGATTTTATTTTTAAAACGTGTTATATTTTTATTTAATTATTCTTTCTAAATGTCTCTAACTCCGACAGATGCTGCAAGGGCGGTGACTTTAGTTCAAGATGGTCGTAGCCAATATTAAGCAGCTAAAATGTTGGGTGTTAGTCGATCTTCGGTTCAAAGAGCAGTTCGGCATTTTAGCGACACCGGTAACTTCACAAGAAGACCAGGATCAGGTCGTAGAAGGGTAACATCCGAAAGAGATGATCGATTTCTGGTCTCATCATGTTTGAGAAATCGGCATCTAACTTCAGTTGAACTGGCAAATCGTTTGAGCGAAGTGAGAAATGTGGATGTAAGCAGATGGACAGTTCGTCGATGACTTGTAGAAGGTAATTTATTATCCAGAAGGCCAGCCCTATCTCCAATACTATCCATAGAACATCGCAGAGCTCGTCTTGCTTTTGCAAGAGAACATGAAAACTGGAGTGATGCAGATTGGAGCAACGTATTGTTCTCAGATAAGTCCAGATTTTATCTAAGGTCACCAGACGGCCGAGAAAGGGTTTGGAGAAGACACGGAGAGCGATATTTTCAATATAATATTGCGGAAAGAATAAGTTATCAAGGGGGCTCCGTTATGGTTTGGGCTGGTATCAGTTCAGAAGCCCATACTGATTTAGTTATTGTAGATAGAGGTTCTATGACTGCTGCAAGATACATAACAAGTATTTTAGATCAGCATGTGGTACCTTTTGCTCCTTTCATTGGACCTAATTTTATTTTTATGGACGACAACGCGCGTCCTCACCTTACTAGAATCGTCAACCAATATATAGAGGTGGGAATTGTCCTCATGAACTGGCCAGCTTGCAGTCCTGATCTCAATCCCATAGAACATCTATGGGATATGATGGGAAGACGTCTTCGAGCACGAGTAACCCGTCCAAACAACTTGACTGAACTTACAGCAGCTCTTCATGAAATATGGAACCAATTGGATCCATTTGATATCCAGAGGTTATTTACCTCAATACCTAGACGTGTACAGGCTGTTATAAGGGCCCGAGGGGGAAACACTAGATATTGATTTATTATCAATGTTTTTCTTAATTTCAGAAAGTTTTGAATATTCTTGTATTTTTGAGTTTTGGCGTACCTATGTCTCTATTAATAAATGATTTTTTTGGATAATCTGTAAAAATTATTTTAACCTAACATACACTTTTACATATATACCTGATTTAAAACTAATATCTTCAAACGTTTTCTTTTTTCAGCAAATAATACCCATGGATCGATTTTTTTGCACCTGAGTGTATTACGTTTCACCTGATGCCGGCTCGAAAGAAATAAGATGTCACAAGAAAATAACATTATTCACAAAATTTTATTAAGATTGCTTATATTTTACTCGGTGTTTCGTTTTTAATATAACATAGTTTAAATTGGAATACAATTTTATCAAAGTTTCTATTGTTTTAGGTGTTTCACACTCCACTAACCCATAATGGCCTTTATAAAATTAAATACAGTTCTATATGTCTTCGGTATTCTTTCTAAACCAGAATCAGCGACTAAGCAAAAAACAAAACATTATGTACCATTTTTAGTTAGTTTTATAATCACAATATTACAGTTTGTTTATCATAACCAGTTGTGTAACTTAAGTAAAACCCTAGCGCATTCCATTATAATGACGAAAACAGTATCGTTATTCTTGAATTACCACAAACAAACGTTGGGTCTGTTGTTTCAACTGAATTTGATATATTTTAGGAAAGATGTTTCCAAAATTATGTTAACGATAAAATGCAAATATAACATATCAAAAATAAATCATGGAGAAAAAGCTCACATTATTTTTAGATTGATTGTTTTATTAACTTGTCTTATATCTTCTATTAATATAAGTTACCAATGTTTAAGTATAACTAGTGGTCTATCATCATTTTATATGTCTTTCCAATTATTTTTATTAGTAGAATTCTTAGCACAAGTACTAAATAATATAAAAAATAATTTAATGGTAATAAATCTACTAATTCAAAATATACTGTGTAAAAACAACCGAAACGAAGAAAGGCTTAGACGCTGCATGGAGTTTTTCTCTACGAATTATTCCGTGTTTAAGATGGCCAACAAAGTTTTTCAATTTCCAGTGCTGCTGATACTCTTTCAATTGTTTTTTAGAAGTATGATCGCCAGTTACTTATATTATATTAAGTTAGTTAAGCAAAATTATACGTTTGAATATAGTCCAGCGTTGACACCGTTGTTTTCAATAAGCTTGTATTTTAGGATATATATGTGTCTTATTTTGATTCACAAAGAGGTAAGTAAAATTTTTGTGGTGATAAGTAGTTTATAGCAATTTTATTTTCTTTCGTATATATTGAAATCACCCCGTATGTATTAAAACTCAGAAGAATATTTTCAATGTATTTCTATTTCTTCTCGTATATGGCAAAACACCGAAAAAGTATTTTCAATCCTTTTGCATCGCTAGAGTTGATGATAAACACATTTTAAAGTTGTAACAATAAAACACTGAAAACTTTGTTTTCAAAACTTTTTGTTTGAGAACTGTTTGTCTCAAGCTGGTCATTCAGAATTATATCTGTGTTTTTTAATTTGTTGATTTCCATAGATTCTAACAAAGATAGCTTAAGGCCTTTATTTTGAATGTGTAGAATTTTAAATTCGTCATTAAAAGAATGATTATGATCTAGAAGGTGAAGTGCGTATGTAGAATCTGTTTTTCTATTATTGAAAGCCCTTTTATGTTCTGCTATTCGTTTATTAAAATTTCTACCTGTTTGACCAATGTAAGTTTTTGGGCAGTCGCCACATTTAAGTATGTACACACCACTGTGTAAGTGTTTTTTATGTTGGCTCTTGTTGTTTTTAATATATTTCCCTAGGATGTTAATTGTTCTGGAAGCTGGTGTTATTCCTTTCTTTTTTATGTGTTTGGCTATTTTTGTTGATATTTTGCCTGTATATGTAATCGAGCAGAAGGTACTGGGTTTTTTCTCTGATGGTGGAAATACTAAGTTCAGAGCTTTCTTGTGTAGTTTTTGATTTAACATTTTATTAATTGTTTGTTCGTTGTATCCATTGTTTACTGCCTTATGCTCGATTACATATACAGGCAAAATATCAACAAAAATAGCCAAACACATAAAAAAGAAAGGAATAACACCAGCTTTCAGAACAAATAACAACCTAGGGAAATATATTAAAAACAACAAGAGCCAACATAAAAAACACTTACACAGTGGTGTGTACAAACTTTAATGTGGCGACTGCCTAAAAACTTACATTGGTCAAACAGGTAGAAATTTTAATAAACGAATAGCAGAACATAAAAGGGCTTTCAATAATAGAAAACCAGATTCTACACACGCACTTCACCTTCTAGATCATAATCATTCTTTTAATGACGAATTTAAAATTCTACACATTCAAAATAAAGGCCTTAAGCTATCTTTGTTAGAATCTATGGAAATCAACAAATTAAAGAACACAGATATAATTCTGAATGACCAGCTTGAGACAAACAGTTCTCCCCTCCTCAACCTAGTTCATTAGAGACTATAAAGTGTAAACCCATGCCAAAAACAGATCACTTGAGAAAGGCAATTAGCCGAAACGGCTGTAGTGTTCAGAATTTAAAATAAATTTTGTGGAAGTTTTGAAAACAAAGATTTCAGTGTTTTATTGTTACATAAAATGAATTTCCATCAAGTAACGGTCGAATCCATCAATTATTTTAAAGTTGGTTTATATATCACAGATGCGTATTTCTTCGGTATTTTTTTGATCGAGATGCCGATTTAGGATACTTTGCGCGTCAAATAAACAAAAATATTTCGGTTTACGCTTTGTTTATACTGATTTTAAAAGATTATCACTCTGCAATAGATTATCAAAGTGGTCACTTCATTGTTTCGAGTCCGGATTTTTTTTAATTCGTAATGGTTTTTGGTTTTTCGTTTTTGTCATGGAAATATAGTGTATTGTAGCAGTTAAATATGAAGTTCAGGTTGGACACAGATTTTAAAAAAAGAAGACGCAGCGTTGGTCATCTGCAGAAGCTTGTTTGTAGAAAAGTGAATTATACTCGAATGTAATTTGTCAATTTTTGTCAGAGTAATCACTGTTTTGTTTTCGTGCCGTGTCTTATCAGAGGAATTTCTAAGACGGCGCTCCAAACAAGTTTACAAGATACCCACATGGTTCCAAGCAGAAGCTTGAGTTTTTAAGAAGCCAAGTGTCGAAGATTGCGTCGAGATAATCCAGTACCCAGCTTCCATCTTCATTTTGTTTGTCCCAGGTCATTCTAGACTATTCTCGCAGTTTATGAGACGCATTTGTTTGTGTTGCAGTGAATTTTGAGCCCAGTTCCAACCTTAGAACTTTTAAAGGAGATAACAACATTTAATGAAAATCAGGTACTTTTCTTTATTAAATTTAAAAAAAAAGTAAAAATAGACATTTTCCATTAATACTCGCTTTCAGGACAAGTTAAGAAATTGTAATAAGTAAAATTTTAAATATCAGGGAGTGGCTAACTGTCATATTAATTATTCTCATAAAATCCACAAGGAAACTAAAGTTCCTGTAGTAAAAAAATTTTTTTCTTCAAACGTCAAATAATGATGACATTACTTATCTAACTTGATCTAGTCAAAGTTTGATGTCTCCGCCGGCAGCAGTTTTTTTCCCATTTCTTTACGGCGGAGGGAAAAATGTTGTCATGGCAACAATATGAAACATGTCACAAAGCAACAATACAAATGTCATTAACAACAATTAAAAATCATTTTTATTTATAATAATATTAAAAGTACAATTAGTTAATGAGGCATTTTCAAAATTGAAACCGTGCAAAAATGTTCCCGACTCTTGATACGTATTGGTAATTGTTGATGATACTGATGGTCGAGAACAACTTTCAGCAATCATTCCCGATGTTGGCGGCTTGCGAACAACAATAAGCTGTCTTTAATAATTGCCAACAACTGTCAAACAACTGTAACCAGGGAGACGCAAATCCCACCGACGACTTAATTATTTTAATTTCTAACATCTAGACGACGTTGATAGTTGTCACAGTTAATTTCGAGTAAAAATAGCGTATGAATTGTACTATTTATGGTTGAAAATTGCTACGTTTGAAGAAAAAATAGTATACTTTATTCGGCAAAGAAGCGACTTTTCTTGACTTGCCCTCTATTACGCGCCTCACTTCGTTCGGCGCGTAATATCGGGCGCGTCAAGAAAAGTCATGCTTCTCCGCCTCATAAAGTAATATACTATTATTCTCATAAAGTTTTAAAATTTAATATTAACATATGACAGTTGTAACCGTTTCAAAAGATTTAAAAGAAAATCATTATAAATCTCGATTATTTTTTTTTAAATAAAACTACTAACCCCATCTATCTGTCAAGTACCTATCTGTAGCTGACTCAAGGATTCTTCTGTAATTCCCAAATATATTCGGTAGATGAGCACATTCATCACCTTGTCACTTACGCCAAGAATCAGGTGTCATGATAGCGTCTCGCTCTTTTCTCTTAAGAACGTCCAACCGTTAAGACGTGTTTCCAAAGTGGGTCTCATTTAAAGACCCTTATTGGAGAGGCTATAATGCTGATATATTTCTAATACATGTCGCAAGATAGTATTGGTATGGAGTTATTCCAGATCATGGCCCAGTAGCGGTATCTTTTTATGGAATACCTAACCCCTCTTATCTAGGATGGTGGTGGATTGATATCGGATGTAGCCGAATCAATAGTTTATTGGGTGACTGATTAAATAAGAAATAAAACAGAGCAGAATAAGGTTGTACCAATTTTTATTATACCTACTTTCAAGACAACGGAATTGATTATGAACTCAAAAAAATGAAAATATAGTGAAGTGTTCTCATTTCTCATTTTATTTAAAGGTTTATTTTCTTCATTATTTCTAGTTGATAAATAACTATATTATTTTCCTAGCCCAGCAATTTCTGTTCCCAATTTTTAACTCCCTATAGTAATACCCTATGTGATAGGCAAAATTTTCATCACAAGCTAGTATTTTATTTACACGCCTTTAAGTTTTCTGCTTCTTTCTTTCTTTTCTTTACTTTATTTGTTCGACTTTATTACTTGTATGACTATCGGAGATAAGTTTATTCTCTCTCTCTCTCTCTCTCTCTCTATATATATATATATATATATATATATATATATATATTTGTTACATCCTAAATTTATAACTAGTATATATTTTTCAATTGTGTCTTATTTTATTTGATACATATACTACGCATCTTAGCAGATGTTTAGTGACTATGAATATTGATGTGCTTTCAGAGTTCTTTATTTTTTTACGCTGGTTCTGTCTCTCTATTCTAGATTGCTTGTACTGCAATTACAACGTTTTTGTCTAGTAATAGTTTTCCACTGTCTCAGTCCATTATATAATAATTACCGTCTACTTCTCTCTTACTCCAATTTTACCTTAAACAATAGCCTACCTCTATTATGGGCCAAAGGGCGTTAAGGGCATAAAGGAATATGAACGATATGACAAAAGAGTCTAATATTCTTGTCAATACAAACATAGCGTGATGCCTTGGATTTTTAACTTTCTCTGTTTTTAGATATTTGAAATATTATGTCTATTTTAGAGAGATGCCTCATGATGCCATGGTTAAGCTTCTATGTCTTAAGATATTCGAAATATTATGTCTATCTTGAATGTAAAACATCCACGATTGACGGTCGTTAACATTACAGATGTTATTGTCAGTAGTCAATATTTCATATTATCCATGCAAGAGTTGTGCATTTTGTTCAGCCTCAATTTAGAAACCCTCATATATGTACTTCAGCCTGTCACTGGCCAAAACGTAATAAGGATACAGCCAATTATTTTACCGAGCACATAGAAAAAACCTTCTGACTATTATTTCGCTAAAAATAACTTTGACATTGGAGATAAAGTGAAAGCATTTCTGCAAACCTCATATCAACTGGAACCACCTATTTAAAATTTTACTGTTGACCATGTTACAAAATCCATTTAAATCCAAAAAATTCTGCAGGATACGACTTAATTAGTGCTAAAATTCTGAAAGGTACTGAAGAATTTGACATTAATATACAAAGTTGTTTTAAGGACGGGGTACTTTCCGCTTTTGTGGAGGATAGCCCAAATTATACTTATCTTTAAGTAAAGAAAACCTGCTGAACAAACAACATCCTATACACCTATTAGCCTACTCCCTGCTATGGCAAAGTTACTAGAAAAATTACTTGTAGAGATAATTTTTCGACTGATAAATTGCGTTAGGCTTTCACGGCCATCGTCTAACTTATTAAACTGTTTATTCGGGCTGTTGGGCCGTTGTCTTCTGTTGAGATTTGTTCTCGACGTTTCGCCAACACTAGGGGTTGGCATCTTCTGGAGATGTTGATGCTTCGCTTGTAAGCAGAAACTGACGACGCGTTGTACTACGGAGGCAATATTTATAATTCCCACTCGCCTCCCCTCCACTGGTTTCGGCTTGAGGGGGCGTGTCGTTGTTTATAGTAGCTTTTCTATCTCCGTGTTTGGCGGGAAGGGCGTTTGTGGATTTTAATACTGGTATCCATGTTTTGTTGATTTTTAATCCTTCTTCTATCCTATTGAAATTGTTTGGGTGCTTGTATATTTCCACCGCTTCCCGATATAACCGTGGGTAGTACTGTGAAGTTCTGTCCAGCATCTGTGTTTCTTCAAATAGTATTCGATGTTCTCCGCTTCCCAAAGCGTGTTCGGCAACGGCAGATTTGTCGATATGTCCTAAACGACAATGGCTTTTATGTTCATTTATCCTGGTGTTGGTGTGTCTTTTTGTGGTTCCCACATATACCATTCCACATGTGCATGGTATTCGGTATACTCCGGCCGTTGCTAATGGGTCGCGTTTGTCTTTTACCGATCTTAAACAATCCTTGATCTTCTTTGTAGGTCTGAAGATGGTCTTTATGTTGGCTTTCTTGAGTATTCGCCCAATTCTGTCCGTTACCCCCGATATATAGGGCAAGAACGCTTTCCCTTTACATTCTGTTTCTTCGTCCCTTCTTCTAGATACGTTGTTCATCGCCTTGTGTATTTCTCTTCTGGTGTACCCATTAGAGGTGAGCGCTTTTTCAATATAAAGAAGTTCACTTTGGAGATGTTGTGGTTCACAAATTCTCTTCGCCCTCTCTGCAAAAGTTTTGATGATACCTTGTTTTTGGCTAGGATGATGATTTGAGTTCCTGTTTAGGTATCTGTCTGTGTGTGTAGGTTTTCGATACACTTTATGTCCTAAGTGACCTTCCTTTCGATTTACTAATACATCCAGGAACGCTAGTTGTTGAGCTTTTTCTGTTTCCATCGTAAATTGAATATTTGGATGTAGTGTATTTATATAAGCCAGGAAATCGTTTAGTTTTTCTGCTCCGTGACCCCAAATCACAAAGGTGTCATCAACGTATCTGAACCATACCCTAGGCTTGTATGCTGAGTCCATTATCTTCTTCTCTAAATGCTCCATGAAAAGGTTGGCTACGACCGGGCTTAGTGGGCTTCCCATTGCTACTCCATCCATCTGTTCATAAATTTGGTCTTCCCATGAAAAGTATGTGGTAGTTAGGCAAATACGGTATAATTCCACCATATCCTTGGAAACTATTCCCTCAATTAAATTCAGAACGTCTTCTAGGGGGACTCTTGTAAATAGGGAAACCACATCAAAACTAACAAGAATGTCAGATTCCTGCAAAGTTATTCCTTTGATCTTCTCAATAAAATGGGCGGAGTCTTTTACAAAGGCATCGTTTTTTCCTATATGTGGTTGTAAAATATCGGCCAGATGTTTTGCAAGGCTGTAAGACGGAGATCCTATGGAGCTCCGTAGTACAACGCGTCGTCAGTTTCTGCTTACAAGCGAAGCATCAACATCTCCAGAAGATGCCAACCCCTAGTGTTGGCGAAACGTCGAGAACAAATCTCAACAGAAGACAACGGCCCAACAGCCCGAATAAACAGTTTAATAAGTTAGACGATGGCCGTGAAAGCCTAACGCAATTTATCAGTCGCCTCTACGGGGAGGAGGTAACTATATACTACAGAAGACTAGATTGTCTACGGAAGAAGAAAGCTCAACTTCTTGCGTCGTTAGCTTTTCTATCACGATGTCGAGACAACGGGGTACTACCGAACTTCTTACGAACGAATCGATCCATCAGAACAAGTCAAGCCAATAGAATATATACACGCATGGAAAAAGCACTATTACGAGAACGAATACATGACACCAGACGAAATTTGGCGAAGGTTGACAAGGAGCTTCTAGATTTGTTTTACGTTTTGAGCAGCAGGTTGAAATATGAAGATTGGAATAAAATTGAATCCATTTGTTACAGAAAAATGGAAAATGAACTAGAAAGGAACACTGAACGCCAGAAAAATAAATACGAACGCTTAACCAAACATAAGGAGGTAGAATCAAAACAAAACACAGAAAGAACAGTGGTCAATCTTTCAGATAAAGTTTTAACTTCAGCTGAAACATCATTGTTAGCCAAAGGGGGAAATTTTGCGATTGTGCCTAAAGTTATACCCAAAGAAGACATCATCGCTAATATAGAGTCTGCGATCCGCAACTTACCAATCGAAGCAGCTGAAGAAATAAGGACAGAATCAGCAAGAATTTTGCATAAAGCTAAGACACCGAAAAATAATTTGAGCCACCAAGAAATACGTGCCATAAAATCGTTAAACGCAGACAAAGATGTTGTAATTTTACCAGCAGACAAGGGAAACGCCACGATCGTAATGAAGACAGCCGACTACAAAACGAAAATACAAAATCTTCTAGATCCTGCGGTTTATAAGAAACTTAAAAAAGATCCCACAGCAGTCACCCTACGGAAAATCAACAGACTTATTAAATCTTCGTCCATACCAGAGGAGATAAAGCCAAGAATATGCAACAGCGAAGCAGTCCCACCACGCTTGTATGGCTTGCCGAAAATACACAAAGACGATGTACCTCTCCGCCCTATTGTGAGCTCCATAGGATCTCCGTCTTACAGCCTTGCAAAACATCTGGCCGATATTTTACAACCACATATAGGAAAAAACGATGCCTTTGTAAAAGACTCCGCCCATTTTATTGAGAAGATCAAAGGAATAACTTTGCAGGAATCTGACATTCTTGTTAGTTTTGATGTGGTTTCCCTATTTACAAGAGTCCCCCTAGAAGACGTTCTGAATTTAATTGAGGGAATAGTTTCCAAGGATATGGTGGAATTATACCGTATTTGCCTAACTACCACATACTTTTCATGGGAAGACCAAATTTATGAACAGATGGATGGAGTAGCAATGGGAAGCCCACTAAGCCCGGTCGTAGCCAACCTTTTCATGGAGCATTTAGAGAAGAAGATAATGGACTCAGCATACAAGCCTAGGGTATGGTTCAGATACGTTGATGACACCTTTGTGATTTGGGGTCACGGAGCAGAAAAACTAAACGATTTCCTGGCTTATATAAATACACTACATCCAAATATTCAATTTACGATGGAAACAGAAAAAGCTCAACAACTAGCGTTCCTGGATGTATTAGTAAATCGAAAGGAAGGTCACTTAGGACATAAAGTGTATCGAAAACCTACACACACAGACAGATACCTAAACAGGAACTCAAATCATCATCCTAGCCAAAAACAAGGTATCATCAAAACTTTTGCAGAGAGGGCGAAGAGAATTTGTGAACCACAACATCTCCAAAGTGAACTTCTTTATATTGAAAAAGCGCTCACCTCTAATGGGTACACCAGAAGAGAAATACACAAGGCGATGAACAACGTATCTAGAAGAAGGGACGAAGAAACAGAATGTAAAGGGAAAGCGTTCTTGCCCTATATATCGGGGGTAACGGACAGAATTGGGCGAATACTCAAGAAAGCCAACATAAAGACCATCTTCAGACCTACAAAGAAGATCAAGGATTGTTTAAGATCGGTAAAAGACAAACGCGACCCATTAGCAACGGCCGGAGTATACCGAATACCATGCACATGTGGAATGGTATATGTGGGAACCACAAAAAGACACACCAACACCAGGATAAATGAACATAAAAGCCATTGTCGTTTAGGACATATCGACAAATCTGCCGTTGCCGAACACGCTTTGTGAAGCGGAGAACATCGAATACTATTTGAAGAAACACAGATGCTGGACAAAACTTCACAGTACTACCCACGGTTATATCGGGAAGCGGTGGAAATATACAAGCACCCAAACAATTTCAATAGGATAGAAGAAGGATTAAAAATCAACAAAACATGGATACCAGTATTAAAATCCACAAACGCCCTTCCCGCCAAACACGGAGATAGAAAAGCTACTATAAACAACGACACGCCCCCTCAAGCCGAAACCAGTGGAGGGGAGGCGAGTGGGAATTATAAATATTGCCTCCGTAGTACAACGCGTCGTCAGTTTCTGCTTACAAGCGAAGCATCGACATCTCCAGAAGATGCCAACCCCTAGTGTTGGCGAAACGTCGAGAACAAATCTCAACAGAAGACAACGGCCCAACAGCCCGAATAAACAGTTTAATAATTTTTCGACTGTTCTAACAACCATTCAAATTTCGTCACTTTTTGTCATGTGGAACAATTTCACCCAATCATGTCAACATTAGACTAATAATTGCATTCAGTGGAATTTTTAATCCCTATGACAACACAATCGAGTTTGACAACTTCATCCAAATAAATTTCAAAATGTCACCTTTCGGCAATGAGAATGTTCAAAGTATAAATGAGCTAATCAAAGAAAAAATTCCCAGAAATACAACCTACAGTCACAAATATATTTGGGGAATATTCATGGAATTTTCTAATAATATAATAAATAATCTAATGTTAACTTAAATTTTAATAATTGTACTTTCACTAACTGTACTTTTAATAAATAAATGTTTCGTTATGTTGAGTTATTATTTTTTTTTTTCGAAAAATTATCCGCCGAATATCCATCGGACATTGATGAAGGCCTCATAATTTCATGACAAATTTCTCAAGCTCGTTGCTTGGTAACAGCACTCAGCCTTCGGCTTCGTGCTGTTACCAAAGAACGAGCTTTCGATTGTCATGAAATTATCTCGTCTGTTATCAATGTCCTAGAACCAATTCTGAAAGCAAATTAATTAATTCCTGACTATCAATTTGGATTTATAACGAGACATGCCTCCATCGAACAAGTCCACCGAGTTACACAAAATTATATAAGTGATTTGAAGATTAAGAATACAGTTCCGCTGCCTTTTAAGACATCGACCAATGTTCAATCACAAATTAATACCTTAATTTGTAATCTCACATTATTCTTAACTTCTTAACCTTTTATAGTTTCACCGGGTTTAACTGAGACATTGTAAAACTATATCGGGTAATATTTTAATAATTAAAGTCCATTCACCTACAAACCTGCACTTAATAAATTGTCGAATAATATATTTTCTAATTGAACTTCCTAAGTGTTGCAATAACGACCTAGATTAAATTGTATTGTAAGCTCATAGTTCAAAGTTTGTTAGCATGATAGAAGCATTAACATCTGTGCTGAGGTATACAATATTTGTGAAATTATAAATTGGGGATTTGAGCGCATTATAGAAAGTTACCTAACCAACATCTATAGTGTAATTAGTAGTAGCTGTCAATAAAACCATAATTTTACTCCACGACTTCAACATTTTATTGTCTTTACCATCGTCGATCGAGAAGAATCGGACAAAGGAGCATTACAAAACGATTTGATCCTTAGAACTACATTCGAATCTGTTCACCCAAGGTTTCGACAAAGTTTGGCCCAATGGACAGATTACTCTATAACAGAGTAATAAGTAAACAGTCTGTAACTAAATTAACGTGAGTTAGGTACCGTCCATTGACGGTTCTCTAAGTATTATTGCGGTAGGTCTTTGGGCCATACTCTCTTCAATCTCCTTTGGGCATGTAATTGGGTGAATCAATTATTTATTAGTTCGTTGTTGTGATCAGTGATGCGATTTTTATATTTTACAGAGTGATTCTTTATTATGTCCTTAAGTTATGGGATGTACAGATCATAGAGAAATGTTTCGTTAGATATATAACATGGAGCTTTACTTAAAATACGGAGTATTTTGGATTGAAATGTTTGAAGTATCTTCGTATTTGAAGGTTTACCACAGCCCCATAGTTCTATTCCATATGACCAAACTGGTGTATAAGTATAACTTTATATAAAAGCAGTTTATTTCAAGAGATAACTGAGACATTTTGTTAAATAGCCAGTTCATATCTTTTAGTTTAAGATCTAGTTGTTTCCGTTTAATTGTAATGTGCGTTGTCCATGTAAGTTTGACAACTAATTTTATAGGAATGAGAGTATTATTAATATAAACTTGTGAAAATGTAAATTTTCTTGTTGTAAAAGTAGTTTGTACTGATTTGCTAGCACTAACACTGATCTTCCATCGTTTAGGCCAGTTTTGTAATTGGACTAAATGATTTTTTACTTTTTGTGATGCTACATTAGGGTCGATATCCACTGCCAAGATTCCCGTGTCATCGGCAAAAGTAGCTAAGCAGGTATCATTTCTGGTTAAAACGTCTGCTGTAAATATAAGATACAGAAATGGGCACAAAATGCTACCCTTAGGTACGCCAGATTGTATGATGTGATAATTTGAATAGTCCTCTTAAATTTTGACTTGGAAGTAACTTGGTCAGTAAGATATGATTTTAGTATAAAGTATAGTTGGTCTGTTAGGTGTAATTTCAGTTTGTAGAGGAAACCTTTAAACCATACTCTATCAAATGCCTGTTGTATATCTAGAAACACTCCAGCGCAGTATGTTGTTGTATATTCTTGTTAATAATACCACTGCTTTCTCAGTAGCTTCTGAAGTAATTCTCCCGTTATCAAATCATAGCCAGAAGCTTGCCATTTTTATTTTTTGTCAAATATTCACGAAATAATACCCTGTATTATTGCTTAGAATTAATTTAAAGTAGAATCAAATTTTATTTAAGCGTAACTGCTTGTTGCTTACATAACATGGATCATTGAACCAGTGGCGGCTCGTGGCTTGAGAGACAAGGTCGGCAAGGTATTTTTTGTCTCCACAGATAGGTATACCGTCTAATAAAGACTTCAATCATCATAGGAGATTTTTTGTTTTCTTGTTTTTTGTTTTTTTTTTGTTTTTTCGTATAAATTTAGAACCTAAACATGTTTATAAATTAACTCTAGTCTACGTTGTTTGGAAGTAGCAAAATAGGTAATAACGTCATTGTAAAATTTATTAGAGTTTTGGAGAGATTTTAAAAGTTTTTTTTATTGACATTTAAGACAAGCTTGACATTCTCTCTTGTTTCATGGTATTTCGACAATGCGTTTTGATTCTTTTGAGGCAAGAGAAATCTCGTTCATTTGAGGCAGACGTTGGTGGTAATGAATGAGAGAATTAATGACAATAATTTATGAATTTCGGTAATAGTTTGTTGTAATGAATTGCAGTAGTTATATAAAATTATACATATCTTGTAACTTATTCCATCTTCCGAAAATATTTGAATCAGCATATTAAAACTTTTAATTCATTTTCTAATTTTATTTTATTAAAGAATGATGGATAATTTTTAATTAACCTGTCTAATAAATATCTTGGAAATTCTTTGGCGTAACTTTTAAATTTTGAATCGTCAAAGAGGTCAAAAATTTGCAAATCTTTAAAATTCGAAAAACGACTATCTATTTGCATAATAATAGTATCCAAAATTTCAAAATATACTCGTTTTTCGAGATCTGTTTTTGTGTCATGCCTTTGGTCTTTGTTTTGGGGGTTCGGAAATATCAAGCGAGTCCAAAACGTCACTGCGTATATACTGGAAATTACTATCATTACGAAAATCTCTAGGATTTTGCACCAGTCTTGTTATTCTATTGTTGGAATGAATAATGTCAGTTAACTGATTTTGAACAACATATCAAATCGGTTTGGGTAAACACTTTCTTAAAAATATTTAAAAGTATGTTAAAAGAGTAATCATTTAATAAAGTTTTTAAACCGATTGCTTCACGGATCGAGATATCTTTACTTTCAAAATCGTCGCATTCAATAATAAAATCAAAAACTTCCAAAAGCTGTTCACGAAAATCTGCTACAGTGAAAACTAACCGAGATATAAAATTCCATCGCGTCTGATAAACTGTTGGCATTTTTTTCGAAACAAACCGTTCTAAAACATTAGTCCGTTTAGGCGAGCTTGAGAAAAATGAAGCAAATCCGCTTGAACTGGCAAAAAAAAGACGACATTCTTTAATTTCTTTACATGTATCCTGCAAAACTAAATTCATTCTATGCGCATGACAGTGAGTAAATAAAGCTTGCGGTGCAATAGTTTTAACTTTTGCCTGGAGACCATTTAATTCACCAGACATCACGGCAGCGCCGTCATAAGTTTGCCCTACCAATTTATTTTTGATATCAAAAATTTTTTAATCTGTCCTTTAAAACACCAAAAATATATTCTGCCTTATGGCTTTTACTCACGTCTTTAAAACCTAAAAACCTCTCATAGATATTATCATGTAACGCGTATCGAACAACAATTGATAATTGTGAATGACATGATATGTCGGTAGTTTCATCAACTTCTAGTGAAAAGCAAATGGTTTCCTGAATCTCAGATTCAATAACTTTACTTAAAATGTAACTAATTGATTCTATTAATTCATTCTGGATTGTTTTAGATACACCGCTAAATGTTTTCGAATCAGAAAGTAAATTAGAAAATTCCAAATCGTATTTCTTAAACATTTTTATTAGTTCTCTATAATTACCTTGATTTAACGAATGCTCCGATTTATCGTGTCCCCTAAAAGATAATTCCTGACAACTAAAAAAAATTACAATATCAATTAAACGACGTAAAACTGCGTGATTATTTTTTACATATTGTTCTGAAGCTATTTTCTTGTGGCATTTTAAATTAATTAATATTTAAATGGGAATAAGCCACAATTAAAGGTTAAAATACATTTATTGACGTTTCAATTTCCACTTCGGAAATCGTTCTCAAAATACAAACATTAGTAAATTAAACAAATTTTGTTTTTGTTACTTAGTGAAAAATTCTTCTAATAATTTAATTTTATCTGACTCATCTATATTGACAATTCAGACATACATTATACATTTTAAAGTAGACGACTTTAAAATGATATTGTCGGGATAGTATTATGAGGTTTTTTCCTGGTTTTTCCCTCATAATTTACTATGGAATCACTAACGGGAGAATTTTACTGTCATCATGGCATGTATTTGTCTTTTTAAAGACGAATTACATGTTATGATTTTTTCTGACGGATATTCTCACGTTAAAGTTGATTTCATGTAATCGAATGAACTATCTTATAAGTAAAGTCGTCCCAGGAACGCAACTCAACAATATTGGCAATATCATTTTAAAGTCGTCTACTTTAAAATGTATAATGTATGTCTGAATTGTCAATATAGATGAGTCAGATAAAATTAAATTATTAGAAGAATTTTTCACTAAGTAACAAAAACAAAATTTGTTTAATTTACTAATGTTTGTATTTTGAGAACGATTTCCGAAGTGGAAATTGAAACGTCAATAAATGTATTTTAACCTTTAATTGTGGCTTATTCCCATTTAAATATTAATTAATTATTTTTTACAATTTCGTTATGTTTAATAGCATTCTTACGTTGGCATTATCTAATGAAACATAGATATTTTGTTTTCCAAATAAATCTAATTTAATCTGGCTGTAAGTATGATCTTTCGAAATATCATGTTTATGTAAAGCCCTAAATAATTCCTTTAACTTATCGTAACCAGATTTACACCACGGATTTTGATGTTTGTTCCTATTTGTCGAAAATAAAATGCAAGGCCAACAGAAAAGTTTGTTTTTTATTTCACTCCCGGTAAGCCATGAGTACTTATATTAATCTTTTGTCAAGTATTTAATCCAGCTATGTATATAGGCTGGCAGTTTCATGTCATTGCTGGTTTGTTGAAACATCCTCCTTTTCTGCTAATGAAATATATTTGGTTGATTTTCTTTTATTTAATATTTATGAAATAACATACAAAATACAAAAGTTGCATATTTTCTATATACAAGAACTGTATATATACTGTAAGAACAAGGTTGGCAAATTAAATCACATTTATTTTTTTTTCTGCTTTGAATGGTTCTAAATAAAGACCCCTTTCACTCTTTTGACATAAACACTCCGCTATCATGCATTTCCAAATCAAGAGTAGACAGGGTCTAATCGATGACCATTCTTTTGGTTACTACATCCTGTATTTATATCCATATAAACGATACCAACAAATATTGCAGGTTAATAAATTACATTAAAAATTTATAAATTCAATATTTAATTATCATAAAATATTATTAATCTATGGCCTAAAAATTACGTAAATAAATTATATTACTTATTCAGTGAATACAAACATGTGAGTAGGAGTTCTTGGAATCGTCAAAGGCAAACAATTTAATAGAGTTTTTATAAATACCTAAGTAATTTTATAAATATGTGGATATGTTACAACGGATCGTAAGTATATGTAATATGATTCTTTTTACAGCACTACAGAATTGAAAAGTTGGAAGTACATTTTTAATAACCAAATTGAGTTGCACTGAAAATAACAAAATTTATTTATTTTTACAAAATTTACAAACATATTTATAACGTATCATACCTAAAAATAACAAAGAAACAACAATTAAAGCCATTAATATGGTTTTGGTATCCTTTCACATCGATCTTGCATTTCGTCGGTAAGGCGGTAAAATTCAAATTTAAAAAAATCTTGACAGCAGATATTGTATGTCGGGATTTTCTTTACATATATAAAAACAGCCTTAAAAAATTATATCTTTTATAGATATTTTTATTAATAGTACCCCATTTTTCTGCCTCTGTTATTCTGTCTCTTCAATTCGCAAGTTTCCGTGTTCCATGATTCCATGGAACATTGATTCCGTGTTCGATGTTCATTTCCTGTGTTCCATGATTGTTGCATTCATGGTCGGAGGTTAAACTGTTAAATTTCCTGTGAATAAAGCAAGTGTCATTTATTATTGATTTACTGAAAGTTCTTCTTTTAAACACCAGTTAGCTGCTAGGTTTAAGACACTGCAATCAGCAATAATACTGTCATGCTTAGACTAACCACTATAACCAGAAGAGTCTACATATCCCAGTGCACGAAATCCTTCTCTTTTGCGATTGGCATTCTTAGAAATTAAGCAGACTCTAATCTGTCGCCATTTGTTCGGAATATAATTTTGGATAGGGTAGGGGGTAGATACCGGCAGAGGACAGATCTACCTCAAGAATAGCAAATCTGCTCTCATGACCTGATAGTGTTGCCCCTAAATAACTCTCTCTTGGGAGAAACTACTTTAGGACCCATAAAATTTCTATTGAGACTTAGTTTTCTTCCATGCTACCTGACAATTACATAGAGAAAACTAAATGCAAAAAATTCGTAAGTTAAAGTGGAAGTTATCGTGCTAAAAACTGAATGGTAGCACGTCACGCCGCAGCTAACGATGCTCTTTGGATACTGGGCGAAATTCCGTTGAATATTAGACGTGTTTCTGTATGCGGTGCTCTATAGGAATCAACCAATGATTGCCAGCTGCTAGTGGGAATAAATATAACTATTCACCAACATGCAAGACAAGCACAAAAAATCCGACTACTGTAAACCAACTCTACTCAAAGTGCCTTAAAAAGATGAACTTTAACATCGCCACATATAATGCTCGACACTCTCTACCGAGGAAAGCTTCAAAGAAATGGAGGAAGAAATCTCAAAAGTGATGTGGGATATAAAGGGTATCAGTGAAGTTAGAAAAAAAGAAGTGAGTCTGATCACACTCCCATCATATTTCTGGTACTAGAAAGGAGAAGAGGAATCAACAGTCGGAGACGTTGGATTCCTTATTCACAACAGAATTGGCAACAAAATTGCGTCAATAAATCAAATCTCAATAAGTTCAGTCTACCTTAATATTAAAATAAGCGCAAGATATATCCTAAAGATTACGAGTATTCAAGTGTATGCCCCTACTACAAAATATACAGATGAAGAAGTCCAAATATCCTACAAGCAAATATCCTGTGCAATCAAGGAAAATTCAGTCCACTTCTTAATAATAAGTGGCGCTTTCCACGTCAAAATAGGTACTAAGCAAGACCCCACTGAAATAATATTGAAAAATTTTGAAAGCGAAGGCAGCAATAATAGAGGCAAAGAACTGTTAACTTACTTTTTGGACAACAATCTCCATCAAATGGACATCTTTAAAAAAAGCTCAGACAAACCAAACAGAATTATTTAAAGACGTAAATCTGTTAAACCGGTTTAGTACAAGCAGTTGTCATAGATTATTAACAGCGATAATAACGATATCGACCGAAAAAGAAAGACTTAAAATGATAAATAAGAAACAACCAAAGAAATGGACTAAACCAACTAATATTCGGGAATACGAAAAATATATTGATAATTCACGGAAAGATACAACAATATACTTCAATATAGTGA
This sequence comes from Diabrotica undecimpunctata, assembly GCF_040954645.1. Lineage (NCBI taxonomy): Eukaryota > Metazoa > Arthropoda > Insecta > Coleoptera > Chrysomelidae > Diabrotica > Diabrotica undecimpunctata. The sequence goes on along the minus strand of NC_092803.1, from coordinate 71,700,720 downwards.
GCAAACAAATAGTCAACACAATGCAACAGGTTTAAACTAAATATCGTCCAACAAACAAAAATAATGAAAAACTAAGTCAACCTACGGAAACCCTTATAGAACCAAGACCACAGATCAAAGGCAATAAGAAAATACACAAGGAACTACAAAGCCGAAAAAACTAATCAAGCAATAGTGCAAAATAAGGACATATAAGTTTTGAGAAGGAGCTTTTGAAGGAGAGTTTTGAAAAAAAATAGAAATTAATAAACTAAGAAATATAGTTGGAGAAAAAAACTATGAACGAAGATGAAATATTAACAATAGTCGAACAGTTCTACCTAGAGCTATATAATCGTTCTCCAATTTCCGAAGTGGAAATTTAAACGTCAATAAACTTACTTTAACCTTCAATTGTGGCTTATTCCAATAAAATAGTAATTACTTTAAATCGCCACAAGAAAATAGCTTCAGAACGATATAGAGCTGTGTAGAATAATAGAAAAATATAACGATAAGCAACCTCCAATTACAATAAAAATCAAGGTGTTAAATCAAGAATCGGATTTAATGCCCGATAACCACAAAATCAGGAATCAAAGAGGCCGTGAAGAAAAATAATCGAACCCTAGGCGAAGATGGATCTAATGACCATCTATGGCTATCTAATGAACCCCAAATATAGAAAGTGGTGGAATGCAAGAAATGTCTAGTGCTAATATTTATTGATTGTTACAGAGCCTTTGACAAAGCAAAGTAGCAAAATACTACATGCGTTTAAAAATGCAGGCTAAATTATAGGTGTACAAAATTATTATGCAATATACACCTACAGGCAACAACCACTATCAAATTATGTCACCTAAACTATTTAATACGGTGCTGGAACATATTTTCAAGAATTTGGATTAGTTGACAAAGGGAATAAAAATAAATAGGGAATATCTAAGCAACGTTTCGCCGATGATATAATCATAATAGCTGAGGATCTAGGAATGGCAAGAGAGATGATACAGAAATTGGTTGTGGCTACAGAAAACGTAGGTTTAAAAAAACATCCCGAAAACAAAGATATTGATAAATTTGGGCTTCCGGCAAAGACAAGAGACCTATGTTCAGCATTGGACTTTTGAAGCTACGATAAAACTAACTCCTGTTGAATATTGTTGCGATGCAGTAGTCTTGCTGTAGCAAATTTTTTACTTTAGAAAGATCATAAAAAAATTCACTACTGTATAGGCCAGTATAGTAATATATAGTAATATAGTAGTTATTGCTTAAACTTCTCTTTTTCTTGTTCAGTCGTCAGAGATATGACCCCTAAAAATCATATAAACAAGCTGAATTTTGCTGAGAATATTAATTTTGGGACTCTGGGAAAAAGATGTAAAAAAGTTTACCACTTTTACCCATAGCTTTCCCCTAAAGAGGTAAAAAAACGCAAAAAAATCAATTTATTAAGAATCTGTACTCCGTAGAAAAAAATGTTTCAAATAAAAAATGTACCTAAGATAATTTTGAAGAAAACTGTTTACTAGCACTTTTTGCGTAGAAGGAATTGTTCTCTCAGAAACAACGCTTGAAGCGACTTGTGATTATGAATGTCATTTGCCTCGCGCGAAATCAATGCTAAATAAAATTTGTATCAACTCGATGGTAAAAAATCTATATCTTCTGATCAGAGTGTCCTATCAACAAAAATCAAAATGCGTTTTAAAGAAGAAGAGTGGAGCTTTCGTATACAAAATTTAAACTTTTACACTACAAATGATCTTTCGTCACTGGAAATGCCTTCAAGAAGACGGTTTTGGGAGTAATTTATAGCAGAACTTAAGTACTTTTAAAAAACGTACTAGTGTAATAAAAAAAACAAGTTTAAACGTTTTAGAAATTTGTAATATGTAATGTGAAAGTTCAGCGTTTTTTAAGCATATCAAATGCCTCACATTTGCCCAAAACTCAAAACTTAAATTTCATGCTTTAAATTTTGAAGATTGGGTTCTATTTATGGAAACTTCATAGTGGTCGGTTAATAAAAGGGATATATTGTATTGATCTCATGAGAATCATAAAAAATAGCAAAAATCGCGCCACGTTTATTAATTTAACACCTTTATAAACACTGAGTTCATTCAACTGACATTTAAAATCGACGATCGCTTCAATCGTTGTGTCTGAGATAACGGTTCATTCTACACAAAAAATGCAAATAAATGTTTTTGTTTAATATTATTTTAGCTACACTTTTTATTTGGAACATTTTTTTCTATGGCGTACAGATTCTTGGTAAATTTTTAAATAATCTTATGTCTGCAGATGACGTTTTTGTCATTGGGGGCAGCTTTAAACAGGCGCAGATATTGCTCTAAGAGCTCCTTACTGCAACAAAAAGGGTGGGTATTATACTAACTTTTTTAAAAACAAAATTTAGTTTAAAGCAAAATATTTTAGTTGAAGACATGGACATTGAGCCAGTTGACTCCTATAAGTATTCGGAATAAGTCGAGACAACCAAACAATCGAGCTGAAAAGAAGAATAAATGTAACTTAGGCTGCATTGGTAAATGTAAAGGATGTTTTTATGTCAAATATTCCAATTTGTTTAGACAGAAAAGTATTTAATCAATGCATTTTGTCATTGATGACCTATGGTGCAAAAACCAATATACTTGCAAGAACAAATGAGTAAACTAAAAGAAAAAACTAAACAAAAACAATAATTAATTTCTCTACGTGATAGAATACCTACAAATAATATTACTGCTCTATAGGCGAGCGGTTTACCCCCATAAGCAGAACATCAACCCACTAAAATTCTTTTTCCATTTCTAATACACCAAACCTTTTTTATTCGATTCTATATATTTTTCCAAGATGAAATGTATTTTTTTTTAATTTTTACAAGTGGGCCGGCAATTGTTAATAACAAATAACTTATACAAAAAAGCAATTTCACCGAATTGCTTCGGAATCAATTTTTTTAGATGTATCTCATCAAAATAAACACTTTTTCTCTCTTGATAATTTTTCGAAAAATGCTTCCTTTTCGAGTTATTTGCATTTTTTTTGTTGAAAAAATGCCTTAATTAGTGATTTTTGGGATTTTTTTTCTAAAAAACTACTAAATGAATTGCAATTTTACAAATAGCTTTATAATCTTTAAACCGTCGAGTACAAGTTAGAATATTTTGACAAGGATAAATGGTTTCTATCTCGCTAAAAACGTGGACCCAAATATTTCGAATATGCCTTTCGAGAGTATCCCGCTAAGCGTGTTATAGTAAATCGAATTTAGTTGAATTCATTGGAAATTATCTTAAAAAAAATATTCATTTACCAATAGAAAGCAATAAAAAGTTGATTATTTCTGGTGCTTTCGAACCTCGAAGTAAGGCATATGTGATAGAAAATAATCAGTATTATGATTCAAATTTAGAATGTAATCACTTAGAAGCAGATACTAGGGTTATTTTTCACACTTTTAAATTAAAACAGCAGCGTTTGGATAAAAAAATTCAAATTACTGTTAAATCTCCAGACACAGATATATTTATTTTACTTTTATCTCATTATCATGATTTCACAAGTGAACCACTTTTATGGTTTCACACAGGAAATATTGAAAAAAAATGTGGATCGTTCTCGATATATACCTGTACATCAAATTGCAAAAGAAATTGGAAAAATAATGTGCAACAGTATCCTAATAATGCATTCTATAACAGGTTGTGATACCACAAGTTCATTTTATGATATGGGAAAAAAGAAAGCTTATAAAGCTTTGCAGAAATTAACTGATAGTCAATTGGAAAAATGAAGAAATTTGCCTACTTTACCTTTAGATGAAGGACTTACAGTTTTGACTCTATTTTTATCTAAACTGTATGACCCTCAAAATAAGTTTAAAAAATATCATGAATCCATAAATGAATTAAGATATAATATTGCATTAAAAAAATGCATCTAATGAAAAATTAACACCTTCGAAACCAGCATTATTACAACATTACTTAAGAGCAAAGTGGCAAATAAATGAATGGATTCAAGCAAAAAACAATATTATTTCATCTCTTGATCCATTAACCTTGGTTGGACAATGGAAAATAATTGTTTCGATTTTAATTATTTTGTTCTATTTAAATGTTTTACGAAAAATTGTATATTAAAAGAAAAATTACATTATTATAGCATTGTAAAAAATTAATTTTGATTGTTTTAATTATAATATGTCTATATAAAAATAACTAGAAATATTTTTTTTTTAATAAATTGTACGTAATATTTGTATTGAATTAATTTTTTAAATTTAAACAAATATTTTTACGCGCCGCACGCCTGTATCGCCGCAACCGCTGTACACACTTAGCGATAGACTACTCGAAAGGCATATTCAAAATATTTGTGTCCACGTTTTTAGCAAGATAGAAAAAAATTATCCTTGTCAAAATATTCTAACTTGTACTCGACGGTTTAAAAATTATAAAGCTATTTGTAGAATTGCAATTTATTTAGTAGTTTTTTAGAAAAAAAAATCCCAAAAATCACTAATTAAGGCATTTTTTCAACAAAAAAATGCAAATAACTCGAAAAGGAAGCATTTTTCGAAAAATTATCAAGAGAGAAAAAGTGTTTATTTTGATGAGATACACCTAAAAAAATTGATTCCGAAGCAATTCGGTAAAATTGCTTTTTTGTATAAGTTATTTGTTAATAACAATTGCCGGCCCACTTGTACAAATTAAAAAAAAAGTCTTTTGAGGGTAAATCGCTCGCCTACTAATATTACTACTAATGATAATGCTGCACTAATGCAAAACATCAGGCGCTGCAGACGTTAAAAGAATAACAATACTAAATGGAACTGGGCACGTTTTGTAACAAGAGCAGTTGATCATCAGTGGACGAAAATAATTTTTGGAGACTCCAAATACGCATATAAATAGAGTTCGATAGCCGACAAGATAAACCGATGTCATAAAAAAATATATCTGTTAAAAAGTATTGTATCATTTTTTTTTTGAATGGATGGGATCTTACAAGATGTTTTGTCACTTTTTCAAGCAATAACGTCTACTTGTATAAAATAAATATCTACTAACCTCCATTATTATTGGCCATAAGTTTATTTAATTTTTGCTGTCTTTTATAATTTTAATATCGTTGTTTCTTTGTTTAATAAATAGCATATGACATAGTATAAGTAGTGTTTTAACGTCGTGTTTATTGTTGTAGGTAGTGTATTTGACTACTAGAACATGGCTTATGTAACATTAAATACTATTGTGTATATTTTTGGTTATCTTCCTAAACCTGAATCGGCGTTAGAACAGAACCAGAGGAAAATATATAGCATACCACATTTTGTTAACCTAACAGTAATGATCCTACTTTTTTTCTACCACAACACGTTTTGTAGAAATCCTGTTAGTTCATTACATATATTTGATATCACTAAGCCAATGGCATTTTTCGTGGACCACAATAAACAAATTTGGGCTATTCTATTTCAAATAAACTGGATATATTTTAGGGAAGATTTGGCTAAACTAATGTTAGAAATAAAGCGGACTAAAAATAATTCGAAAACAAATGATAAGAAAGTCGCCAACGTGATTTTGAACGCTGTATTTTTAATAATAGCTACATTATCCTGCCTCAGTATTAGTTATCTATGCGCAAGCCTAACAAGTGGTTTATTATCATTTTATATGTTTTTTCAAACAGCATTGTTCATAGAATACTTAGCAGAAATGCTAAATAACATTAAAAAGAACTTGATATTGATAAATAAACTTTTAAAAGGTATTCGTTGTTATAGTAGGCGTAATCAGTTACGACTAAGAAGCTGCATGGACTTTTTCTCTAAGAATTATTTCATATTTAAGTTAACAAACAAAACCTTTCAATTTCCAGTTCTGTTGATATGTGTCCAGATGTTTTTTAGAATTTTAGTAACTGCGTATTCATGGTATATAAAACTTATTAGTACCTATCATGCATTTGGACTAAACACATTGATAACCTGTATCTTTACGTTTTTTGCACATTATAGGATATATGAAGGTCTTATTCAAATTGAAAATCAGGTAAGGCAAATAAAAAATGTTGAAAGTATATAAGTTTTGGTGAAATACAATATAATCTTGTCATATACCCGTTTGAATAGTACCAACATATTTGGAAAATATGAGCAGAGTTTTTGTAAATACGTGCAACTGCTATCAGGGAGTGATTCTGCATAAAAATAATAACAGTTTGCTATATAAACGTATGTAAAACGTATATAAACTATATAAAATACAATTAATACAATTATTATAATATTTATATATTACAAAACTTGTATAAAATGGGATGACTTCTTGTCCAATAATGCTCCTTACCTATTAAATTGGCTTACTGTTCTCCTCCATTAATCCCTGTTTGTTGCTCTTTCGTTTTAACCATCATTTTATTTTTTTTTAAGATCTTCCTGTACGCTTTTAAACTATCTTTGTCTGGGTCGTCCTTTCCTTCTCATAGTGATTGGGCTCCGTTTTAGAACTATCTTTGGCGTCCATCTCACTTTCTGTGCTTTTATAAAGCGACTGATACTTGGTTCGTTATACACTTCCTCTAGCTCCCTCTTTATCCAACCTTTCACTGTGTTTTTGCCACCATATATAGCTCTAAGGATTTTTCTTTCCCATCTTACCAATTTCTTCGTATTTGCTTTTTTTATTGTCTATCCTGCAAATCTGCTGGGTCTATATCTTAACACACTAGCTAATATCTTGTAACAAGTATCAAGCAGAGCAACACCTCTATAATTTTCACATGCCAATCTATTCCCCTTTTTTGTATATGGGGCATAATAAGGCATATCCAATCTTTGGGCCTATCTCTATTTCGTTTTTTTCCGTTCTTTTGTTATTTCTGAGCCCATTAATTATATTTTTAATCTCTCCTTCACTATACAATTCTAATATTAAGTCTTCATGGTGTCTAAGGAAATTTTCATTCTCATCTTTTTGCCCATTTAGTAGTACACTAAAATGCCTCTACTTTATACCCATCAGTGATTCTTTTTCGGTCGTGAGTTTTTTTAACTTCTTGATAAAACGACCGTATTTATTTTTTCTGAAATCATTACTCTACTTTTTGTATTATTTGTATTATTTTTTCGTTATATTCTCTTTCCTTTCGTCTACACACCCTTCTCATTATTTTTCTTGGATCTTTGTTACTCTGCCATACCATCAATATTATTTGTTATTGCCAATTCTCTTAATAATTTCTTTTCCTCTGCTGTTTTAAGGCATTTTTCGTTACACATATTTTTTCCTGCTTTTTAAAAACTAATGATTTATTTATTAAAAAAAAAATCGGTTGCCTGTAAAGTCGGTTTTACGGGCGAAGATTTTACGTGACAACGTCTTTTTCTCGGTAGAATATTTATTGATATGAATATTATTAAATTGCACAATAGGAACAAGGAATTGAATGAAAATAAGAATTGCACAAATTTTAACTATAGAAATATATTTTGTTTACTAAAACATTGTACATGTAAACTTAAACTTAACTAATTTCTATTTAAGTGATTTTGTTGAGGATAGGAAGATGATAGGAGAAATATGAAATGAAAGGAAGTGTTTCCTTTGTAATGTGTCTTGAACGCCAAGAACGCTCGAGAAAGACAGAGACCAGTGATGTTCCGTGGAGCTTATCCAATATCGGGAGATGCCTTCGGCAAAATTCGGTAGATTTCGGTAGATCATATGCAATGACGTAAATTATATATATATATATATATATATATATATATATATATATATATATATATATATATATATATATATATATATATATTATAATACCCAATTAAGTGAACACCATAATGGAATTTTTTTTAGTTTTATGACCTAAAACCTAAAATCAATCATCAATTAAATTTTTTGAGCCATATACACGAGGTTTGTCAAAAAATATGAACATAAAATTCATATTTTTTGATAAACTGCCTATATTACTAAAAAAATTTAATATCTGATGATTGTATTCTAAGTTTTAGATCATTCAGAACTTTTTAGAAAGAATAACTTTTTTCCATAAAACTAAAAATAGAAAAGTTTCCCATTATGGTGGCGACTTAATGGTTCAAAAGTTAAAGACCTTAAATAATCATGCTGAACTAATTATTAGAAATAACCATAATTCATTGAATTTTGTTTAATAAATAAAGAATCAAATTATTGGGACCAAATGCTCACATCAGCTATTATGATACAAATAAGGTTTAATAATATTTTGAGAAATAGTTATAGGTCATAATATTTACAGAAAGTTAAAACGTTCTGGTTCAAATAGATGTAACAACCATTATCTGCTAATGGATTAAGTCGGCAGTCAAAGAAAACCGACAGCACACACACCGTCATTTAGCTAATAATTTATCACTTGATACTTGAGATTCTTTGAGAATTGAAGAGACGTGTGTGAATGATTATGATTACGGAATGATGTTTAAACAATATGTTATTATTAGGTATAAAATTACGAACTTGAATCTCGGGGTATTTCGCTTTCTTTGCATCTTTGCAAATATATTTTTAAACACTATAGGGAAGTATCAAATGAATTTTAATACAAACGTATTAAAAATACCAAGTATTAGGTTACACTGAAAAGTTTTTTGATGGTAACAGAAATAAAAAGATAAATTGTATTATCCGAATTTATTTTCAAGTCATTGTGATATTTGTTTTAAAATTAGGTAGATTCAAGGGGCAGTTCGGTAGATCGGTAGATAGGAATCAAATTCGGTAGATCTACCGAAAAATCGGTAGACGGAACAACACTGACAGAGACACAAGCACGGAAGCACGCACCGATTCAATGCGCCTAATTCTCTAGTGCTGCGCGCGCAGCGGACCGATCATGTTTGAGTGGGAGAGAGACGCAAGGCATTCGCTGGTCCGGCGGGCCTCTCTCTCGTTCGGTGACTCACTGTAACAGACGTGAGCGGGCGTTACACTTTTTCATGAATGACTCCGAGCCACAACCTAATTTAAGACGTTGTCACGTCAAAAAATTGTTAAAATACTTTATAAAAGATATATAATTAAAAAACCCAATCGTGCTATGTCATGAAGATAAAACGTTTTCAGAATCCATATTCTATCATCAGTGTCTAGGTGTACATGTTTTGAGCCACTAAATATCTGGGTAAAAACCCGTTAAAAGTTATAGGTTACAATTTAGTTTACATTATTCGATCTTATATATTAGGATGTTAAAGTTACCAGTGGATTTGATAACATGGCAACGTACGACTCTACATGAAGTTGCTGGTCCTGAGACAAAGTGTCTACGAGGACTTGATGATAGCAACTGTACATCTAGACACTGATGATGGAATATGGATTCCGAAAACGTTTTATCTTCATGAAATAGCCCGATTGTGTTTGTTATTTATATACCTTTTATAAAGGATTCTAACAAATTGTTTGGGATACATGGTCTACAGCCAGCTACAGGAACTTAGTTTCCTTGTGGATTTATTTATTCTTATGAAACTAGTTGAGATATGCAAATGATATTTGGTGCGTTTTAAGAGTTGGTTATTGCGCATTTTTTGACATACATATAACTAGGAATTGTATATTCATCATTGGCTTGCATACGGGTAATGATCCCGTAAAAAAATCATTTTTAAATTTTTCATTTACTGTTAAAAATTTTTTCTGCTCATATGAGGCACTGTTTTTTTGGAAAAAAATTAAACTTCTTAACGCATACTTTTCATTTCTTTAATACATTCTAAAGAATTATTTATACAATAACATTAAACCAAAACAATAACAGAAAGTGCCACTAAAATAATTTGAAATGGGCGCACAGCTACAAAAAATGTTTAAAATTACCTCCCTGAAACGTGACATAAGTTGCAACTCTTAGCCTTATTGATTCTCGTATCTATCCTTTTTATTATTATTTTCTTATTTACTTACCAATGTAAAAGTGTTTCAGTTAAGTTGACTAAAACTTTTCAGAGTGCTAGTTTTGGTAATGCTGTTTAAAAGTTCTTAGTGCTCTAAGACTCAGAAATCAATTGTGTCTGAGTTGTAGTAGAGCTTAAAATATCGGTTATCAGCCAATTTTTCAAAATCATGAATTTGGAAACGTACCGTCCCACACATTCAACATGCGGCGTCTGAATCACAATATGGTATCGAAATGAATGTTGCGTAACAACAACATTTAATATTTTTATTCCATTTTGTATCATATTTTCATATCACACTGTGTACTAGTTTTAAGGTTTAGATTTATAAAATTCTTTTGTACCATTTAATAATCTGTACGGGCGTCATAGCTTGTATTCAAAAGAAGTTTCTAGACATAAGCTTCTAAAGTCTTCAAAGAATCATAACACTGAAACGATCATTAGTAATTTCCAAATTATCGGTTTGGCTCATCCGAAAAATTCCAACAGCAACGTAAGTTAAAAAATAACCTTTCCCATGTCGAAGGTCAAAGGGGCGATTTCTGAATTTGTAAAAACTATTATGGGCCCAGCGTTATTCAAGGCGGCGAGTCGAGATCAGTTTTGAATCGAGCACTGGATAGCTCGAAGCTCTTACTTACGCTAGCCGCACTTCAGAAAGTTTAACACAGTTGTAATATTAATAGTTTTACTAAACTCGTGTCAATTTCATCACCGACATGTTCTCCCATTTTTTTTGCATATAAATTCAAGACGACTAAATTTCGTAAATCAGCTGTCGTAGGTAAATTATCGGCGTCCAAAATAGGTGGTTGAAATTGTTTAAATAGGCTTGTTAAAACATTATTTGCAAAACTTTCATTTGTCCCAGATTTCTGGGTGGTCCTTCAAAAAAGTAAAAAAAAGTGAACCTGTTTCTCTAGGGCCAAAAGTTTTTCCCCAAGGGAAGAACCAGCGACCTATGACTGGTGCGCGAAACAAAGGCATCAGGACGAGGTGTAAAAACAAACACACCTGCATCTTCGCACAATGACATTTCTTAATGTTTTTCTGTCAAAAACGAAGTAGAATGACTTGCCTAGGATATCCTCGTAGAATATCCTGGTATCTACGTTTCTAAATTTATTATTTTGAAAAAATAAAGTGAGTCTTGTGGCAATAAAAGCTTCTGATCACCATGACCAAAACTAACTTTCTTTAACGTTCTAGCCAATATACCGAAAACACTTTTACATAAGTGAATAAGAAAACACCGTGGATATTTGCACGAATACGACAACCAATGAGGCTAAGAGTTGCAACTTGTGTCACGTTTTCAGGAAGGTAATTTTAAACATTTTTTGTAGCTGTGCACCTATTTAAATTTATATTGGTATAGTAAAATTCATTAACCGATGCAGGGAGATGTAAACATTACCACGTGTAGGCCTGCAACAGGGCCGCATTTGGGATTATTTTTTTGTTTAGTCAGAATATATATTATCTTATAAAATACGAAATTTATATTTTAATTTTGCAAAAGTGCTCGACAAAGAACCTGACTGTTTTAGTTGATATCCGATAATAGGAACCATTTATACAGGGCGAAAAACCCAGGAATTTATTTTTTTGCCAACAATTTTATGTACAGTGCCTGCAAAAAATATAAGTTTTATTTTTAATTTTTACTATACTTAGTTGTTTGTACAATTCTAAAAAGTTTCATAATAATAATAACAAAAAAAAATACTCATTACTCAATAATGTAGTGTCTACCCATATTTTAGACTTTGTATGGCCAGCGTTCAACCATGTCTCATCCAGATAATATATTTTCGGCTTCTACTGTCTATAAGCTCTTATCTTTTGAAGATATTCTCTTCGCCACATCACAATGTCGTCTCTATCTAGTAAAAGAGCGTTTCTTCCTCTACGTTTATATTGAAAATTAAGTTTTTTTCAATATTCGGTAAAATGTGGTTTTCGAAAAATTTGATAATAAAAAAATTATGAAACAGTCTTCTAATGGCACTTTTGTCAAAATCATCAATTTTGTAAAACTTCTTTTTCCGGGTCAGACATACTTTTGGTCCAGCGAGTTGATGATTCGTTTTGTATTCCTTTATCACCGTAAACACACTTCTATCACAAACTCCAACTTTATTAGCCACTTTTTTCACAATGTCTTCAACCACTAACCCGAGATTTTCTTGCCTTTCACATTTAAAAACATTTAAAATGATTTCTTTAACTTCAACGCTAAGAGGGCTCCTTTTACTTCGTTTTCGAGGAGGACTCCATGTATTTTCAACCAATTCATCAGCAGAATCAGTGGAGGACATTTTTGGTTTCAATATCAGTTATTGAAATCCGTGGTTATTGTTACAGTAATCACAATCACGTATAGATAGGGTCGTTATACAAATAAAAATTGATACTTAAATAGTTTTAAATCGCACAACAAATAATTGCTAATTCAACATTAACAGCATAAATATATTTTATTGTCCTTTAACCATCAAGATGACTAAAAATATACTCACAAATCGATTCAAATTACAAAATTTCAATACCGAAATATAATACCGAAATTAAATCGTGTCCGAACCTGTATGAGTTCCGACGACGTCGGCAGTAACGAAATAAAGATGGACATTTCGGTTAGTTTTTAAATATTCTTAAAGAACTGTTACTTGCATGTATGCATAAAATATTCATTAATTTTATAAATCGGATTATTTTTTTACTTACTATGTATTCAGCGATAAAAATAATTTATATACTATGCAATAAACACTAATAGTTGAGAAAATAAAAAAATTAATAAAGTGCCATAATTATACTGTTACTTATCGGTAGACTCATTTGGAACATCTTTAACAATCATCTGTTAAATTTATCTTTGTTTATACACCCTGCATCGCTTAATGAAAGTAGGTATAGTACTTTCTTTTATTGTTCTGGATTAATGTGATTTTGTATTAGATATTTCTTGAGAATGTATTGAGGAAATGAATAGTATGCGTTAAGATGTTTAATTTTGTTTGCATAAAAACGGCGCCTCATATGAAAAAAACAAAATTTTTTTTTGACAGAAATTAAATAAAAATTTAAAAAATGATTTTTATTTTGAAAACTCTCAGTGGCGTATAATTTTTTTTTAACACAATTGGGATTATTACCTGTATGCACGCCTATGATGCATGAAAAATTCATTATTTTATGTTAAAAAACTCGCAATAACCAACTCTTTATTTCCACCAAATTTTATTGGCATATCACAACCAATTTCAGAACAATAAATAAATCGTTAGTTTGTAAAAAAACTAAACAGGTCGTATCTCGGAAAATGCAGCACTTGAGGGCATACAAACATACATATAGCAAACTGTTATTATTTTCTTGCAGAATCACTGCCTAAAGTTAGTTGCACGTATTTAATAAAACTCTGTATATTTTACAAATATGTATAATTCAAAAGGACTAAAAACCTACATTTTGAATCTCTGTAACTCAGAAACAGTTGATTTCTGAGTCTTGGTGCAATGGTAACTTTTGATGAGTATGACCAAATTTACCCGTTACAAAGTTTTAGCCAATTGAAACTAAACCATTTTTAGATAAGAAAAGTGCCTTTATGGATACCTTAGCTAAGTCACAAGGGTATAGTTCTTATAACGCTTTAGTGACTTATTCATTCAAAATGACAAACGTGCATCATTATATAAAATTATTAGAATCTCTTCGCAATTAATTCCAAATACCTTAAAATGTTAATTTAAATTAAAAACCATTGCCGGTTCTTACTTTTTCAACAATAAATCATAAATTATCAGTATTTTAGATAATTGAACTAAGGTATCTATTCAATGTTCACGCGGACCAGCTATTTAAAAAGGTACTTGAGAGACAACCATAAGGAATCAAAATCAATGAGAAACTACTTGATGTAATTAGATATGTGGACAATACAATAATTCTGTCAGAAAATATTGAAGGTCTCCAAATTCTGCTTAATCGTATACACGAAGTAGAAGAGGAAATTAATATTAGAATAAACTCAATCAAAACCAAATGTTTAGTCTTTAGTAGTAACCTACATCCAGATGGTGAGCTTCAATTAAATGGAGTCCAAGTTAAAAAGTTACAAAATTATATATTTGGGAATTGTCATAATGGACCAACTAGATTCAAACATACAAATGAAACGCAGAATAACCAATGACTAAAACTACTTTTATGAAGATAAAGACATTTCTTTGTAATAATCATCTCAGCTTGGAACTAAGAAAAAGTATAATTAAGTGCTATATTTGGTCTGTACATGTGTATGGAGCAGAAGTGTAGACACTAAAAGTGTTAAGTATAAACAGAATTGAAGCATTGGAAATGTGGATTTATAGACGAATGCTGAAGATATCTTGGACAACAAGAAAAACTAATGAGAAAGTACTAAGAAGGGTCAACAAAGATAGAAAATTGCTAAAGACTGTTAAATACCGGATAATATCTTATCTGGAACATATAATAAAGAGAAATCAATATAGAATACTACAAATAATCGTTAAAAGCAAAAAAGAAGGTCGTAGAGATGTAGGAAGAAAACAGATTTCTTGGTTAAAAAACATTCGTAAATAGACTCGATATCAAATGCAGGACAATTATTCCATGTGGCAGAAGATCGAGAAACCTTCGCAATGGTGATCGCCAACGTCGAATAATAAGTTATGAACTGATTTAGTGAAACCTTTTTCTTTTTCTTAATTTAGGTCTAAGTCCTGTTTATTTTACAACTAAGTCTTGTGACTCCGTATATCTAGTTCTCGTACCATCGTTTTGGAGGTCTTCCAGGTGGACTGTACATTTGAGGGGGTCACTTGCAGAGCTACTTAGAGAATGGCTGCGCTATGGAGGATAATGGCAAATATTGGTGGACACAATTCCGAAAGGAGGAGGGCGCTTCACGCTGTTGTGCAGTCTGTCATCCCCTACGCGGCCCAGTCTGGAGTGAGGTGCTAGAAATACCAACTTCCCTTACATGTGCTGGGAGGTGAAAGAGCCCAGATTCATAGTCGTAGGGAGCAGAACATTGGAGAGTGAGAGGTGAGTGAGATAAGGCTAACTGAGAGATTTTTTAATCGGCCAGTGCTAGGAAGAGTGAGAGGCAATACCTGATGTGGCAATAAGTAGTAGCTAATCCCGAACCTTCGAATCTGGGTGGACTGTAAGCATAGGCAGCTGGATTATTACCTGACGCAAACGCTCACAGGCAGTTGCTTCCGTTGCTACCTTTGTAGGTTTAGGAGAGCACAGTCCGATTAGTGCCTTTACTGTGGTCTTTCGGATACTGTGACATACACGATGTTGGAGTGTGAGCGTTAGACGGAAAAAAGAGAAAAGTTTGAAAGAGTGTAACTCTAGAATATTTGATTCCCGTGAAATAAATGGTGAAGAACAGGATGAGGAATGAATGGTGGTTGACACGGACCCATAAATTTATCAGGGAACTGCTCTCTTTAAATGAACGAGAGGAGAGGGAATTTGCAACAAAACTCTGACACGCGAGTAGTACCTCGGTGGGGTTTGGACTGTGGCCGGCCGGAAATAAGAGAGAATGATAGAGAGACAACGCGAGAAAGATGGCAGCTCCGCTAAGGCAGGAGGCTGTAAGTCTTTGGTGGTTCGTGTGGGTGTGGTTTTCCCGATAAATGTGTGAAAGAATCAAGTGATAGCAGGGCATCAGGAGGGATATTTTGCCTTAACTGGCCCTTCCATATTAATGTCTGGAGTATCAGATGAGAGGAATCTCGTCCCGGCACAACTTCATTACAGTATTAGGAACCCATATCACAGGTGTCTGAATGCAGATTTTTCTTCTTCTCTTAAAATATGAAACAAAGGTGCAGTGTATTGGGTTATTTAGAGTGTTCAATGTGTGTGAGTATTCAGTAAAGTAATCATTTAAAATCCCAGACAGGCGCCATTATAAAAGATAATTTTAAATGGTATCAGAATTTTTTAATCTATGTAGGTACTTGCCATGTAAATGTGATTACTTGCCATGTAATCCTATTTTTATAATTATCTTACAATTGGCAATGGCTTCAGAAAAGACAGATGCTGTACTCGATACTTGTATCGATATATTTCCGTAATATCACAGATAGTTGAAAAACGCAGAAAAATTTAAAAATACTTATTGGATTCATCGACTACGAAATATTTGTGACCGAGTTAACAAAAATACTACATGAAATAATATGGAAAACATGAAAAACTGCAGTAATAAAATGTCTACATAACAAAAGCCGAGATTAGTACAAATATAAGATAACATAAAACATACTCGATAATAGTCAATAGAGAAGGCAAGGGTGTAGTCAATCACCTACTTTATTTAACATATATAATATTAAATTTAAGTATAGGACATTACCAACAAAATACATAGATAATATATAGGTAAAAGAAATAAATTAGACTTACTCACAATCAATTTAATTTTACTACCCAAAACGACCGGTTTCGCTTTCTAAAATTTGCAATGCAACTTCAGGTCAAGCGGTACAAAGTAAATTAAATGCTGAAATTATAAAGAGCTCATATTAGGGTGCTGTCTTATAAAGATATAGTTAAAAAAAGTTATAGTTATTATGCCAATATTATCTGCCATCTGTGTTTATTAATATGCATAAAATTGATTTAGCAGACAAAGTAACAACCCACAAATTGGTAAGAGATAATCTATTGAATTGTAATAAATTAGAAATAAACAAAATACTACTTACATGCCGGTACAAGAATTTTTATATCATGTTTGGTGATACATTGTTCAAACTATCCCGTATTGCTGATAATGGGTGATCTTCGGTCAATGTTGTAACTGTCTAACAATTAACGAGGAAGTTTCTTGAGGGGAGAGATGTTAACATATGATAAAGGAGTAAGGTATATGTTATTGTTTGTTGAATGAAAGAGTGATGTTTTATATTTTTTAAATTATTAAATTTATTTATATTTGTTTAAGAGATATATTTTTGAAATGTGTTAAATTATTGAAATTTTTAAAGAAAGAGGATAGTTATATGACAATGAATGGAAGTAGTTGTGCTATTTTGTGGGTGTGCAATTTCTTTTGACTTGTAATTATCAACTTTTGGATGAAAAACATGTAACACGCATTGCAGGTATCGCAACTCAACTTATACAGCCCACTATACTCAAATGAGTCACGTTTGTCCTTGTTATTCAAGAATGCCAACAAGGACAAACTTGACTCATTTGAGTATAGTGAGGTGTATAAGTTGAGTTGCCATACCTGCAATGCGTGTTACATCGGGAGAACCTTTAGATCCTTCAACATTAGATTTAGAGAACATCTTAGATATATAGAACGCCCAACATCAGGTCAATCCCATTTTTCACTACATATTCGACGTACAAACCACATCTTTGATCCACAAACGGATTTCAAAATTCATACTTGTAATAAAGGCTTTTTATTAAATAACCTGGAACATTTAGAAATTTTAAAATCTTTAAAAAACACCTCATCACATACATTATTAAATGCACAATTGGAACTGGAATACACACCAGTCTACTCAGTATTAATATAACTACTTGAATATATAAAATAACATTACCTGAATCTATTCCATTTCTTTTATTTACTCTCAGTCGAAATACATATTTGATTTTATTTGATTGATCCCCTATTTTCTTGTTTTCATAGATGCCATATAGCATCCATTATCACCACGTGGTATGTAAAAGTAACTTCAACATTATGTAAAATCCACAATATATATATTTCACAACTTCATATATATAGTCAACACAAATTAATACAGTTAAATCACCCTATTAATTCACTCACATCCATAATATTCTTCTTGATAAAATTTCCTTTTCCTAAAACTAAATTAAATATCAGTATTTTACTGGTATGGTATTTCAACTTATTTACCACAAATTTTCTAATATAGTCCACCTGGTTTTTAATATTTATTATATATATACTCATTATATTAGAATTTGATTTAAGTCAACACGTGGTTTAAAATTCTAATACAACATTGAAGAATCGTTCAGACTAGTATTACTAATTAAATATTCTTCTTCTTCTTCTTCCTACTTTATAAATAGGCAAAATGCCTGTTTTACTTCGGTTACTAGCCTCAATTGACGTTGTCTGACCATTTTTTCCTCGGTCGTCCCAATGATATTCTTCCATTTGGCGATTTGTCTCTTACTATTCGTACTAGTCTATTCTCTGTCATTCTTTCGATGTGTTGATTCCATTCCACTTTTCTTCTTTTGGTCTGCGCGTTTATTTCCTCTATACCACTTCTCGCTCGCATTTCCTCACTTCTTACTCTGTCTCTTAGAGTTTGGTTTGTTATTTTTCATAAGACTTTCATTTCTGTTGTTTCCAGTAGTCTTTGTGTTTTCGCCGTATCTGCTCTTGTTTCCGCTGTGTACGTCATTATCGGTCTTATTGTTGATTTATATATCCTGGTTTTCGTTTCCGTTGTGAGGTATTTGTTTCTACAGATTGTGTTGTTGAGACATCCTGCTGCTCTGTGTTCCATGTTCACTTGTTTTTGTACTTCTTCTTCCACTTTTTCCGTAGCTTGATAGTTTTATTCCCAAGTATTCAGTTTCCATCACTTGTTCTATTATTTTGTTATTTACGACTAGTTTACATCGTCTCGGTTCCGCTGAAATCACTATCGCTTTAGTTTTTTCTGTTGAGATCTCCATGTTGTATATGAGCGCCGTATCTTCGAATTTTTTAATTAATCTTTGTAGGTCATCTTTATTTTCGGCTGTTATTATGGCGTCGTCGGCGTAGCATATTATCCTTATTTTCTTTTCTCCCATTCTATATCCTCTTCTTTTTTTAACTTTCTTTATGATTTCATTAATTATCAGATTAAATATTAATGGGCTCAGCGAATCTCCTTGTCTAATGCCAGTTTCATATTTGATAGGTTGCGATAGTTTTCCTTCAATTAATAACTAATAATAACTAATTAAATTAACTTATTTTACTCTTATATCATATACAATTCACGTTGTTGAATAGAGATACTAAACTTATAACTATAAGTGACTGTAAATTTGATTTTGTTAAAGTGTTGCAGAAATTTATTGTACAGACTTATTAATGTCGACGTGAACGTTACATCTCACTTTGGTACATTATAAACTTAAAATAAGACTAAAATTTACTGTTACACCGTTTAAATAGCACATCAGATACCGGCATTCGTACATCATGCCTATATCCGGCGCTCAAATGTCATATACCAGAGTTGCCAACCTTATTATTAATTAATTAATAACTCAATTTCTGGAATTTGTCGCTATAAACAATTTTATCTATTTCTCTTGTTTACACATTAATATAATAAAACTAAAATGAAGAATTTTAAACATACCATTACAGATCGCTCATCCACGCCGACAATAAGTTTTTTCAAAAAAATCTATCAAAATTTGTATATTTATTACACATTTGGATTAATATTTCGTTACCAAATACCCATCTAAAGTTTGTTTTGTAATTCTGACTTTTTAAAAAAATTTTCAAAATTTGTTATATAAAAATTATTTCAATTATTTTGACTGTTACACTTAAATTTTAAAGTTAAATTTAATTCATCTAGTGATTGTTAAAAGTATGCCAATATTATACACATTAGCTTACATTTTCATTTTCATTTAATTGTTTAACTACTAAGGTCTGTTGGCTTCAAAAACTAGTTAACTTTAGAAATAGAAGAAGAACTGTCACACTTTAACCTACATTAGCTTATCAAATTTACCTCTTAAAATACTAGTAGACAATAAAGAAGCTCAATTTTTACCAGTTCCTCTCCTACCAAATAATGTAGTGCCAATAAGCCCCCTTTTTAAAGTTTTATGTCTGTTTTGTCGTTTTAATTGTGTTATGTTTGTCCCTAATTGTGTTTTAGTTTTATAATTTTAACATTTGACATCACAATTCTTTGCCCAAAAGAAATTAAATGCTTTTTATCCAAAAGTTGATAATTACAAGTCAAAAGAAATTGCACACCCACAAAATAGCACAACTACTTTCATTCATTGTCATATAATTTTCCTCTTTCTGTAAAAATTTCAATAATTCAACACACATTTCAAAAATATATCTCTTTATAACTTTAATAATTTAAAACATCACTCTTTCATTCAACAAACAATAACATATACCTTACTCCTATATCATCTGTTAACATCTCTCCCCTCAAGAAACTTCCTCGTTAATTGTCAGACAGTTACAACATTGACCGAAGATCACCCATTATCAGTAATACGAGATAGTTTGAACTATGTATCACCAAACATTTTATAAAAATTCTTGTACCGGCATGTAAGTAGTATTTTGTTTATTTCTAATTTATTACAATTCAATAGATTATCTCTTACCAATTTGTGGGTTGTTACTTTGTCTGCTAAATCAATTTTATGCATATTAATAAACACAGACATGTAATATTGACATAAGTACTATAATTTTTTTATCTATATCTTTATAAGACTGCACCCTAATATGGGCTCTTTATAATTTCAGCATTTAATTTACTTTGTACCGCTTGACTTGAAGATGCTTTGCAAATTTAAGAAAGCGAAACCGGTCGTTTTGGGTAGTAAAATTAAATTGATTTTGTTTAAGTTTAATTTATTTCTTTTACCTATTTGAAATGGACTTACACAAGCAACACATTCATTACATAGATATTAGTTGATGTATAACACAATGCAAAGAATTTTTTTTTTGAACATATTCTCTATCCTTCCATTGTTGGATGTAGGTCTCCCCCAGTTCTCTCCATCTTTCCCTATCTTGAGCTGTTCTCTGCCATGTGGGACCTCCTTGTTTCCTGATGTCATCTTTCCACCTCATCTGTGGTCTGCCTTTTGATCTCTTTGCATTGTATGGATGCCACTTTCCGATGGCATTGTTCCATAACAACAGTTGTATTCAAGTCACTTCTATTAGTACCTTCTTGATGTATTGCTTCTCATAACATTGACCTTTTTAACTTAACAGTAGGTGGTATCGTAAGTCCTCTAACTTTCAACTCATTAACTACCTTTTCAAAATGCAAATGTTCAAACTTAAATTTTGATGGAGCCGTACTATCAATAAACTTTACTACAGGTACTAGTTATATAACTTAGAAAATAATACAGATCAACAAACATCACTCCCTTAGTTCAAAAGAAACATTAATGATTTCCCTATACTTTAATATAATTTTAACATTCACACTTTTTAAGTACCTTTATCGCAGTCTTTTCTTATTCCAAGAGTTAGTCAAACCTTTACTATTCCAATATTTTTTCGGTACATAAATTGGGTTTTTACTTTTTCTAGGGACGACAGGAGTGACTTTGTGATCGACTTCTTTGAACGACTTGAATATCTATGTGCATCAAGGGATATTAGTTAGCCACAACTTTTTCTGCTTGCTAGTGACTTATTTGTTGGGTCAGCTTTTGTAGGATACAGGAATAAGTCCTTATTTTAGTCTCGGTCAGATTTAGTTCCAAATCTTAAGCAACATTAGTATTGCTCATGACTACCAGGATCACATTTTGAATGAAATTATAACCAAATACAAAAAAAAGTTAACCAGTCACTACCTTTAATAATGCTGTTTAATGTAATAATTTATGTTATAGATTAGAGACATTCTCAGATGAATGTCACATTGTTAGACTTATTCGCTAGAATCTGTTGCCACAATATATTCAATCGTTATCGCTAGTAGATATTAATACTGTTAATGGGTTAACTGATAAATTTAGGCCTTTGAAAGAAACTTAAATTCAGATAAAAGCTTAATAGAGTACTCATACTAATTCCATTCAAAGGAAAAATTCTTAATTGTTTCGTTATGCTGCGTCTACTTATGACCATTTCCCGTTTCGGCAAACATCAAAGTAGAAATATATGTCCAACTTATGGTTTTAGCTTCAAACTTGATTATAGATCTATTTTGGTATTTAAATGATTTATAAAGAGGATTTTAAAAAATCCAGACAACAAAATATCAAAAAAATCAACTCTCAAACTTTATATAGACTGACCGGCTAGTGGTCTACATAGTTCAAAGGACGACAGAAGACAAAACGTCAATACACGACAAAACGTTAATACACGGAACCAAATATGTGCCTAACAGCCATGCAACCATTTATACATGGATGTATAAAGTAATGAGTGTCTTACCACCCGAATTTTTAACGTAAGAGATAGAAAACACAGTTACCTTGTGAAATAAAAAGAGATGAAACTCGTAGAGGTGGGAAATAATCGGTAGAAACCTATAATTTACATTACCACTATCAATAGTCTCACACCTTTAGACGTTAGCTTCGAGCTAAATCACCTCGGTCATAATTATTATGTGTAACGTATGTGTGACGTTTTTCCATTTTTTAATTTCGCATAAAGTAAAAACTGATTGACCACAATAAAGCAAAAATGTGAATAAAATAATTTAATCAATAGTAATTATTTAATCTAAAGTTTTAAACTAGTAACCAAGAATAATTTCTACTATGATTTGAGGAGTTTCATACACTCTTGTCACGGAATAATCACAATCCTTCGTGGATTAGTGGTAAGAATTCAACAGTTCAACACAGACGTCGCAGACGATTAGAGTTCGAAACCCACATGTGGTTTTTTTTTAATAATTTGAAATTATGCAGAGATCGTTTTGCTTTGAATCGCTAAACATTTATGTCAGTCGTTACTAGTATTAGAAGTGTTTAAAGTTAAACATAAATATCTTATTGAAAAAAAGTATCGTCGTAAAAAAGAACGTTTAAAGAATGTTTAAATAGGTAAAAATTCTACAAAAATAAAAAAAATATTGTAAATAAACGTATTTATAATATGTTCAAATAAGCCTTCATTAGCAGTAGAACAATAACCCAAACTGTCACTAAAGAAATATAAAAGTT
Source organism: Diabrotica undecimpunctata (assembly GCF_040954645.1). Classification (NCBI taxonomy): domain Eukaryota; kingdom Metazoa; phylum Arthropoda; class Insecta; order Coleoptera; family Chrysomelidae; genus Diabrotica; species Diabrotica undecimpunctata. The sequence continues at coordinate 71,677,769 of NC_092803.1, read as the reverse complement.
TGATGGACCAGAGTTGGATACACAAGAAAGTCTTAGTATTTCCACCACCAGAGAAAAAACCCAGTACCTTCTGCTCGATTACATATACAGGCAAAATATCAACAAAAATAGACAAACACATAAAAAAGAAAGGAATAACACCAGCTTTCAGAACAAATAACAATCTAGGCAAATATATTAAAAACAACAAGAGCCAACATAAAAAACACTTACACAGTGGTGTGTACAAACTTAAATGTGGCGACTGATCAAAAACTTACATTGGTCAAACAGGTAGAAATTTTAATAAACGAATAGCAGAACATAAAAGGGCTTTTAATAATAGAAAAACAGATTCTACATACGCACTTCACCTTCTAGATCATAATCTTTCTTTAAATGACGAATTTAAAATTCTACACATTCAAAATAAAGGCCTTAAGCTATCTTTGTTAGAATCTATGGAAATTAACAAATTAAAAAACACAGATATAATTCATAGTTCTCCCCTCCTCAAACTATTTCATTAGAGACTATAAAGTGTAAACCCATGCCAAAAACAGATCACTTGAGAAAGGCAATCAGCCGAAACAGCTGTAGTGATAAGAATTTAAAATAAATTTTGTGGAAGTTTTGAAAACAAAGTTTTCAGTGTTTTATTGTTACACAAAACCAAATATATGCGAAGATGCAGCCAAAATAGAATGCTGCTAATAGAACAAACACAAAGAGAGTGTGTCAGTTATTTCGCTTATCTGGGTTCACTCGTCAATAACCAAAATGATGTCACCATGGAAGACTTGGATATTTGACTAGGAAGCCTGTTCAAGCAAACGAAATGTAAATTGTATAAAACACTGGCGAACGTATGACTCTGAAACCTGGACACTGACAACGTATTGTGAGAAACTGCTACGATGTTTCGGACAAAGTAGTTCACAAAATATACGGTGCGATAAATGGAAAGGGTATATGGCGTAAACATATATGTATAAACCTATATCTTTGAATGATACAGACTTTATAAGGACCCACATGTTATATAGTAAAAGTAGTAAAAGATACACCACGTAAGATGGATGGGCCACATGTTAAGAAATAAATCCTAAAAACCTTACTAGAATGTCAATGTTTTAAAACCCAGTGGAAAGCAGAACTGGAGAAAACCCTAGATTAAGATATCTTAATAACGTGGAAAGGGATCTTAAAATAGTTTGCATTAGAGAATGGAGAAGAAAGGCATTTGATAGGGACGAATGAAAGGACGTCCTAAAGCGTATAGCGTTAAGCCTAATAGGAAGTATTCCGAAGCAGACGTTAACCAATATACCACTGTATTTTTACAATTTTTCATTACACATACTTGCTTTAAGTCAGGGGTTAGATATATCTTTTCTATCTATTTTTTTTTTGTGATGTTTGTTTTATTACATTTTAATCCTTCTTTAAAATTGTAGGTACATGAAACCACAAACTTAGTTCATAATCACAGGCTCTATAAATGGTACGAGAATGAGGTAAGCAAAATTTGTATGCACCATCTATCATTTATTTTTAGTTTATTGTTCTCCTTTACAAATTAGCACTCAATGTTTATTTTTCTATTTTCTATTCGCCTTTAATTAAAATTAAATTTGTTGTTGTCTCACTTTTTATAAATCACTTATTACTATCTTTTATATTTTTATATTAACATTTAAAGCGACATATGACAGTGTCTTAAGACCAAGTCTTTACAACGCTATGAATGAGTTAGGAATTCCAAAAAAACTCATATGTTTGATAAAAGTGACAATGGCGAATATGCTATCAGCAGTAAAAATTCAAAACGACTCGTCAACCCTTTTCAAATACACAGGCGGTTAAGGCAGGGAGATGCGCTGGCGTGTCTGCTTTTTAATGTCGCCTTAGAAAAAGTTGTACGAGACGCTAATTTAGATAGAAGGGGAACAATATTTAATAGATCAGTCCAAATTGGACGAGAACTAGGGCGAGAACTGCGGAAATCCTAACCGAGCTAGTAGCAGCAGCAGAACGAATGGGGTTACAGATAAATCAAAATAAAACCAAATTCATGGCGACTAACACAAACACAAGAGCTGGAAATGTTGACACAAATTTAATCATCAATGACCAAAACTTCGAAGCAGTCAAAGAGTTCATATATCTAAGGACATCGGTTAACCCCAATAATAACACATCTGAGGAAATAAAAAGGCGAATAATAATTGCAAACGGGTGTTATCATGGTCTATCAAAGTACTTAGCTAACAAATGTCTGTCTCAAAAAACTCGTATAATGCTGTATAGAACACTTATAGTCCCCGTTCTCACATAGGGATCAGAGACATGGACGCTAACGAAAACAGATGAATCTGTCTATCCATTTTTGAAAGAAAGAAAGGTGCTACGCAAGATATTCGGAGCGGTCTGTAAGAACGGATTATGGAGGCGTAGATATAACTTTGAACTGCAGAATATCTACAAGTGTACGTTTGGTGGTAAAGATATTACCACTATAATTAAGCGAAACTGTCTGCAGTGGGCAGGACATGTAGCCCGGGCCCCTGAGTCAAACATGGTAAAAAAGATTCTAAGAGCGCAACCCGTGGGAATGAGAAGACGGGGTAGACCAAAGCTGAGGTGGATGGATGGGGTAACACAAGATGCCGAGAAGATCGGAGTCGGCAACTGGAAAATGCAAGCAAGGGACAGAATAGAATGGCGTAGAAAGCTTGAGAAGGTCGAGGCCCTCCAAGGGCTGTAGCACCAAGATGATATTAAAATTTTATGTTTCATTAATTTGTAAATTATTCCAAATCATGTTTGTTTTTTGTTAAAACTGAATTTACTGCTGCCTCACCCTACCGTCATCCAGCCTTAAAAGTTCACTGCTGTACATAGGCTCTTTCTCGTGTTTACAACCTCTTCTATCTTACGCCACTCTCATCAAGTTTTTATTTTATCTTCCTATATCGTCAGCCCATCGTGTAGGTGATCGACCGACGCTTCTCTTGTCTTCCTTTGATCTCCATTTCAATAACCCCTTTGTCCATCGCCCATTCGTCATTCTAAAAGGAAGCAAGATAGGTCACCGAGATGTCAATAGATTGCCATGCTGGTGGAATGCGGATATTGAGGCACTGGGAAATAAATGCATAGCAATGAGAAGAGGGTAAGTAGAGCAAGGGACAGAGCAGAGATTAACCGTAATGTCGTCGAGAAGACAAGGTGCCGCGATTGAGTGCCGCACACGAGAGAGGGAACTGGGAAAGAGGGAAAATCCGTACATAAAAAGAATACATTTAAAGAGCTTTTTGAAAAGCTGGATAATGGCATCTGGAGTCAAGAATACAGGATCGCCATAAAAAAGTTCTATGCGCACCCTCCTTACAAAATCTCTATGGACAAAAAGCTCAAGGTAACTCTTAAACGAGGACAGGAATGGAGGGACGAGGAAGCTGAGCGGGCCGTACCCTTTACCATGGACGAATTTGTCGAGTCATTATGTTTACTCACGACGCGCAGGTCCCCCGGACTGGATCAAGAGTAATCAATGATCTAGGAAAAGTGGAGCCTGCGTGGCTTCTGGAACACATGAATACATTCCTGAAAGCACAAACCTTTCCTGAACCTTGAAGGATATCGAGGTTAGTACTGCTTTTCAAAGCTGGGGAAAAGTATCTCTCCCTTCTGCTTTATTCCGTGCATCGGTAAGCCATATAAAAGGATGCTGCGAGGAGAGCCTTGTGGGTCATCACTGGATGTGTTCCAATGCATGTGGCAATGGAAAAAAAAGCTGTATAAGAAAAGACTCCGAAACCTTACTATGACCGGAAGAAGAGAGATACGGCAAAGGTCAATTATTAGATAGCAACAAAAATGGAACAACATGGAGGATGTGGCACAGTCATCAAAGATACTGATCCCGAATAAAAGTGGTTGGGTGCTGACAGTCTTTGGATAAATTAAACTAGAGTATTACTTTCAATCACCTAAGAAGACAGAAATCTAAAACAAAAACGAGGAAATAATGAACAAAATTACGAAGAAAAGCAAAGCAGCTGTGAAAAGATAAGTTATGGAAAGCCAATTGACACAGTATTATTAAAAAGACCAGACCAAAGCATTAAAACGACTAAGCCAGTGTTTGCCCAATCGAAGGATCTCAACAACTCGTCATCTTCTGATAACGATGAGGTTAAAAGCATCCCTTACGATCATAGTTTGGATCCTTCTTCTGAATATGAGACATGGATTGTGAAGACTATCTGTCTAAAAATAACCAACCTGACACACGAACAAAGTTTACAATATAAACTGGCAGATTTTACCTAACAAAGCGTATTGGAAAGAGGACCATACGTTTTTATGTTGCTAAAATAGTATATTTAACTCCAGCAAAAAAGGGTAATTGCCTGAAGATAATCCGCTTAAACGATGGAGAATGGGAAAACAAAGAGGGATGGAAACAGTTGAGCGAAAGAATTCAGTGAATACTGTAAAATCCCTGTCTGGCACATATGAAATCGAAAGAGAAGACATCACTGAAAGGCTCGTGGAAGTTTCCAATAACGATGTATCCTCTAAAGGTCAGCAAAATATTTATACTTTTAACTTGGATTTTTAAAAGTATTTGTTTAAATAAATTTTACGTTAATTAAGCAGTTTTTCCTTTTTTTAACGTATCTAGATGATATGTAAAAATATTTTTTTTAGGTGTGGATTTAACCCAAGTCTAGCATGCCAATTGCTTATGTTCAACATGGTCAAGCAAGAGTTGCAACATGGTCAACCTTCGCCCAAATAGTTAATAACTCACAAGAAATTATAAATAGTAATACGAATCAAACAGAAGTAACTACTACCACTATTGCCGTCTCAAATGATATGGCTGAACTAAAGAATATGTTAAAAGTCCTGATGAAACAAATGGCTACAATGTTAAATTGACTCAACACCGTCGTCACTAAATTAACAAAATAATTTAAAATGATTAAAAATTCTTAAAAATAGCTATTTTTACGGGCTAACAAATCATGCTCAACAGTTTAAAGCCTATATATTATTACACAACATCGACATAATGTTAATCTCTGAAACACCCTTTACAAATGGAAGGTATTTGAAAATCCCCAACTATGTAATATATCACACCATACCTCCAGATGGCACTGCACAGGAACAGACAGAGTAACTGCAGTCACAATCAAGTCGTGGATAAAACGCCACAAATTAAATAAGTTTAAAAGAGACTATATACAAGCAACAATTATTAGGATAGAAGTCTCGAACGGTCTTTTAACAATAACTGCAATATACAGAACACCGACATACCTTAGTCAAACATCAATACCAAGAATTTTTCAACACACTTGAAGATAGGTTTCTAGCAGGCAGCAAATATAACGCAAAACACACTCACTAGGAATTCAGGCTAATAATCCAAGCAAGCAAGCAAGCAATTTAATTAAACCCAGCCTGTGAGAAATGTTCACCCCTAAGAATTACGTTCGGGTGTAACAATTCATTGGAGCGAGGTGTATTAACTCGAGTAAAAACAGGAGTCACTCCACCGCGCTCGAATGCTCCAGACCATCCCTTTCCCCCCTATAGCACTCTGGTGCGCGATAGGGGCACAACTATCAGCCAAATGCTCTTCATGCGGAGATCCTGGGTAATAGAACCCCAACATGGTTTCCTAACCGAATTCAAAGCTCAGGACAGCGCATTGTCGCTATATTCCTGTTATCTTAATGTGGCTTATCCGCGAACTAAAATTGCTTACTTGGGCCTCAAGTCTCCGCTCTGAGCTAGGCTCAGTTCGGCGACTTGGTGCTCAAAGGGTTGGGCCCTACATGCCCGAGTTTTTAGTGGTTTTTGTTAATATTTTTTTGTGGCTTGCGCCGGTTTTTGTTAGTAGTTTTTTGATTTTTTTGGTGGCCGAAGCCGTTTTTTTTGTTGTTTTTTGGATTTTTTTTGTAGGATGCCTGAAACATAAAATCAGAATTAGTGCATATTTATATAATAAATTATCTACATAAAATTTACTGGGTCCACGCTGTACGTTGCGATTGTCCACAAGGGTTATGAGCTACGAACTATCTTCATTGTGTGTTGTTGTTGTTTTTTGAAGTGTTTTCTCTCTGGTGTTTTGTTTTCTCTCTGGTGTGATTGTTGATTTTCTCTCTAGTATTATGATTTTATTCGACTATTTGTTGTTTGGGTCTTTTGTGCTTCCATCTGTGGAAAGCGTCATACCTCAATATCTCTCGCAATATGTGGTTGGGGTGGTTCTCTATCTCCGCGAACTTTGTCCTAGCTTTTTCTTTCATTGTGTCGGTCACTCTGATTTGTTGTAGTTCTCTAAAGAGAAATCTTTCTGCTACGTATCTCGGTACGTTGACTGCTTCTCTTAGGCTGTTGTTATGTGCCGCTTGTATTTTCTTTTTTAATGTATTGCATATGTGTCCCCATGCGAGAGATGCATATGTTAGTATAGGAAGAATTATACAATTTATTAATCTTATTTTTGTTTTCAATCTAAGTTTGCTTTTTCTTCCTGCTAGGCCTCTTATTGATGCTCTTGCCATGTTGGCTTTTTGTACTGTAGCTTCTACATGTTTGCTAAATGTTAAGCCTTTGTCCATGATTACTCCGAGGTATTTTGCTTCACTTTTCCACTCGATAGGATTGTCTTGCACAGTTACCTGTTCTTCTGGTTGTTGGTGCCTCTTTTTGAAAAGTACAGCCTGTGTCTTTTCGGAGTTTATAGCGATTTTCCATTTTAAACTCCATTCTTCTATGTCATCTAGCGCTGTTTGTAAGTTGTTTACCGCTATGTCTACATTTCTGTGTTTGGCCGCTATCGCTGTGTCGTTGGCATAGAGGCTTAGTAGTGTACCTGGTGTTCTAGGTATGTCTGCTGTGTATATCGTATACAGTAGAGGTGACAGTACCGCTCCCTGTGGCACTCCAGCCTCCGGGTTCCCGAGTTCGGATAGGACTTGTCCTATCCGGACTCTGAAACTACGATTGCTTAAGTACGAAGAGATTAGTCTTGTCATTGCTCCGCTGTAGCCGTATCGTCTCATTTTGTAGATAATAATCCCGAAAGGTATGCAACCATATATAGCAATGGAAACCAACAACCTTAAAAACATATCCATTGGCGAACACATACATTGGCCGACAGACACAAGCAAAATTTCAGACTTGGTCGATTTCTGTGTGACTAAAATAATATCACACGAATCCCACCTTGTTTCGATCTTTCATCAGATCATTTTTCTGTGTTGATCAGGATATCCACAAATATTCTCAAAACAGAACCTCCGTCATATCTAAGTAATAATATACCAATTGGATTAAATTCCAGGCTATTCTTAATAGCAGATTGTATCTAAACATCCCACTAAAATCTATTGATGATATTGACGAAGCAGTAGATCAATTAAATAGAATAATTTAGGCTGGTCGGCAGTCAATAGCTACACAAGGCACAAATAAAAGCAAGTAAACAAAGACTAAGAAAAATATGGAAAAGAACCCGCGCATCCCGTAATAAAAATAAACTAAACCAAGCTACAGCACTGTTAAACAACAATAAAAATAACGACATAAAACGATATCTACAAATACTATTTGCCACGGAAACCAATGAATATTCGCTTTGGAAGCAAACACGAAAGATCAACCGACCACAACTCTCTAATCCACCTATCCAGGCCAGTAACAGACGATGGGCTAAAAGTAACAAAGACAAAGCCACAGTCTTTGTCAAACACCTGGAGCAAGTGTTTGTAACCACATGCTCAAAATAACAACCCTGATGCAAAAGATAATATTTAATTGTATTTATAATATCCATACCAACTAGAAGCACCATTACAGAAATTCAATGCTGATCAAGTTTTCAACAAATTCCAAACAGATCTGAATCCGAAACACCTCCCAGGGTTTCACTTAATCACTGCAATGATTCTAAACAAACTTCCCAAGAAAGAAGTGCAATATTTAATACAGTTAACGCAATCTTAAGGACTGGTTACTCTCCCTTTTGTGGAAAGTAGCATAAATTTTTGAAAAACAGCTACTATTATAGACAGATTACAATCCTCGTATAACAGCAACTAATAATCAACCACTAGTTTGGATTTAGACAACAACATGCTACTTCTGAGCAAATTTACCGAATCTAAAATTTCATATACAAAGCCTTAGAAGAGAACAAATACTGTTCCTCATCCTTTTTGAATATCTCGCAGGCTTTTGATAAAGTTTGGGCAACTGGCTTGCTATACAAAATAAGAAAAGTCCTTCCTCTCAACTACTTTCTAATCCTTATTTACTATCTTTTCGACTGCAATTTCTGGTCCAAATAAAGAATCAGTGCACTAACTTATATTCAATTAAAGCTTTAGTACCCCAGGGTAGTGTCCTTGGAACGATTCTATACCTACTCTACACAGCAGATCTTCTTAAAAGTCAAAACATCATCACAGCCACATATATACAGACGACACACCAATCATTGCAGCTTACTCAAACCTGTATGTCGCCTTGCAACTGCTCCAGATTAATCTCGATAAAATAAAGACTTGGTTACAAATATGGCGAATTAAAGTAAACTAAAGCAAGTCAGTACATATACCGTTTACTAATCGAAAATGTACATACACAACCGTCTTATTATATAATTAAGTACTACAACAAAAGGATAATGTAAAATAGGTATGCACTTGGACCGCAGATTAACGTGAAAGCAACATATATTCACGAAAAGAAAACAGGTGGGTATGAATCTCAGTAAAATGTACTGACTAATAGAAAAAAGCTTACAACTGAATTTGTACAATAGAATTCTAGTATACAAGTCAGTGATAAAGCCAATATGGAGCTATGAACCCCAACTGTGGGGATCTGTGTCGAGATCCAATATCGACATCCTGGAGACATTACAATCGAAGACCTTCCGCGTTATCACAAATATACCTTGGTCATCGAGCAAAAAGACAAAAGAGGGAATCTAATCGTTATGAAAAGGCGACCAAAAAAGTGGCCTCTGATGGCGGACATATCCGGAAATGCGAATGCGCCAAATTTAAATTTTCCGACACTTATTAACAGTAGCTATAAAATAGTTTTCAGAATGTGTCTTAGCCGAGAAAATTTTAATTAAATATTAACGGTAACAGTCTAAAATGTGAAACAATTGTTAAAAAACTTCCATATAAATAAGATTTCATGTGACAGTTGGGACAAATAATAACATAACCCAACTAAATTTGATTTCTTAAACAAGGAAAGACTCTCTTTCCTTGTTTAATTTGGCCTCTCAAGATGGCACTTCCTGTCTAACAATATTTTTGCCCCCACTACCTTTACATTCCCTCTTTTGTCTTTTTGCTCGATGACCTTGGTACATGCCCAATGAATACATTAATTGCGATTTTCAAATGAAGACTGTCAAAGAAGAAATTGCTAGTTAATCCCAAAAATACGACAGATGACTGCAACACCATTCCAACAAGCTAGCGAAGAATCTTTGGAGCCCCAGGCAAACACTTGGAGTGTGAGCTAAAGCGTCACACTCCAAGCGATCTACTAACAAGTTTTTAAATTTACCAATTTAAATTTTCAAATTCGTTTTTAATTTATTATACACATTTTTAGAGAGTCACGAATAATTGTTTTTTTACACAAATTTGTTTCAAAAATAATTGTTTGTTACTAAAATTATGATATAATAGGTTATTTGGATAGTCTCCTGCAACTCTTTTTAATTTAATTAGACAATTTACTTATTGTAATTAATATTACAGATTTTAATCTTCCGCCGGTAACGTGAATTCTTGTAACATAGTTGGTAACGTCGGTAATGAATTTCTTAGGTTCTGATTTTCTGTTAATATTTTGATGGGGCTAAATATTTATTATAGCTATATTTAAATAACAATATAGTAAAAAATTATCAATATTTATTTATTTTCGAGGAAAAAATGCACATTAAAAAAAGTTGGCTTCTTTTAGGTACTAACATAATTGACATACAATTTTTAAAAACGTTTTTGAAAGTTTTTGAATACAAAATATCAACACACATAAAGGGTTGAAATGTCACAAAAAAATAAAATTATTCAACTTAATCACTGCAATGATTCTAAACAAACTTCCCAAGAAAGAAGTGCAATATTTAATACAGTTAACGCAATCTTAAGGACTGGTTACTCTCCCTTTTGTGGAAAGTAGCATAAATTTTTGAAAAACAGCTACTATTATAGACAGATTACAATCCTCGTATAACAGCAACTAATAATCAACCACTAGTTTGGATTTAGACAACAACATGCTACTTCTGAGCAAATTTACCGAATCTAAAATTTCATATACAAAGCCTTAGAAGAGAACAAATACTGTTCCTCATCCTTTTTGAATATCTCGCAGGCTTTTGATAAAGTTTGGGCAACTGGCTTGCTATACAAAATAAGAAAAGTCCTTCCTCTCAACTACTTTCTAATCCTTATTTACTATCTTTTCGACTGCAATTTCTGGTCCAAATAAAGAATCAGTGCACTAACTTATATTCAATTAAAGCTTTAGTACCCCAGGGTAGTGTCCTTGGAACGATTCTATACCTACTCTACACAGCAGATCTTCTTAAAAGTCAAAACATCATCACAGCCACATATATACAGACGACACACCAATCATTGCAGCTTACTCAAACCTGTATGTCGCCTTGCAACTGCTCCAGATTAATCTCGATAAAATAAAGACTTGGTTACAAATATGGCGAATTAAAGTAAACTAAAGCAAGTCAGTACATATACCGTTTACTAATCGAAAATGTACATACACAACCGTCTTATTATATAATTAAGTACTACAACAAAAGGATAATGTAAAATAGGTATGCACTTGGACCGCAGATTAACGTGAAAGCAACATATATTCACGAAAAGAAAACAGGTGGGTATGAATCTCAGTAAAATGTACTGACTAATAGAAAAAAGCTTACAACTGAATTTGTACAATAGAATTCTAGTATACAAGTCAGTGATAAAGCCAATATGGAGCTATGAACCCCAACTGTGGGGATCTGTGTCGAGATCCAATATCGACATCCTGGAGACATTACAATCGAAGACCTTCCGCGTTATCACAAATATACCTTGGTCATCGAGCAAAAAGACAAAAGAGGGAATCTAATCGTTATGAAAAGGCGACCAAAAAAGTGGCCTCTGATGGCGGACATATCCGGAAATGCGAATGCGCCAAATTTAAATTTTCCGACACTTATTAACAGTAGCTATAAAATAGTTTTCAGAATGTGTCTTAGCCGAGAAAATTTTAATTAAATATTAACGGTAACAGTCTAAAATGTGAAACAATTGTTAAAAAACTTCCATATAAATAAGATTTCATGTGACAGTTGGGACAAATAATAACATAACCCAACTAAATTTGATTTCTTAAACAAGGAAAGACTCTCTTTCCTTGTTTAATTTGGCCTCTCAAGATGGCACTTCCTGTCTAACAATATTTTTGCCCCCACTACCTTTACATTCCCTCTTTTGTCTTTTTGCTCGATGACCTTGGTACATGCCCAATGAATACATTAATTGCGATTTTCAAATGAAGACTGTCAAAGAAGAAATTGCTAGTTAATCCCAAAAATACGACAGATGACTGCAACACCATTCCAACAAGCTAGCGAAGAATCTTTGGAGCCCCAGGCAAACACTTGGAGTGTGAGCTAAAGCGTCACACTCCAAGCGATCTACTAACAAGTTTTTAAATTTACCAATTTAAATTTTCAAATTCGTTTTTAATTTATTATACACATTTTTAGAGAGTCACGAATAATTGTTTTTTTACACAAATTTGTTTCAAAAATAATTGTTTGTTACTAAAATTATGATATAATAGGTTATTTGGATAGTCTCCTGCAACTCTTTTTAATTTAATTAGACAATTTACTTATTGTAATTAATATTACAGATTTTAATCTTCCGCCGGTAACGTGAATTCTTGTAACATAGTTGGTAACGTCGGTAATGAATTTCTTAGGTTCTGATTTTCTGTTAATATTTTGATGGGGCTAAATATTTATTATAGCTATATTTAAATAACAATATAGTAAAAAATTATCAATATTTATTTATTTTCGAGGAAAAAATGCACATTAAAAAAAGTTGGCTTCTTTTAGGTACTAACATAATTGACATACAATTTTTAAAAACGTTTTTGAAAGTTTTTGAATACAAAATATCAACACACATAAAGGGTTGAAATGTCACAAAAAAATAAAATTATTCAACAAATGTCCACCATAATTTGAAACTATTGTCCGTTTGATTCCTCATTTTCTTCTACACTGCACACAACGCATAGTCCGGTTAAATGTTCCAAACACATATATTTGCCACACTGCCTACAAAGAAACCGAGTTTTGCGGTTTTTCTTACTACTGCAGAACGTATGTCTTCCATACATATTATTCTAGATAGGTTTATTTCTTATCTGCATGCAACAAATTTCCACTAACCTCATACGAATTGTCCTTGGAATATTTTGTTCTAGGGATCGTCTGCGAATATGTTCGTCAATAAGTTGAAAACCTAAGTCTTCCAAAAACTTTCGTCTAGAAATGCGTGTGTCTGTATTCGATTTACATATAATGTAGCAATTTATCCGAGCGACATTCAAACAACTGTAAAAAATGAGCATTGGCCAGCGACGGGTTGCTCTAGAGCAATTGAATGATTGCGAGAGGCCAATTGTATGCCAATTGTTTGCATTGAACGTTATGTCTTAAAGATGTCTTGACATAAATCAAGATGTATTCATGTGTTTCATAGATTACAACGAGGCCTTTGATAAAGTGCGGCATGATCACCTAATCAGACTCCTGACAGAAAAGAATTTAGATAAACGAGACATCCGACTAATAGCAAATATGTACTACAATCAGAAAGCAGTAGTGAGAGTAGAGAATAATACCACTGAAGAAATTGAAATAAAGCGAGGTGTGAGACAAGGGTGTATACTGTCGCCAACCCTGTTTAATCTCTATTCCGAAGACGTAATGAATAGAACACTCTCTGAGCAATCCGTAGGTATTAAAATAAATGGTGTTAGATTATACAATCTGAGATTTGCCGACGACACCGTTCTGATCGCAGAAACACTTAAGAGATACAGACATTGGTGAATAAGATAGCAGATTGCAGCGAAGAATATGGACTATCTTTGAACATAAAGAAAACTAAATTTATGGTAATATCGAAATCAACACAAAAGGTCCAAAATTTATATTTACACAATGAAATTATCGATCAATGAAGTTAGCAAATACAAATATTTAGGCACTTTTATAAATGAAGATTACGATAGCTCAGCAGAAATCAAAATAAGAATAGAAAAAGCCAGATCCATATTCACTAAAATGAAGAGAGTGTTCTGCGAAAGAGATTTGAGCCTTGAAATGAAACTTCGCCTGATGAGATGTTACGTACTTTCTGTGCTGTTCTACGACATGGAGTCATGGACGTTGAAAAAGATTGATACCAAAAAATTAGAGGCATTTGAACTGTGGATGTATCGCAGAATCCTGAGAATATCATGGACCGAGAGAGTCACAAATGTCGAGGTCTCGAGAAGAATGAATAAAGAAAAGGAAATCATATTTACGATCAAAAAACGAAAACTGCAACACTTGGGACACATTACAAGAAGCGAAAGATATGAACTGCTTCGAATAATTATGCAAGGGAAAATAGCAGGAAAAAGGTCCATACGAAAAAGACGAAACTCCTGGCTAGAGAATCTACGGGAATGGTATAGCTGTAGCAGCAACGAATTGTTTTGGTCAGCAGTTTCGAAAATATGTATAGCCCTAATGATCGCCAACCTTCGGAACGAAGATGGCACTTGAAGAAGAAGAATTGTATGCCGCGCAGAGTTTGTCTACGACATCCACTCTTCCTTTAGTCTTATTATAATCTATGATTATTTCTGGTTTACCTGTTACATTATTAATGTTGTCGTCGTAATGCGTAGTAGATAACACTAAAACATTTTTACCTTTTCGGGGTACATACGATACAAGGGTACACTTCTCTTGAAATGCGAACATATTGGTTTTTTCTGGCCATTGTTGTGTTAGCACTAGAGGAATTTGAGGTTTATTCTTTCATAATGTTCCTACAACAGTTAGACGATGTTCACGTTAAAGATATCGCGTGAGGTGAACGCTTGTGAAAAAATTATCTATGGTAACGTTCCTTCCCGTTCCCCAAATCGGTTCACACAGACGAGGTACAAGTAACATGTTTGACGTATCAACAAAATATTTTCCTGCTGGCTGTCCACAAACATATACTTCCATCTTGGACGTATAATCCATCTCAGCGTCTGCTAAAGCATATATTTTTATACCGTAACGATTTGGTTTATTCGGTACGTAAACGCTGAATGAACTTTTCATCTATCGTAGTATATGCTGAAAGATTTTAATGCTTCGGTAAATTAGAATTAAAAGCTTTAAAAATCTTACGTATCGCGGCCAACTTGTCGAATTCTTGCCTTTGTATTCTAGTACTTTTGTCATCGAACCGAATGTGTCTTAAAATGAACTAGAACCTCTTTAGCGACATCGTAAGGCGATAAATCTCCATTGACCTTCCATCTGTTCTAAATAAATTATCAGCATTCTGATGATTGCTTTTCTTAGCGCCAGATATGTACAACAGCCCAAACAGAGCTTTTAATTCTATAAGATCAATTGGCCTAGCCGTTCTGTTATCGACTGTGTTATAGCTATGAACTTATTGGTGCATTCTACTATTTTCTTTTCAGAATATCTGTAGTGAAAAAACATTCTCAAATCTCTTTTATTACCAATTTTCGCCTAATATCACCTTTCGGTCCTGCTAGATTTGGTAGAAGATTTTCAGTGCGATTTCGAACGTTACGATTAAATTAATGATGCTTCCTCCACCTTGTTCCATCTTTCCCAAAAATGTGGTATGCGCGGTATTACTTCTACTGGTACATGATTTTTGACATTGTCTTCATCACAGAAATCCTCCTCTGAATGTGTATCACATTTTAGAACTTCTAAACAATCATCTTGCAAACTTGCGTCGTCATCTTCTGGTTCTGGTTCGGAATTAGCAACAATTTCGTCAAAAAGTTGTTGCAACCTGATTTGTTCTCTTTCGTAAACCATATTCACACACAACTCCTAAAATGAATATCTATTATTTAAACTGAACATAGACCAAAAACGACAAAAACTTACCGTTGAGTGTAACACAAATGGTAACCTCGGTCGCTCACACCGTCAGGTTGAATAACATATATCCGCACTCGGCCATAGATTTTTCAAGACTGAATAGCGTGATGAGGATTCGAAAGCTACCTGGCCGCGCGGACAAAACAATATGCGCATTTGAGTTTTAGCGCAAAAAATCTACTACATCTGTGTCAGGGACCGTACGTTACCACTCGAAGGTTAAATAAATGGGATGTTAAAAAAACATGTGGCTCATAAAGATTTTCAGTATATATTCGCTACCGTATATTGGACGTTTTTTTGATAAAGTTGTTAATTTGGGAATTTACTA
This sequence comes from Diabrotica undecimpunctata, assembly GCF_040954645.1. Taxonomy (NCBI): domain Eukaryota; kingdom Metazoa; phylum Arthropoda; class Insecta; order Coleoptera; family Chrysomelidae; genus Diabrotica; species Diabrotica undecimpunctata. Next base: position 71,662,158 of record NC_092803.1, on the reverse strand, counting down.
GTTGGCTAAACTTAGATATTCTGATTTCTTAAGCTTATTTCCCAAGTTTAATACTATTATCTTTAAAAAACTTTTTCAACTGTTTTAATCTTTTCTTTAATTTTCTTTCTGTATTTTCTCTAAGAACACTATATCAACATACGTTAAGAACCAAGCAACATAACTTTCTAATATCCCTGTTTTCCTATAGACCACAAAATGAAATAAGTATAGATTTAGTACTAAGACATTTTACATCATATTTACTTATCATATATAGCAAAGATTTTCCTATTTTTATTTTTAAGCTTAATCTTACTTCATGAGATAATTGCGCAAAATCATCCAGTCTCACTACTTATTTTTGCTTTAAGTATTCTGCTTACTGATTGACTCAATAGTTGAAGGTTTTAGATATTGTCATTATAACTGCCCTATGTTATAAAGTTTTCCTCACCTATTTATTGACTACATAATAATAAATTTGATTCTCACTGTTTACTTTAGTCAATTTAATTGCGTACTATTACCTACTGCTTTAAATTATGTTTAATTAAATATTAAAATATTTCAGATAAACCAGTTTTCTCATCAAATATGTCAGCAAAAATTTACTTTCTCCGTGCTGGATATATACAATTATGACAACAGAGTTCTCTTTACGGTAACCAGCGTTTCAGCAAACTAGATGACTACAACTAAATTTTTTTTTATTTTAGGTTATTTCCAGTTCATTTATGTACGCGGTGGTTGTTTATCAGCTAAATAATTGAACACACACTAGCAACCCAACATGATAAGAAAAAGATGTAATAAATTTATTTATTTGATAAATATTATTATCAACCTTATGTATGTATATTTATAATATTCACTTTTGCCTTTATCTTTATGTAGTATATGCTCCTTATTAGCGTCTTTACATATTCATTATCTGGTGGTGTATTGATATTTATCCCGTTCATACACATTTTTCGACTGACTAAATGACTTCTATTATATTTTACTTGGATTTTTTCTTCTATACCTTTTACGAACTTGATATTTAGCGATATTTTGGATTGGGCAATTATGGTTTCGTTGTTAAATATATTCTAGGCATTTCAAACTCTAGCCGTTTCAAACAGAAACGGTGGGTGCCAATGGGTAACAATATAACTACCTTCGAAAGTTGGGAGCCAATGTCGAACAATAAAATTAAAAAACCTTCTTTGAGAGCCAATAAAATTGTTAGGCCTTGTTTAGTTCAGTATCTCAGGTAAGAGAACGCCTTATCTTAGAATGAAATCTGAACAATGAGTTTGGTTGTGACAAATAAACTAAGATATCAACTAATCATATTTATTGTACATAAATATAAATATTGAAAATTTTAATATTAAAATCAAACAAAACTTGCCTATAGCTTTACATAAAAACATTTTTTAATGATACTTATTGCATCTGATGTTGTCTTTAAGTAGCTGGACAGTAGCTGGTTTTAGTTGCTAATGTAGCTGAATCAAGATACATGTTTGTATCTTCAGGTGGCCATTGGGTTCTAAATAGCAAATGCAGTTAATATTTCGTGGTCCACCATGGGCGAAATTCTTCATCCAAAAAAAAGACAAAAACTAGGCCAAAAAAATTGAAAAAAAAAACCTCGAATTAACCTAGAAAAAAATTAAGTGTTAGCAACAATATGTATTTTAAAATATTTCTTTGTCATTAGAAGTTTGAAAATAATTACAATATTAAATAATAAATAGCAAATTGGCAAAAATAAAATGAATATAATTATTCTTATATAAATTAGGTAAATTTTATTAAAGATACTAACTGTATAAGAGACGAATTATAAAGTTAAAATAAAAATGTACGGAGAAGGTTTTGGTTTTTTAAAAGACACTGGATATTGGTTAAATATTAAATATAACTCACCCTAAGAAAAATATTTAATGTGTAAATATATTTTCAATCCAAGCATGCCTTTTTATGGATGAACGATGTTTATAAAAATGTGCCACTTCTACAGAATTGTGGCAATGATAAATGACATGACAGAGCAGAGTTGCCAAATAACAGATATACTGTCTATTGAAGTGAGGCATAATAATTTTTATATGTTCTATCATCTCATAGAACATAATAGGGTCTGAATAAAAAAATAAATATCTAAAATAAATTAACATTGAAAATAAAGAAACTAAGATTAAATAGACTATTTTAAAATAAATGAGAACTTAAGGAAAGTCAAAGAAGATATGAAAAACTCTAACTATTGACCAAAAATGGGAAAAAAATTCAACATGCCCTTTTGTCAGTTGAAAAAAAAAACCCTTAAACCACTTGGGAAAAAAACAAAACCTTGGATGACAGTAGAAGTAGACAGGCAAAATAGAAGTGGCTCTCCGATAGATGCACCGAAAAAGAAGATCTGGATAAAAATTATGATAGCTTTATAACTTACACAAAAAAATCAAATAAATGACAGGTTCTAGAAAAAGCACAAGAACGCATATCCTTAAAAGTGATAATGAAGATATTATTACTGATATGAAGTAAGAAAAGATTGTGTTACTGATACAAATTACATTCAAAAGCTATTAAATGGTGAAATAGAAGAACTATCATTAGAAACCACAGAGGATACCGGACCACTAATATTACGCGAAGAATTAATCAATGTCATTAAAAATACAAAAGAGGGCAAATCTACCTGATCAGATAATGTGCCCATCGAATTATTAAAACTCATTGATGATACTATTAATGTAATGGTTGAACTTATTAATCTAATATAGTAGACTGCCACAATCTCCAGACAATTTCTGTAATCGACCTTTGTGGCATTACCCAAAAAGTCAAGTGCAACATCCTGCTCAGATGACAGAACAATTTATTGCTTTAATGAGTTACACACTTAAAACATTTTTGAAAATAATACAAAACAGAATTGTTAAAACTCTTAAATATGAAATTACTGACACACAATTTGGCTTTAGAAATGGTATGAGCACAAGAAATTCTTTGTTTGGCTTGAATGTGCTGGCCCAGAGATTGCATGGATATGAATCAGGATATGTACTTATGTATTGTAGATTTTGAAAAGACATTTGATAAGGTTTACCATAAAAAACTTGTAGATATATTAGAAAGAAAAAATATTGACAGTCGTGATATAAAAATTATATTTAATCTATATTGGAACCAAACTGCCGAGGCAAGCAGAACACCCGAGATATCAAAATACAAAGAGGAGTCCGCCAGGGTTGCGTGCTGTGACCACTACTCTTCAATGTCTACAGTGAAGCGGAATTTAAAGAAGCGCACTCAGATTCAATGGAAGGTATATCTATCAATGGAGAAGTTTTGAATAACTTTACAGTAATAAACGATACAGTAATAATGACGGATAACAACAATAATTTACAGAACGTAATGTAACGACTTAATGAATGCTGTCATGAATAGCGACTAAGGATGAATTTGAAAAAATCTAAATGCATGATCATGACTAAATCAGCAGATGCAAACATCCAATTAATTGTTGAGGATACTGTATTTGAGAGTGTGGATACCTACAAATATTTAGAAACCAAATAAATTAAGACAAGTATTGAAATAGCACGTGCATCATTTATTAAACTTAAAAAGTTTCTTTCTTGTCAGGATATAAGGTTACGACTTCGTGTGTATATTCGGTGTTACGTATTTACTATTCTTTATGGCTTGGAAGCATGGACATTAAAACAACTGCATCTGAATAAGTTGGCCGCCTTTGAATTTTGGTGTGAAGAATCCTACGAATATCATGGACTCAAAAAATGTCAAACGCAGAAGTTACTAGAAGAATAAGGAAGGAAGCTGAAATAATATTGTCTTTCAAAAAAAGAAAGCTGAGTACTTAGACCATGTTATGAGAGGGCAAAGATACCAATTATTGCAGCTTATTATGCAAGGCAAAATTAGATGAAAGCGAAATGTGTGAAAACGAAGAATATCGTGGCTTAAGAACTTAAGAAAATGGTTTGAATGCAGTAGTGCAGAACTATTTAGAGCGGCAGTCAATCGTGTCCTCATAGCCTTGATAAATAAAAACCTTGATAGAAGATGGAACTTAAAGAAGAAGAAGGCTATTTAGTTGATTGAAAAAAAAAATAAATAAGTATAAAAATAAAATAAAAGATAAAGTTAATAGATTAATAAAATAAAAAAAAATCAAAATAAAATAATGTTTTAACCCTCCATCACTCGCACCTGAAAAAATTACGCCATCACTCGCGTATTAGATTTTATCTAACATATGGGTTTATTGGCTATTAACTCACAAAAAACGATAAACTTATATTTTTTTAAAACAAAACTGCAAAAAAAAACTAGTATGTAAACTAAAAAAATATACACATTACTCTAGAATAAAACAAATAAGGAGATTTATTCCAAAAAAAATATACGCATTACGTATAAAATTAGATTTCTTCCTTTTCTAGGCAGTGGTGGCAAGTAAAATTTGTTAAACCAGTGTGCTCTTTACATATCGGCAAATTACAGTTCTTCTTCTTTCAGTGCCTATTCGTTCCGAATATTGGCAATCATTCTGGCTATAATTATTTTACAGTTAGTACAATAATATTGGGTAAACCTGTTCTTCCTTACAGGGCAAGAAGAACATCTTGGTTTTATAGTTGGAGTTGCCCCTTGAAAAATTGATGGCTTTTCTCCGGTTATATTTCGGATCCTGAGTCTCAACTGAAAAGGCAGATTTGGGATATTGGAACATTGTTGAAGATGAGACATTAAAAGTTGCTTGCCAAGCTCCGCAATGTAGCTTCTTCGAGATATTACAAAATTAGTGTTATTGTTGTTATTTGGCTGTTTATAGTTGAAATATTTAGTAGGCTGCAGAAAACAATAAACGGCCAGCGATTGCTAACTCGAGTCACCAAGTATTCTGCCTTTATTTTATCAACAACATCCACTCCGCCTTTTGTGGGGTTGTACCTAATCAGTAATAATCTGTATTTTTATAGTATGCTCTTTGGTGTTTTCATCTATGAAACCATTGCTGTGTAGTGTTGAAAGTAGTAGTACATTCTTATTCTTTTGGCCCATATGATACAAGTACACACTTGTTTAAATCGTCACCATATGCAAACATGCTACTACATAACGGTCTTTCTTTTATGTTTGTCAACTCAGGAGGAATTTGTTGTTTGTTTTTACGCAAAGTACCTATCGTTGTCAAGCAATTATCCGTAGTTACATTTCGACCAGTTCCACTTATGGGTCGTATAAGTCTTTTTACTAAACTAGATGCATCATTGGGTAGTTGATATGGTCCTTCAGGTTGTTTAATTTCGAGATTTTGTATGAAAAATGTTCTAGCGTCCACCAAGGCATAAATCTTGATTCCTTATTTCGCTGGATTATTGGCTATATACTGCCTAAATTTGCATCGACCACGAAACGCTTCCAACATTACATCTATGGTTACATATAATCCAGGAGTGTATGCAGATAAACAGTTAGTGACAAACATTTCATATATTTCTCGAATGGGTGCAAGATTATCAACTGCCGAATTTTCTTGCCTTAGTGGCGTCGTCAAATCTTACAGCGTGAATTATTTTGTAAAATCTTTTCTTGGACATAGTAGCTGCAAAAATATCTGGAGGTGTGCCATCTAATGTCCAGAGTTCATCAGTGTTTAAATGTTGCGCTCTCTTTAGCCCAGCAAGGAACAAAAGTCAGATAAATGCTTGCATTTCCCCTTAGTCAACAGCAGCACAATCCCTAGGGAGAGTATAAAACACTCTCATCATATCAGTTTTTGATTTGTATATTTCACAATATTCTTGATCACAGCATCCGAGAAAAACAATTTCCAGCATTCTAATATGGTTTTGGCGCCTTTTGCTTTTACCCCAGGTAAGCTCGTAACAATATTACAAGCTTTGGTCTTACCTTCGGGAGTGTGTTTCTTATGTTTCAACCATGGGGTTTTAACTTTGCCATAAAATCTTGGATAACCATCATCTCGGCCGCTTTCTTCCATGGTATCTTTAGGATCACTGGATAGCTCTTGTATGGACTGCTCAGAATCTGTATTGTGGATACTGTGTTCAGAACGAACATCACTTAAGTCCTTATCAGAATCTAGTGGTTCCACATCGCTGTTTATCTCTCCATACCATTTTAGTAACTGGTTTTCCATTTTCTTGTCCATATTTACCTGCAATAAACCAAAATAGCGCTTATATTAACGGATGTTCAACAATCTATAGGTATTTCACTAAAAATCTTACCTTTTATGATAATATTATAACTTTTCTTAAGTGATCTCTCTAAAAATCAACACACGCCAACACTCGCGTAGTTAGATTTTTTCTAACGCTCCGACGAACACGATCGCTCGCGTGTTAGATTTGAACTAACAGCAACTGCTGTCGGCTATAAGATAATAGGTACTCCCACCAATATTTAACATAGTCTTAATACGAGTCTTCATAGGAGTATTTAGTTTACGTTATAAACAAACGTTTGCCACCATAACTGCTAACCTCCATTGATGGAGACGGCACTTGATGAAGAAGATAGGAGTATTCCTGGTTGCAGAACCCAAAAGAAGCAATATTTCGAAAATTATGGCGATTATTTAAAAATGTTAGATTTTTTCTAACGGTGCGAGTGATTTAGAGTTAAAGAAAAACACCAACATGTGACGTTTATAACTTTACATCTTCTCTTTCTTGAAGTGGCATTCTCGGAGATTATTCTTGTTCCGGGACCTCATCTGTCGTCAATGGTTGCTGCCCAAAATAAATCTTTTACTGTGGTACCACATCATTGTCTTATATTATGCAGTCATAAAAGTTTCTTTCGATTAATCCATTTCTTTCGCTACACTTTTCTTTGTGTTTTCAATCAAAGAAGGTGGTATTTGGGTCCTCTAGTTATATGACCGACGTATTATTTTTTTCTCCTCATGATTTTTATGAGCAGACATTTTGAATTTATTATTTTAAGAACGTCTTCATTGGTAATGTGCATAACTCATAATATTTTCAGGTCCGTCGATAGCACCACAATTCAAATGCTTCTAATTGTTAAGCATTGTGATTTTTAACCCTGCGTTGGTGTGGTATCTAAAACTTACGTGTCTGGTGTGATGGGGTATGACATACCCCATAGCCAAATACGTCTTGGAAAACTCAATACTTGAGTATCTGCATTAAAAGTATGTACCTTCCGTTTGAAATAGTGCGTACTATTAAAAAAATTGAAAAAGTATTATCAGTTCAAACAAGTTATTGCACAGTTCAAAAATAGCAGAAATATCAACTTAAAATCATTACATTTTTTTGAAATGAAAAAAAAAAAACTAAAGACTTCTGAACACAAAACACAACACAATTTTCTTTATTGACTTATAAACAAATAAACATTATAAAGAATAATACATACATCAACAAAAGTTACAACATTATTTACCGACTTTCCTCGTTGACGCAAGTGTCGCATTTGAAACATGCGTGTTCTAAACAAACAAAATGTCTGCAATCATAACAAACGTAGCGACTTTTTCTGTCTGTTATTCTGGGACACACTACACATCTACCTTGTACTTTCTGACGTTTAGGCAACGGTTCATCACAATCTGCAGTCTTATAGCCCGGTGTCTTACGCAGTTTTCTCTGCAATTGAGGATTCTGTTGTCTTTCTTCCATATAATCTGCTATCAGTGACAAACTAAGATATTTCAAATATTTTCAACGCTTTAGTGTATGGTCATTATTGATGATCTTATAGATTACTTGGGAGTTAATTCCACACAGATTCAAGAGCGCGTAGAATACCGTCAACGGCCACCTTCTGCTGTTTCGGTTAACGGTGTCAACCCCTCCTTTAGTAACATTGTAGAATGTGACTATTTCTGGCTTCCTAGCGTTTCCCGTAGATGAATCTATTCTGTCATCATGGTTTAGTGTTGATAACAACAAAACATTTTTGTTTGGAAACCAAAAAGTGTATAATACTGTTCTTGATTTTTTGTGTTGACCATTGTGTAAGGAATTTGCTTCTTGTTCTTTCGGACAGTACCCACAAATGTTAATTGGTGTTCTTCAAGAAGTTGTTGCAATACTGGATAATTAGTGAACCAATTATCGAATGTGATATTTCGTTTGCTGTCAGACACTGGTGAAATCAATAGTAAAACTACATGTGTAGTTTCGCACTCAGTTTGGTAGGACCATCCGGTTGAGAACCACAATAAATTTTTAAATTTGTAGTATAATAACATCCTGAATCGACTGAGGCAAAGATTTTGATTCCACAACGAGCCGGTTTATTTGGAATGTATTGCCGAAAAGGGCACCTGTCACGAAATGCCTCCAGTTTTTCATCAACAGTGAGATACATGCCAGGTGTATAGGCAGACTGAAAATTGTCAACTGCTCTTTCGAAAACATCTCTATTTAAGGCTAATTTATTGATTTTAATTCTATCTACACGTGTAGCTCCATTGTCAATCCGTAAGCACCTTAGCAGAAATTGAAAGCACTTTAGAGACATAGTTTTCTTGAATATTGTCATTTCTGTGCCGTCATTTGTCCAGAAATCTTTAGGGTTTCGCCGGGACGATCGATGAATTTATGCTAAATAAAGTAATCCAAATAGAGCCTTGATTTCTTGCTCGGAGGTCTCTTTTACTACGTTTTGGTGATCATCGTTGGTTCACTTACTAAATTGATTTTCTCGTTAGTATGTTTTACAATATCAACAATAAGGATGTCATCCATGAAAAGCTTCCAACAATCAATTGCAGTTTTAGCTTCTTTAGAGTGCCGCTTCACGCCAAGCAATTGAGAAATTATATTTTCGGCTCTAGTGCGAACCGATCGTAGTTCTACCTTTTTAGTCCATTTTGTCACTTTAGCTCTGCCCCAATATTATCTAGCAAATGTACTCACATCATCTCCATTCTCTTGTTCACTTTCATCTTTGTCGCCATCTTGTTCTATGTCTTTGTCATGAGAACTTTTACTAACATTGTCGAGCTGCACTTCATCTTCGGAATCAGGAATAGCCTCTCCTTATCACTTTGTACCTCTTCCTAGAATATTAGCAACCTTGCTTGTTCTTGTTCATAGCTACACATATTCATAACAAATTTTGAGCACAACAAACAGAGTAAAAAACAAAAAAATCACGTGAAGTTCGAAAAAATGTCCAGGCATCAACAACGATTAACTGACTAACGCCAGAGGTGTGGTCGGGTATGACATACCCCTACGGCATATTCTGACATCTAAGTAAGCGGATATTGAAGAAATAATGAAAATAACTATGCTACTCGATAGAGTGATGTTATAGTAAGAGCTACTGATCTAGAGCGACAATAGAGGGTGGTAAGATGCTGTTTTTGAGAGAAATTCCATTTTTTGCATGCGTGGGGTATATCACACCCCACCACACTAACGCAGGGTTAATGAACACCTCACAAAACCATAGAATAGGATAGACTACACGTAACATTTCAGGACTTTCTTTCGAATATGCATCAAGAGGTTTCTGGTATATAAAACTGGTTTCCAGGTCATAAAAGCTACACTCTTTATTAGAATCAAAAATTACAATTAAACAGGTGCCAAGGTATAATGGTTACGAGATCCATCTTCTTTCCATTAAGCGAAAGCAGACGTTGACCTATATTAATATTTGCAAGCGTCACCCACTCGGTCTTTAAAATGTTAATTTTAAGGCCTTTCCAATAACTTGCTTCACTGATTAGATTTACTAATGTCTGGAGATGTAAATTAAATTTTCTGCAAGAAAGGCTGTAAGACTAGACTTTCTAAAGTTGATTAGTTTGAAAAAAATATCTCTAGCTATTTCTGTAATAATTTTTTCTATAATATCTATTCTTTATTCAATTTCTTTGTGACGTTCCTTATGTGATACTCGTATTTAGACCGCTTCCGAGGTCTAATTAATACTTGATTGTGCCTTTTATCTCTGCATTTTGGGACTTTTCTATCTAAAATATTATGTTTTCTGCACTTTATTCCTCGTAAATTATGTAAACCTTAATATCCAAGTGAACTCTGGCCAGGATAAATAACAAGAAATTTTTGTTAACCGTTTTTAGTATCTTTTATTAACTAACATAAAATTTATCTGGTTTTAGATAATATTCTCAGTTCCATCTGCTGGATATTTTCAAATTTGTGGGCGTCTTGGTGGCAGATTATAAAAAAGTCCGTTCATCTTTTTGTACTTCCCCAACTTTCTCGTTAAAAGCAGCCATAAAAATGACCATTTGCAGCTCCTCGTGTTTTTCAGATTTTCATTTATTTGCTTATACAATTCTTCTATTTTGTCCACCGTCCTGTTCGTTATTTATGCATATACTTAAATCAAGTTTATAATAACGTTTTTTTTTATTTTATCTTCTAAATCTATCTACGAATAGTATGACTGTGTTGGATTTTTGTAACCAAGCAACATGATGTTACTTTGTAACCTCTTATTTACGGTGACACCAGTTGTACTTTAAAGTTGTGTGCCATGAAATTTGAATTCTATGTTAAGTTCGCCATCATGGAGCTTAATCTACTCATTTCTATTTTGCATGTTCACCTATCCGACGAATCTGGTTATCCTCAGTCAGTTCATTTTCAACTTTCACTTTCGATGTTTGATTTCTTTAGAGGTAACATATAATTCTGATGTCTCTGCTGTCTATGTTTTTATTTAACAAAATTTCTTTAAAACGATTATGCTGCACTTTGTCAAATGCCTTAACAAAATCAATGAAACAGGCATATACTTCCTCATTCACATTTAGGAATCTCTGCGAAAGAACACTAACTGCAAACAGTGCATCCCGTGTTCCCAGACCTTACAGGCATACATAAACTGGCTCCCGCCTATTAGGAAATTCCCAGAAATTGAATCTCTTTCTGAAACTTGGATTTTGGGGAAAAAATGTATAATATACACTAAAAATTAGAAATATAGTCGTAAATAATTTATTTATTAAAGAAACTGCAACTTACAGACTATACAGGTTGATGCCTTTTTGAAATATTTTTTACAAACTCAAAAGCAGTTATACGTTTTTATTATGAAATATTATTACGAAATATCTTTTAAGACGTATTGCTTTTCCGTATACTCTTTTAGAGACACTACTACTTCTTACTTTAATATAGTTATCTATTTAAAGATTTTTTAGAACCTCCAAAAATTGGAAAATGTTCTGATGGCACGTATAAAACAAAGAATTGTATTTTGAATGGAAACTCTCGCATGCATTCGTCGTTCTTTGTAGAGACCTATTATTTTCAGCCCACATGGTAGGTGAAAATATTTAACGTCTTCAGCGATGTACTTAGTTCTCCGCCAAGAAATCTGAAAATTTTTGAACTGCTGGATGTCTGAGTAAGTTTGCTCCAATATCAATCGCAAAACAATCGCCTACGTCTTCGGAGTCCAAAAAAGAAAGACCAAACACGAATTTTAAGTAAAACGAAATGTCTGATTCTTTCGAATATTCCGTTGTCAAGTCCAGTTTTTGAATATTTCGACACCTGTTTCATGTAATTTGAGTTAAATTCACATAGACTAACAATTATTTATTAATAACAACATAAAACTAGAACACATCTTTTTAACTTCCAATATATGAAAGTGCCGTACTACCAAAGAAATGGCTTAACTTCGAATTCATAGCGTAATGAGTAACTAACTTAAAATATTCTTAAAGATAATTCAGAATCGAATTTATAAAAAATTTGAAATAGACAGTGACTCTCAGTTTGCATTTAGAAGGACCTTGGGAACAGGAGAGGCGTTGTTTGCGACTCAAACACTCATTCAAAAATGCCTCGATCGTCAGATAAAAAGTATAATATCTGTTTTATCGACTACTAGAAGGCTTTTAATAAAGTACAGCATGAAAAATTGTTGTATAAACTACAGAGAATGAAGCTAGACAAAAAATCTGGTGTCCGATAATGCTGTGTCACGTAATTTAAAGCAATAAACATTTCTGAATCTGAATATGAAAGAATATATTTTCTCCCTATCCATATTAACTATCCGTTAACTATTTTGATCTAAATACAACATATTCTCGATCAAATATCAGTTATTAAAAACGTTTAGTCTGCAAAAACAACAATTTACATTAAATAACATTGAAAAACATTGGTATAAAAATAAACAGTAAATGTATTAACAATATCAAGTATGCGGACGATATCGCTCTGATAACGCTTCTGTATGAAGTTGAAGTCTGGACGGTATGGCAGAATATCATAGACACAACACATTACGAATTCAACAGTATTAAACATCATAAATAGAGAGTTAGAACTTTTAACAACGATTCAGTAACGAAAGACAAAAAAAAGACAAATATAATCTGCTAAAATAATAATTAAAGGAAAAAAAAAGAACTGGAGAGGAGTAAAGACAGAAGAGCCATGTCACGACAACTTGTGGAAATTATATTTAAAACTGTTCGCCACTATAATCATATAATTATAGGTTTTCCTAGTTCGCTTAACATTTCAGTATCCAACAAAACCCATCGTCTACCTACCTAAATTTTCAAGAATTTCATCGGGAGATAATTCACGCAAACTCTTTTATCGCTAAAAAGCTTATTACCTGCAAGCGGGAGCCAATTCATGTGTACCCGGTGCTTCTGTTCTCTCTTTTTTTTTTAAAGCTGTGCAATATATTGTTTCCAACTCTGCATTTTCTGGTTTATATTTGTTATAACAGCACAACCTTTATCTCTTAGTTGCCTAATTTGAAATGTTTTTCTCATTCCTGTTAGTGCCCTAATTAAATATACCTTAAAAATAAACCTTAAAATCAAACTTTAAAAACCTCTATTTAATACGACAAATAGCAAGAGTATACCGAAAAATTAAAACAAAACTGTGGCGATGATCATCAATATCGAGCAAATGGACATAATAACGAAAATTAGATTCGAGTCTTAGCAGGCTGTTTCTTGTTTTAAGCTAATTTTTATTCTGCATTTTTTTATCCATCAAAGCAATATGATTTATTTCCAACATTTGTATTAATTTAAGTGATTTCAATGCAATAATTCAAACCCTGGATACAGTTGCCTATATTTAGCAATAGTCGAAGCAAACCCGTCCATCGATTCCTTCTTGCAACGCTCACAACCCTTGTAGAGCAGATAAGAATCAAAGGAAACCTTCTTTTTAGTGCAGTGGCACGATATTTCACTGCTCGCATGATTGGAAACAATTTAGAAACTGCAAAGTAATTTTCAGGTCGTGATATCTCTATAAATCAATATGATGATTCCCAAATAAGAGAATCAAGGCAAATGAAATAACCATTTTAGGGTTGTACACAATTTGTACGACATTGAAAGATATTAAGGATGTTCTATAATGGAGAGGAACTACACTAAGAAAAAGTATCGGGAAGAAAAGTTTTAAATTTATTCAATGAGAAAGTAATTCATTTTCCTTTGAAACCAAATGGCAAGATCGTTATCCGTATTTTCGTTATTTCATTTGTGGTTAGTGCTAAAAATATTATTCATCTTACTTGAACGTCCAACTGCTGTTCTTACTAATACTTACAATTTTCAGTAACAGTTCATAAATTTACGTAATATACTTTTTTCCTATCATAGTGAGACTGACTTTCAAGACTTTTATCTGTGAAATGCTGAAACTTGACACAGAGAGTTATAAAATGTTAAATAATGATTTATTTTCAAATCAGTAATTTGATACTTATAGTTAGATATATTATTCTTTTATATTATATTAGAAAACCAGAGAGAAATAAACCTGGCTGCTACGTAAACAGAACCAAAACCGAATGTAACTTAATAAGCTTGGAATACAAGTAAGTATTACAATGGAATAGTATATAGTACTTAAATAAAAACCGTTTATAATAACATAAAAACTCAGTTTAATTAGGAGAGCAAATCAAATTATGTCCGAATTTAAATAAGCTATTCTTGATGTTTAGAAATTGAGAAACTGGAGCAACAACACGACAGCTTCCATCCATTCCACGACATTGCATAAAAAATTAAATGAATTAACAGGCAAAAGCAGAACTTATGGGCAAAATATATTACAAGACTCTGGTGGTAGAATTTTAAGTGATAAAAAAGAGCGCTGTACTGAATGGGAAAATTACATAATAGAATTATTTAACGATGACCAAAGAATCTACCAAGAAATAACATCTAACCGAGATACAGGCCCACCGATTCTAATCTCAGAAGTTCAGAAGGTTATCGACCAAGCGAAACGAAGGAAGGCTTCTGGTCCTGACGAAATACCTGCAGAATTGTTAAAACTATTAGATAATGAGAGTGTTGCGATTATCACATCCTTCTTTAATAAGATATACAGCAGCGGCAAATTACCAGACAACTGGTTAGAATCCATATTTATAACTATTCCCAAGAAAAAGAATGCCAGACAGTGTAGCGACTATCGACTTATCAGTTTAATGAGTCACATGCTCAAAATTTTTATGAAAATATTGCATTGTCGCATATATAAACTTTGTGAGGGGATAACTGGTGATGAGCAGTTTGGTTTCCGAAACGGTATGGGTACTCGAGAAACTCTTTTTTGCATGCGAATACTTTTAGAAAAGAGCATTGAGTTTAGGAAAAATATTTACGTATATTTTATAGATTTTGAAAAAGCCTTTGATAGAGTACCACATACATTATTATTTCAATGCTTAGACTCAGTTAGTCTGGACACGTATGCCATTAGATTGCTTAAAAATCTTTACTACAATCAGACCGCTTGTGTTAAGGTGGACCAAGAGGTTTCAGCTAAAGTTTCTATTAAGCTTGGTGTCAGACAGGGATGTGTTATGTCACCGATGTTGTTTAATGCCTACACTGAACCAGTTTTTACAATAGCGTTAAATAATCGCCGCGAAGGTGTTAAGATCGGCGGTGAAATTATTAACAACATCAGATACGCCGATGACACCGCAATAATGGCAGAGAGTCTAGAAGATCTTCAAACCCTGTTGAATGCTGTAAACAACGAATGCACTGAAAAGGGCTTAACAATCAACGCAAAACAAAATGGATGGTGGTCGAAAAAATTAATATCGAAGACTCAGTACTAAGATTAGATAACAAAGTCCTGGAAAGGGCGGAACACTTTAGATATCTGGGTAGCTGGATTGACTGCAGGGTTGAAAGTGACGAGGAAATTTCGACCAGAATAGAAACCTGGACAACAAAAATAAAAAATCTTAACAAATTAGAAGCGTTTGAGTTATGGTGTTACCGTCGCATGCTCAGAATCCGGTGGACAGCACACATATCTAACGAACGCATGCTAGAGACCGTGCAAAAAGAGCGAGAATTGATATACATCATCAAAATGAGAAAGGTCCAATACTTCGGTCATATAATGAGAGGACCTTAATATCGCTTACTCCGGTTAATCATTCAGGGCAAAATCGAAGGAAAACGTTGGGTCGAGAGAAAACAACTGTCCTGGCTGCGTAACATTAGACAATGGACAGGTCGAACGGTCGAGAAACTGTTTCATCTAGCTGCCGACCGAGAATCATTTCAGCAGCTTGTCAATATGACGATAGCCAACGCTTGAATACAAGCACGGCACACAAAGAAGAAGATTCTTGATGTCCAAAAGTCAATATATCGGGGATTAAAAGAGCTATAACAAAATTGAAATATACAGGGATCTATGAATGCGACTTTCCAAAAAGTAGACTGAAAGCCGAGTGTTTTCCGCGTTGTTAAGATATAGAACAATAGAAGAATCGTTTAATAAGAAAAATGGAAAAAATACATAAGGAGACGATGGTAATAACACTAGGAAAAGTAAGTATGAAATTGAAGGAGTCCCATCACAAAAATAAAAAACAAACACAGAACAAATATGAAACAGGGTACCGATGATAGGCGAGATATAATACTAAAGATAAAAGATACAAAAAAGGTGTAATCGAAGGTACATAAAAAGGTATACGAGATCAAATTGAAAAAAAATAAAAATCGAATAGAAAGAACTCTCAGAAAAATTAAATATTAAAAAAAAATCAAAACGATAATAAAGGTACTAAACATAAATACTAAAGAACAACTAAGAAACACACAATATTTACATGTCACTGGTTACTAGTCGTCGGCATAGGATATTGCCATGCTATTTCTGCCGTAGTCTATGTATAGTACCCCACTATATAGTACATTCCATAACGTCGGGCCTAATACGGAGCCTTGCGGTACGATGGCTGTTAATCAGATCCTTGTGTTTCTAGCCACTGAAAGATGTCTATTACTTAAGTATCTCTTTATGATGTTTATTAAATATCCCGACAGTTCGGCAGATTCTAATTTGCTTATGATGTGTGCCTAGTTGGTGGAGTTAAAGGCATTCTTCAATTCAAACAATACTAAAACGGCCCATCTTTTCCTTGTGGTCTTGACAGTATCTGTGACTCATCTTCAAGGCGATTTTTGACAAGATTCTCGTAGAGTTCCCTAAACAGACAAGTACACAAATCGGAGACTTATGGAGTTTTATGGATCAAAGAAGAGAAGTCAGAAATAAAGATAAAAATGAATACAAGAGGATCCACGCAATAATCAGGCAGAAGATAAGACACACGAAAACACAATTTCATAGTAAAGAATGTAATGAAATTGAACAATATGAAAAGAAACACGATACATTTCATCTGCACAAGAAAAAAGGTCTCTAGAAACAAACGAAAACAAGTATCCCAAAGTTTAGAAGACAGAAACGGACACAGAATATTAGACATCAATGAACAGTTAAAAGAATGGGAAAACTACATTTCTGAATTATTTGAAGATGAGAGAGTAGAACAATATACACCGATTGCTATATCAGGTCCATCTATAACAGAAAGTGAGGTTACACGTTCAATACAAACGGCAAAAAATGGAAAAGCACTTGGCCCCGATGAATTAAGTGCTGAAATACTAAAGTTTTTGGGAGAACATGGAATTAAAGCTCTGTGTAATCTCTTTAACAGAATTTATGACACTGGGATATTACCAACTGATTGGTTAAAGTCGACATTTGTCACAATACCTAAGAAACATCGTCCAAAGACATGCGGTGATTATCGGACAATAAGTCTGATGAGTCACGTTTTGAAGATCTTCCTGCGAATAATACACAGCAGAATTTACACGCTGTTAGAGGACAGAATTAGCAATACTCAATTTGGGTTTAGGAGTGGCTTGGGTACAAGATAAGCCTTGTTTAGTATACAGGTGCTAGTACAGAGATGCAGAGATATAAATTAAAATGTGTACATTTGTGCAATCTATTTTGAAAAGGCTTTTGACAAAGTCCGACATAACAAAATGCTATAAATATTGGAAACAGCTGGATTGGACGATAAAAATCTACGAATAATTACAAATCTATACTGGCATCAAGTGGCAAGAACAAAGGTTGAACACGAACTGTCGGATGAAATAAATATAAAAAGAGGAGTGAGACAAGGCTGTATATTTTCGCCTTTACTTTTTAACTTATATTCAGAGGAAATATTTAAGGAAGCCTTAATGGAAACAACCGAAGGTATAATTGTGAATGGAGTAACCGTCAACAATATTAGATATGCCGACGATACCTTAGTGCTTGCTAATTGCGGAGAAGACCTTTAAAATCTAATGAACAAAATAAAACAGACTTGTGATCAGAATGGATTAAAACTCAACGTTAAGAAAACTAAATATATGATAGTTAGCAAACAAAATTATTTACAGGATGACGGTATAAAAGTCGGAGATGCCACACTGGACAGAGTAGAGAATCTCGTGTATCTCGGCAGTAATATCAATGAGAGCTGGGATCCAACCGCAGAAATTAAAAGCCGAATAGAACAAGCCCGAGCTGCCTTCGTAAAAATGAGAAACGTACTTTGCAGTCACGCTCTTAGCATTGACCTTAGAGTTCTAATGACATCTTGCTACATCTTTCCTGTCCTGCGGTATGGAGTGGAAGCGTGGACTCTAACTGAGGCTATCCTTAGACGCTTGACAGCCTTTGAGATGTGAGTATATAGACGACTACTGAAAATAAGCTGGGTCGACAGAGTTAGAAATGAATAGGTCCTAGGACGGCTGAACCAAACAACACAACTGGTCAATATAATAAAGAATCGCAAGCTGCAATACTTCTGTCACATTATGAGACACCCTGAAAAATATGATCTTTTACATCTGATCATTCAGGAAAAGATCTAAGGTAATCGTGGTCCTGGTAGAAGAAGAACATCATGACTGAAAAATCTAAGGCAATGGTATGAAAAATCAACTACATCGTTATTTAGAGCTGCTGTCAATAAAGTCACGATAGCGAATATGGTAGCCAACATGACATCCAACGATCGATAACGGTCATGGAAATAGAAGAAGAAGAAGAAGAAGACAAATCGGCCGATATGCGCTGGCTTAGTCCGATTCTTTGCCGGGTTTAGGTATAAGTGTAAGTCTCGCGAGCTTGAGCTGATCGTTGAATTCTTGTCTTGTCAGCAGCTGATTAAGGATATCTCTTACTGGTTCTGGTTGTAATGTAGTTAATAGTTTTATCGCCTCTGGTGGCACACGATCTGGTCCAGGAGATTTACCTACTTTAATGGAATCTTTTTTTTTTTTTTGATGAGGGTGGAAATGTTCTAAACACCATACCATTGCACGGCGTGTGTTGGATTCAGGGCAGAGGAAAACATCTGAGCCCATTTCCCCCTATGTAGAGGAGGTCCTGCAAACGGATGCCTTTCTGTTGCCCTGCCTACCAACTAAAACCACCCATTCTTCGTCAAGACACCCCCGTACGTGTTCAGTTAGCGAACGAAACTTAGAGATGCCTTGCGCTGCCTGAATTAGTAATAAGGTTTTATTGCTGGTTCTTAGCTAGAAGCGGTAAGGAACCAGAAGAAAAATGTATGTAAAATAGGCCCACATGTAAATGGCCTTGCCGATGGTATTACCTAAGAGCGGTAAGGAACCAGGGGGAGAGTATATGGAATGTATAGGTATACAAGGTAACAATAAGGTGTAAGAATATTTGGTATTAGGTAATACTAGGTAACAATAAGTAAGTATACATACGTATGCAATAAACAAGTGTATTACACACATATACACACATACATACGTACATACACATACACACCTACGAACACACAAATACACATATACACATATTTACATACATATTCATACAATGATAACTAGTTTTAAATGGAGGTGGATTGCCCCAGATCACTCTCATCCTGTCTCAGTTTCTTTCTCTATCATGGACTTTCTCTTCATAATTTTTGTTACTTGGTCTACAAGAAATTCAAAGTTCTCTCTGCTTTCCATAGCGACACGTATCAAGTTGTCAGAGGATATCTCTCCTAGCTTTGTTCGCATTATGTGTTGTTCCGACGCAAACACCTTGCACCTAAAGATACAATGCTCCGCATCGTCTTCTACTTTACATATGACACAATTATCATCGCTGGTTTTTCGTATACGATACGTGTAAGACCTGAAAGATCCATGTCCGGTCAGGAACTGCATAAAATAAAAATTTACTCGTTTGAACTTACATTTGTACCACTCTATCACATTGGGTATTAGTTTTTTGGTCCATTGTGCCTTGTCTATCTGTGCCTCCCATTCTGCTTGCCATTCTGTTAGTAATTGTTCTCTAATGGCGGCTCTGACCTGAGGTAGGTGGCCGTCTCGAGAGTTATAAAGCATCTGCCGTTCTTTAGCTAGGAGGTGAATAGGGAGCGTGCCCGCTATTACCTGTAGGGCCATCGTTGAAGTGGTCCTGTACGCACTTGTAACTTTTAATAGAGGCTTTCGCTGGGCTCTGGTTATCATGTCTCTGTACTTTTTGTAATTTAGTACGTCTGCCCAAATGGGGGTTCCATATAATATAGTTGACTGTACCACTTGCAGGTACATTCTTCGTTTTTGGCTGCTTGGGCCTCCTATATTCGGCATGATTCTTTGTAGGGCTGCCGTTCTTTCTTCCGCCCTCTGGACTACATTTGTCAGGTGTTTTGTGAACCTTAGGCCTGTGTCGATGTATATGCCTAGGTATTTTGCACAATTTGTAGGGGTTATAATAGTACTACCAATTTGAAAAGTCATCTCGGGTCTTCGTCGTGGTCCTTTTAGTATGACCACTTCCGTTTTGCTTCCTGCTAGTTCGAGATCGTTTCTAGCCATCCAGCTGTTGACTTTTCTGCAGCATGTGTTGACTTTGTCTTCGATTTTCCAGTTCATGTCAGTCATGACTAGTATCGCCAGGTCATCTGCGTATGCAATAGCTAGAGTATCTCTACCATAGTCTATTTCTAGTACCCCGTTATATAATATATTCCAGAGTGTCGGACCTAATACAGAACCTTGCGGTACGCCGGCTGTTAACTTCTGTTCTGTATTTTTTGCCACTGTAACGTATCTATTAGTAAGATACCTTTTAATGATATTGATGAGATATCCTGACACTCGTGCTGATTCCAGTTTTGTTATGATATGTGCCCAGTTGGCAGAGTTAAAGGCATTCTTTACATCAAACATAACCAGTATAGCCCATCTTTTCTTTGTGTTTTTTACAGTATCGGTTAAACTTTTTACCGCGTCTATGGCTGATTTAGCTTTTCTAAATCCGTATTGTCTGTTGGAGATAGTCTCTCTTTCACTTAATTCATCTTCTAGGCGATTTTTGACAATATTTTCGTATAGTTTTCCCAGACAATCTAATAAACATATAGGCCTGTACGAATTGGCTTCGTCCGGGTTTTTACCGGGTTTATGTATTAATGTAAGTTTAGCTAGTTTCAGCTGGTCTGGAAATTCTTGTCTTGTTAGCAGCTCATTGAGTGCTATTCTAGTAGCTTCTGGGCATTCATTCACTAGTATTTTTATCGCCTCTGGTGGCACACGGTCCGGTCCAGGGGATTTACCTATTTTGATGGAATTGGCGGCTCTGGTGAGTTCAGCTGCCGTTAATTTTTTGGGACAGTTCTCATCGTCTCTAATCAGGAAGTCGTTTATAGGCTTGTTAGGAAACAGGGTATTCGCTATTTCCCTTCTTTTGTCATCGCATAGGTTATATGGGGTCTCTGACCTCAGCGTCTTAGTGGCGATCCTGTATGCTTCGCCCCATATATCGTTCTCCAATGCCTCGCACAAGTTCTGCCAGCATGTACGTTTAGCCCATTTGATCAATTTATTGAGTTCCTTTTTGGCGTTCTTATACTCTTCTTTAACTTGCTGCGTCCTATTTCTCTGTGCCGTACGCCTGATTCTAAGACATTCTGTCCGCTTTTGGTGAATGTTTTCATTCCACCAGTATGGTATTGTGTATGTGACATGTTTGCTTTTGCTGCTCGCTTTGTGTGCTTTTATTATGTTGTCTCTAAAGTTATTAAAGTTGGTAGTTTCTTCTTGTAAGTTCCGTATCTGATTCCTGAATTTGTTCTTATCGAACTCGAGTAATTTCCTGCCGTGCCTGGTTGTGACCTTAATGCCGACTTCGTATGAGATGTACTTGTGAAACGTAAAAATGTTATCATCAAGCACATCCCATCCCGAGATCTTCTTGGCGCAGTTGTTGGTTGCTAGTGTAATGTCTATGTGACTTCGCGACTCACCTCTTTCGAATGTGGGTTTACCATTGTTTAACACAGTCAGGTTTGCGGAGGAGATCCATTCGTTCCAAATTTCTCCTCTTTTGTCATTTTTTGGGGACCCCCAAAGAATAGATTTGGCGTTCATATCACCAGCAATTATGTATGTTGTTTCTCCCTGTGACGCCTCAATGATTTTTTCAACCCGCTCAGCATATTGTGTCATGGTTATATTAGGTGAGATATAACAGGCTATGATTGCTAGTTCGTTTATTTTTATCTTTAGAAATCCCTCTTTTTTGGTAATTTTGTTTATGCACACTTTGTTGTTTACCAAAAATACAGCAACGTCTGCTCTGTTATCGGAGATCCAACCAATTTTTTTTTAGATATTTTTATTCGGTTCTGGGACTATGATGATATCTGCGTCAATTTGCAGGGCTTTTGAGTAAATCAGGTCGTGTGCCACCTTTGCCCTTCCGATGTTCACTTGCAGTATTCTAAGTCCTTTTGTCTGGATCGAAGCCATTTCAAGTCGTTACAACTAGCTCTTCTAGGTCACTAGGATGAGAGTTATCGGGGATCAACTGAGTATTTTTCGCAGAGTGTTGTCCGGAGATAGTCCAGACATCTGCGGTCCTTCAGTGTCGGGGACGGGATTGTTGTTTTTGTTTTCCGCTATGTTGCTAGCCATTTCCACTACCTCGGCACACATACTCTCGAATTCCTCCATTAATGAGGGGAACTTAGCCTTACGAAAAACGTCGTCATCTATAGTATCGTCATCAGGATTTGGCGCAGATGTCGAAGGTATGTCATTTTTCGCCCGTGCGATGTCTTCAACTATCGGTTGGGAAAAGGGTGTCGATGGCGGTTTAGCGGGCACGCTTTCTGTTAGTTCTTTTGCGCGCGTCTTGTCGGCTAGTCGCGCCCTTTGGAGAGCGCCACTAAATTCTCGGCACCGCGCGGTTCCAATGTGGTGCCCCTCTTTGCAGAGAACACACCACTCCTCATTTCTGCATGTGTCCTCCTTACAGTCCTTCTTTCCGCACTTAAGACAGAGGCCAATACGGTCAGGACCGTCGCACTTTGAGATGTCATGTGTGTACGACCAGCACCGTTGACATCTCCTAACTACGTATCTTTTTTCGACCTCGCATCTAGCAAGGCCCACTTTAATGTGTCCTATCTCCAACACTCTTTTGGCTGCCTCGGTAGACAGAACAACCGTGGCTGCCAGCGTGTCCCCTCGCATCTTTCTTAGACTTTTAATCAGGAAGTCCTTTTCCCACTTGCCTATCACTACAGACAGTGCATTTTGCAATGTCTCTGTGTTTGTATTCGCGGTCATACCTCTGACATGTATAACCGTGGACCTATCTTGTCCCAGTTGTCTTGCCTTGAAGCCGCTATCTTTGGACGCAATGGCAGTCTTTATTGCCTTGACGGCATCTGGGTCCTTATCTAGGGTGATAAGTAACTTACCATCCCTAGTACTCCGGAGGCTACGGATTGCCTGAATAGCATTTGTCTTGCCCACGGCATCCTGTACCCCCTCTAGGAGTTGGGTGTAGCTTGTGTCTTTTTTCGACACGATGAAGCCGTAGGTCGGCCTGTCCTTTCTTGTGGCAGTAGTATGTACTTGTACCATGTTGCTAGTCGCTTTAAAGATAACCTCTGCCATCTTCCTCAAATCTCCAACTGACATAAAGCTCACGTGGTGTAAGGCCACAGAGGCATTTTGAAGGCCTCCTCTCTGACACGTTCTAGGATATGCCACATGTCTTCTTGCGTGCCAGCCGTTCTAATTTTTAAAATCTTCTGAGATTTGGTGTGTCTGTCTGCGCCCTTTCGTATTGTTGTTGTCTGTTCCAGCACTTCAAAATTCTCTTCAAGGCCAGCTAATTCAGGGAATTTATCCCTGTATAGCCGCTGGACGCTGTGGGTCATGGATAGGTCCGTATTTTCCAGTATAACGACCTTCACATTACACTGGGACTCGACGGGGTTCCCTATTGTGATCTCTGTCTGCCTGTAAAGGCTCTCCGGCCAATCGCGCTGGACGTTCCTCTGGAAGTCGGCATAGGTACTGACTCCTTCGAGGCTCGCCAGCCCAACGGGCCTTGAAGGACCATGCCAGGCATCCGTTTGCGTTCCAATCTCCGCTGTAGCGGCTTTTGGCAGTCTGTCTTTTTTCGTCTCAAGGTATATCTGTCTATATCTGTCTGTATGTCAGCTTCTATGTACATCTTATCCACAGGCTCCGTGGAGCGTTCTTGTAGCCACTGTCTTATGTGCTGCATCTGTTGCATGGATTGTCTTTTATGCATCAGCCGGCATATCTCCTTTACCGGTTTAGGGATGTTAGGATATTCTTTTAGTAGATTCATGAATGAATCTAGATTTCTGCTTACATCGTCTAGGAAGTCTATCAATTCGTTGGCTTGACTGCAAGTCCGTTTCTTGTGGCTATCGCTGCTCCTTGGGGAGGACTTTAATGGAATCTGCAGCTCTCATGAGTTCCGCAAGGCTAACGTCGTCATGACAGGTCTGTTCATTTATAACGAAGTTTGTAGTGGGATTATTAGGAAAGAGGGTATTCACAATTTTCCTTTTTTTATCATCGCACAGGTTATATGAGGTCACTGAATTCAGCGTTTTGGTGACTATTCTGTAAGCTTCGCCCCATACGTCGTTCTCTAGCATCTCGCACAAGTTCTGGCAATATGCCAGAATATTCTTGTTTGTCGCGTTTGTATTTGTCTTTTGACTACTATGTCCTATTCCTTTGTGCGGTTTGCCTAATTCTAAGGCATTCTGTCAGTTTTTTTTTGGATTTCATCATTACACCAGTATCGTACGGTATATGTGACATGTTTACTTTTACTGCTCAGGTTGTGTGCGTTCCTAAAGGTGGGAAAGTCGGTAGTTTCTTCTTATAAGTTGCTTATTTGTTCAACAAATCTTGCTTTATTGTGACCTTCATGAAAATTTCGAATACGATGTGTTTATGTAGAGTGAAGATGCTCCCGTCTAGAACATCCCAGTTTGTGATTTTCTTGGCAAAGTTGTTCGATGCTGGGGTAATGTTTATGTTACTTCGCGATTCACCTCTTTCAAAGGTATGTTTACCATTATTTAACGCTACCAGATTGGTCGATGATATCCATTCGTTCCATATTTTCCCCTTGTTGTCATTTTTTGGGGACCCCCATAGAATAGATTTAGCATTTACGTCACCAACGATTATAAAGTGTTTTCTGTGACGCCTCGAAGATATTATCTACCTTGTCTTGGTATTGTGTAATGTTTATATTGGATGATATCTAACAAGCTACTATTGCCACTTCATTCATATTGATTTTGATGAATCATTCTTTCTTGGCAATCTTTTTTTTATGAAAACACTCTTGTTCAATAGAAAGATTTTAACATTTGACCGTGTGTCGGTGATCCAACCAAACTTTCTGGCGATATTTTTGTTTGGTTCTGGGTTCTGGGACTATGATAAAATCTGCTTTAACTTCCAAGGCTTTCGCGTATATCAGGTCGTGTGCCACCGTGGCCCTTCCGATATTTACCTGCACTAGTGTTGTTAACCCGTTCGAAGCTATTGCAAGTCTATACCACTAGCTATTTGGTCACATGGTGAGGAGGGGTTTAGGATTATATATCAATCATCATGCAGTTGCAAGAACTTAACTTGAAATACAAAAAAAAATCGACTTTATCAGTATATAATAAGCTCCTGATGTATCAATAAGTCTTCAATCCGGTGTGGACTTCGGCATCCAATTATAGGGATGTACCAGTGTAAGCAATGTAAGTGTAATACAAAGGTTTCAGAATAAAGTATTCGATGCCCCCTGGTATGTTCATAACGATAACCTCCATAAAAGCCCTAAATGTTAAAACCGTCACTGATGTAATAATAAAACAAGCTAAGCGCCATGAAAAAAGGCTTCATCATCAGCATCTAAATCCAGAGGTTCATTAACTCTTAGACAATACTAACGTTATTAGACGACTTAAACGAACAAAACCACTTGATTTGAGTGAGTTTTAAACTAAAGTGTGAAAAGGTGCAGTATAAAGTATACAAGTTAAGGTAGTGTCAGAGAACTACGAACAGTTCGTAGTTCTCTGGTAGTGTACTAAACTAAGATAGTTAACTTGATAGTCTAACTTGATAATAATAGCTGTTAGTTAAGTTAGGCTAGAAATTGGTCTTATAGACTAGATTGTAATAATAGGAACATGCTATTGATGTCAAATAAAAAAAATATTTAAATATACCTATATATATATATATATATATATATATATATATATACATATATATATATATATATATATATATATATATATATATATATATATATATATAGATATATATATATATATATATATATATATATATATATATATATATATATATATATATGTATATGTATGTAGATTTATATATATATATATATATATATATCTACGGCATAAAGTGGACTCCGCCCATGTTAAAATTCAGGTTCAAGTGAGCTCCGTGGTCAAGTGGCCACCGATATACGGAGCTCACTTGACCATTCCATAATATTGGCTCTGTCGATTCGTCAACATGTATAGTTTCACAATTTTTAAAAATTTTGTGGAGCCCCTAAGTACCCCTGTATCATGAATGTATATCGCTTAGTTCACGTGTATATATTATAGGGGTCGTTCAGATCTTGTTCCGTGTATATTGAAACCATACGTATATCGGTTTAAGTAAGCTCTGATAGTTTGGCAACCATGGGATTAAGCCGTTTATTTCCAGCGTATATTCTAAACGGTTCATATAGACTCCTTACTTTTGTTATCATTCATACGCATTACAGTATGTAACAGAGATGTGTACTACCAAATACCTGTTTTTGGTAGGTACGTGCTTTTCTAAAAATAGATTTATAGATACAAAAGGATTTCATTACCAAGTTGGATGTGTTTTTTCATATGCGAAAATTTCCTAATGTATTTTGTTAACGTGAGTATGTCTTTATACGTTTTATTTAAGAATCCGGTTAATAAGAACTTCTTTTATTTCATCCATTGTTTCATGATATCTTATATACAGCTTTTTTATTATTTTAATTCTTCTATTTTATTATTTTATTTTTTTTTGGATTCTGTTTCTTATTATTCTATTTTTTAATTCTGGATAGAAGGTTATCTCAAAATAAATATTTAAGTGCTAAAATAGATATTTTTTTGTTAAAATGGGTAGTAGTGCACAAAAAAGGGAAGAATGATTAATTTTTCTAACATGAATTATACCACTTCACCAATATTACATATTTCTGAATGTTTTATCTCGTATTTAGGAGTAATATGTAATCAATATAAGTGGAGTTAGTGTCAAATTTGCAATGATCTTTATAAGTAATAGCTTACTGACTGTACTTTACATGTTCAGTTCACATAAATAAACCTTATCCCTTCAAAAAGAGCGATTTGAACGGTAAAGTTAACTAAGAAAGTGCGATAAGTCTTGTACCACCCCACATGCACACAAGTTAACCGGTGTTTGCAGGCAAGAGTCCTCCTGGCAGATTTAAGGAAGATAACTACCATAAGGAAGTTCCGTTCGAGGGATCAGATGGAGAGGAGCAGCTTATTTTTGTTTGTATATCTTGCAGATGTGTTGATATAGCCAGTTTTTCCTTGATTCTAGTCATAAAATGGGCTGGTATTCGTGGAGTGGATGTCACGAATCTGGACTTTATTTTTTTTGCTCTCTAGCTACTTATCTTCGGATATTAGGTGGATTGATAGCTACGATATTGTAGAGCTTATGTATGGATGTGAGTCTTAATATTCCCTGAATTTGGCTGACTAATTTATAACTAAATATTTTATAAGTTATTTAAATAACTATTTATAAGCGGCATTTAGATTAACAAATACCTCATACCTGATATTTTTCGTACTTCTCTTCGCTGTGTTGGGCAAGATTTAGTATTTGTGACATATATATGATCTAACCTGTCATATATAGCCACTTTTGTCTTTTAATTTGAGTTTTTCTTCTATTATCGGTTTATATTAAGGATCATGTACAGAAGTATTCTGTATAGCTGACAAAATAAATAGATATATTGGCCGATAGCTTTTGTGGTCGTTGGAGTTTTTGCCAGGTTTAAGCAAGGCAACAACTTTGTCTTTGCTTTGCTTGTCTAAAGACTTTAAATATTAGCCATTGTTGTATTTTTAGTTCCAATTTTATAGTTAGTTTTGTGCTCAGATCCTCAGCCAGGAGCCGTAATATTGTTCATTATATACGTGGATAGCGGATCCAAGCTCAACATCGTTGAAAGGTTCTCTCAGCTGACTGGTTTTGTTTTCTCTCATTATAAGTTTTTCTTTGCTTCTTTGCCTGCATTTAATATGTAATTTTCAGCGATTAGCTTAATACCAAATACCATAGGATTGGCCATCTACGTGCTTCCTGCATTTTGTTAAGCGCATATGTAAAGTGGAGTGTCTTTATCTCTAGATATACTCTTAATATTTATACACATAATTAGAATAGTTGGTCCTAAAAAGGACCAATTTGACAAAAAACATATTGAACGGGTGATTTAAGAATTAACGATTACTTAATTATTCATTACCCAGGGTACGCCCGATTGCGGTGGTCTTATTAGTACTTCAATTTTCGTGAACGTTTCTACTTTAAACTTCATAAAAAATGACTAATCTTTCACTTTTCTGTTACTGTTATTTTAAGACGATATTTCGAGTCAGATTTGTATAGTAATAACTATAGTCAATATATAGTCTCTATAAATAAATGAGTTTGTGCTATCGGTTACAACTCATATATATTGATAATGTGGAAATAAACAGGTTAAAATAGGTGTAGAAAATTTTACCTACATATATCGGCACCATTGTTTAGGAGATGGGTTTATCCCAGAGATCAAAGGTTACATACTTTTACAGGCGTATTCTAGGTTCTATTTATATATTTTTATTACTAAAAAAGTTTATTTATAATAAAGGCCTTAAGCTATCTGTAGATTCCATGAATATTAGAATCTATGGAAATTAGCAAATTAAAAAATACAGACATAATTCTGAATGACTAACTTGAGACAAACAGTTATCCCCTCCTCAACTTATTCAGTTACAAAATATGACGTGTAAACGCATACCTGTTTAATTGTTAGATAAAATGAATTTCCATCAAGTAACGGTCGAATCTATCACTTAGGTACTAAAAGAGTACGAAAAGACCTGCTTATGCTTTAGAGTATGGGTACTTTAGTACAAAGTACCCTTTGCTTTTGCCAATTGCTTTGTCACTTTCTCAGCGATGGGTCTCCCTTTTGCTCATCAATAATGTTCCCGCTCGATATAGTTATTCTAAGATATTCAGATTTCACTATATGCTCTACATTTGGCTTTATCTCCTATTAATTTACAACTACGACGAAATCTTTATAATATATCTGATGCATTGATATTAAAGTGGAGTAGAATACTTGGTAGATAATATTTATTTGTTTTGAGAATACTTATTTTACGACCTAGTACATAAAAAAATAAATACTTGTGTGCTCAGTGCTTTCTAAGTCTGTAAAACATAAACATGCTTCCATATTAGATTATACATTTATTAAGAATGTCCACTCTCTGAATTGAAGTTTTTATCTTAAAATATGACTGTGTCCCACAATCTTTCACAAAAGTTATTCTTTTTTGAAATTTTCTCAATAAGGTTCAATAAGTTTTTATATTTTGTTTTAAGTTTTAATCTTTAAATCGAAGTTCATTTTTTGAAAAACTATAAACATGTGACAACAAATTGCTATATGAACGGCGTTATGCATCACTAGACCCAGCCCCAATTTCTAAAATTGTGGATTATGGCGCTTTCTGGTGGAAAAGAGGAACAACAGGATAACATCAGATGTAGACCAAACAAAAGAAATTATGACACGCATTGAAATAGCACGTGCATTATTTTTTAAACTTTAAAAGTTTCTTTGTTTTCGGGATATAAAGTTAGAGCCTGAGAATGCTTCGATGTTACGTGTTCTCTACTTTTCTTTATGGCTTGGAATCGTGAACACTAAAACAAGTCCATCTGAATAAGTTGGCCGCCTTTGAATTTTGGTGTTACAGAAGAATCCTACGAATATCATGGATTCAAAGAATGTCAAACGTGGAAGTAACTAGAATGATAGGAAATGGGGCGGAAATATTATTAACTATCAAAAGACGAAAACTTGAGTACTTAGGACATGTGATGAGAGGGCAAAAATACGCATTATTACAACTTATTATGCAAGGCAAAATCCGAGGTAAGCAAAATGTGGGAAGACGAAGAATATTCTGGCTTAAAAACTTAAGGGAATGGTTTGAATGCAGTAGTGCAGAACTTTATAGAGCGGCAGTCAACAGAGTCCGTATAGCCATGATGATTTCCAACCTTCGATAGAAGATGGAACTTAAAGAAGAAGATAGAAAAAGGCATAAACTATCTACGTAATAAATCCCATTAACCTGTTAGTAACGGATAACCAGATATATTTAAAAAGATTAAGTACCTTTCTTTTTATTTTGGATTTTGAATTTTGCATAACTAGAGCAAGCGACTAATTTTTGTGTATTAGTTTTGGACCAAGCGCCTCTTGCGAGCGTTTTAATGATTGTAAATCGAATATTTGGCAACATATTGTACATAAGCGTGGTTAACAATGGTGACGTTGGCAACTTGTTGAGGCGTTTAGGTTAAGAAGTAGTGGCAGTTATTGCTTAAATTTTTCTATAATAGTCACATTACAGAAGAGCTAACACAGAAAGAGAATACTTAACAAAAGACATAACATTAAGTAAAATGTATGAATTGTATATTGAAGAAGCAGACAATGATCTTGTTAAATTTTCGTTTTACAAAAAATTTTTAACACGATTTAATCTTCAAAGAAAAAAGTTGAAAAAGATACTTGTAGTAGATGTGATTGTTTCGAATTAGAAATTAAAAATTGCGCAGATAACGAACAATTAAGCGTTAACAAAAGAAAAAATGTGCACTTAGAAGAAATAAAGCTAGACATGAAGATAAGCAACGATCAACCAGAAGTGGAAACCTTTTGTTTTGATTTAAAGAAAAACTCTTCCCCTTTCGAGAATTCTAATAAATATTGTATATTATAAGCGTCAATTATGTATTTACAACCTTGGTATCCATAGCGCCAAGGATAAAAAAGTCATTGTTATATTTGGATAGAAGGTGAAGCTGGTCGGGGAGCCCAGGACGTAGGCATTTGTCTTAAGAAACACATTGAAGAAAATGTTACTTCTGCAAAACATGTAATTTTGTGGTCAGACTCTTGTGGCGGCCAAAACCGCAGCATTAAAATAGTTTTGATTCTGAAAATGATTTTGGAAACTCATCCTACCATTGAAAAAATTACATTACGCTATTTCTTTCCTAGTCATAGCTTTTACCCAATGGTAGTGATTTTGGAGATTTTGAAAATGCCCTAAAATTTCAACAACGTTTATATACCGTTGATGATTACCTAAACGTGATGAAAAAATTCCGTAAAAAGAACCCACTAGTAGTTCACAGAATGAAAAAAGAAAAATTCGTCAAGCTAAGAAGAAATACAAGCGAATCAACAGAAGAGACCAATTTAATAGATATTGATAAAATATTAAAGTTAACAACTACAATTTCGTAAATATGGAACACTTTAAATATCTTAGATAAATAATCACGGTTAATAATAATGCCACTAAAGAAATACAGATCATAATTTAAACTTTTTACCCATTTTAATACATAGATGCTAATCATGGACAATGACTAAAACGGATAAGGAAGAACTACGAATATTTGAAAGGAAAATAATAGGAAAATTGTTTTAACCTCATTATCATATCGCTACAAATCCGTATAGAAGAAGAACACATACTTAATAAAGAAAGCTCATATAACGATATTGTTTAGGCAAATAAATTGCTTAAGGTAGATCGTACACATGCATAGACACCAAGATGTCAAACTTGTAAAACTGGTATGGAAGGAAGTTAGCACAGAAGAATACCACTTGGGCGTCTCAGTATGCAATGAAGAGAAAACATCCAATCATATCTCAAAAAATTAACATCGTGAAGGTTCTTCTCTGAACCCCATAACAAATGGCTAATATTTTACTTTTCATTAAAAATTTAAATTTTAATAAGTCACGTAAATAACGTTTTAAAAGTGCCTTTCCTGAGATAACTTTTTTTAAGCCTGGTTTGTTTGATTACATGTAATTAGTTTGATAGTCCCCAACAGATGAGTATTGACTATAGGTAGGATAGCAGGTAGTTGAACAGGCATGTGTTAATAAATATGATGGGTCGGTAGATAGTCTCATTATTCCTAAATCTGACCTCATGTTACCTTCCCCCTTCATTTGTGGAAGTCCTAAAGGCATTTGTTCTCTTGAGGCATCCTCCCAATTTAACTTGGCAATGTAGTTATTATAGAGCCTTTGGATATAGCCAGCGCAACTTTAGCATTGAGATTTAGCTTCTTACACGACGTTGTTGTCTTTATATATGTGTTTGGCCTTGGCATTAGTTCCGTTCGGTATTGGTTAGTACGCGGACCTTTGTAAGTCGAAAAATACTTCTGATGGCTTTTCTAGCAATCCTGATCTAATTAATACCTGAGTTTTACGTACATTGTTTTGTTAGCGTTCTGGCCACATATCCACTCATTAGCACTGGTTTAATCACTGTTTTATATATTCTGATTTAAGAAAGTCGTATTAGACCTCTGAATTTAAAAGTATTATAAGAGTTATATATACATCAGTTAGCTTCCTGAATATTCCCTTTTATTTCTTATGTTACAACGTTATCTACGATATCTAAAATGTTGCAATCCTTTAAAATTATATGGGTCTATTGTTACGTTATGCCCTACTCTACGTCATCTCTTTTGTATGTTAAAGAACATTTATATGCTTTATTACTGACTATTAGACCGTTTTTTTTTATGTTAATATCATTATTTTATAGTATTCTAATAATTTATGGATTAAATCCGGATAGAAAATTGATATTCTTCACTTTCTCGGAAAAATAATATTCTAACACACAAAATCCTATTAAATTGCCAAAACCTTCCTTGCATATTCTATTCACTTATGAGGGGCAGCAGCAATATCAGTACCATAATAAGGCGTATAGTACTGGACTGGCTAATCGTTGGATAATGGGAAGCATGAGTTTTAATGTTTTCGGGACTGCCATCTGTTAGCGGAGTGCAGAGATATCAGTACCAAGTTAATGCATATAGTAATTGTTGCTTGAACTTTATTATTATTAAACAACACTATATTTTCTAGTAAAATCATCATGACTTTACAGTAAGACAAATTTTCGAACGTTGGTTATGGAAACATCATGTACATACCACCAGGTTCCCTATGTCGATATCCAGCAAAATCGTTGTAATAAGGAGACGGCAAACAAAAATCCAGAGATAACAATATGCACCAAGAAAGTCTGTTTTATTCAACAGTCGAATAAACTACAGATTCTTGATTCAAATAGTCAAAAAATCAATAAACAGCTTAGTAAAATAGAAATAACGCCTATTTAAGATGTAATCCATTAACGGGCCAAGGTACAAAGCACTCCTGGCATATGCTAATGATATGGATCTCATAAGAAACTTTCTCCGGTCCGCAAACATCTTTAACAAAGGGCACGAAAAATGTTTCACTTAAAATCAACGAAATGAAAACCAAATACAAGCGAATCAACAGAAGAGACCAATTTAATAAATTTAGAAAAAACATTAAAGTCAACAACTACAATTTCTAAAGTATGGAACATTTTAAATTTGCTGTGGCAAAAATCATTATACTTGGTTTACATTGATATTTATGTGGCAATCAGCTGTAAAAGTCATTGCCTTTTTCGTGTCGTATCATATTTTAGCATATCATATTTTGAGTGAAATTGATCCTAAATGCGTCTAATAATATTAAGTTTGTAAAACAGCTGTCCGTTTATGCTCATTCGGTCACCTTTTGTCAAACAGTCTGTGTAAATATAAGGGATTTATATAATCTTTTCATTTCGTAATCTTTTCGTTTTATAATTATAGTTCTCTTGCTTTTATTTTCTATGGTAATACATATACATACCCAATTCAAAAGGGAGAAAACCAGCGAAATCTAAATTAAACATAAACATTATTCTCTCTTTCTCCCTATATGTTATATAAAGATCATCGTCATCGTATAGTCAGAACGGAACAAGATTCTATTGCCTTTTCTTCTTTTTGTTTTCCCTTTCCTATTGAAAATACAGCCAGGTAAATGACGTTTTTAAAATTTATGTCAATATTTCTGAAGTGCCTTTCCTTGGATAATTTTTTTAAGCCCAGTTCGTTTGATTACATGTAATTGATTTGATATTCCACAACAGATAAGTATTGATTGTAGGTAGGATAGCAGGTGTTGATAAATATAATGGGTCGGTAGATAGTCTCATTATTCCTAAATTTGACCATATGTTACCTTCTCCTTCATTTGTGGAAGTCTTAAAGGCATTTTTTCTCTTGGGGCATCCTCCCAATTTAACTTGGCAATGCAGTTATTATAGAGTCTTTGGATAAAGCCAGCGCAACTTTAGCACTGAGATTTAGTTTCTTGTACGACGTTGCTATCTTTATATATGTGTTTGATCTTGGAATTGGCTCTGTTCGGTATTGGTTAGTACTCGGACCTCTGTAAGTCGGAAAATACCTCTGATGGCTTTTCTAGCAATCCTGGTCTAATTAATACGTTCTCGTCACGTATCCACACATTAGCACTGGTTTGATCACTATTTTATATATCCTGATTTTAGAGACTCGAATTAGACTTCTGGATTGAAAAGAGGGTTATATATACATAAACATCAGTTAGCTACCTAAATATTCCCTTTTATTTTTTATGTAACAACATTACCTACGCCATCTAAGACGCTGCAATCTTTCAAAATTATATGGCTTTATTGTTCCGTTATGCCCTACCCTCGATCCTCTCTTTTGTATGTTAAAGAACATCTACTAGAACATCTACTAAAGAAAGCCTAACCACTTTAAAATCCGGTCACATTTTCTATCATGTCGGAGAAAACTATGGGAATGGAGGCATTGGGCTCTTTATTAATAAAAAACTAGCTGAGAATATCATAGAAGTAAAAGCAGTTTCCACAAGAGTTATACTTGCAAAATTACAACTAAACACCCGTTACTCCATAAAGATCATTCAAGTCTATGCACCAACATCAAGTCACGCTGACGAAGAAATAGAACAGTTCTATGATGACTTGTACACAGCTGTTTCAGAAGACCAAGAACATTTTACGGTAATATGTGGCGACTTTAATGACAAAATAGGAATAAGCACTGACCCAGCTGAAAATGCCCTCGGAAATTTTGGCACACCAGGTAGAAACGAAAGGGGCGAAATACTCTTAAATTTCCTATTAGAAAACAATCTATATTTAATGAATAGCTTCTTCTATAAGAAGATCCATAGAAGATGGACTTGGAAGAGCCCCTATGGGGCTCAAAAGACAAAAAATGAGATCGACTTCATCATCACTGACAAAAAACATATAGTCAAAGATGTTACAGTCTTAAATCAATTTTCGGTTGCAAGCGATCATAGAATGGTCCGAGCAACTGTAGAAGTCAATATTAAGCACGAAAGACTAAAGATGATAAAAAGTAAAAAATTCAAACCTTGGATGCGCCCAACGAATGAACTTGAGTTTGAAAAATATATCACAGGTAACTTACTCAGAAATACAACAAGAGAAGACATAAATAACCTAAACGAAGAAAAGTAGATACATTAACACAAGATCAGGAAAAATTTGGCCCTAAACATGGAAAAGAACAAAAAAATAGTAAAGAAACGAAACAAAAAATGGAAGATCTTAGAATGCTGAGAAGTCAAGGAAATGTTGACTCACAAGATATAAACAACATAAATAAAGAAATCTCTAAAGCCATCAGACGGGATATTAGAAAATACAACAACGAGAAAATTATAAAAACTATAGAAGACAACAAAAGCATGAAAGCGTTGAGGAGAAAAATAGAAAATGACAAAAAAGAAATCTTCCAACTTAAAGACAAATATGGAAACATTATATAAAAGTCAACTTATTCCAGAGCTCATCGAACAACCAATACAAAAGGTACATAATGTAGGATCGGAGGATATACCAGATATATCACGAGAGGAAATTCAACATGCCCTCAAAAATATGAAAAATAATAGAGGTCCGGGGGAAGATAGTGTAGTCATTGAGACAATTAAACTAGGAGGTCCACTTTTGATGTTCCGAATCCAAACACTTTTTAATCTATGTCTGCATAGTGAAAACATTTCAAGTAAATGGAAAAATTCGGTTACAATCATCCTCCACAAAAAAGGGGATAAAGCAGATCTCGAAAACTATAGGCCAATTAGTTTGCTTAACTACCTATACAAGCTCTTTACTTAACTACCTAATACTGACAAACAGATTAGAAGCAAAACTCGATTTCTATCAATCAGAAGAACAGGCAGGATTTCGAGCGGGACACGGAACAAACGACCATTTGCAATGCCTTAAAACTCTAGTTGAAAAGTCTATCGAATATAACAGACCCCTTGCTCTTATCTTTGTCGACTTCCACAAAGCATTTGACACAGTCGAAACAGTTGCTATCTTAAAAGCACTATCAGAATGCAGAATATATCAAAGGTATGCAAATATTATTCGAAATATATACGAAAATGCGACAACAACCGTTAACCTCCATTGCACTGAGAAGATAAAAATTGGCAGAGGGGTGCGGCAGGGAGATACCTTGTCGCCAAAACTATTTATAACAGTCATGGAGTACGCATTTAAAAGGCTAGAGTGGGAATCAAAGGGTATTAGAATCGATGGAAAGATATTCAATCATCTCAGATATGCCGATGATATTGTTCTCATAACAGACAACTTAGGAGAAGCCAGAGTTATGCTACAACAACTACAGCAAGTAACCCAGAAAGTCGGTTTAAAAATAAACTATGGAAAAACAAAAATGATGACCAATCTCGTCCCCAATGAGCTAATAGAAATCAAAAAGTCGCCCATAGAACTTGTAGAAAAATATGTGTATTTGGGTCACGAAATAAGGTTAACGCGAGATAATCAAACATGCGAGCTACTCAAAAGAATAAGTCTGGGTTGGGCTGCATTCGGAAAAATGAGAGACGTATTTAAAACAAATATACCGATCCATTTAAAAAGAAAAGCTTTTAACCAGTGCGTTCTACCAGTCCTCACATACGGAGCAGAAACCTTAACTCTCACAAAAACATCAGCCGAAAAATTGAGAAGGACACAACGAAAGATGGAGAGATCAATGCTTGGAATAAACTTAAGCAATAGAATAAGAAACGAGGAAGTTCGTAGACGAACCGGAGTGGAAGACATTATCGAACATATTACAAAAAAAAATGGAGATGGGCAGGACATGTTGCAAGAATGAAAGACAACAGTTGGACCAAAAAATTGCTTGAGTGGAGACCACGGGCTGACAAGCGAAGCCGAGGAAGACCCCCAAAGCGATGGACCAACGACCTCAAAAAAATCGTGACCAATTGGATACCAGAGGTGCAGAACAGAAGCAGATGGAAAAGTCTAGAGGAGGCCTATGTTCAACAATGGACAACTCATGACTGATTGATGATGATGATGATGACTATTAGACCGCTTTTTTTTGCTGCTACTAGCATTATTTTAGAGCATTCTATTATTTAATTTATGGATTAAATCCGGATAGCAAATAGATATTCTTCACTTTCTCGGGGAAATAATATTCTAACACACAAAATCCTATTAAATTGTCAAAACCTTCCTTGCATATTCTATTCACTTATGAGGAGCAGCAGCAATATCAGTACCATAATAAGGCGTATAGTTCTGAACTGGCTAATTGTTGGATAATGAGAAGCATGAGTGTAGCAGTTTTAATGTTTTCGGTACTGCTACCTGGTATCGGGGAGCAGAATTATCATTACCGAGTTAATGCATATAGAAATTGTTGCTTGAACTTTATTATTATTAAACAACACTATATTTCCTAGTAAAATAATCATAAATTTACAGTAAGAAAAATTTTTGAACGTTGGTTATGAAAACATCATGTACATACCACCGGGTTCACTATGTCCATATCCAGCAAAATCCTTGTAATAATGATACTGGAAACCAAAGATAAAAATATGCTCCAAGAAACTCTGTGTTATAAAACAGTCGAATAAAATACAGATTCTCGATTCCAATAATCAAAAAATTAATGAACAGCTTACTAAAATAGAAATAACGCCTATTTAAGATGTAATCCATTAACGGCCCAAGGGACAAAGCACTCCTAGCATATGCTAATGATATAGAACTCATAACTCTAATGAGAAACTCTTTCGTCCACAAACTTCAATAAAGTGAAGAGAGCACAAAAAATGTTTGACTTAAAATAAACGAAA
The DNA here is from genome assembly GCF_040954645.1 of Diabrotica undecimpunctata. NCBI lineage: Eukaryota > Metazoa > Arthropoda > Insecta > Coleoptera > Chrysomelidae > Diabrotica > Diabrotica undecimpunctata. The sequence continues at coordinate 71,623,930 of NC_092803.1, read as the reverse complement.
TAAAAACCAAATAGAAGCGAATCAACAGAAAACCAATCAACCAATTCAATAAATTTAGAAAAAACATTAAAGTCAACAACTACAATTTCGAAAGTATGGAACACTTTAAATATCTTAGATCACTAATCACGGTTAGTAATAATGCCACTAAAGAAATACAGAGCATAATTCATTTTAATACATGGATGTGAGTCATGGAGAATGACTAAAACAAATAAGGAAGCACTCAGAATATTTGAAAGGAAAATAATCAGAAATTTTTATTTAACCCCATTATCATAACTACTATTTAAATGGGAATAAGCCACAATTAGAGGTTAAAGTTAGTTTATTGACGTTTCAATTTCCACTTCGGAAATCATTCTCACTAATGTTTGTATTTTGAGAACGATTTCCGAAGTGGAAATTGAAACGTCAATAAACTAACTTTAAGCTTTAATTGTGGCTTATTCCCATTTAAATAGTAATTACTTTAAAATGCCACAAGAAAATAGCTTCAGAACTCATTATCATATCGCTACAAATCCGTATAGAATAAGAAAACATCCTGAATAAAGAAAGCTCGCATAACGATATTGTTCAGGAAAATAAATCCCTTAAGGTATATCCGACAGCATAGACGCCAAGATGTCAAACTTGTAGAACTGGTGTGGAAGGAAGTTAGCATAGAAGAATGCCACTTGGGCATGTCAGTATACAATGGAGAGAAAACATCCAATCATATCTCAAAAAATGAACATTTCATTTGATTGCAGATTCGTGGAAAATCGATCAACTTGGAGATAAGTTGTAGTCAGCGAAGACCTACCCAGTGTTGTAGCACTACGTATTGATAATGATAAAAAAAAAGGAGAAACAGTGACAAAAAGCAACAAAAATGGACTATGGAGCAAAGCTGCTTCAAAATCTTTGATTGGAGAGGATTAAAATGAAAGTATAAGAAATACAATGGATGATTGATGGATTCGAGAAACTTGAGACTTGAGAAAGGCACTCTCCGAAACAGCTGTAGTGATAAGATAGAAATAATTTTGTAGAAGTTTTGCTGTTTTATTTTATTGTTAAACAAAATGGAATTAACATACGACATTATATACGCTAAAATAACTAGACAACTTATATGATACGGACATATAAGGAGAAAGTTTAATGATACAATAATCTACCCAATATTTGTTATGAGTAAAAACGATATGAATAAACAAAATAAAGAAATCCATGGCAAAACGCAAAAAGAGTAATGATTTAAAAATGAGAGAGGTATCCTGTGGATAACATGTGCTTAATTAGGAACGAATGGAGATGAAGATCAGAAGACGACAAAGAATGTTTTAAATTGATAAATGTATACAATTTTTAGCAATGTATATTTATAGGTCATTATTAGGGCTAACGTGCTAATTTTATGTAAAATAACACTTTTCAAGTTGGATCGGTTACAACACGGTGGAATCAAATACACCCAAAGTTAAAAACTATCGATGTTTATATGAAAGATGAAACCTTATGGCACATGACCGTGCAATCTTGGCACCTATACATTATCACATAATTGTGAACGGTATATTGTACCTAATTACTAATTATTTTATTCTAAGAATAAGTTTAATAATTTACGGGAGATTTAATGTATTTAAAATTTTACAGGATCCGGTATCGTAATAAGAAGTCAAATTTCACTACAACTCCATTAAAACGTGTTAAATTTTACTTTGGATATTCTTTCTGTGAATATAATAAGTAAAAATACAGTAAGTTTCATCTTCTTATTGTGCCGTATTACAATTAAGGTTAGCGATTACTTCTTTAAACGCTTCCCATAAATTATTATAGTTTAAATTTAACTACTTTATGAAACAAATATTGCACGTCATAAATTGCAGGAATTGAAAAATTACAAAGATCTCCTGTTTACAGAGTTTCTTTTAATTTTATGTAGTTTATTATAATCCTACCGAAGGGCTTCTACTTTCTTAAACTGTTACACGACTACTCTACTCGATGTTAGTACATTTAGAGACTAAATGTTTAAGTGCATATTCATTTTAACAAAAAATAATAATAAATAAAACGAAAACTAGCCATTTCCAAGCTTATAATAAATACTTTTTTAAGTTTGAAAATAATTAAAGCAAGTAATATAAATAACCACCATAAAATATTTAACTACATTAACCGAGTACCTATTTGTGAAATTTCTCGATGACTAAATTGATTGATATTTAAATAAATTTGAAGTTCCAAAACGTACCTGCTGTAAAATTTAAAAATCTACGACTAATCAAATTATTGGCAACATCGGAGGAGTTTAGTTGTGTACGCAAAGAAATGTAAACGGATCCCAAAAGTGTTTTAACCTATTACGGAGTCCACTTAATCCGACGTGTTGGTCGGAGTCCACATAAAGCGCTACCCAGATAATAATATACACGATGTATATTCGCCTGGAGTTAGTATAATACCGTTTTAGTACGGAGCCCCCATTAACCGCTAGATCTATATATATATATATATATATAAATCTATATATATATATATATATATATATATATATATATATATATATATATATATATATGTATATGTATACATGTATTTGCCATGTTATCATATCCACTGGTAACTTTAACATCCTAATATATAAGACTGTAATGTAAAGTAAATTGTAACCTATAACTTTTAACGGCTTTTTCCCAGATATTTAGTGGCTCAAAACATGTACACCTAGTAAGTATTAACCACATTTTGTGTTCACCTTGGTCAAAATTTAAACTTTATGTTCTTTTTAATTAAAGTGGTTATATACTTGCGATACTTTAATTGATGACGTCATACAAGCTTGAGTTATCTTGTAAAACATGCAGAATATAATGCTAAGTATCCCAAAATTTCATAATTTTATTTCTTTCCAAGATAAAGGTTTGTTGCCAGACTTCTTTGCAACCCTGTATATATATATATATATATATATATATATATATATATATATATATATATATTATATATATTTAAATAAGATTGTATAAGAAAATGTCTTTACTTATATATTACTATGAAAATGTTCTCAAAACTTTCGTGGCATACCTTATTCTGTATTATTTTCCACCTGGTAGATAAAAGTAGGATATAAAACAGAAAACATATTAACTGGTATCAGGTGTGCAGAACCTAAATTAATTAACAGCAAGTATACAGAAGAAGCAGCTGTCCTTACCCTCATCACTCTTATATAAGATGAAATATTACGATATCCACGAAAATGGCTTGCGTATATGTAGGCATGTACGCAGTAGACGAGTTTATTTGCACATGCTTTAAGCAGGTGCTGATCGACAAAAAAGTGGCATTTACATTGAGATTATGATATCCGTAGTATTGTTATTCAATTATGGTTGGTGTCGGAAATATAAGGCATATAACATAAGGTTATATTTTATTTATGAAAATGGTGCCAAATTTCTCTACTTTAATATAACATAACATTTTCACTTAACTATAATTAAGTGGCAGATTATATAAAAAGGAAAAATAAATATATGTAACCAAATTTACTTATTTAACAGGGCTTAAGAAATAACCCGTAGAAATGATGTTCTAATGCTTCTAGTCTTTCTTTTTCCCCGTTTTTCCCTGCTTTTCAGTCTTCTGTAGTTTTACTATATAGTTTGTTACAAACTTATTTCTAATCTTACGCATTAGGTGGTAGTTTTCCGATACTTCTATTTGTGACATAATATGTGTCTCCATTTTGTCATTCAGAATATTTACTTGTTGATAATCTACCTGGCTACGTGTCTAATATTCCTATTTGATTCATGAATTATTGAATTAGTCTCTTAGTTTCCCTGCTGACTTCTTTGTCAGTACCATTGTTTCTAGTTCATTTGTGGCTCTTATTAAAATGAAGCTATTGCAGACATGTCTTTTAAGGCTAATATCAATTTACCTATCCTTAAATACGTAGCTCAAGGGCCCATATTAGTTTTCCTTATCCAAATTGATGATGTGTCCAAGGTAGTTTAGTGTTTGACATTTTCTATTGTTCAGGTGATCATCATCATTACCATCCAGCCTTTTGCGTCTAAAGTTAAACATAGGCCTCCCCTAGTTTCTTCCAGTTCTGTTGGTCTTGAGCTTTCTGCAGCCAATTTTCAGCGATTTTTTTGATCTCGACTGTCCATCGTGTGGGTGGTCGAGCTCTGCTTTTTTCAGCTCGTGGTCTCCACACTGTAATTTTTTTGGCCCACCGCCAGTCATTCATTCTGGCCACATGGCAGCACAATTCCACAGCCATGCTCTAGATGATAATGGATCCCCCTGTCGCACCCCTTCTCTAACCTCAAAAGCTTTTTGTTATACTGTCGTTTATCTTGACTTTATTCACTGTTTTTTGGAGAGTTAATTTTATCATTCTTATAAGCTCTGGACAAACATCCATAGCTTTGCAGTGCTGTAAACAGCTTTTTTATTGACTCTATCGAAATCAATGAAAAGAACCATCGTGACTTTATTGTATTCATAACTTTTGGCCTGTATTTCTTGTAGTGTAGAAATTTGATCTTTTCTTAACCATACTGATATTATCCTATGCTTTTATCAATATTCATTATCAATCTATTCTTAATATGCATAGCCAATATTTTATATAGTATGTTGAGCAGTGCTATGCCTCGATAATTTTGACATTCAGCCATATTTTCTTTTTTGTGAACAGGGCATAGTATTGCTACTGTTCATTCCTTAGATAGTATTTCTTGTTCCATATATCTTTAATTAATTTCTGGATATTATCTGCTAACTGATGTCCTCCAAATTAAATCATTTCAGCCGTTTATGCAGTCGCTTCCTGGGCTTTTGTTCATCTTTAAATTTTTGACAATATTCTGAATTTCGCATATAGTTGGACCTTGCTCGTCGCTCTGTTAGTTTTGTGTTTTATTTGCTAGATCTATTGATTCTTCGTCATTGTCATCTGTTTCTTTGGCTTCATCAAAAAGCTTATCAAAGTACTACTTTCATCATTCTAATATCTCCGATTCTCTAATAATAATTTCTGTTCTTTTTTTATAATGTACAGTTTTCGGCTGGTGTCCTCGTTTCTTATTTTTATCCCTTGTTACAGGTTCTTAATTTGATTATGTTTATAGATTCTCTCTATATTTTTTAGCTTAGCTTCATAATGTTTTTTTTCTCGTAGTATTTTTTAGTTTTATTTCGTTGCTCCATGCAATTTTCCTGGCCCGCTCTTTCAATTCTTGTTGATATTCTTCATCGAACTATTATTTTTGTTTTTTCTTTGCTTTGTTATTGGTGCTGGAAATATTTTTTGCTTCTTTAATTACATATCTTACTGTTTTCTATTTATTAATTCTACATTTCTTTCATCCACTATGACTTTTAATTTGTTGTCAATAATTTAATTTGTCCATGCAACGTTTACTAACTTTTTGTCTGCAATCTGAGTGAGGGGTTTCTTTTGTTTTTTAATTTCTTTTTGTTTCGAAGATTTGGATTAAATTGTTTTATCCATATTTCAACCAAATAGTAATCTGAGTCCATATTGGGTCATCTATATGTTCTCACCTGTGTTATGCAGTTTTCTTTCTTTTTCTTAATTAAAACATAGCCAATCTGGTTGACTGTACGGCCGTCCGGAGATGTTCATGTTCCCTTATAAATGTTTTTTCATTCGAGGTACGTACTTTTTATTATAAGTTTCTTCTCTTTAGCAAAATCCACAAGAAAGTATCCATTTTTTTTTGTCTCCGCATGTGAACTGTGCTTGCCTATAGTAGGCATTAATATTTCTTCTTTGCCTATTTTGGCATTAGCGTCTCCTAGAATAATCTTCATATTATACCTGAGTAAAGCCTCATATAAAATTGCTCTTTCGTATACCTTTTAGTCTTAGGGAGCACAGTCTATCCAATATTGCTTTAAATTCTGAAACAAATTCTTCTAACTTGTAACGTTTCAATCAACCAATTAAACGTAACACCAAGCTCCGCTTGGTACTTGTCTCCCGTACTATGTTATTTCAATTCTGTTTATTTTTATTTAATAAATAAATATACCCTTACTATGACTTCGTAAGTTTTTTTATTTTCTGTACCTTTCTGGGATTGGTGTGGGGAGAGAATGAACAGGGAACGAACCCAGGGCTGAGCAGTCGGGCAGAGCACCATTCTGATGGATGGAACGGTGGGCGTTTTTCTATTGAATATCATTAGGGATATTCGAAGAATTTCTCCCTCGTTTATTCCAGCAGTGTGGCGGTGCTTAACGCCCTGGTCTTAATAAGATTGAGACGTTATAAACTTTTTACTTATTTTAAAACCTGTACCCAGTAATGTTACTGCCTCCGGTATTGAAAATTGTCTAAATTGCTTTTTCTTTACTAGATCAAACTTATATTTCCTAACTTTGCTTATTAAATACTTCAGTTTTCCTTCTTCGTAGGATCCTTTTATATTCCAAGTCGCTGCTTTTACTAGTTCTTTTGTTATTTTATTATTTTTTTTATTAATTTGTTTGTGTCTTTACTTTTTTTGTGTGTCTGTTTCTCCTTGCTTTTCTGTTCTCGAGCCAATATTCTACTTTGGGCTTCAATTTCTCTTTTTGTCCTTTGATAGATTATTATTTACATATAATTTTTTTTTAGTTGGTTAAACTTCATTAATTTTGCATTCCTTTGTACTTTTCATATTTTTATTTAACTCTACTAGACATGTTTTGTCTCCCAGCTTTGTTGCATCATTCACCTTTACTCCTTCTAGTTTTTGTAATCTTAACATAGTATTACTTAATTTATTTTCCAGCTAATTTATCTCTGTTCACTCCTGTTATTTTTTTGTTAATTTTTTATTTTCTTTGTATTTTCTTTTGTATGGTTTTTTAAATACATTATTTCAACTTCCTGTTTTTCTCTTTCTTCCATATAAATACGTATCATATAAGTCTGTCATATTTATAAAGTTTCAATTTTTTAACGTTTGCCTTGTTTTGCGTGAATATTTCTTACACTGCGATAGGAGTTGATCCCCAAGTCCATCTTTCAGAGATATCCACCCCTATCAGTGCAATCAGTTTCTCACTAGATTTTTCAGTTTACACTTTCCAACAACCACTCGTTTTAAGTAAGGTTTGGTAATACCACTTTATATTTGTCTCTGACTTCGGCTTAAAACCAGCTGTTATGTTTATCTTATTATTATAACCTTACTTCTTTATATGATTATCAGTGTTGTTTTTTACGCCGACTATTAGTTTTTGGCATTGGATTTATACTTGTTTTATTATCCTTTACTTTAAAAATACCTAGTACTGTTAGTTATTATCTTCCAATCTTCTGGTACCTAGAATAAATTATGTCCTAGACCCATTCTTTGATGTAATTACCCGAGTGATCGAATAAGTTTCGCTTCCCATATCCTACTTTGATGTCGGTCAGCGGCATCACCAGTACCAAGATAGATCATAAGGGAAATGGTCCTGGATCGGTCAATTATTGGATAGTACAAGTTTTAGGGATGGGAACAATCTTAGGTAGTTTCTAGTTCCAAAGACTATTTCTTCATGTTTTGGATCAAATTCTCTCTTGGATTGGCCCACATGTGCATTAAGCTCACGTCCTATCACCACTCTCATTTAAACAGAATATCAGTCAGTATATATTCTAAATTATCATCGAAAGCTTTTGCTTCTTTCTCACACAGACCGACTTGTGGAGCATACACACACAACATAGAATACTTCTTTATCAAGTTCAAATTTCACTACCGTTATTGTATCACTCCTTAAAACTTCTATAACGTTATTTTTCAATTATCTATCAGCAATTATACCAACTTCACTTCCAATGTTACTTTTGCCGACATATCATAATTTGTATCACTAACGTTTTCGATCTTTCTCCTTTCCATCTCGTCTTCTGAATGCAAGCAATTTGTACATTACTTCTTTAGCTCATTTACCAACTCCATATTTTTAAGACTTCCAAGATTCTATAATTCTATTCTGATTTTTCTAATTGTCTAACCTATAATGATGTTCCCCCTGAAATAGTCCTCACTTCTGGAAAATGTTCGGTATTCTTTTGTAACATTTTATTTTAGAAGATTTAGTATAATTTTCGTTATATTGGAAAAGGTATTTTCATTTTTATGGCATTAAAAGAATTTTAGACATTTGATGCCTGAATACCTTTTCTACCATACGTGTATATCGTGTTATCTTTCATACATGAATATATCAGTAAATGACACATTTTTTGATATTTAACTAAAAAAAAAGGAGAATCACCCATTATACCTAATTAACATGGGCTACAGTCTTAACTCATGCGCCTAATCACGTTAATAAATATTTCGTACCTAATGTATGGCGCATTTGACACATTTAATACCCTGTACTTTAGAAACGAGCATCTTTAGACCCACAATTGTTAAATAAAATTTCAATATTTGTTCCTTCTGTAACATACAGTTTCAATTTGTTCGATCCTTTTTGACTCACATTGTATATTCTTGAAAATATTTATTATTTTTTTTTTGTATAAGAATTTTGTTATAGATATTTTGATTACATTTAAAACTATCTTTCAATAACAAAAACACAACATCCCATTGTGTCTAATCTCTAGCTCAACCGAACCTTTGCGTTATAGTAAGCTATGAAAAATATATAAAAGATTTAAACCATGCAAAAGCATAAATTAGTACCGAAACCAGTTAGGTGCATGTCTATGAGGGCTGAGATTTCGTGAGCAGGTGATAGGATTTTTGAAACCGGTGTAAGGCTGATCACGATCACAGACTATCAGCTGTTCACTGCTGGAGCCGACGTCGAAGCCAGTGGGTAAACAGCTGATACATCAGATATGGGTGCATTGTTTCAATAATTGCAATTCAGTTTTACGTTAGAGAATATTGTTAAATAATTAGATAAATTATTGGTGAAGAGAGTTGATGTTGTATGGTTATACATATTGTTCTTTGTCTTTTTTTATATTAGGGAATACACGATTCATTATTTTATTTATTCGTAATGAAATCTTTTAACTAATTATTTTAGAAATATACACAATTTTAATTTCATATGTAACTAAAAATCACAGTTAGTACAAAATACTCGCATTTACTGGGTAACTCATTTATTATTAAGAACTAAATTAAACGTCCAACGTTTAAAACTACATTTTTTTCCATGAATGCCGTCTCTATTGTAAACTGGTCGTACTGCAGCCAGTTGGTTTATTGTACATCTTCTGTACTATCTTCTGTTGTACATCTAAACCAAAAGTTACGGGACAAAAAAAAATCGAGTGTGTTCCTGTTTTTTTGCCTCCAATAAGCAATTTAATTTGAAACAAATTTTTTTGTAGACGTATATCTACGAAAAGTTTATAGAATTCACACTAATGCACCCTAGTGCATAGTGTCTAATTTACCCCTTCCTCAAAAACGCACCACTTTAAAGGCTAGCAATCCGTGTTTTTTTCATATTTGGGGGTCCACTGACCATATAAAACAATAAAACTCCTTCAACATTGTAATTCCTTTTAGCCCTATTTTTTTGAATATAATCAATAGCCTATATCCAAGCACTCTATAATATGCTTTCTCAAGATCAATAAATATCATATAAATGTTTTTTCTTTATATATATATATATATATTTTTTCATCAGTTCATTTATAATGAAACTTCAATGTATCCGTCTATCAACTGCTCTTTTCTATATTTTTACTGTGTGCCTAAATTGTATGTACAATTACGATAAAAATATATATCGAAAATTTTATGGATTTAATATACTCACTTAGATTTTAACATTTTTAACATTCTCAGTGGATTTTAAAATTTAAGTTTATTCAGAATTCTTTTATTACAGTAATAATTGTTAAAATGTATTGAAATATTGCACAAAATGATATTTTTAACTTTATGATAGAGAAAATTCTGAAAAATCGTTTTTTATTGTAAATAAACAATGTTGAATATTTTAAAATTATTTTTAATTCTAATTATACATAATTCTGTCAAAAATAAAAATATTTTTATTTGACAGTAAATATACTCTTGAGTACAAATCATGTTTTTCTAAAGTCTTTATATATAGCTAATAAAAGTTACTATTTTTCTTACAATCATATTTTCTAGAGTTTATGCTAAACGAAAAAAGCAAATAGACGTGAGGTTAGTTTGTTGAACGTCACTTTTTGTTTAAATGAACTACCGCTGTAGTAGAAGTAGAAAGTCTTATATAACATTTTGTATAAGGATATAATGTAATTGTTGTTATACGAAAATGAAACCGTTGTTTCTACAATTCTCCTTATAATTTCATCATAAGTTCTGACCTACTACACCTTCCTAGGACTTATAAAAAAGTTATAAAAACATAAGATGACGTTTGTTAAACGTCATTTTAACTGTTGCTCAATTTATCTATATCAGACTTTTTATTAATGTTTTTAATTTTTCTTAAATTGTCTACTAGCCTTAGACAATTTAACAACGTTGTTAATCATTTGGGTAGACTGCTAGATTTTGTCTTATCGCATTTCAATTGTGAAGTGAAGAGTGATGACTTACCTTTGTTCTATGAAGACTCTCATCACCCAGCTCTTCTAATAACATTTACGGATATATTTGTCTAAATTTAGATATGGTTTGGAGCAATTAACTTACAACTTTTAAAAAGCAAATTTTCCTGCTTTATATCGAGAACTGTATGAAACGGATTGGAATTCTCTGGATACTTCCAGAGAATATTCCAGTTTATAAAAACTTTAGCCATAAATACCCACCCTGTTTCGATGCTGATATTATTCACAACATCAAATTAAAAACAAAGTTTAGAAAAAAGTTTAAACGATTCAAAAATCATTATGATTTGCTTAAGTTTCAACCGTTAAGACACCTTGTCAAATCAAAAATCAGTTTGACATACAATGTATATGTCGAGAATATCCAAATTACTTTATCCATCAACCCCAAGAAGTTTTGGCCATACGGAAATTCGATAAATAATAGTTCAAGAATTCCTGGTGTGATGAAATATAATGGCATTACTACCTCCGACCCACAAAATATTTTGAATGTGTTTGCAGAATTTTTCAAGAGTGTTTTTCTGTTATCAGATATTAATTTCAAGGCTAGCTCTTCCTCAGTTAACGCAGATTACTTAAATTTTTATCCTATTTTAGAGTCTGAGATAATTTTGGCTAGTAAGAAATTGAAAGACAAAATGACGTGTGGACCTGATAATATTCCATCCTTTTTGGTTAAGGATTGCATAGGTGCCTTAACTGTGCCACTATTAAAAAATTTGAATTTATGTCTTCTTAACAAGGAATATTCGAGTCTCTGGAAGAAGTCAAAAGTTTGCCCAATATTCAAAACTGGTGGTAAAGGTGGAAAAGGGTGGAAAAGTTGAAAAAGGGTCAAGTAAAAAACTACAGACCAATTTCCATAATTGTATAATCGTATAATATAATAATAAGTTTTGTATAATTGTATTTACTCAAGCACTCGTAATCAGCTGTCTCAATATCAACATGGTTTTGTCTCCAATCGGTCCACTGTGACAAACTTAGTAATGGTCACACAATATATCTCAGCGGCCCTAGATAATAGAAGTCAAGTTGACGTCATATATACTGACTTTACGAAGGCGTTTGACAGAATTCACCACGGCGTATTACTTTCTAAATTGTGTCTCTTTGGTCTTTCTGAGAATGCCGTGACTTTTATGAGGTCTTACTTGTCAAATAGAAAGCAGTTTGTTGCTTATAATGGTTAAATCGGAAAAGTACCAATCTTCTTTAGAGGTTCCACAAGGTTCTAATCTAGGTCCATTATTGTTCTTGTTATTTATTAACGATCTGTGTGAATCAATTTCTGCACTATGTGTATGTTATGCATTGCTTACTTTCTGAGGATGCCGTGACTTTTATGAGGTCTTACTTGTCAAATATAAAGCAGTTTGTTGCTTATAATGGTTAAATCGGAAAAGTACCAAGCTTCTTTAGAGGTTCCACAAGGTTCTAATCTAGGTCCATTATTGTTCTTGTTATTTATTAACGATCTGTGTGAATCAATTTCTGCACTATGTGGATGTTATGCCGATGATTTAAAGATTTAGTCATTGATAAGCGACCTTAATGATTGTCATTTTCTGCAGAGTGAACTGAATCGTGTACATGAATGGTGTAATGCAAATCATTGAAATCTTAATGCCAATAAGTGCAAAGTAGTTAGTTATTCTAGGAAACAGTCTAATATATACCATTCTTATATTATCGGCGGCAATGAACTTGAACGTTTGAATAAAATTAAAGTCCTTGGAGTTATATTTGATTATAAACTCACCTTTGTTGAACATGTTAGTTTAAAGGTTAAAGAAGCACTTAAATCTTATGAATTCATAATTAGAAATAGTCGAAATCTCACTAATACTAAGGCAATTAAATTACTTTATTACACATTTGTACGCTGTAAACTGGAATATGCTTCTGTCATTTGGTCATCTTTTTATGATGTACATATCCAAATTATAGAGCAGGTGCAGCGTAAATTTAAAAAAATTTTGTTAATTAACGGCATAAATCCCAAGAGCAATCAGCAATAGTGAGTTGTGTAGCGGTTTGGACGTAGTATCATTAGAATCTAGACGAATTAATGCCTCCCTAATATTCCTGTACAAGCTACTACATAATCTCATTGACTGCCCTGATATTCTTCGACAAATAAATTTTAACGTTTCATCTTATCCAGTGAGAATTTCGACTACGTTCAGAAATACACAAGCCAGAACTAATCTTATGTTAAATTCTCCTCTATTTCTTATGTGCAACTATTATAATTCCTTAAGTGCTTACTGCGATATATTTCACTGCAGTTTAAAGCAGCTTACTAGGATGGCTGAGATCTACCTAGGTGATTGAGTAGTTTCTTTATGTTAAGGTAAAATACTCGAAAAATGTGATATTTAGTTAGTACCTATGAATTATTCATATTTTATTTAACTTTAGTATTGTATTTTGTCCTATAAATGGATTCTGTTGGACAATAAACGCTATTATTATTATTTTATGGACGCCGGAGGGAATCAGTGTCACCATTTGGTTAACTTAAAAATTAGTAACTAGCTAAAAATTATTATTTTAAAAAGTATTTATTTAAATTAACTTAAATACCAAATTTAAAAATTTAAAGACTAATGTATAAGAAATTGCAAAGGATTTTAAACGATATCTTATTTGACTCCCATTTCCATTAAAACATTGTAAGGTGATGTTTACCCTGGCTTATAGTTAAAAGTAAAATAATTGAAAATACCGAAAACATAAATCCTTTATTTAAAAATTGAGCTGTCACTGGATTTTTTAAAAATGTTTTCGTAGTTCTTGATAATTCCTCTGTTTTGTTTTCTTCCGACCACCCCATATACTTGTTTACTTGTTTACAACACTCAGTTTGTATTGTATAATTTAGGATTGAACTTTTAAGTTATACGTTGAACTAAACAAATAATAAACAAATTTATATGTACCTATTCTATTTTAAATTAATAAAGATAAATTTCCCTGCTTTTCCTGTTAATATTTCGTATTAGTTTTTCCACATCCCATCATTATTTCATCTAACGCAAACACCTTTTTACTCCAACTCCCGTCCCAAAGAAAATATTTACCCTAATTCATCCCTAACAGGCTTCCTCAAAATTCGAAGGTGATATCAACGCAGAAATAAGGATGTGCTCAAATATTGATACTAACGGCAAGATATATTTGTTCGAACGTAAAAAGAAAGAGAGCCCTTCTCCAGGACTTTATCGAAAACGGTTTTTTCCAGCTGCCGTTTCCATGTCTCTGGAAGATAATTTCTGGCCGTTATGTCAGTTAAAAATTTATGTTCCTTTACGAGATTCAATATTATACTACTTGGGGACATCGTAAATTATCCGTTGAGAATTTATTGCGAAAACGAAATATATTCAAAACTGTTCGAATTTATCGATGTTATTGATGAGTTTTATGTTTATAGTTATCTATAATAAAAACTTTGATATTGTGTTATTTTAGGGCAGTTAACTGCGTGACCATGAATATAAGTTTTTTTGACAGAACAAATTTAAATGTGGTCATCATTAAATATCTATATTCCAGGTTTGGAAATAGATAGTCATTGTCGCAAGCTAAATCTTATTCAAAACCCAATTTATGAATTTTGGTTATCACAATTTCAATCTTGTTGGCAGGTGAGTTATCCTGATAGAGCACTTGCACTACTTGGAGATGAATAGAGAAAACCTGTTAAATAATGTTAGAAATCGGGAACGACGCATGGAATTACACCTTAATTAGTCACGTAGAGTTACCAGCTGAAGTCCGTTTGAAGAGGTTTACCCTCCGGACGCTGGTACTCACGTGAGGCATGGTTATATGTTGCCTGAAGTTAAATCTAATAAAATATTAAACATCATTCATTTTTAACAACAACATATACATTTTTTGGTAACTTTAATTTTTGTAAAGTGTTGTTCCCTAATATTTTGGTGGCTCAGGCATGTTAACCTGCTTTTAATCTGATGATGGAATTATTAGTCCGAAAACGTTTGTGTTTTTTGATGTAGCCCTTCTAAGGGCTTTTTAAATATACCTACATACAAAGATTTAAACCTCTTTTTTAATTAGTCACCTTCGTCCATCAGCCTGAAAATGAATGGCAGTCTCATATCTTTATCACAAGATATTTCTGCTATTTTAGGAGCTAATTACAAGAAATTCTTAATAGGTAAATTATAATTAAAGCAATATTTTTTTAAACAGTAAGGAAAAATGGAATGAAGTGTGACTATTGAGGAACATAAAGAGAACATTTTCTCACTCGCAATAATTACTATTTATGGACTAAACTTTTACGACATTATTGTTATATTTTGTAATACTCCAGTCGTCAGAGACGAAAATGGCATTGAAAATCATACGAATAAGCTGAATTTTACCGAGAATTTTAATTTTATGATGCCAAAACAAGATACCAATAAGTTTACCACTTTTTCCCTCGGGATTTCTGCTAAAACGAAAAAAAAATCAATTTACTAAGAATCTGTACGCCGTAGAAAAAAATATTTCAAATAAAAAATGTAGCTAAGATAATTTTAAACAAAAATGTTTATTGGCATTTTTTTGTTTAAAATTGACCGTTCTCTCAGAAAGAACAATTGAAGCGACTGGCGATTTTAAATGTCAGTTCCGCGCGCGAAATCAATGTTAAATAAAATTTGTAACAGCTTGACGGTAATGAGTCCAGCTTTTGTAAGCAATTTTTATAATTTTAGTACCTTATAAACTGAGTTTTTATAAAGGGTTAAATAATTACAAAGTAATTACAAGTATTATATTATTATATAGTAATTCCTTAGAATGTATATATAACTTAAATATATTCTATTAAACACTGTAAAATTTAATGTCTTTCAAAATTTTATCACTTAGTTAAACTGGCAGCTTAGTAGATCCTTCAATGTTGGCAGAGAGGTTATTTTTTCGTCTTTCTTGGGTGTATGTTTTGCATTCTAACAGAATATGTTTCACAGTGATTTGGATCTTGCAGTTGTGGCAGAAACGTATGGCTTTTTTATTTATTAAGTGAATATGGGTTGGTATAGTATGTCCTAATCGTAGTCGAGTTATTGTAACTTGTTCTCAACGTTTGAGTGGGAGTGGTAAGGTGGTGCCGACAGTTTCTATAACATCTTTTAATTAGATAAACTGCGTTAGGCTTTCACGGTCATCATCTAACTTGTTAAACTGTCTGTTCGGGCTGTTAGACCGTTGTCTTCTGAGATTAGTTCTCGACGTTTCGCCAACACTAGGGGTTGGCATCTTCTGGAGATGTTACTGCTTCGCTCGTAGTCTCATTTTCAGCGTCATTTTCAGGTTACGAGCGAAGCAGTACAACAGTCATTCATTGCTCAGTTTTTGAAGTTATATGTATATATCAAACATATGCGTAATAAGTTATGTATATTGTCATTTTTAAATACTTATGACTATTGCATTTTAATTTGCATTGTATTATTATATTGAATTATGTTGCAGTGTATTGTATTCTATTTTTATATTAATAACAAAATAAACAATGAATTTTACTGCAGAGTAGGTGTAAAAAAATTTTTTTGCATTCTTTTCATACATATATGAAAACAAAATTATACATTTTCATCAAAATATTATTATATTTTGATGAAATCCTCCTATTACAAGTCAAATGTTGTTTATATACAGCAAACGATGCACCATATATCTATATACCTAATTCTTATTCTCTTTCTGCTCTCTCTTACCTATAGCATTACATATGTAAAAATTGTGCAGATTGACTCCCATAAAAGTTTGTAACGGCGAACGCGTCTATAGAAGTATAACTTCTACCGGCAGTCGTACTGGACTGGCATACCGGTTTTTTTTTTCTACAATATGATAATACTTCAGTAATCCATAAAGCTATCTACTGCTCACTGTTTAGAACTGAAAAAACACTAAAAGGTATTACAAAACTTATTATAACATATACATAAGTGATGTAATTATGTGACTTATTACACAAAACCGCTCTCAAAATAGTTTTAGGTGCTCTCCTTACATCCCTATGTGTGATGAAAGAATATACCTACGTAATCTTCTTAAGCCTCTATTACCAAACACATCTCCTTCAATAACCAACTGAAGAAATCCGTACCTGTCCTTATGTATCATAATATGATTAAAGTACTGTCGTTTCTGTTGATTTTATTGTAATATGATCTTTATGATCTTTACGTTATTTTCTCATTCTGCAAAAAACTTCGGAATGGAGATGGCACTTCACGAAGAAGGAGAAGAAGGAGAAGATTTTATGTATCAGAGCTAGCAAGTCCAGTTCAATTTTACATCCTTTTTTAGTACTAATACCTTATTATTTTCATCTTTCACATTTTCTTTGGTAACATTATAATTTTAAAGACCTTTAGGCCCAAGTTCAGCATAATTTAGTTACCACTTTTTATCATAGCATTCTGTTTTTGTAAATTCGGATATACAATGCTGCTTTGTTACCTACGTTAAACAGATTGTCCCTTTTGTCTCCAAAATTATAAAATCAATTTTCTCCATTAAGAAAGATGGAATGATCCTAAAACGTAATTCTTAATTTTTCCCTAAGAAAAACAAAAGGTAATTAAAGCTAATTTCTGGAAGTTGCGCACTTCCAGGCGGAGTTTTTTGAACTTCCGCTGCCAAATTAATCATCGAAATCCGTTCTTAACTTCCTTGAGTCGAAATTTAAATTGAGGAGAGGGGAAAATAACATGGAAACCAAATTAAACAAAATTACGCCAAACATAATTAATCTTCCTTTATAACACTGCAATGGTTTTTGTTGAGCCTCGGCTAACAATGAAAAGATTTTACGCTGGTCCCCGGTCTCTTTTTAATCGGCACGAAATTTTTAGAAACAGTGCCGCATTGGCCGAGACAAGACCAAACTAGACAAGATTAGTACAAGACATAATAAAATCATTCAATAAATATAATAAATTAATTCTGATCTTTTTTTTTTAAACATTTGGAGAACTACCTTTCACCGAAGTAGATTTTGGATGTCCATTATTATTTCGAGCATATGCTGTTTTATCAAACAAAAATGCAAACGTCATTAGTCAAATTCAACAACTACTTACATATGTAAAAGTAATGGCACCCTACTAATCTTTAAATAATTCAATCTGAGGTAAAAACAATATGGTAACAATTTGTTTTTGCTTAAAAATATTAGGATGTGCTTAAAATGAATCAGTTTTAAATTAAAGTCGATTGTAAAAAATTTTGTGTAAAATGATAAAAAATTAACCCAAAACTAAATAAAGTTGGTTTAATTACGAAATTATCTCCCATCACAGAATCTAGAGGTCTTAATAAGACAAAAACTTTATAGTCCAGGAAACAAACCTTAAAATAGAAGAAAACTTCGCAATTCTTTTGGAAAAAACCGATTTGCATACAAATTTGGGATAAAGTTAAACTTGTCCTCACTTCAAAATCTATGTTGTGTGGACGACCCCTTTTTGTTATTTATGGGTAAAAACTTCCCCGTATTGCCAAAATCCATAAAAAAAGCTTAAAAAGGGTGAAATTTGGTTCACATGAATTGTCTGATACTCTAACTATAATTGTTGACTATTTGAACCCTTTAAAAATTAATTTTTAAGGGTGAAAACTGACTTTAATAATTGCTCAAACTTCTAAAAGAAAGCCCAAGAAGGATAAAATGTGGATCGGATTTGGCTAATATTAGTTTGATATTCTTATATAATTTATGATTATTTTAATCCTTCAAAATTTATTTTTAAAAAATCAAATTACACCTTATTCCGAACTCTACACAAAAGTTTATAAACAGTAAAATTTTGTTAATATGAATAGAATAATGATTTTTTGGTGCTGTAAGTATTTCAACCCTTTGAAAAGTCCCTTATTGCTAAAATCTATAAACAATCTTAAGACAATAAAATTTGGTGCGATTTATTTGACTTATAATTGCACACCCAAAAGATAGTACATCTAATTTCATTCATTGTAATACAACTGTCCTCTTACTGCAAAAAATTTTAATAAATTAACACACATTTCTAAAATATATCTCTTGAATAAATATAAATAACTTTTAATAATTTAAATAATATAAAACATCACTTTCATTTAACAAACAACCACATATACCTTACTCCTATTTCATTTGTTAACATCTCTCCCCTCAAGAAACTTCCTCGTTAATTGTCAGACAGTTACAATATTAACCTAAGATCACCCATCATCAGCAATACAGGATAGGTTGAACTATGTATCACGAATCATAAACCAAAAATTCTTGTACCGGCATGTAAGTAGTATTTTGTTTGTTACTGATTCATTACAATTCAATAGATTATCTCTAACCAATTTGTGGGTTTTTACTTTTTCTGCTTAATCAATTTTATGCATATTTATAAACACAGACATGCAATATTGGCATAATTACTATAACCCTCTTTTTGATCTTTATCTTTATAAGACAGCAGCCTAATATGGCCTTTTTATAATTTCAGCACTTAAAGTAAATTTACTTTGTACCGTTTGACCTGAAGATGCTTTGCAATGTGTAGAAAGCGAAACCGGTCGTTTTGATAGTAAAATTCAATTGATTGTGAGTAAGTCTTATTTTATTTCTTTTACCTATTTGAAATGGACTCAGACAAGCAACACATTTATGATTTAAAGTATAAATATTTAAAGGCAGATATATTTATCAAAAAGAAATCGTGGATGACAGATGAGATCCTGAAACTAATGGACGAAAGAAAAAACCAAAAGTGACCGAGACATATATAAAACGATAAACATCACAATAAGAAGGACAATCAGCGAAGCGAAAGAAAAAGAAGCAATGGAAATATGCAAAGAAATTAAGACTCTACAGTCAAAATCCGATAGTCACAATGTAGATAGGAAAGTTAAAGAACTCACAGGTGTACTAAGACGAAGACAGAAAAAAAATCTATATAATTTTGACCGAAACAGCATCTTGGACAAACAGAGTAAAATAAGAACGTGGAAATAATAAATAGAGAAACTGTTTAAAGATCAAAGAGATAACATCTTTCAGTTAGAAAAAGATGTTATTCATAGATTAAGAATATAACAATGGGAAGTTTATTCTGCAATAACACATCCAAATGATGGCAAAACAGCAGGTCCCGATATATACAAGCAGAACTACTTAAACTAATGCACAACGAATCAATCGCAAGAATAACAAATATACTAAAATAAATGTACAACGCTGCATAAATACCAACATAATGGCTAATAATGTTTGAGTTTATTGCACTTTCAAAAAAAAAACAGGAGCCAAAAAATGCGAAGAATACCGTACGATAAGCCCCAGGAGTCATCTCCTAAACTTGTTCCAAAAGAAAATTCGTAAAAGAATTTATAAGCTGTGTGAAAGTCAAATTTTCCCCACCCAGTTCCGATTTATTAATGCTATTAGTACCAGATAGGCTTTGTTCTCAATAAAAGTCTTATTCAAAAGATGTAGAGATGTCAACTGTGACGTATACGCTTGTCTGGTTGATTACGAGAAAGCGTTTGATCGAGTACAGCACGCCAAGATAATGCAAATAATAAAAGGAATAGAAATTAACTACCAAGATCTAAAAATAATTATAAATCTTTATTGAAATCAGAACGCAAATCTCAGAAATGAAGGTGGACACACGTAATAAAAAAATCGTGCGTGGGTGAGGCCAGACTGTATTTTGTCTTCTCTGATCTTCAATATCTACTCTGAAAAAATATTTAGCGAAGCTTTGCACGAAATTAAAAAAAGACATTCTAATAACCGAGTACATTTAAGCTCTGTCTAAAACTCTGTTACAAAGATCTGAAAATGTATATGTGAAAATCGAGGCAAGCGATACTAAGAAAAGTTTAACCAATTACTAAACAATTTTTTTGGTAGTAAATATCGTCATAAGACTAATAAACCATAAGCTAATATCGAAAGTGATCTGATACAAATGTTGCTCTATATTTCAGTGCTCGCCATGAAATTACTTACCCTATTCCATAAATTCGTTCGTTCCAATTGTCAATTAATAATTGTCAATAATAGTAATACCACTAGTGATTCAATTTTCGCGATGTCTGTCGATTTACTTCTAAACTAAACTGAGTTGCTTGAAAACACCACGAGTCCGTAGGACGAGTGGTGTTTTCTTTAAGAAACTCAGTTTCGAACAGAGTTTAGAAATAAAAGACAGACTTATAAGCTAAATTAAATCACGAGTGGTATTTTATTAGACTATTTCATGAATAAAGTGATAGGTCAAAAATTCAGTAGAATGAGAGGAAGGAATTTAGTTAGTCTTTCGTTGTTATTTTCTGCATCTAATTTGTAGTTGCGATCCACACAGAACATCATAAATTGTCTCCATATATAAGATTTAGATTTTCTTGTGTTACTCGGTATATTTTCTTCAATGTTTTGGTTTATAACTTTTTGTTTGAAGTACCACCGAAACGACTCATTTTGACGTATACAGCTACAATAATTTTTTTTTTGGCAAACGTCAAACTTTGCTTTGCGATCGGTATCCATGGTTACGTCGTTGAAAACACGAAGCTGATAGACCAATCAGAATTGAAAGACAGTTGGTGTTTTCGCGATAACACAAGCTGTCTTTGTTTTGTGATTGGTCAGATTATGTGAAAATTTTAAGATGAGTGAAATAGTCGTAATAATACAGTATAAGTCATGAATAACTATACATACTCCTACCTGGTATGTGAACCCCAATGACAAATAACAAAAAATGACCATTAAAAGTGTCTTCTCCCATTGTTTAATAATATACAGGATGAGTTATGAATTAGGTCTATGAAAATTTATATTCATCATAACTTTTGAAAGGTAAGTTCGATATGTCTCATATTTTGGTCAAACATTACACTACTACCACCTAATCAACTGACTTATGCTAACTGGAAAAGTCAAGCCAGGCTTTAAAAAATTAGTTTGTATTGTTCACGCAAAAATTTTACCCTTTTATGCGGTTTTTGAAAACTGTAATAAGAATTTATAAATAAGACAAATAGACAATTAAAATGGCATATTTATTTTTTTCCTCACATAATTACTTAATTATTAACTAAAAAAAAATTAAATTGACTATGAATTAAAATTAAGCAAAGCGAACCATCAATGTAAAAAAATGTACCTTTTCTTGCAAAAATATTTATTTTTTAATAAACATGGAATTTATCATTTAACAAATATTCAAAATGTAAAAAATCAAACACGGTTTTAAAAAATTAGTTCGTTTTGTTCAGAGAAAAAAATTCACCCTGTATACGGTTTTTAAATATTCTAATAAGAATTTTATATATAGAACAAATTAGACCATTAAAATTTCGTATTTATTTTTCTCCACGCGTTTACCTAATTTTTAATTAAAAAATCAAATTTGACTATGAATTAAAAGTTTGGCAATCTGAACCACAGATTCAAAAAATGTTACTCTTCTTGCAAAAATTAATTTTTTTTTAAATCTATTTAATTTATAAGTAATAATACTATAAGAGCCCGTGATTTACATTTTAAACAATACAACTATTTTGCTAATTTCCAGAATTTCAGAAAGTACAAGTTGTTTTGAATAATATTAAAACTTTATCCTGTATAATATTTGTTTATTAATTCATCGTTAGTGGTTTTATTCAGGTCTCAATTTTTTTTTACTTTTTCTCACAAGTAAATGCTACAATAATCATCAGCTTTATTTTTAAGTTATTAACAGATTGGCTGCCAGTGTGTCTTATAGGACACACGCTAGACTTCTGCGAGAGCAAAGTATTTCGTATAGGACACACAAGTCGACCATATATTGTGAGCATAATACACAGCTACCATCAGCTATTTCACGCGAATGAATTGTGGATACTATGGTTTTTTTTTGAATATAAAAAAAATAAAATGTTAAATGAAAAAACATATTACTTTCGAAAAATAACGAATGATATTTATTAAACAAAACATTACACACGTTAAACAAAACATTTTATTGCATCCGGTGAACATTGATTGTACTTGAGTTGCAAATTTGATTTTTACGTCAACGCAGTTCTTTTTTTGCTATACTTTTTGTAGCATTCCTAACCTCTTTCTTTAGTTTTTCGTGGTGGATCTTCAAATCACTTTTTAAATTATTTTGTTCTTCTACATTCTCAAATCATTATTGATGTATAAAAAATGAGCATTAAAGATGCTAGTCCCTCATATAATTTCTTCTTCTTCTTCTTCTTTTTCTTCTTCCTCTTTTTAAGCAATTCTACTTGTTCATTGGCAGATTAATAGCTCTATGGAAGGTTGTCACTCCATCTTTTGCACGGTCGTCCGATAATTCTTCGGCCGATTGGTGACTTATCTCTTGCTATTTTGACGCTCCGTTCGGCTCGCGCAGATAAGAATACGGCCGAGGCAAGAAGGCCCTGTCTGTCGTAAGAGGCGACTAATGGGTAGGAATCGAGAGGTGGAGAGCCGTCGCTTGAGGTGTCGGAATTGTAGAAACGCACTCGAGACGTTTGGGCGTCAAGGTCATCGCTCTACACTCCTAGTATCCGAGACGAAACTCTCGGGGACCACTCTACTTTCATTCAAAGAGAACCAGTGAGGTAATCGCAACACAGGTACTACGGGGGAGGTGGAGCCCCATGACACGTGCCTTGTGTACGTGGCGTGCCACCTTCATTTTGGTGTCGGGGTCCAGCCAAGTTTTATATTTGGAGGGCACATTTAGCAATGCTATTTTGATGAAACGGGTCTCCTTCATTCTGCTAATGTTATTATTCTATTCTTTTTTTTTCTATTTTATGTCCATTCAGAAAATTTATACACTGAACGTTACATTTTATTATAATGGCTTTAGTTCTTTTTTGATCTCTCAGCATATTTCCAGTAATTCTTATCAGTACTATCATCTTTGCCGTTTCCAGTAGCCTTTGTATTGTGGCTATGTTGGGTCTTGTTTCTGAGGCGTATGCCATTATTGGTCTTACACTGGCTTTATAAATTATCGATTTCATCTCAGTTTTAATGTGTCTGTTTCGCCATATAGTGTTATTAAGGCATACTGCCAGTCTATTTGCTTTTTCCATATAATTTTAAATAATAAGTTTCTGTACCACTTGGTACAGCTTTTTAATGCTGTATAATATGATGCCATTTGGTCGCTCAAATCGATGGAAGACTTTCCTGTGTTACAGTCGACTATACACTTGTTTTTGGTGATGTTACTTCCAGAGAACGTGTAGTCTTTTCTACAGTCTGTTATACAGAATCTTTTGTAGTAAGGACAGAAAAAATTCTCTTATCCCTCCATTTCAAAATACAAATACCATCTTTACTCGTGCTGGCAGCCAGTTTTTCCTTTTTTAGTTTGGCAGTAAACATCATGTTGTAGCAAATATTTCCGATTCGAGTTTAAGTGTACCAACTAAGTGGGTATTCCGGTTCAGCAGACGGTATGCCAATGAAAGGTTAGGGTAGTATTTGTTTATCGTATGGCAATTACAACACATTTAGAACAAATACACAAACACTAGTAATATAGGTATTTGACAAACTTTAAATAGTTACAAACAAACATCAAGTGTATTTATATAATCAATTGACTCTGAAGTTGCAAACAGGAAGTCTTCAGGGCTACCATTGTAGGATCTTGAGGGACACTCTTTAATAATGTGGTCGATGGTTTGGTTCTCCCCACAGTCACATTGAGGAGACGGGTTCTTTCCCCATTTATGTAGCATGTATGCACATCTGCCATGTCTGGTTCGGATCCTATTTAGAGTGGACCATGTTTTGCGTGAAAGATCAAAACCTGGTGGCTTGTGGGTAATGCAGGGCATGTTATTTTGCCATTCGTTCCATTCTTGGGACCATGCATTCGTGATGTTGAACTCCTCATGTATAATTCTTGCCGTTTTCATTGGTGGTTTTCTAGAACGGAGACGGGTATTTCGTGCATCCTCGGTATCTTGGTGGATCGGCAGGTTTATATTGTTCATGATCTTTTTGTATTCACGTGTAAGTGTGTCGACTCGTCGTAAATGTGAAGGTGGGATGTGACTTAAAACTGGAAGCCATTGGGTGGGAGTTGATTTAATTGTATCAGCTATCATCCTCATAGTGCTGTGCAGCTGATTGTCGACCTTTTTTACGTGTGGACTGTGTAGCCAGACTGGAGCACAATATTCAGCGGTCGAGAAAACAAGGGCTAAGGCAGTATAGCGGAGAGTGGAAACCGATGCTCCCCGTATGTTAAGTTCCTTTCCAGCAAGTTTATTGTTCAGGTGAAAGCAACTAACTTCTGTTTTGGATGCATTTGGTTGAAGTCGCCACTTGCGAAAATATTTTCCCAATGTATATAAGTCTGCCGTCATAACTTCTTCAGACGTTTCTAGTATTCTGCATCGTGTAGCAAGGGCCCAGTCATCGGCGTATCCAAACTTTCTTGACTGTGTTTCCGGCATATCTGCTAGGTATAAGCCAAATAGTAGTGGAGAGAGCACTGACCCCTGTGGTAGGCCATTCTTAAGTTTCTTTGGTAGGCTGATATCTGTGCCCATCACTACTTGAAACATTCGATCGTTGAGCATGCTATCTATTAGGCGTGCTATTGGTTTACAGGGGATTGCACGGAGAATTTTGTATATAAGGCCCTCTCTCCATACTGTATCGTAAGCTGCCGAGAGATCAATAAATGCCGCTGAAGTTTTAAATCTTCTTTGGAAACCCGCTTCGATGTAGGTGGTGAGTGACATTACCAGTCTGCATCAGGTTAGTGTAGTAATTGTCCCTGTATAAAACTCTACCTTTATCCAGAAGATCGTCAATGAGCTCCATTACTACATTCTCAGCAACGCCAATCTGTTCATGATCAGAATCTTTGTCGGAATACCCAATCGAACCTAAACCCGATTCGTCTGTCTTACTTGACATACAATCAGGATTGTCCTACTAATCGTCATTTGAGAAGTCCATTATGATTATTTGTTCACTACTATAGGTATAACTGTTTTTTTAAATAGGTAACTAAAAAGTCTTAGACTATTAACACAATTTTTAATAAATTACTTTATAAAACAATAAAAAATATTTTATTAGTCCATTTTAAAATTGGTTCTTTATTTTTTAATATATAACATATATAATATAATAAAATGTACGAAGACGGTTGCGTGTCGATTTAATTTGAGTCTCTTACCACTTCCTAACACGTATTTCTGGGTCTACTGCAACCAGAGAGAGTTTGACTCTCAAGAAGACTCAAACTAAATCAAAATGCACCGACTACTCTGGCAATTATAGGAAAAATAATTACCAGAGTGTGCTACTAGAGACCTCTAGTGAGGAAAGATGAAGTTAAATGTGTCGATAGCAATTAAAGTAAACTGTATACCCAAGCTTAATCAAGCCATTCAGAGCGATGCTGGGAGTATTTATATTCCACTATGCATCAACAATTTACCCATATAAATTACCATCATTCGTGTACTGATTGCGTCGCGTAAGAACGATAAATATACGAAGACGGTTGCGTTTTG
The DNA here is from genome assembly GCF_040954645.1 of Diabrotica undecimpunctata. Lineage (NCBI taxonomy): Eukaryota > Metazoa > Arthropoda > Insecta > Coleoptera > Chrysomelidae > Diabrotica > Diabrotica undecimpunctata. The sequence goes on along the minus strand of NC_092803.1, from coordinate 71,597,736 downwards.
ATTTAATTTGAGTCTCTTACCATTCCCTAAGACGTGTTTCTGGGTCTACGCGTCATCAGAGAGAGTTTGTAAGTTAAATCGAAAGGAAAAGGGCGTCCAAGGATAGTTAACAACAACGATAACCAAGAACGTGTTTTTGAGCGAATCTTGGAAAATCCGAAAGCCAGCCAGACAAGAACAGCGTTGCACCTTGGTTTAAAACGAACTTCCTTCCTATCACAGTAGAGTGGAATATTGTGCCAGAATTCTTGCATTACAGTATAAAAATCCTGGATTTTTGAAAAATGTATGGTTTTCAGACGAAGCACATTTTCATTTGTCAGGCAAACATATATAATTTATAAATAATTTAACATGTATAATTTAATATTACAATATTAATATTTAATATAACATGTATAACATAAAATTATAACATGTATAATTTAACATTAAACAAACCTAAATATCATTGACAAACTTATTCAAGTTTCTATTGCCCAGGTAGCAGTGATGAATATTCTGATGATTCAGTTTTAGATCCAGATTATTTTGCAGAAGAGATTTGTACTAAGAAGGCAAAATTACTGTAAATTACTTACCGTAGATGTGCCAAGTGTAGTTCAAACAACAAACAGACGAGTACTAATCTCATTTGCTAAAAATGTGATTGTAGCAATATGCAAAAAATATTTTTCTGAATATCATCAGAAATGAAGTTTGAATCATTCTTTACAACTTTTGCTTTAGTGTGTGTAGTTTCTAGCAGTAGAACTCTTTACCCGTGATTTGTAGATGATGCTAAATGCTCAAATACCCACTAATAGTGATATTTACCACCACATAAAAGAAATATTTAAAGATAATTTTGGTTTTGTTCACTCTCATGTAACTTAGGTTCGTTCTATTTGATTTAACAAAATTCAAAAATATTTTAAAAAAGATTAATGTGATATGCACCTTAGAGCGTTAAACAATGGGGGCAGATATTTTTTAATGGTCGTTTGTTATTCCTCATAGTGGCCTCCATACGGTGTAAAAGTGTGTACAGTTCCTCATGACTCACCCTGTATATATTAAATAAACAATTATAAAAAAATAAAACACAATAAAGTTTACAAAGAACCAATTCTGCATGTTCCGTTTATCTTTTGAAACTAGCAAAACTTTTCCACTCCCACAGAGAAATATTCATCGTAGGTTTCCATGTGAAAAACTTTTCTCCCCACCGATTATATTTCCGATTAGAATATCGAAACAACTCAAAACTTGAGAACCAGAATTAGGTAATTTAAATGCAGAGACACTCCTATGCCGGATAAAACACGCTGTCTTCTTCTATCTTGAGATGATCGCCTTCATTTGGAATAGGTAGGAGATTTCAAGCCCTCATAGACGATTTAGTTTTTATATGATATCAATAAGTCGTTTAAGCAGATATTTAATCGATGGGGATTTTGTGTATATAATCGTTGGAAAAGTTTCTCTATCTTAGAAGTATATAAAATAAGTTTTTGTATTCTTATGATAGCCTTTCATGATAACATAGTGTATTTTATCAATTTGCGACTGTAGATTATTATAAAAAACTCTACAGCAAATGTTGCACTGTGCAACTTGAGAAGTACAAAAGTAAACTGTATTAATATAAAAAATTTTAAACAATTAATCATGTTTTGCAAAAGACTTCTACGTGACTCAACACCACTACCACTAGCAGCCCTAAATATAATTGATCACTGGTGTAAATAAGAAAGACTGATAGTCAATGCTCAAAAAAGACAAGTCGTCAACTTCGCAAACAAGACAAGGCTTAAAACCACCGATGTTGGAAAGAACAGAGATTAAATTTGCCAAAGAAACAAAATAATTAGACGTATATTTTGATCAGATTTGATTCACATGGAATACTCACTGAAAACCACGTAGAAAGCTACTATGTCCTTGGTCAGATTTAAAAGAATGTGTAATAAAAATTGGGGGCTTAACCCCAAAATGGCTCTATGGTTATACACAAGAGGTATTAATTAGACTAACGAACACCTATGGTATCCGTAATGTAGTGGACAAAGCAGTAAGTGAGAGCAATTCAACTGCTAAACTGCTAAGTAATACACAAAGTCGTTTTTCTTCATCTTCTGAGGGTGGAAATTTTATAAAAATCGTAACAGGTTGATTCGTCTCTAGGGATGGCTAGCGTATTGCTAGTCTAGTATAGCTGTCTGTTATTCTGCCTATTAACTAAAACCACCCTCTTCTACTAGTGAGAAGTTTACTGTAGCGACTACCGTACTCCGAAAGTGGGATGGCCGCTGTAAGGCTGACGACCGTTTCGTAGTATAGTGTATATTCTATTTCAACCCTTCTTACTTGCCGTCATCTTCGCGATCATCTCTCTCATAGTCAGAGGGTTCATACCTATTTGTCTATATATATTCTCTCTTTTTTACTTTCCATTTAATATACTCCAGCATTTTGTAAGTAAGAGTGTCGGAGTATTCGTGTTTGTATGTTTCTGTATCTGTCTTTCCAAATCTATAAAGATACGCCCTAAATACTCGTATCCTGTATGCATTTACATCAGGAAGTAATCCAGTTGCTTATGATTACAGTCCACACAGTTCATTAGGCTTAGGATCACCCACTGTGTAACATCTTTCATGTTGTTCCAATTTTCTTGCCATCCTTTCATTGATCTTTACCTTTCTTCTTTTCTTATGGTGGTATTTATATGCTATATTTTCTCATAGAGATGTCTTCTATTTACTGCTAACACATGCTAAGGAACGCAACCCGTGATAGTCCACAAAGTCGTCGCAGATACAGTCTTATAGGCGCATGCTACTCGTAAGAGACTTATTCTATCCACTTGTATGATAAGCTCCTTGTAGGTCGGTATCTCTACCTCCCCACTCTAGATTGGTGTCGCGGTAAGGACTACCAACTGCACAACGCCATGATGGACCCTTCTCCTTTCTGATTTGGGTCTCCCAATGTTGGGCATCACCCTCTCCAGCGCAGCTGCACTTTTCACTGCTTTTCGAGAAATCACCCATATATGTTAGCCCCATCCGCCATATTGGTGTTGTGTTACTAGACGCATTGTGTTATTTGACGCATTTCTTTGATGTCAGCCATGCCCCTGCATATTGGAGTTCCATCCGTTGTCTTTATCGTTTGCTCTACAGAATTATGGCTTCGGTTTCCTCTGCCACAAGTTCCAGTTAATGATCTGCCATCCAGTCCTTCACGACGTTGCCAGTATGCCTTACCCGAAATCGGAGATCCAGCTCATCTCGCGCTACTATCAGCACAGTGAGACCATCCGCAAAGATGAACGGGGTCTTACCTTCTCCATATTCGCAGTTAATGATCCCGTCACATGTCAGGTTTATGACGGGCGGTTTATTATTGAATCGATCCTCGAATGGGAATCAAATATCGAATATAATCAAATATCGAATAAAGTCAAATCGATTATATCGAATCAAATCGATTATCAAGTCCAATCAATTACCGAATTTGATCGATTAATCGATTATCGAATCGAATTGACAATCGAAATAAAATGAAGTAAACTAAATTAAATCCATCGCACCTTATTTAAACGATAAGAAAGCCGGCCACTCCCGGATTGCCACATCCCGTTTTTTGTTATTTATATTTGAACCCATATTTTTTTAATACGGCTTCTTTTAATTATTAGAAAATATCCTAAACTTCTACTATTCACCCTGCTATTGCATCTACATCATCAGTAAAGTCAAAAAAATTATTTTTTTCTTGAGCAACTACGTCGGGTTTAATCTTCAGATACATTCTTCTTGTCACCTCAGGGAGGTAAATAAGGGTCTATACAACTTCTGATATCCCCGGATGCTCTGTAGAGGGCTTCGGAATAAATGTCAAGAGCTCCTCTATCCAAGTCCATTTACTGGGTATGGACTTGTGAATATTTATCTTCTGATGGCTTGTCTTGACAAAGATAAGATATTTCTTACATGACAAAGTCAAAATAAAAATATCAAGGTTGTAGTCTTCTGGTGACTTGTCTTGAAAAAGATAAGATATTTCTTACATGACGAAAATATAAGTCGAAATAAAACATTAGATTGTAGTTGAATAATAACTCTCAGCCACAGGGTATTGAAAAATTGCAGGAAGCCGCGCCCCAAGAGCACTAAGCCTCGGAGAGCCCGGGAGGGACTGACCTCGCTGACCTGAAAATCGCCAATATTTATATACGCTGTTCGAGCGATAAATAGGGATTTCCAGGTCAAGAGCCAATAGGAAAATTCTAGGCGGGGCGATGCGTCTCGGAGTGCGCACTAGTCGCGCTCGAGGACATTCTTATGGCATATTCCAATGATAGGTTAAATAACAATGGGGACATATGTTGTCCCTGTTTTAGTTCAGAGTTAACGCAAAAGTTGATATTTTTTCTCCTATTTTAACTTGTTTAAGGGAATTATTTCCAGCCAGTTTCTTATGTTAGCTCTATCTATCTTAAACATTATTCTTCCTAGTTTTTTGGATAAAGATGTATATTAATTCAGTCCAGTCCTCAGACCAGGTTTTGTTGCTCCAGATTAGGTGACATATTTTATAAAGAATATTAGTGATTTGACTCTTACAGGTGATTTGTGCGTTTTCACCTTTTTTAGTACAGCATCCACTTCTTACAATATCTGTGGTTTTGGTTCTGGGCATTCAAGTTCAAAATTATTTCTCGGAGTTGTGTTGGCTTTCATTAAATTTTCACAGGATTCTTTCTAACAAGGTATGATTTGTATTTTATCTGCTACCAGAGTGACATCTTTCTATCGTATCGCTATGTATCATAGAAGAAGTGTTCACAATCTGTTCTCTTAATGGGCATAGCAATTTTCTATGTCTTTATCGTCGGCCGTGCTCGTGGGAAAGTATACTTAGATTATATTCACATTTACCGGACCTTATACAAGCTTGACAATAACGATTCTGTTGTTGTACTCTTTGATGGTATGGGAAAGCTTTTTTATCGATCGCTCCTCTTATTTTAAGGGGTATCTTTTATTTCTGAGCCTTGCCAATGGGTTTCCGATAGACCAGTAACTAGGTAGGTGCATATTTCTTTCTCAAGGCTGACAGGTTTATTCGTTGCTTATAGCTCGCATATATTTCAGGTTTTTATATTAAGAGTATTCCATATTTTTACACCAGTCGGTGAGTTTCTAAATAATGGCTGGTTTCCTGCATTTTTCTTCTGCGTGGTCTTAAGAAGTGCATTTCTTTACATCTCAGATGTTTATGGTAACAAATAACTTTATAGGAAATCAAAACAGCAGTTTTAGAAATAAAAAATAACAAACCCCCTGTCGATGACGGAGTAGTGATCAAAGCGATTAAAGTAGGTGGAAATATAATTATCCGGGCTTTGGCCATGCTTTTCACCGAATGCATCTACCAAGCAAAAACTCCTTCTCAATAGAATAATGCAGTCATTACTTTATTATACAAGCAAGGAGACATAACAAATTTAAAAAATTACCACTCTATCATTTTGTTTTTACACATATATAAACTTTTCACAAAAATTATCAAAAAAAACTGGATGCTTAATTAGACTTCTAGACGAGCCTAGAGAACAAGCTGGATTTAGATCGGGATACAGCACTAACGACCACTTACTAGTGATAAAGAACCTGATAGAGAAGTCTGGAGAATACAACAAACCATTGGCACTGATATTTGTCGACTACGAGGAAACATTCAATACCATAAGCCATCAGAACATGTTAAAAGCATTGACAGATTACCGAATAGACCATCGCTACACTAACATAATCAAATATATCTACCAAAAATCCATAGCTAGCGTAGGGCTACCTGAACAAGAAACAAATAAATTCTGTATACAGCGAGGAATACGGCAAGGAGACACAGTCTCTCCAAAGCTATTCACGACGCTTTTATAACATAATTGTAAGAAGACAGATTTAAACGAGCATGGTATCAACATAAATGGAGAGAAGCTCAGTCATTTGAGATTTGCAGATGACATCGTCCTTATAGCCGATCGTATGGATGATGCAATAATAATGTTCAAAAAGTTATATCACGCTTCTTTGGAAGTCGGACTAAAGATTAATATAAACAAGACGCAAATAATGACTAATCTGGTGCTAAATCGAAATATTGCTGTTGATGGAAGGGATATTGTGAATACTACATCGTAGAAGTAGCTAGGACATGAAATTCGGTTGGGCAGAGATAACCAGACATGTGAGCTCCCACGTCACATAGGATTAGCCTGGGCAGCGTTTGGTAAATAGACTAAAAAAAGGAAAATCTTTGACCAATGTACGTTACCTGTACTCACTTATGGAGCGGCAACATTAACACTCAGAAAAAAGGAGTTAATAAGATTCGCGTGACTCAGATGACTATGGAGCGCCAGATGTTGTGTTTCTCTGAGAGACCGAATCCCAAACGAAGAAATACGTCGTAGACACAGATTATCAGACAACCGATAGACAAAACGTATTTTAGAGTGGAGACCAAGGCAACAAACAATACGGACTAGATGGACTGACGACCTGAAACGTGTTAGCAATAACTGGATGCAAGCTGCACAAGACAGAGACAGATAAAAAGAGCTGAGGGAGACCTACGTCCATCAGTGGACGCATAGAGGTGGATGATGATGATGATATGGTTATCTTGTTGATATTCGGTCGCCAGAGTCTCGTTTATTATCTATCAATACTCAATAGTTAGCGCTCGAATAGACGAGTTTAAAATTTGTGTCATTCTATAGACCAACTATACCATCACCTCTTACACCACAATAAAGCATAACTCTGAGAATTTTATGTAGTACTGATTAGTGAAACTTGTGTGTAGCAACATTCTCTACAAAATATCTGCATCTCTCTTTCTTTAAACCTGACCCCCCAGAGGGAGTGTAGTGGTCATCGTGATGTCGTTTATTGTCTGTTTCCAAATATCTGTGTCTTTGGTCATTTCTTTTAACTTATGCATGGGTCTTTTGCATATATGTACATGTAATTTGATCGATCCGTCTTGTTGGAGACCTTTCTCATAATGTTTGGCCTTCTACCTTTTTTTGGATAATAACTCTTTCCATGTTTTCTATGTCTGCTGTTATAACATGTCCAAAGTATTTTGTTGGTAGGAAATGGACTTTGTTGAAAAGCTGTTTGCTTACTTTTAGCTCATTTAAAATTTAAATATTTGTTATGTAGTCGGTCTACAGAATTCGTAACATTCTTCTCCAACAGAACATTTCAGTAACATATATCTGCATGCTAAAGTTAAAAAAATTGAGAATATTGATTATTCGAGGTTAAATAAATTGATATAAGGTTGAATGCTCGAATAAAGGAACTTTGAAAAATTAAAGGCAAATATCGAGCACAATTTTAATAATCAAATCTTGCCCAAGTACTTTCGCTTTCTACAGCATCATCAGGGGCATCTGAAATAAGCCATGAAACGTTTTTTTAAATGAAGAAAATTAATTAACTTCGATAAAAAACTTGAAGTTAAAGGATGATAAAAGTTTTTTGTGATTAACGTTTTAGACTTACTTCGTCAAATTTGGGCTATCCAGCAAGCGCAGAATGTAATACATTAATGTAATAAGAACATTAAATTAAATATAAAGTTGAACATAACACTAGACTAGAACAAGGACAAACAATTTAAAATTATTTAAAAAATATTCTACGCTACATTCTTGTCGGCAACAGGAGAGAGAATGGTATTTAACGGAAATGTTAAGGTGACAGCTGACATATGACAGCTTTGATCGGCAGTCACAATCATGGATATGTGATCTGCACTTATTAAAATTCTGTGTAAGTAAACTTTCATTGAGCAAAGGTCCAACTAACACTACTATAGAAAATCAGCTTATGAAATATGACATATAGAATATTTTAATTTAACTAGATTGCTAATCTAGATCTCACACTTACACATGTCTGTAATAATAAGGTTGTTAGTTTGAGAGCAAATGAAGTACACATAAAGCGTGAATGAAAGAAAAAGACTAAACAATCTATTAGACAGTGGGTGGTTGACTACAATAAAATGGTCTACCAGGCACTATCAGTACTGCAAAAAAGAAGAAACCTGACTATGAAATTGAAATATTAAAATTAAAACAAAATTAAAAGCAGTGTATAAATGGGGTATAATTCAAGTAGTTCAGTTAAACCCCCAGTCAATGGGAGAACTATAAAACTAATATGTAAAAGGGTTACTAAAGACCAACTGACCATCAGTGAAAGATGTTGAAATATACAATTGTGGAATTGGTATATATAAATTACTCAGAGGTATGGAGAGTGTAATTAACGCCAACTATAGATCAATTGAACCTGAGCAAGCTAGTTTTGTAAATTGTAGAAGAATACAATAGTAATGTTGATTAAAGTATGAAATTAATAAATTCTTAATGGGTATACTCAGTGCAGGAAGTCTAAACAGCCGAGCTGGGTCCACTACGAGGTGAAGCTGCAATAATTTAAATTGTACTAAGTTTAAACCTATTTTTAAACACTTTATCGCAGCTTCACCTAGTGTTATGTACAATTTATGTTTAATTTCATGTTTATTACATTCTGCGCTTGCTGGATAGCCCAAATTTGACGAAGGAAGTCTAAAACGTTAATCACAAAAAACTTTTATCATCCATTAACTTCGAGTGTTTTATCGAAGTTAATCAATTTTCTTCATTTAAAAAAACGTTTCTTGGCTTATTTCAGATGCCCCTGTTGATGCTGTAGAAAGCGAAAGTACTTGGGCAAGATTTGGTTATTAAAATTGTGCTCGATATTTGCCTTTAATTTTTCAATGTTAAAAAAATTATTTTAAAAAACAATTTTCAAAGAATACTTCTTATTTCAATGTTTACCATTTGATTGCCAAATGATTATTTTTTTACGATATTTGTTGATTACTAACCATTCAATTTATATTCCATGGCTATCACACAGTTCAATTTGATGTAATTTAATACTTTGATCGCCCATCAGTAGTTCATTTTTACGACGCCCCTGGCAATCATATAGGCTTAGGAAGTATAAGAATATGGAAATAAGTCCCTAGTGCCCTTTCCAGAGAGGATAAAACCCTATAAGGCATTTATTAAACTGAAAACCCCACACAAAACTAAGGTAATCATTTATCATGATTACGAACTGCTGCAGTATATAGGGCTATTTATAAAACTTTTTCAAATACGCCACATAAAATACATACAGAATAAAAACCTTTAAATAATATACTTTAGTGTTTTACATTATTTATTATTTATTGTTATTGATGTGAAGAAAAACTATAATTGGGGTTGCGATTTCATAAAAAAGTAAGAGCAATTACCGAAATTTTCAATAGGCAGTCTTAATTTATTTTTTAATCCATTTGTCATTAGTGCTGGATCAAACGAAAAAAAGTTCAAAGGATACATTTCTTAAGCTTTCGTGTATTTACTGACCGAGTGGTGTTAGTTTGAAATATTAAAAGAATTAGACTAAATTGAGTAGTGGGGACAGTCCCTAAAAGAACTGTTTAGAACTGTTCTCAAGTAAGAAAAAATATCTAGGATGATCAATTCAAGATGAAGTTACTACTATAAATATAAAGTAATGAGAAACTAAATGAATTTTTGCAATAGAATAGATAAGGTAGTACTAAATAGAAAGAAAATGGTGATGTATTTTGTAACGAGCATATTCCTGAACGTAACTGAATGAAAGATACAATTTGTAATACCATCGTTGTGATTATTGGCCATGGAATTTTGGGCACTTTTATAAAATAAAAAATTAACATATTGTTACGAATGACAATCGAGTGACAGCTGTTGGTATTTAGAATCATCCAGAAGTGTTATGGGCTAAATTTTTTATAGAATGTTCGCGAGGACAGTTTAGGGTTGAGACTGTCAAAATATTTAATTTTTCAATGTCAGTTAATTAGTTCAGTATTTTATACATTTTTAATAAAGTTTGAGTGGCAATCCACGTGTTTTAAGAAAACCATGGTACAAATTGATGTCAGAAGTGGGACGTCTTAGTGGCTGAGCTCAAACGAATATTAGTTAAAAATGCCGAGAAGTAGAGGTCAAAGGAATTTGTCGACGAATTTTGGAGATATTCGAGAAAGTCTCTACCACAAAGATCCTTCATTACTAGCCATGCTGCAGGGTCTGGTGACTATATTGCAAGAAAATTTAACGAGAAAGATGACCAAAAACCAGACTGCGTTACAAAAAAGTGTGAAAGACACTCAGACAGCATTGGAATTACATTAAAGAAAGCCAAGATACGATCACGAAACAGTAAGATGGTCTTAAAGAAGAAAGAAATGCGTGATACTACTACACAACTGCGTACAGAGATACAAAAAACTGCTCCTTAGACCACAACGCAACTTCGCACAGAGATACAAGATGCCGTAAATGAGAATAATTCGCAACTGCTAACAGAGATACAAGAATTAAACGGCAAATTAAGAAATGATGTGGCCGAAATAATAAGTCAATCAAATCTTACAACTATTTCTCAGCCCACCTAAAATTAACCACCAACATACGATGACACAACTAGTAAGTTGTGAATTTATCTGAAACAGTTTCTTGAAGCTGGGCAAGTCAATTCGTGGTGCGATAAACAAAAGTCACTGCACGTGTAGTTTCCCACCGAGGAAAACCCTGAATGTTTTGCAGACTACCTCTGAGGAACAGCAAAACAACTTTTCTAGCTTGGTGTCTCAATTGGAGAAGCGATATAGTGACAAACATCTGCAGTAAGTGCACTAAACTCAGTTAAGATCCAGACAGGAGAACTCTGGTGAATTTTAAGACGATATAGCACATCTTATCAGACTAGCCTATCTTACTATATCAGATGACTTTCTGTAAAAATTGGCTATCCAGAGTTTGTAGATGGACTACGCGACGTCAAAACGCAGCAGGTTATACAAATAGCTACAAATAAAACACTAGGAGACATCTTGGTTTATGCATTTAATAGGCAGTCCAAATCGCATAAAAAAGTCGTAAAAGAATTATTTAGGTTCAAGCCTCCAACGATAATTAAAAATTTGGTAAATTTTTAACAAAACTTAAAGGTTTGCTCACCCGAACAGAAAATAGAAGCCGCAACAGTAGTCCAACCACATTTAGATATTGGCAGTGTGGAGAACTAGGTCCTCGTAGAAGTAAATGTCAGTATACGGTGCCTCAAGAAAATAAACAGAAAAATGAGCAGTAACTAGCCGTAATGGGCGATAGCTGGTTGACTTCTGCAATGCTTCAGTAGTTATAATTTCACAACTTCAGCACAACAGGAAAATTCTTATGATTTCTGGTAAGCTTCATAGAAAAATTTGTCAAATAACCATTGATATTGGCGAAACTCAGACTATAGTCCATCCAAGGATGATATCTGTTTCGAGGATCTGTTAATGCGAAAAAAGTTATATTTTAACAACCGCAACCGGAAGTGGCTCGTATTAATGTTTATACATCTCGGAGAGCAGAAAATCATTCATCGTGTCCTAGTAGCTGATATCATGCATAATATCAGGATTGTAATGAATCTCAATAAGTACGATGTTCCATAAAAGAAAGGAATTTCAATGTGTGCCCTCGAGGATGTCACTGGTATCAGTAATTGAATTCTGCAACCACAAAAATCTCCGATAGCTTCAAGAATAACAGCACCGCTTTAACTCCTATACCATAAGTCTAGTGAATATCTCGACAAAAATCAGAAGGACAAACTTTACAAATTACTGCTAACAATTGCGAGTAAACGAAGGTAACCCAATATCGAATAACACTGGAAAAACTGCTTCCATAAACCAAGCTCCAAGAAGAGTCTCGTGTACAAAACAAGAAGACGTCGAAATAATGTTAAAAGGAAATGCAGGAACAAGGTGTAATGTGTGAAAAACAGGACATTAAATGATGTTATAGTCAAGGATAGTTATTTATTGCCACGTTTTACCTTGGATGCTGTAACTGAAGCGAAATGATTTTTAACATTAGATTTGAGAAGTAGATATAAGCAAGTGAAAATGGGTTCAGCAGACAAAGCTAAGATAACGTTTTCGACTGGCCAAGATCTATGGAACTTTATTTTCTATCCTTTGGTCTTTATAATGCCTCAGTCACCTTTGAACGTTTGATGGAGACAGTGTTAAGGGAAATACATTGGACGATTTGTTGTATTTACTTTTGACGAAAATCCAAACCTGACCAATATTTTCAAATAATTAAGAACTGCAAATCTCAAATTGAATCCCAAGAAATATCAGTTATTCCAAAAGCAAGTGATCTTCTTTGGACATGTGATTTTATCTGAGGGATTAAGCAAGGATGATTCTGAGAAAATAAAACCATTAAGAGCTGGCCAGTCCCTGTAGACAAACATCAATTAAGTTTCTGTTTGGGTTTGTATATTATTATTATTGTGTATGTGATATTACAAAACCTTTAAATAAGCTAGCGAAAGCAGACCAACAGTTTAACTCGAATAAACAGTGCCAAAAAGCTTTTGATAGGCTAGAAGACTTCCTCACCACTGCACCCGTACTGTCATCACCACATTCCAAGGTAAGTCTCGCAGTCGACACTGATACTAACAACATGGGTCTTGATGGCGTTCTTTCGCAAAACATCGATGGGACAGAATGAGTTATTAGATACTTTATTTAAGTCCTTTCCAAAGTCGAAGAAAATTATTGTGTAACACGAAGAGAATTACTTGTTATGGTGAAAATATTGGAAAATTTCCATAAGTTTTTACATTGACGGAAGTTCCTTATTCGGACCGATCACGCTTCTTCTTAATAAATCCTCAAATTCAAAAATTTTAAAGGACGGGTTACTCGATGGCTAGAAAAACTGCAAATGTATGATTTTAATATTGAAATTCGTAGAGGTACTTAACATTATAATGCCGATACCTTAAGTCAACGACCTTGTCCAAAAGACTGCAAACACTGTAGCAAAGTTAAAGCAAAGAAAGGCTTAGTTATAGCCAATTGTATAACGACCTAGATTGGACCAGGAAACCATTGGGAATTACACAATTCTTCGTGCTGATCAACTTGCAGATAGAGATATTGCACCAATCCTTACCACGATAGACAAAGGTACAGGTCGGCCATTTTGGAGTGAGATTTCTGACAAGAGTGTGATACTGAAAAGTTATTGGATACAATGAGATTCCTTGGCATTAGTGGATGGTGTTTTACACAGAAAATGGTAAAGTCCCGATGAAAGCCAGCACAAATTTCAACTTGTCCCAAAACACTGAGTTAGTGAAGTACTTTTGGAGTGTCACAGCAGTGTAGCTGTAGGTAATTTGACAATAAACAAAACTTTAGTACAAGTCCGAGGTAGATTTTACTGGATAAGATGTCGCTCACATGTTGAGAGGTGATGCGGTGAGTATACATAATGTACGGCTAGTAGAGGTCATAGGAAAAGGCTGCTAAAAAGTCTGTTAGAAAAAGAAACATAAACAGAGATTTAAACAAAAAATACGCATTTAGGTAGGAGTGTTTATGTAGAATATACATAGAACAGAACACCTCCTTACAAAAAGTATAATAAGGCTCATAATTAGGCACTAAAAATCGGCCCTTCTGGAAAAATCTCAAAAATAATGGAATTTGATTTTTACGAATAACATCCAGAGATACATACAGATAGAGAGTTAAGACATATAATGGAACACAAAAAGAAAATATAAGTCTGGATAGAAGCGAAACTTACTACCAAAGATGATCAGAAATACCTTAAGACAAATAAACCAAACAAACGGAAAAGGGAACATTCATCAATTTCGTCGTAAAAAATTCGGACCCTTCCCCCCTTATCTTAAAGCGAAGGCTCTCCCTCATGTGGACGTCGCAATTGAACCATGACCCCCTCTTCTCAGTGATTTAAAAAAAATTATGTACACATATGCCCTCTTCACACATGTCGTATACCATAGGAATAAGGAAAGTCCCCTCTCTCTCTCTCTCTCTTCTGTGTGACGTAGTTGATGCATGTTCCTATACATAAAATTCTATAAATTTCAAACAAATTAAAGCAAATAATAAAAAACTAATACAAGAAACAACAGCTAACAATCCTGTATAACGAGATCTTAAACAGAATACTCAAGAAGTGAACAACGAGAAATATGATATGATATGACAAACATTTAGAAGCGAATGATTATGTAAACATGTGATGTTTGTAATAAGATAAATAGATGAGATATCAATAAAACATCTGCAGAGAATAATAAATCAAAAACAAAAACTCGAGTAGTAGCAAAACGACAAAAAAGTTGCAAACTTGAGATTAAAAGCCAATAACACTATAATATGTAATTAAATGTACTTAAAATAAAATTAACTGTACTTAGCAACCATATTGAGCTATAAGTGAGAAAATAAGTTGAAAATATAAAAAAAACTATAATAAAAAGACACAAATGAAATAAGAATCCTAGGAAACAGAACAGGAACAGGACAAAAATTATCAGACAGAACAAGAACAATTGAGACCACAAAGATGTGTAGAATAGATTACATAAATGAGTGGGTGAAATATAAAAAGAAACAGTGGAATAGACACAATAATAGAATTACTTAATACGAAAAGTTTGATTCGGAAAAAGTTCAACATTCGGAAAAAAACTATAGATCAACGTGTACGCCAAACCGATGCATTTGAAGAGCAAGTAAATTTTGGATAGATTAAGCTTGCAGCTTAAAATGTCTCTTTAAAATTGCATATCTTCAAAGCAACATATTTTTGCGCAAACATAAATTCTTGTCTGTTCAGGCCTATATAAAAATAATGAACCATCCCTAAAGTTATATTAAAGTATACACATCCATTTCGCAAAATTTATCTGGAAGGGCATCATTTTGAAAGATATAATGTGTTTGGGTCCTCGTAAAGTCAAAAATGTGACAGCGCTCAGATATTTTCAGTTTATAAATGATCCGCGTTTTTGGTTAAGTGGAAAATAAAATGGAAATGAGCTACAGGGACTCGCCGAAAAAGGATACGTTGGATAATAAAGTGATATTCTTAGATCTCGGGTCATTCATATGGTGATTATTATTGATATTTTAAGAAAAATTGAGTTTTGAGTCAAGGAACGCTTCGAAACGGGAGAAATACCTAATAGGTATTAATTTTGCTTTGAAATAAGATGTTTGATACAGAATTTATGGTCACCTAAAACATTTAATTAAGTACTAGTTTCCTGAAAAACTAGGATGACGATGGTCTCCCGCTACGTTAGACTAACCGATTCTTCATGTTTTACTTTCCAAAAAGATACAGATGAACCTTTTTTATTATATTGAATACCTATAACTTATTTATTATTATGACCTTATTATTACCTTACCTATTACTTATTTAACCCAGGTCAGGTTGAGCAAAGTTGCGTTTAACATTTACCGATGTTAGTAATGACTAACTAATTCATTCTTCAAATCATGAATGTGTTGCTTGTATGAGTCCATTTCAAAAGGTAAAAGAAATAATAAATTAGACTTACTCACAATCAATTTAATTTAACTTTCCAGACGACCGGTTTCGCTTTCTACAATATGCAAAGCATCTTCAGGTCTCGATACAAAGTTAAATAAATGCTGAAATATTAAACCCATATTAGGTTGTTGTCTAATAAAGATAAACAAAGATAGATGATATAAATTATATAAATTACAGTAATTATGCCAATATTACATGTCTGTGGTTTTTCAAAATGAATAAAATGTTTAAGCAGACAAGGTAAGACCCACAAATTGGTAAAATAGTCTATTAAAATGTAATAAATTAATAAATAAACAAATAAATAAAACATTACTTACATGCCGGTACTCTATTAATTGATGGTTGAAAGAACATGGTTCAAACTATCCTGTATTGTTGATTGGAGAACTTAAGTCTGCTATGTCGTTCTGGTCGTCTGGATAGTTAAATTAAATTGATTGTGAGTAAGTCTAATTTATTATTTCTTTTACCTTTTAATTCATTCTTGTTTTTTATGTACAATTCGCTTTAACTACGTGATACTTATTGTTTACACAAGGCTGCGTATGGGTAAATATTCGCTATATTTTTATAAAACCTCTAGTTACGTGTTAACTAATATCTTTTCTAATATCACATTTTGGCATTTAACTAAATTCAAATCGAACACATGTAAAAATCGAATTTAACGTTACTATTCAAAATCTCTATGGGGATATGCTACAGATATTTCTGTAGAGAGAATTAATTGGTATGACCAAAGTAAAAAACCTATGAAAAAATCTAGCTTCTTCAGAGAGTGCTATCTTCATTTCTGAAGGTCGGCAACAATTTTGATAAATCTTTCTCTATCCTGTGCGACTCTCAATATTGATTGGGTATCTGGACCCATCCGGTCTGTAATGTTTTTCAACTATGAACATTTTCTCTTACTTGGATTTCAATTTTCCCCTTCATCAAAAACCTCAAGAGCTCATAATATCTTCCCCGGTTTATTGTAAATAACTGGTTTTTCGCTTCTTGATAATGTTAAGAAGTTCTCTGTCATTGCTCTTTTTACGAAATACTCTCACATAGGTTCATTGTTTGTGCCTGTGTCTCATATATGAGAATAGAATATAGGTATGTTTTCACGTAGGTAGAAGGCTGAAGACCAAGAGGAAGATCTCCAAGACGATTGGCAGACCACATAAAAACTCTGGTGGGATAATTTCTACATGAAGTCGTCATTTGTACAAAAAATTAGGAGGATGATATTTTCACGAATTGTGATACCTTATTTCCAGTGAAAGATTTGTATTAGTTAAAAGGTGTTTCATTTTAAGGAACGCAGATCTTAAGTATTTAACTTAAGCTCGGATTTCAACCTTCGTGTGTATATCTTGGGTTATCCATGAGACAAGGTATTTAAATTGACGCGACGTCTTCTATAAGGGTGTTGTAAATTTGAATGTTAGCTTATAGATTTGGACATTACCGTACTACCATTGCTTTTGTTTTACTGGCGGTAATTTTAATATCAAAGGATTCGCCTTCTTCTGCTACTGTATGTAGGAGTCGTTGAAGTTGTTCCAAAGTATCCTCCTGGATTGATAGCAACATATTGTTGATCAAACTTCCGTTAACTTAGATGTCTTCTTGGATGTTTCCGAGTGCGCTCTGGAACACTTCCTTAGAATAAAGGTTAAGGAAAACCGATTACAAAACGACGGCGCATGGAGAGATGCGCCGTCGTCTTCTTGTTATGAATAGATTACTGTATAGTTTTTCGCCTATTTTGACTAAGACTGTCTGTTTTCACTCACCTTTTTACTGAAATTTATATCTCGTCGGTCTACCTCTTTTCTAGTAAGCAGGTCAATAGGTTTGGTATGTTTTACTTAGTCAAATGCCTTTTTATAATCAATCAATCTTATATAGACATCTTTTGTCTAATCTCTGTATTTTTGAATACCAATTTAAGCCTAAAGAGGGTCTACCTATTCTTCAACCCATAAGAAAACTGAACTATTCATTGCTTATTTTGTTCGCATATTATGTATTAAAACAGTATAGTCGTTTCTAAATAACTTTGCAGAGCATAGCTCATTAGGCCGATTAATCTTAAACGTGAGAATTTATTGGCCCCATTCTTTTTGGATAATTGACTAAATATTGATTCCAACTAGTCTTGGAGGATTGTTGTTTCATATTTGGAGGATTTAGGCTCCCTTCGTCCAAAAGTTTTGAGATTTATACACGTATTTCATCAGTTATACTTTTATCTGTCTGTCGTTAGTTATATACACATTTATGTTCATGTATTTATTTTACCCATTCTTATTATTATTTGTTATAATTGTTTATTGTTGAAGAATTCTCTTATTTTGTCTTGTCACTTATTTAATTTTTTGATGCATGTTAAAACGATCATACTTGTTTTGTAGTTCCTCTAGTTTATTACAGCATTCTCTCATCCATTTCCCTGTATATTTTCTTATTAGTATTTTAATCATTGTCCCTGTCTTTAGTTTTACCTCTGTTTTTATATAGTCTTCTTTCGACCATTAATGATAAAAATTTTTTAATCATAAATCGTTTTTCACATGTTTTCTGCCTTTTAAAGTTTGTTTATTTTTATATTTCCTGCATTATGTTTCTTATCGCTTTCCATGTGTTCTTAACCGGATCCACTGTTAATATATTATGTAGTGTATTCTGTGGACTATTATTTTACGTATTTTCCACCTTCTTAAGTAATGCTAAGTTAGTTTGTCTTTTGTTTCTAAGTTTACACTTTTTTAATCGTATTTCTACCTTACAAACAACTGGGTTGTGGTCAGATCCAATATCTGCCCCGGGATACGTTAACTACTTTGATTCCGTTTCTGTATCGTTTGTCTATCAATATATAATCTATTTGATTCCTAATGATGTTGTTCTATTTATTTAGAGGTGCTGTCCAAGCACAAATTTTTTTTTCAGCAGCTTCTTCAGGTAGATTGCCTCTGTCACTTATTTCTCCTAGTTGATAATTACCAACAATGTTTTCTACTCTTCCTTGTCAATTTTGCCAATAAAATCACCTATAATTATATTAACATTATTTTTTTTTGTAAAAAATATTTGGTTAATATCAGAGTAAAAGTTGTAAACTTCATTTCAAGATTTATCAGAATAACCTAAATGAGATTATGTTTTCGGTGTAGGCTTTAATCTGTATCATGTAAATTCTATCGTAAGTAGCATAAAATTCATTACTGGAGTGTTACAGTTTCTATTTACTATAATCGCTAGCCCAACATAGTGGGATATACCACTGTTTCTAATGTCATCATCATTATCAACATGTGTGCGTCTACTGCTGGACATAGATCTCCCTCAGCTCTTTTAATCTGTCTCTGTCATGTACGGCGTGCATCCAGTTACTGCTAACACGCTTCAGGTCGTCAGTCCATTTGGTTGGTGGACGTCCTCTGCTCTGTAGTTCTTCTTGTCTTGGTCTCCACTCAACAATACGTTTTGTCCATCGGTTCTCTGATAATCGGGTCGTCCTTTTTTCCTCCTTCCTATGGGGCTCCACTCGGTTATTCTCTTTATCCATCTGCTGTCGCTAATTCTTTTTACATGTCCATACTACTTTAGTCTGTTTTGTTCTAGATATGTTAGTATGTCTGTTTCTATTGATGTTCTTTGCTTTATTATGTCATTACTTCTCCTATCCACTTTTCGCAGTATCATCGCAGGCATTCTATCTCTGTTACTACTATCTTACTGCTGTTTTACTTGTTTATAATCAAATTTTTAGGTCCTTATACCATAATACTTCGCACTAATGTTTTACAAATCTGTATTTTTGTTTTCATATTTAGGTGTCTATCCCACCATACTGAGTTAAATTGTCGGATTGCTGTTCTTGTTTGTCCTAAACTTTGCTTAATTTCTTTCTATATTGTCTTTTTTTTGATTGTATAGCCCAAATATTTGAATTTATCTTTTCCTTTGATTTTTACGTTGTGGTCAATCTGTAGATCTTCTATGTCTTCTTCACTTGTAGATAGGTACTCTGTTTTCGCGAGGTTAATATCTAGGCCAGCCCTGGTATATTCTTCTTGTAGTTTTCTAATTATGTAACTGAGGTCTTCTTAGTCTTGTGCAATCACTACTTGATTGTCTGCAAAGCTTAACGTATATAGGTATTCGTTTCGTACCGGTACTCACATGCCTTCGCATTTTCTTTTCCATGTAGTCAAGGTTTTTTCTAAGTATATTTTGAATATGGTTGGAGATGTGGAACAACCCTGCAAGAGCCCTTTTGTTGTGATGAAGTCTCTTATGATTCTTGTTCGCATTTTAATGGACAGTTTATTTTCTTTATACAGAGCTTTTGTAACTTTTATGAGTTCCGTCTGTATTTCTAATTTGTACATTGCCTCTCATAGTTATGACTTTGGTACAGAGTCATACGCCTTTCTTATGTCCACAAATGCCAAATGTATATCTCTATGTTTTGCCTTTTCTTTTCCAACGGTTGTTCCAGTGTGTATATGTGGTCTATGCATGATCTTACTGCCGTGAAGCCTGCCTGATCCTCCTTGATTTTGCCTTTTATCGCTTGCTCTATCTTTTCTCGCAGTATCTTCCTATATAATCTTCCTATTGATAATATTACGCTTATTCCTCTGTAGTTTTCGTATCGTTTTCTATCTCCTTTCTTAACTCATTTGACGTTGCTGTTCTTGATATGATACTAAATGATCCAACCTATCGTAACGTGAGTGTTCCCGTTGATTGCTTGGCGCTTTTGAAGGTCCCTTTTGGTGGTTCGCTTGTGCGTTTCTAACAGCTCAACTGCAATAGCCCTTCGGAATGCTAACTGGTCAAGTTTTCCGTTATCTTGTTTTTGCAAGTGGTATGCATTCTAAACTGCCATATCGACACAATGGGATATCAAAGGAAAATACCACTTTTTTCCTCGTACAGTTGTTCGATACTGAGCAATATTCTGGTCGCTTCTGTCAACTCCACCCATGTTTTCGTTGTACAGCTGTATGGGCTTAGGTTGATTTATGTATATATGCTTCTTCTCGGATTGTGAAAATCGTTTTACTTTATTTAGAGGGAAAACTGAAGACACGTTCGATGGAAAAGTAACGACACTATTATCATTCCAATTACATATTATACTATGGCGCAAATGGCATCTTCTGCAGAACATCGGCGTATTTGAGAACAACACTTGACCCTAAACCTAAATGACTATATTTTGGTGGTAGAGTTGAAGATGCTCCCTGATATGGATCAAAATAAATGATATATCCAAGTCTTGTTGCTCCAACTCAAAACTTGTAGCCCCAGCGAATGGGCTTTCCACGGATGAATTGTTTGCAACTATGGCGTCCAAAATAGGGCACCATAGCTTCATCTATACTATGGTTTTCTTCTATTGGGGCATATTCGAATTTTTTGTTCAGAGATTCGAAGATTGGCCTCACTTTAGAGAACTTATCTTGCTTATCCAGTTGGGTGTTATCATTGCAGTGAATGTTTGTCATAATATATTGAAATCGATCTCTGGATATAGCTGAACAAACTACTTTATTATTCGTATCATCAGAATTTTGCCAATACATTTTTCTTCTAGCAACAGAGCAATAACCACTAAGCAGTAATATACCAATGAAGCAGAACATTTCATCCGTAGATATATCACCTAAAGAATTTTTTTGTTGGGCATATGTATTACTATATTTCATAATTTGCTTAACTATATCAGCCATAAACAATTTAAATATCGTTGCTGGTGAACGCTTATTGTTTACAGATTGAATTGGAATCCATGTAGAGAAATTAGATTGTAAATCTCGTTTTGAGTACTTGAATTTTTTAGATTTCTTAGGTTTGTGTTCAACAAAGTCTGCTAATGACTTATCATCATCTGAATCAGATTGATTTGGTAGATTAACTTGACACTCTGCCCTAAGTTAACATCCAGGTAAATTCTCAATATCAAAATTATCTTCTTCACCCGAATCCTCATCGGTAACGTCATCGTTAGGATTTTCAGGAGGCAAAATTGCAATGCTATCTGGAACGTCAATATCTTCTTTTTCTATTTCTTTAAGTAGCTCTGCTAGCGTAAGAGGCTTTTTCCAGTACGAACGACTGAGAAAAATAAAAAAACATTTATTATTTATACAGAACACTATAGACGCTGATTGTCCTACTGGCCTTTTAAAAGAACATGATAATTTGAGCACGTGTTATGATATTATTACCGACAAAAATTCTTTTGTATAATGCGTTAAATAATTATTTCATCTCTAAACTTTATATTAATCACGATCCGACATCACTAATTATAAACAAAACAGAAATAGCTTACCTAGCTTTATCCATTTCAAGTAGCTGAAATCACTTCTACACAAAAAACTCCTTACACACTGGAAATTATTTACTAAATGATTCATAATAAGATTATAAGATTCGATGGGTAATATGATAATTTAGGATTGTAAAACTAATACGGCATATACATTTGAAATGTTTAAATTTGTAATGTATTAGAAGAAACCTTCTGGCCTTTATAAAGGACGGTAGGTTCAAATGGGTTAAATATAGATGTCATATATGCCTCCGTTTATTCCTTTGGGAGCTGTTCTCCATTTATGGCTGTCTGAATTATCTATTTTATCATCCGATGTATTTTTTTTGAGCCGTACTTTATAAGCTCAGGTGAGATGCCTCCAGGTCCCGGTGCTTTCTCATTTTTGATTGCTTTTATGGCCGTTCTCATTTCGCCATCTGTTATTTCTATTTCTGGTTGTGGGGGTCTGATTCGTCCTCGCGTGTTTTCTTTTCCAATGAATTGTGGTCTTTGTTATTTTAACAGTTCCTTGTACTAGTCCTTCCATTCTTTGTCCTGTATATTTCCCAATTTAATTTTTTCTTTTGGGTTTTGTTTCAATCCTCTCAGTACTTTCCACGATTCCGAAGTTCTTGTACCTTCTATATATGTTTCAATATTTAAGCAGGTTCTTTCCCATTCTTCATTCTTTTGTTTTTATTATTTGTTTTTTCGCTTCTCTATCTTATTCTCTATATTCTTTATTAACTTTATCGTTCTTTGTGTTCAGCTATTTTCTGTATAGTTGCTTTTTTCCTTTAATTATTCTTTTTGTTGGTTCATTTATTTTATAATAGTGCTGTTTATTTGTTATATATTCTTTCTCTCAAAGGGCTTCGAATGCTGCTTGTTTTATACTCGGCTTTATATGCTCGTATTTTTTTTTCGATGTTGCCGTATCTGAATTCTATTAACTTTTGGTCTAGAAGTTGTTTGTATAGTTCTCTTATTGATTGTTCTTGGAGTAGTTCTATATTGTATTGTTTTTCTCTTATAGTGTTCAACGGTTCTTCTGTAGAGGGAGTTTTGTTATGTTTCCAATTAATGCCAATTTTTGCTGTTAGTAGTTTATGGTCAGTTCCACATTCTGCTCCTCTTCTGACTGTCACATCTTTTATCTTTATTGTGGTATCTTGTTTGACTATTATCGATTTCAGCGATGTCAGCTTTCGTGTTTTTTGCGTCCATGTTTATTTATGAATATTTTTATGTCTGAAGAACCCGTTGGTAATTTTTAGGTTGTTTAGTTCGCATAATTCAATCAGACGTTCTCCGTTATCGTTTTGTTTATCCTCTCCAAGTCTCCCCAATACTTTATCGTTAGCTTTCCTTCCGGTTCTGCCCTTAAGGTCTCCTGTTATAATTATTTCCACGTTTTTCTTGATTAGCTCTATTTGATGTTGTTCCGTGAAATTTTCTTTTTCTACTCTCGGGGTGTCGTCTGTTGGTGCACATACTCCGAGTATCACTGTCTGTTTACCGTATATGTCTATATCAATCTATGTCAATCCTCTCGTTGATTGGCTCCCATGTTCTAACCCTGTTCTTCCACTTATTTTTAATTAGGATTCTCACTCCTGCCTTTGCTCTAGATTCCTTATTAACTCCGCTGCAGCATTGGATATGATCTTCTATCGTTTTGTTCCATTTCCTTATTTTTGGTTTCTGTTGTTACAATAACAACAACAACAACAGTAAACCGAATATAAACATTTTTATTTAATAGTTTTATGTTAGAATGTCCAACATAAAAAGTGGATATTGTCCTATAGTTGTTCTATATGAAGGAAGTGACATTGTTGACAGTTCAATGGGTACTGTCAAAAATAGGTTACAAACTACTGTCAGTCAAGTTTTGTATTCTTCTGTATGTAAGAAGAAATAAAGTATAATTGTTGATGGCCAGACGTTTATTGGTGCATATTTCCTAAAGTACATAATATTTCCTTGTCTCTTGATGTCTTCAAACTAGAAGGAGGACTTCACGTATCTTAAATTATAACAGGTTTTGGGCCCAGTGCACGTGTGAACTGTGAACAGGTTAGGTTCGTACTTCATTCAGTTTTGTTTGTTGTTATTGTCGGTGAATAAAATATGGGGACCAGAAATAACGATTATAAAATTCAAATTGACAAAATCGAGGGTCCTGAAGACTGGGCAAAGTGGAAATGGCACGTTTCGATGTTATTACGTTCGTATGCACTTGAAGACATTGTAAACGGTATGTGTAAGTGTCCTGAGGGTAGTGAAGATTCAACTTCAGCGGAAATACAGAAGCATCAGCAATGGTTAAAAGACGATGCGAAAGCGGCAAGTTTGTTAGCAGGTACGCTAGGAAAAACTGTTGCTGAGCTCGTGTTGACGTGTACTCACGCTAGTGAAATATGGGACAAATTGCGTGCGAGATTTGAGCGTAGCAGTAAGCAACGGTTAAACATGTTAATTGAAGCCTTTTTTAGAGTCCAACGTGATGAAAAAAAAGATATTAGTACACATGTTTCGAAGTTGCAGAAACTGTTTGTAGATTTGAATGATGAACTGCAGAAGCATGATGAAAATGTTTTATTCGAAAGAATGTTAAATGGTCGGATCTTATGAACTTTGGGTAAGGACTTTAATAATTTCAAAGATTTGTGGGACACGATACCATCAAAGAATCAAACTTTGTATTTACTGATTGAGAAATTGTGTACAATTGAATTACATGACAAAAGTACTGTAGAATCTTTTGAGTTTGTTGCACGTAATAGCCCGACAGAAAAATACAATCAGAACCAAAGTATGAAGTCAAAGAAAAATGTACATCGTCAAAAGAAAAATTTCCATGTCATAAATGCAAGAAATTAGGCCATTGGGCGAAAGAGTGTCCGTTGAAAAATTAGGTGAGAATTTAGGTAAGAATAAAAGTAATGATACTGCTTTTTTGTCTGTTGTTTTAAGTGCCTCATCTAACAATTGTATTGAAGCTGGAAAATGGTATTGTGACAGTGGAGCCACAAATCATATCACTACAGATAAGCAATATTTCTCATCTTATACAGAATTAGCAGAACCATAAAGTATATCACTTGGTAACAAGGATGTATGTATGTTAGCCCATGGACAAGGAACAATAAAAATTCAAACGCATCTGAATAATAAATGAAAAGGTGCTGACTTGAAGAATGTTTTTTATGTTCCTGAAGCAAGTGCTCATTGTTAAAGCTGCTGCACAAAGAGGTTTTATTACAGTACTTGATGAAAAAGGTGTAAATATATATGATAAAAACACTTGTGAATCTGTAATGACTGTACTTCAGTACTGGCCTGTATGCACTTGATATACGTGTTATGAAACCAACAAATCCCGTTCAAGTAAACTTAGCAGAGTCAACAAATATGTTGCAATTGTAACATGAAAGATTTGGTCATCAGCATAAGCAACATGTAAAGAAGGTATTGAAGAAAATGAATATAGATATTTATGGGTTCAAAGAAAACTTTTGCGATGGATGTGCAATTGGAAAAATGCATAGATTGTCATTCAAATCTAGGATCAATCGACCACAAGTCACTGGTGAGCAGATCCATGCAGATGTGAATGGGCCCATGTCTATGGAATCACTGGGAAAAGCACGTTATTACGTATGTTTAAAAGATGACTTTAGTAAGTTTCGGAAAGTTTTCTTTATGAGATAAAAAAGTGAGGTATGTATTTTCTTAGAACAATTTTCATATGAAGCTCGTACAAATGGCCATGTAGTAAAGCAAATGAGATGCGAATTGGGAAAGAGTTTGACAATAGAAAGGTATCTGAACTTGCGAAGAGACGTATAGAGCATTGTATCACTCCACCCTATACACCTCAGCAGAATGGTGTTGCTGAAAGGGAAAACCGCACAGGTGAGGGTGAGAGTTTGACAATAGAAAGGTATCTGAACTTGCAAAGAGACGTATAGAGCATTGTATCACTCCACCCTATACACCTCAGCAGAATGGTGTTGCTGAAAGGGAAAACCGCACCATTGTAGAGTGTGCACGTTCCATGTTAAATACATGTAAGTTGTGCAAACAATTGTGGACAGAAGCATGCAGTACTGCAGTGTGCATTCTGAATCGCACAGGAAAGTCATCAATTGAAAGTAAAAGTCCCTATGAAATGTGGTATGTAAAGCCAATTGGAAGTTTGAAACATTTAAGAATATTTGGCACTGAATGTTATGTTCACGTTAACAAGAATCTTCGCAGTAAATTTGATGACAAGGCGATACATGTTTATTTAGTTGGTTATGTGAATGACAGGGATGGTTTTAGGATATGGATTCCATCTGAACGAAAAATCGTATAGAGCCACGACGTACGATTTAAACCTGAGGTTATATGCAATTTGCGAATTATTGAAGTTAAAGCCAAATCAGTGAACCAACATCAGTCTGTTTTAGTGTGAATGAAAACTCCGAAGAAGTAAAAAGTGGTATTGGTGAAATTGTGGAATCTGAGAATATAAAAAGTGTAGAAGAAAGTGCGAGTGAAAATCAAGAAGTGAATAGAGAAGAAAGAAATAGTGATAGTGTTCAAGAATCTAAGCGTTACCCTACACGTGTTAGAAATAAACCAAAATTGTATAATGATTATGGCTCAACCTGAAGGTTTTGATGAACCAGATTTGGAAAATAAAGTCTGTCTGCTCAGGAGGGCTATATATATATATATATATATATATATATATATATATATATATATATATATATATATATATTTCTTTGTAGTACCAATTGACTTCTGGACGAAAAGTATTCCCATTTGGCATCCGTGAATATTCACGGGCCACAATATACAGCGAATTCTGTTGCGGTACCAATTGGCATCAATCGCTGTTGCGGTTTCTTTGGCATCGATTGGCTTTGGACCTTTAGCATCCATTGGTTTATGACTCAAGTCGACAATAATACCTAAAGGTTTCGGTGGAATTCTACCTGAGTCAATTCATCTGTTCAGTCATTGTAATATTTTGTTGTCGAAACGGATGTTTAAAAATTTAACTTTTATATTTTTATCTTCTCATGAAATAAATTATACCTAAGTATTAAATAAATATCATTTTTGCTCCATTTTTGTTCATATTTTTATACAGGGTGATCCGTAAGTAATTGTACAAAAAGAAACAGTAGACTCTAAACTTCAAAATATTCCCATTTAAGCCAGTTTGCTTAAAATGTAAATATGTATTAAGAAAGATACAGGGTGTTAAAGTTGAAATTTAAAATTTTATTTTTCGCTACAACTTTCATGTTTGTAGACATTTTTACGAATTAAAATTTATGACTGAGGGCTTTTGAGTACGAGGAATTATAATTTGATGCATACTTTGATGACTGATGTAGCTGATTGAGGACGCCACATACGCCACATAGGCGGCATACATTTGCGTTTAACTTTTTTGCTCTTTAAGTTAGCACTATTTGGGTAAAAAAATATTAGAGTTACATGATTTTAACAAAAAAAGGTATAATTGTTAATAACTTCAAAACTTAACAGTTTACGAAGTAATCCCATTTTACAAATCAGCTGCACAACTCTGAGTTAATGCAATTACTCATAGCCACGAAGGAGAAATAGGCTAAACCATGAATACTTCTTAATTTCGGTATGAAATACCTTTAACAAAAGTTAAGAATGTACTATAAAGTATGAATAATTAATAACATGCTACATGTTTTGACATTGCATTATTTTATGTTTCATGAATTTGGCCAAATCTTATCATACGTTAATTCAATCCATAGTAATATTAAATTTACAAGAGAAATAAAACAAAACCAGTCAATAAATTTTCTAGACTTAAAAATTATAAGAATTGAAAACAAACACGAGTTCTCTGTATTTCATAAACCTATATATACTGACACAACCATACACAGTACTTCATCCCATCCTGCACAACATAAATTAGCAGCCTACTATAGTATGTTCCACAGATTGACAGAAATCCCAATGTCAAATAATAACTTCGAAGTAGAATTGAATATCATTAAACTTATAGCAATAAATATTGGATACAACGAACACATAATAAACAAAATGTTACAGCAAAAACTACTCAAGAAAGCCCTTAAATCAATCTTCCCACCACAAGAGAAAAAGCCCAATACAATATATTGCTCGATCACGTCATATACAGGTAATATATTAACTAAAATAGCCAGACAGATCAAAAGAAAAGAATAACACCAGCATTTAAATATATTAAGAACAACAAGAGCCAAACGAAAAACATGCACTTACACACTGGGGTTTATAAACTCACCTGTGGAGACTGTCCAAAAGCTTACATCGGTCAAACCGGTAGAGCCTTCAACAAACGTATAACAGAACATAAAAGGGCTTTCAATAATAGGAAAACAGAATCCACATATGCACTTCACCTTCTAGATCATAATCATTCTTTTAATGACCAATTTCAAATTCTTCACGTCCAAAATAAAAGCCTTAAGCTATCTTTATTAGAATCTATGAAAATTAAAAGACACCAATTCTGAATGACGAACTTGAGACTAACAACTCCCCCCCTCCTCAACCTGTTCAGTGAAACTATATAACCTGAACGCACAGTAGGTTAACCATCACTTAAGAAAGGCAAGTTGCCGAAACAGCTGTAGTGACAATTACTAAATAAATTTTGTGGAAGTACAGAAAACAAAAGTTTTCAGTTATTTTATTCTAGAAATTTTACATTTCATCATAAATTGTTAAGTTTCACACTAGTTTTTCAAAATCAGAGATGACAGAATGATATACAAATAAGCAAGAAATCGTTCTTGTTGTTACTAATGAAAATGGTACCAGTATTCGACAGGTGGCAAGGAATTTTATCGTCAGTTCTTCCGTCATCCATCATGCTTGGAATCGATATGTAGAAACCGGTCGATATAAAAGACGCATTGGACAGGGTCGTAAAAGGAAATCAAACCCAAGAACTTCCTTCAGCAGCACGGGATTCAAACCATGGATTGGCCACCCCTGAGTCTCGATCTAAATCTAATTGAACATAGCTTAACTTTTTGGATCAATAGCAACAACCACTCCGATGGCTAATGCCTCTCCTGGTGTTGAATTACACTATTGATCCAAATGGTTGCAGAACAACACAACTCACCAAGTGTGAAACACTAGACAGCTGTTTCGGTCCACCCAGACTATCATTAGTGACGTTTGGGTTCACCATTGGAAAGTTGTCCGTTCTGCTTTGGGGACTGTGTCCTCTGACTATAAAATATAAGCGAAAAATTGCAATACACTCTTAACTGCTCAACATATCAAGGTGTTATAGCAGGTGTTCCGCGTGCAATGCTGCCATGTTCACATGTACAGCGTGGAAAACAAGAGTCATTTGCTGTCGGTTAAGGTTACCGAAAACCCAAGCAAAGCTTAACTTTTTGGATCAATAGCAACAACTACTCCAGTGACTCCAATAGTGAACATGGCAGCATTGCACGCGGAACACCTGCTATAACACCTTGATGTGTTGAGCAGTTAAGAGTGTATTGCATTTATTCGCTTATACTAATTGAACATCTTTGGGATATGTTAGATAGATGTGTCCCGAGGCGTCCACATCCACCTCAAATCCTTCAACAACTAAAAGAAACTCTAATCGAAGAATGGGAAAATATAGGTACCTCAACAAGATATCAACAGGCTTATACGCAGCATGCCACGTAGATTTCAAGCACTAATTCGCGCTGGTGAAAAATACACACGATATTAAGAATCAATTTTTCTTCATATCCTTACGTTAGAGATGTGGAACAACTGCTTATTCCATTTCATTTGTTGTAGTGTTTTCAAGTTGTTATGATTATCTTCAAAATGGTATGTAGAAATGGTTTTAATTTATTAAATTTATTTGAACAAAACATGATTCCTTTATTCAGGTAATAAGATTTCTATATTATTAAAATTATTAAGACGCAAATATGTGTGAGGCAAAATTAATAACAAACTATGAACGAATAAATAAACGAAACACAAATATAGAGATATCAGCAGGAGTGGTGAGAAAAGCAAAGAATAGTAGAAGGCAGGAGAGTAATAATATCCCAGTTAAAGACAAAAAATGATCCAGAAATTGAAATTTCATAAGACACTTTAATAAAATATAGGTAGAAGAGCGAGCACTAAATCCTACATATCTGATCTACCCGAAAATGTATTACTTTGCTATACTTCTGCACTGTTTCGGTCCGCCAGACCTCATCAGTGACGCTTGGCTTCTCCATTGGAAAGTTGTTCGTTCTGCTTAAGGGTACAAGGTTCTCTGAATCTCAAATGTAAATGAGAATGCAATCCACTCTTAACTGATCAACATTTAATATGTCATCACAGGTGTTCCGTGTGCAATGCCGCCAGGTCACCCATGTACAGCTTGGAACAACAAGAGCCATTTGCTGATCGGTTTAGGTCACCGAAACCCAATTAATTATATTTAGATCAACAGAAACAACTACTCAGAGGGCTAATACCCCTACCGGCATTGAATTATACTATTGATCCTATAGTCGCAGAACAACACAACCCATCAAGTGTGAAACGCCAAACAGCTGTTTCGGTCCGCCAGACCTGATCAGTGACGCTTGGCTTCTCCATTGAAATGTGTTCGTTCTGCTTAAGGGGACAAGGTCCTCTGAATCTCAAATGTAAATGAGAATGCAATCCCCTCTTAACTGATCAACATTTAATATGTCATCACAGGTGTTCCGTGTGCAATGCTGCTAGGTCACCTATGTGATCAGTTAAGAGTGGATTGCATTCTCATTTACATTTGAGATTCAGAGGACCTTGTCCCCTTAAGCAGAACGGACAACTTTCCAATGGAGAAGCCAAGCGTCACTGATGAGGTCTGGCGGACCGAAACTGCTGTTTGGCGTTTCACACTTGATGGGTTGTGTTGATCTGCGACCATTGGATCAATAGTATAATTCAATGCCAGTAGGTGTATTACCCCTCGGAGTAGTGGTTTTTGTTGATCCAAACATAATTGGTTGGGTTTCGGTGACCTAAACCGATCAGCAAAGGGCTCTTGTTGTTCCAAGTTGTACATGGGTGACCTGGCAGCATTGCACACGGAACACCGGTGATGACATATTAAATGTTGATCAGTTAAGAATGGATTGCATTCTCATTTACATTTGAGATGCAGAGGACCTTGTCCCTTTAAGCAGAACGGACAACTTTCCAATGGAGAAGCCAAGCGTCACTGATGAGGTCTGGCGGACCGCAACAACTGTTTGGCGTTTCACACTTGATGGGTTGTGTTGTGCTGCGACCATTGGATCAATAGTATAATTCAATGCCGGTAGGGGTATTAGCCCTCGGAGTAGTTGTTTCTGTTGATCTAAACATAATTAATTGGGTTTCGGCGGCCTAAACCGATCAGCAAATGGCTCTTGTTGTTCCAAGCTGTACATGGGTGACCTGGCAGCATTGCACACGGAACACCTGTGATGACATATTAAATGTTGATCAGTTAAGAGTGGATTGCATTCTCATTTACATATAAAATACTAGCTTTTATCCTCGATTCGATTTTGATGGCGTCTTCTGCCGAGAAGTATCCCTTGAAAATACAACTTTTTTTAATAAAATGTATCATCTGTGCTTATTTGTGTCCCTGTCAAAATTGCAAAAATAATCAATATGATCGGTTAAAAAGTTAAACAGGGAATGCGAAAAAAAAAACAAGCCGACAAACACCTTACACTCACATTTATAATATTAGTTAATATTTTCACAGAAAAAAAGACAAAGCATAACCAGAGATAGATAAAAACTAAGCATCTTAACGAAAGAATCTTATTAACACAGCGCCAAACCACATTTTCAAAATTCACAACATTTTTAATGCATTTACAACCCCTAACATTAAATGCTTTTTAATACACAACGTTTTAGCAATGTGCTTCAAAAAATTATACACATGGCGCTGAGAAATAAGGTTATAAAACCTTTCAAAAAGAATAAAAGACTGCAGATAACAAGAAAGTAAGATAAAACCAATAATATATTATAAATCCAAAAACTAAACAAAAAATATCCATTCTAAGAATTAAACTCAAACGCGAATCGACCAGATGTTACTCGAACCTTTATAAACCTGGAATCTAAGACAATCTAAGTGACTAACTGGCTTCCAAAATCGTATCACATCCTGTAGATGCCAATTGAACCGCTAAGCTGTAACGACATGAATATCGCTTCAACTCAATATACACAAATCGATGGTGGCGCTGCTTATTTTTTGCCTCGAACTACGATTTATTTACGAATCAAAAAACGGTCCAATTGGATTCCGGGTTCATATCGCGTAAAGAGCCTTATAATATCATCCACTATGCGTTTCTGATATTATTTTGAAGAGGTCAATTGGCATCCGAATACCGGATGCCAATTGACCAGCGGAAGCCAATTGAACCTACAACTTTACATGTGGGAAGTCAATTGTTACCGTAAATAAATATATATATATATATATATATATATATATATATATATATATATGTATATATATATATATGTATATATATATATATATATATATATATATATATATATATGTATATATATACATATATATATATATATATGTATATATATATATATACATATATATATATATGTATATATATATATATATATATATATATATATATATATATATATATATATATATATATATATATATATATATATATATATGGTCTCAAACAGTCTTCGAGACTGTGGTATAAAAGGGCATACCAAATTTTGTTAATGTTGAATTTTAAACAATGTGAAATTGAACCATGTATTTTTGTTAAAAAGAGTGAGAATTCAATCCTTATTGTAGCACTCTATGTAGTAGATGATTTTTTTGTTTTTTACAATAATCATGATGAGGTGAAAGTTTTTAAAAATGAATTAGATAAAAACTTTCATATTAAGGATTTGGGTCCAAATTACACATTGTTTGGGTATGAAGATAGAGAGAAGGGGATCAGAGTTTGAATTAAAATTAAGTCAAGAACAGTATATTGATAAAATACTTGAACGATTTAAAATGACTAATTGTAGCATTGTAAATACTCCTTTAGAACCGAATGTTAAGCTTTTTAATGAAGGAACTTTGTTTGAATGTCCTTATCAAGAATTGATTGGTTCGATGATGTATTTAGCGGTTTGTTCAAGGCCTGACATAGCTTTCTCTGTCACTTATCTTAGCCAGTTTAATAAGATTCATACGAAAGAACATTGGTTAGCAGCCAAACGTGTTTTGAGATACCTAAAAGGTACAAGAAGAACTGTAGGAATTAATTACAGAAAGTCAAATGTTAGTTTAAGTGATATGTTGACCAAGTCGTTTTTTTTTATGGCCTTGGCATAGCCAATTGACCAGACTATTTTGTAATTTGTATTCACAGAACAACAATCAGAGTTCGAGTTAGTACTAAATGTTAGTTTTAATTTTTATTTTTATTTATTTATTTTTTTTATTTATTATTATTCTTTTTTTTTATTATTTTTTTTTATATAACTTTTCGATATTGTATGTAATATGTATATATATTTTTTATTTTGTTTTGGTCGTCTTTTATAATAATTTAGTTTTACATGTTTTTTTGTTTTTTTTATTTTCTTTTTTTTTATTTATTTATTTTTTTTTTATTTTTTTTTTATTATTTTTTTTTTAATTTTTTTATTCATATTAAAAGGTTTATTACATGATTGGTATGTTCGCAAATTGCTTACAAGTTTCATCTTAATTCTATGGTTAGTACATTATATTGTTTAAAGTTTATATTTACAATTTCTTATTAACTGATAAATACAATTAAAGATCTCTACGTTTCCAGAGAAAATTAATTCATTTATGTGAAATGGGAAACAGACATTTAGTTTTCGTAAGTTTTCATATAAACATGTAATATTTCCTTGTTGGTTTACACATTCTAATAGGATATGTGTTAAATCTCCATATTTACCACAAGTACAGTTTGGAGTGTCTGCTAAATTCATTTTGTACATTCTTGAAGGTGTTAGAGCATGATTTGACCTTAGCCTATTAATAGTTTTAATGAAACTTCTGTTGGACTCCTACATCCTTGAATGAAACCACCTTTTTTTAAGAAGTGTGGGTTGCCAATATTTAAAGGATGACTGACTTTCGGATTCCGTATAATTGGCTTGCCCTTTTAATTTGAGCCGATGTTTACTATATACATCTATATCTGACACCGGTGAAATATTGTTGTCTATGGTTTCTCCGCTTGATAATGCTTCTTTTGCCAAAGCATCCGCTATTATATTACCCTTTATCCCAGAATGGCCTTTGATCCATGCGATAATAACTTCTCCTTCGAGCTTCGAAACCTCGTAGTACAATTTTAAAATCTCTATATCAAGATGAGTCAATTGCTTGGATTTATTTGTTACACATAATCTTTCTACTGCACTTTTACTATCTGTAAATATTACACAGTTCTTCATTTCCTTTGTCAAAGCGTGAGAAAGAGCAAACTTTAAACCCAGCATTTCGGATGTGTAGATGGTGGCTTCATCAGGTAACTTATATTTATGCTGTTGTCCAGAATTCTGTTGATATACTGCGCAAGCAGTGTTATTACCTTTTTTTGAACCATCAGTAAACATATAATAATAATTAGGCCATCTCTTCTGAATTTCTGCGTTAAACATGGGCCTTGGACATCATTGAGAAATTCTGTCTTAATTTTTATTGAGAACAGCACATGAGGCTTTTCAGTATAAACTGGTGGAAGATGACCCTTATAAAGTACCTCTTTGAATTTAGACAGATTTCTGTAGCTTACCGCCACGAGTGGAGATTTTTTCTTAAACCAATACCTTTTAGTCAAATCTAAAACAGCCAGATTGTGTATATTTTTGAGAAATACTGACCAAGTCGTTAAATTCAAAGAAATTGCAGTTAATCTGTCAGAATTTGAATTTTAAAATAATGTATATTTTGTTAAGGTCTATTATTTAGCTTATCTACTTTTTATGTTGAGGGAGAGTGTTAGAATATCCAACATAAAAAGTGGATGTTGTCCTATAGTTGTTCTATATGAAGTGACATTGATGACAGTTTAATAAGTAATGTCAAAAATAGGTCATAAAGTACTGTCAGTCAAGTTTTGTGTTGTTCTGTATGTAAGAAGGAATAACGTATAATTGTTGATGGCCAGACGTTTAATGGTGCATATTTCCTAAAGTACATATTTCCTTGTCTCTTGATGTCTTCAAACTAGAAGGAAGACTTTACCTAACTTAAATTATAACATTTTATAACTCAAAGTTTGTAGCAATAACATTTTTTTGAATTCTTTACGGGCTTTAAAAACTTTGAAGCCACTTTGTAGTATGTCTTTTTCAAAATTTTTTTGTTTTGTTTTGATCTTTGTGTTATTCTTTTTGATTTTGTAAATAATTGCAACATACACACATGTTTTGTGTTTATCATAATATTTTATTAATATTTCTATATAACATTATCTAAATATATTTATTATGAAATTATATCACTATTATGAAATAAACTGATATATAAACTTTTTTATTTAACAAAAACTTTTTATTTCACAATACAAAGTTTGCAGTAATAATATTTATTCGTATTCTTTGCATTTGTAACATCCAACTATTGTTTTAATTTACCTTAGTGGAACATCAGGAAGTTCTTTATCTTCTTTATTATCTAAAGAAAGAATCTGTTCTTTTATAAGCATCGTGTGCAATACAACCAAGAAATATATAATCTTTTCAGCTTTAACAGGTCTATAATGTAAAACCGTATGCTTGTCAAAATAATAAAAGCGGGATTTCAGATTCTGCAAGCTTTCTCAATCACATTCCTGATTGCAATATGAGGATGGGTGAATCTTTCTTTTGCGTTATATTTTTAAGCATTTGAAACAGGAGTCAATAGTTGTGGTTCTAATGGATAACCTTAATCTCCAATTAAATAGGTATGTTTAAAAACATATGCCACAAATTGTCTTCCCCAAATTCAATTCACTACACGTAACTACCAAATCTCTGAATCATGTGTGGAAGCAAGCATTACAATTTAAAAACATAGAATTAACATCACAAATTGCTTGCACATTAATACTTTAAAATCATTTTTTGTTAAAGTAGGCCAGGTCTGATTGGATCATCGGATCATCAGCAGACAGTGCTTAATTGCAATATGTGTGCAATCAGTAACCCTAATTACACTATTCCGTCCACTAAATCTCATCAAAGTAATAACAAATTTACAAAATCCATTATTGAACACAAACACAAAGCTAAAAGTTAGCTTAATCTGGATTAAGTGACAGATTTTCAAGATATGACAGAACCATAAATAACATTTTATGTAATTTTCTGCAGTGGCTTGGTCATTTTATGCATAGCAACGCAGGAGATGATATATCATACCGTTTTTACACATTATATTTTAAAAACTGTAATGGTATGTACGTTTTCTGAATTTTACCCTTGTATGTATCTATCTACGTAAAGTATACCTCATAGCCCCCAATATTTAAACCAATTTGGTGTCAAGAGGTCTAGCTATAAAATACCTCTACAAATTCCAATACTGCAATTCTCTAATGTTTCCACAATAAAGTGTTAAGGTCAATAGCAAATATCGCTTGTTATATCAGTGGAAAAATATCTCCAAGAGTCTTCAGCCAAAAAAGAGATAACCAGTTACAGCAGTGAATATAATGAGTAGACTTGGGCAAATAATAAAAAAAAGTGAAAATATGTCCACAAATATGCACTACTTTATCCAAAATTATGCATTAAATATGAACTTCTTTTAGAAAATATATGTGTACATATATTTGTAAATTGAAAAACTTTTTTTTATATTTTAGTCTTGGTTTAGAACCTTTAGCCAGGTATTTAGTATTCATTTATTCAGGATTGTAGAGGGAGGACACTTTTCACGCTCAAGGGTTTTTAAGAACGACTTCATTATTCGCTATGTGCAAGTTCCGAAGAGCGACACCTAGTGGCATAAATCAACGAAGGTGTTAGCACTATTAATGTTTTAGCTGAATTACTTTTATTAACTTTTTATTAACTTATATTCGATGCAAATAAAGGACTGAACTGGAACTGAGCAATAAATTGTGTCCATGTCCAGAGAGCTCTTTGTAAGGTTTAATCCAAATCACGACACTGTTTATTTTCAGAACTTAAAAATCAGAATAGTTAACAAAACAAAAAGGTTCGACTGATGATGCTTAAGCTTTCACTTTTACTTTTGAGAACAAAATGATTTGCAAAATGAAAATTCTATTCATACCTTACACAGTAAACTTAAAAAAAAAAAACACCCTTTTATTACGGGATTATAATCCGTTACCTGCTACAACAATACCAAGAATATTAACTAATATCTATAGGTATTGTCGAGAATAATCAAATAAAATACACATTGGAGTTTGCAGTTATTCAGGCATACCATTATCTACAATTAGATAAGGATTATTTAAAATTCGCAATTCGAAATAAATTGACGTTTATCCATTTTTATGCAATTTTTTATATAAATATGCAAAATTCTAAGATGTTTTTAGAAAATGTGCAAAATACGCCATATATGCATTTTGAATATTTGCCCAAGTCTAATAATGAGTGACATGCAAGACAACTATGAAACAAATGGTTGATAAAATAATCAAGTAGGTTAAATCACTTTAAACCAGATAACTTGTGAGGCGGATTGATAAATGTTTGAATAGAATCAGTTTGTCGTTTTTATTACTCATTTTAGAATAGTAACTTAATATTTATTAAATACCGATAGATCATTTTTCTTTGTTAGTAGATCCTACATTTTATCTACATAAAGACACTATTGTCATAATTAGATAGAGTGTACTTTTCTTTTTTTTTTAATTTAAGTATTTAATTTCAAAGTAAATTAAAAATATTTATTTTTTCAGTAGCCTTTAATAAATCTGATATAAAACACAGTAAATATTACATCAAGTAGGTATCCCAATTGGATCTACGTGATAAATCCATCTAAAATCGACGTTACAAAACGCAGCCTCAACAATACACCATCCGCTCTCCTACGCATTTTCGCTTCCAGGCCAATCTTTCGAATAAAATATTAAATTACTCATCCTGCCCGCCCAATCGAAATCCACGACACTGCGCAGGGTTTCCCCATCCCCGGGGTTTCTATCTGTTGACTCACCCTTCCCGAGCTGTTAGAGGTTATTGCCCCTTTTTACGTGTGTATGTGTGTGTGTTTCCCCGTTTGCTTTTGCTTACTTTGCCTGATGCCTTGATGGAATTATCGATTTATGACAATTCGTCCCTATTATTTATTTATTTGTTATAATTATTGTCGTGGGAGTTACCGAACGAAATTACCACGTAATTTGGATGTTTTCATATTTTATTAGAAAACTATCGGTTATGCTTCAGAATGGCTGCTAGTTTTAAGTTTTTATAAATACCATACTAAAAAAACCATAAAAGTCTTTTAAAAATTAGCCTTTAAAAAATCAAGCAGTAAAAGGAACTTAATCGTAAAAAAATTAATTGCTAATTGGGTTAATTACACAATACGTATAAAGTAACCATCTTCAAAAAGTGACTCAATAACTGTAAAATTTGGTTACAACAAATTTACAAAAATGATAAAAAATTCATTTCATATTGGCGACAGTTTTCTTTTAACCCATTAAAGCCCAAATTACTTTTTTTTTTCCAAATTTTAAAATTTTACCTATACCTAATAATTATCATTAATATTGTTCTTTACGGAAATATTTATGAAATTGTTTTATATCTTTAAATTTTGACCCGTCCTATAAATAGATCACGTGGAGTTACTGTTATCATAATTGCAAGTATGTATGAATGATTAAAAAATAGATGCGATAATCAAGTTTTAATTTGCATGTAATTAAAATAAGTTTATGTTTTATGATATTGTGTGGAACAATTTTTACACAATGTTACAGTGCATTTTCCTCAGTAGGCTACGGGTACAGCGTTGAAATTTTCTCCGGGACATCATGACTGCTGTTCACGTTTCTCCAAGAAATGTGTTCTTTCCCATTAAATTTTATGTCCATAAATACTTAAAATGTTGATGTTCTCGATCCTCCTACTAAACTTTTTGTACTAAGAATCACTTTTAGAAGGATCTGCTACAGATCGACGAAAATCTAATAAAGTAATTTTTGATCCACTGACTCGTTTTTAGAGAAGCCATCAATTTACTAATGTCATATCAATCAGTCGTATAGATATTGACCAATATTATTTTTTAGCCTTGATTTTAGTGGCATGTTTTCCAAAAAACCAGTAGTGTTAATCCATGCATCCTATGAATATATAATTTACTTGCGCTTAAGGAACAAAAGTTTTTCTTTGAGCTTGTGATTTTATCTACTAGGTTTCATATTATCAAAATTCGATTCTATGGTAACACTTATTATCGTTCCATTTTACCAAAAGTATTTTTTCATTTACATCAAATCGAAATCATGCGAAGGTGCAGATGACAGATGACATAAGTCAATTTTTTCCTAAAAATAAGTTATATACACAGAGTTTGGACTTTTAACCTATTTGTTGAACCGAAATGTGGTAACTTCATCAAATATGAAAAGTGTTTAATATATAATTGTGGTATGTGCCCTCACCTCATTGGGAATTAAATCTTATTTGTACATATGGGGTAAATATGGTATGTGACACTTACCATATTTTTCCATTTGAACCTGTAAACTGGTAGGCGTCAACAGTTGTATTTAAAACGTACATAAATTAATTAAGCGCGTGTTTGTGTGTCATTTTAAACGTATTTTAATGCAAAATAGTAACGTATTTTAATGAAAAATAGTGAAAATGTCTAGCCGGCAAGGTGTTTTAGTTGAACTTGTATGTACCGGGTATCTCATTATATTTTGATCCCCACTTATTTTCCTTAATTTCGAGAATACAAAATAAGTTTCAAATAAAAGTTGTATTATTTTATCTGTACCGACCAACAGTGTAGCAACAGACCAAATTTTGTATACAGGGAGTGCCCAATAAAATGCATCTTTAATATTTCAAATAAGATACCCTGTATTTTTTTATAGTTTTGAGTAGCCCTGCAATTACTGATTACCAATATATAACATTGTCTAGCATTAGTTTTGTTCTATAATGGCATATGGTACTACAAAAGGGTAACTATAGGTGGCTATGCAACTGACATTTCAAACTGAAACAATTATTAATTTATTATAAACTGTCAGTCCTCATACCGAAATGGGTTATACTGCAGATGAAAAAGCAGATATATTCTCAATTTATTTAAAAAATAATAAAAACAAGCAAGTGGCAAGAAGAGAATATAGGCTGATTTATCCAGATCGACAGACTCCTTCTGCAAATACATTTTTATATAATTATCGTCATGTCATAAATGAAAAAATGTTTGAACGAAAGAAACGTACTGTAGCGAGATTAAATAAAACGAGCGGTTCGAATTTATATACATATATTTATTTATAACTTTACAGTTCGGTACTCTCTTATCAACTCAACTACTTCTAACATTATTACCTATATATACCAAAAGTATTATGTTCGAGAATATTCTGGCGTAGTCCCACCTCTAATTTGCCTACGTGAATGGTTATTCTCTCTCGCACTCGATACACCGAGAAGCTTCTGGAAGGGTACAGAGATGCAATTCAACCATTACCTGGGCCATGCCGAGGGCATGTTCGTAACACTGCTCCCCTCTTAGATCTGATCGCCCCGATCAGCAACTCTATATGTAGGCACAGGATGGCGGAATCTACAGGACTCTCCAGCTCTGCATGAACCCTTTAGAAAGAAATAACAGTCTACTGACTTTGAAGGATACGATCTCATCGGGTTAATGCAACACACAATAATTCGTACGCCGGTTTCTCGGAAGATTACTTCAAGCATGCTTCTGACAATCTTCCAATCCAGATTATCTAGTGCATGGCCTATCTTGGGTAAGGCCAAATTCTTGATGTCGTAATTGCACACAATTTTCTTCAAATTAGTTAGAGCACGCCATATATCCTCGTAGCTTGCCCTGTCTGTATACGACTTCCTGGTCACCATATACAGCAAAGATCGAGAACCATCTTCTAATCTCAGTACTCTTGCAACTTTAGGCTGCTGGTTTTTTAACTCGTCCAAACGACCGAATTTCTTATAAAATACGGATGAGATTCCTTTAGTCATCTCAAGATCTTGGGCAGCACAGTGGGCTAGAGAGACGGTATGCGGAACACTAAAAAGATCATGCTGAACTTCTGTGGTCACGCTGAATCTAGCACTCTTTCTCTCTGCGTAATTTGACATAAATTCATTAAAGCTTGGTCGCCGGTCATCTTTGATCTCATGTTGATGGGTTCGTGGTTCTTCTGTTTCATTTAAACCAGCATATGGTGCAAGACCATTTATGTGAACTACTTTTGGTTTACCTTTTGGCAACTTCTTAATTCGGTATATTACGTCATTTATTTTCTTTTTAATTTCATACGGACCTTCCCATTGTCTTTGCAGTTTGGGAGACAAGCCTCGACGACGTTGTGGATTATAAAGCCAAACAAGATCACCTACTTCATAGCTTTCACTCTTGCATCGAGAATCATATTGATCTTTCATTCTGTCACTGGCTATCTGGATGTGTTGTCGAGCAAGTTCATGAATGTTGTTCATTCTTAACTTCAGGCGGTCGACATAATCTTCGCTTGCAACATGTTATTCGGAAGGTCTGCAGCCAAACTCTAGGTCGCAGGGTAAACGAACTTCACGACCTAACATCAGGCAGGTTGGAGTCTGGCCTGTAGTTTCATTCACGGCCGAGCGGTAGGCCATTAGGAATAAATGAATGTGCTGGTTTCAATCTCTTTGATGTTCTGATACAACTTTGGACAGGTATTTACCCATTGTTCGGTTCATTCTCTCGACCATTCCATCTGATTGCGGATGCAGGGGTGTCGTTCTGGTCTTATTGACACCAATCAATTTACAAACGTTTTGGAAAAGGTTTGACTCGAAGTTTCGCCCTTGGTCTGAGTGGATCTCCAAGGGAACACCAAATCGGCTAAAGAATTCTTTAATAAGTACCTCTGCAACGGTAGCAGCTTCTTGATTTGGTATCGCATAGGCCTCAGTCCATTTCGTAAAATAATCCATGGCTACCAGGATATATTTATTTCCATCATTTGTTTCTGGAAGTGGACCTGCAATGTCGATTGCTACTCTTTCCATAGGGCTACCAACATTGTACTGTTTCATGGGTGCCCTCTTTTTACCAACTGGACCATTACTGGTTGCACACAGTTCACATTTCCGGCACCATCTTCTTACATCATCTTTACAGTTCACCCAATAGAACCGTTCTCGAACCTTTTGCAGAGTCTTCGTAATATCAAAGTGTCCACCTGATGAACCGTCATGCAACTGACGTAAAACTTCTGACACTTTACTTTTAGGTACAATCAACTGAAGCTTAGTTTCTGTACCATCATCGTTCTCAAAGGTTCTATACAGAAGATCATCTTTCAGCACTAGGCAATTCCATTGGCTCCAGTAACACTTGACTTCTGGACTACATGCACTAATGTCTTGCCAAGAAGGTCTTTCACTTCGACGCATCCAATCCAATACTCTTTTTATACATGGATCATCTGCTTGAGCGTCTTGTAGCTGTTGAGGCTGCCATTGATCATTAATGTTCGTTCTTCTAATTTAAGACAATGATTACGATTTGCACTGTATGACCGTCTTGACTGAGCATCAGCATTTGAATGACTTTTTCCAGCCCTGTGTTCGATTTGTTCTAGCTTTCTGACTGTTGTATTATTTTCTTGCAATTTACGGCGAATGTGACCTACGTCGCCATCATTCGAACATCTGGTTTCGTGTGTCTTCGGCATCATGTTACGAACTACTTTCCGTACGATTTCCTCCAGACGTTTCTCGTTTTGTTCGTCGCTCTCTTCAGAGGTTCGTACTCGATAGCTACGTGAAACTTGACTAGCTGTTTCATGTTCCAAGGCAATAGCGAGCGCTTCATCTAAAACTTTCGGTCTTGCTAGTCGTAAAGCTTTCTGTAGTTCACTGTCTCTTAACCCATTGACGAAGGCATCTACAGCAATTTCTTCC
The DNA here is from genome assembly GCF_040954645.1 of Diabrotica undecimpunctata. Lineage (NCBI taxonomy): Eukaryota > Metazoa > Arthropoda > Insecta > Coleoptera > Chrysomelidae > Diabrotica > Diabrotica undecimpunctata. Next base: position 71,554,600 of record NC_092803.1, on the reverse strand, counting down.
AAAATGTTGTCTGGTGCCTCTGGATATGCCAACAACGCTATACGAGCAATATCTGCTTCAAATTCTTGCAAACTCTCACTTGCTCGTTGGATTCTACTTCTTATTTGTACTTTGTAGACTGGTTGTAGATGGGCATCTCCGTAACGTTTATCTAGTCGAGTGAACAAGGTCTGGTAACATTTTTCTTGACCCTTAGGAATCGATCTTAGGATATCCGCAGCATCACCTCGTAAAGCAGCAGTCAAGGAAACAGCTTTTTCTTGTTCTGTCCAATGATTTGCTGTCGCAATAGCTTCAAATTGTCTAAGGTATATGGACCAAGAAGACGTTCCATCAAATGGTGGCAATTTGAATCTCATATTATGTGTCGTTTCGTCTCTAGGTGATTCTTCTTTCACTACCGGATCTAAGGCTATTGTGTTAACTGGTGGTAGCACTTTTGTATTAGTTATCATGGCCTCTAATTGTTTGATCTTCTCTTCTACGTCTCCTATCTTGTCGTTTACATTTTTCTGTATCTTATCGAATTTTCTCGAAACTTCTTCAAATTTCTCATTGTTTTGAATACATATTTCTTTAATTATTTGTGTATTTGTATTTGTATTCGAAGTCTCGTCGAATCTTCCAAATACATTTTCGAATGTTTCATCGAATCTTTTGGGAACATTCTCTAATTTATTATTATCTCTTTTAGAAGATTCTTCAATTTTTTTCGAGACATTCTCAAATTTTCCATCAATTATTTTCGTTAAAACTGCTTCTTCTGTTGATTGAAACTGGAATGTCTCTGGGTCTTCTCCATTCTTGTTAAGCACAGTCTTCAGTCGTTCTTGGAGTATCTTCTTGGACCCACTGCAGTCTTCATCGCGTTCTTCTAGCTGCTCACGCAACTGTTTTATTGACAGTTCTACTAGCAGCATCTTTGGTCAGGCACGCGTACTTTTTAAAATGTTCAAAAGTCTTTTTCAAAAGTCACTGCTGAATTTATATTTCAATAAATCAATTATCCTCACACCGTGACACCACTGTAGCGAGATTAAATAAAACGAGCGGTTCGAATTTATATACATATATTTATTTATAACTTTACAGTTCGGTACTCTCTTATCAACTCAACTACTTCTAACATTATTACCTATATATACCAAAAGTATTATGTTCGAGAATATTCTGGCGTAGTCCCACCTCTAATTCACCTACGTGACCGGTTATTCTCTCTCGCACTCGATACACCGAGAAGCTTCTGGAAGGGTACAGAGATGCAATGCAACCGTTACCTGGGCCATGTCGAGGGCATGTTCGTAACAGTACTATCGTAGGAAATGATGATGAAGATCTTAATACTTTGTTTTACTTTGAAGGTAAAAATTAAATATTTAAATAATAGATTAAATCCATAATAACATTTTTATTTTAGAAAATTCCGAAACTAGTCTAAACAATGCTACTAATGCATTAGAGAAAAGCCGTGCGACGATACATAGAGTTTTAAAAAACCAGAACTATAAGCCGTACAAAATATTATCGGTACAAGAACTTACCGATGGTCATAAGAGAAAGCGTTTACAGTTCTGTCAAGACATGCTTACAAATTTGAACAATGATCCTAATTATTTTTATAACATTTTATGGGCAGATGAATCAAATTTTTCAACTTCAGGCATTTTTAATAGAAAAAATTGGTATTCGTGGGAACAGAAAAATAATAGAAAAAGAAAAATTAAGCAAATAAAAAAGTTAGGAAGAAAATCAATAAATGTGTGGTTCGGAATATTTCAAAACAAAATAGTTGGACGATTGTTTTATGATTATAAATTAACTGGGGAATCATATTTGGACACAGTCATTACAGAAGTGGATGAGTTATTAAATCAAAATTATACACAAAATTAATTAAATAGTATGATATGGCAACAAGATGGAGCACCGCCTCATAATGTCGTAGCTGTTCAAGAACATTTAAATAATCAATTTAATGTGTGGATCGACAATAAGGGTACCATTACATGACCACCAAATAGTCCCGACTTAACACGATGTGATAGTTTTTTATGGGAATTTTCAAAAGAAAAAGTGTATTTTGATTCAAACACAAATATTAACACTATCACGACAACAGTCCGCGCGGAAATTGAAAATTTAAATGGTCATAATAACACATTATCTGACGCATTAGAAAATTTGAGACGAAGATATTACTTTTGCATTGATAACAATGGAGGGCATTTTGAGCATCTATTGCAATCTTAAATGTAGTATTGTATCATAAATGTAGTATAGTATCTTAAATATAATATTGTAAGTCATTAATTTTGTTGACTTTCTAAATATATTTTTTCTAAATATATTTTTTTCTTATCTTAGTATAGTATAGTAGTACCATATGCCATTATAGAATAAAACTAATGCTACACTATGTTATATATTTGTAATCAGGAAATGCAGGGCAACTCAAAACTATAAAAAATACAGGTGTTCCATTTGAAATATTGAAGATGCATTTTATTAGGCACTTATTATGCCCTCTATTACTTTCTCTGAAAATGTTTTTCATTTTCTGCCTTCAAATACCCATGTACCCATGTTAAAAATAAGGGTATTCCGATGATGAATAAATAATATTTGTTGAAAGTTAGTAATTGTACTAACCGTGGAAATCTTTAAATTTATTTCAAAATACAATAAACAAAGTTACGTGTTACAATTTTGATTATACTGAACTTAAGACTAAAATATAATGAATGAAAATAAAGAGCGACAAGTGCTTTTATAATATTAGTAACTGCTGACTCAGTGGGAACGTGTAAAAACCTTAGGTCCCGCTGACTCTGCATGTCTCTGAAAATATGCTCAGCAAAATGAACTAGCAGAACAAAGGAATATCCATTGATGGAGAATATCTTGGCCATCTAAGATTTGCAAACGACATCATTCTGATTGCTAATAATCCTGCAGAACTACAAGAACTTATAAGCGACCTAAATGCAGCTAGCAATGATGAAGTTTATCTAAAAATGAACTCGACAAAAACAAAAACCATGTACAACGAGCTAGTGGATGTCCAAAATATAATAATAAACAACACTGCACTTGAGACAGTAGACCAGTATGTATACTTGGGACAATTAATACATAAATCTAGCTTCTTACTTCCAGAAATCAACAGAAGATTGAAACTACTAGCTTGGATATCTTTCGGTAGAAATGCAGTTATATTCAAATCGAAGATGCCAATGCCCCTGAAGAAAAAAGCATTAGATCAGTGTATACTACCTATCATAACATACAGCTGCGACACTTGGACACTAAAGAAAGAGATAATATCGAAACTAAAAGTCACTCAAAGGTCAATGGAGCGATGCATGCTAGGTATAACAAAGAGAAATCGAAAAAGAATAAAATGGATCAGACAGAAAACCAAGGTTATTGATGTAATCCATAGAATTAAATCTTTAAAATGGCAGTGGGCGGGACATTTAGCGAGAAAAACTGAGAATAGGTGGTCCACTAGAATTACACTCTGGTATCCACGAGGCGTCAAGAGACCAAGAAGACGTCAAAATTTAAGATGGAACTATGACATAAGAAAACAAGCCGGTACAACATTACAAAGCGAATTTTAGAGAATCGTGGGCAGGTATGAAGAAAGAATATGTAAGGTAGGCTACACCTTAATCGGTAGAATATGCTAAATGCTGAGAATGATGATGATGACAATATATATATATATATATATATATATATATATATGTATGTATATATATATATATATATATATATATATATATATATATATGTATGTATGTATATATATATATATATATATATATATATATATATATATATATATATATATATATATATATATATATATATATATATATATATATGTATGTATGTATATATATATATATATATATATATATATCACACTTTGAATATATGGTAGAGATAGAAAATGCGGCACAATGGGCATACCAATACAAGAGACTACATTACATTCACTATTTTTCTCAGACGACCAAGTTATTTTTGCACACGAGAGGGAGGATGTGGAATATATGATAAGAAAATTAAAAGCAGAATATGAGCTATGAGAACTCCGGATAAATATGTGTAGGACCAAATAATATAGTTTATATAAACTTTAGTTTAGAAGAAGAGACTATAAAGAGTTGTAAGACTTTTAAGTATTAAGGTCAGTGATAAGCCGAGATGGTACTTGTATGAATGATATAGAAATAAAAACAGCACAGAAAAAAAGAACTTCAAAGAGTGACATGAAACAACACTTTAACCATAGAAATAAAAAAAAGGATCTTTCACAGCATAGTGATGAATATTACCTTATATGGAGCGAAAGTATGTTCAACAACTAACATAAATGCAATAATTAAACTGGACTATGAGAATATGTCTACAATTTACTAGAGCGGATATAATAAGAGAGATGAAATAAAGAACAAAATGGAAGTAGAATGGTTAATTACAAAAAGTTGGAAAACAGAGCTGACCGAGGTTTTGGTCAAATTGAGCTAGACTTATGTGCTCATGCTTTTATAAAGTCACCAGACCACTATTATGAAATCTATTCTAAGAAAGGGCAAGTTTGCAAGCTGGGCTCTGTGGACTTTGTATGACAGAAAACATGGAGCACTTTCACTCAAGATAGTTATAGGCATCAGTGAAGCCAAAAGAATAATCATAAAATCTTGTATAATACAGAGGTTTTCTACAGAAACAGAAAAGTTTACTTCAACCAAAGAAAAAACTAAGTAACATAGTACTGCCGAAATTGCCAATAAAGCATGCTGTTAAGAAGAAAAAACTGGATAGCTTATCATAATTTTTAGTCAGTTTGTCAGGCAAAGAATGGGCATTAGATCCAGAGTTAACTTAGTTAGATTTAATTGTGAAAGATCAGTATCGTGGAAATATAATTTAAATTTGAAGATGGAGAAGAATGTTGCTGTCTTCTGAAGTTCGACATACATGTTATATAATTTTTTTTACTATATTGATTTTCAAACACGCTTTTTTAGTTCATATTTTTATTTTAAATATTTAGGGACAATCAAACTACATTTTGTTCTTTAAAGACAATTAAATGGCGTTTTCTTCTATCAATAAATTTTTTTAAACTAATAAAGCTTTTTGTTACTTGTAGATAGGACAAATTAATATATAAAAAAGTACATTTTCTTATATTTTGTGTTTTTTACCTTTATTAATAATTGAGTGGCAGTTTTTCTCATTTCCTTAAAAATGTAAAAAAATAAAGTGCGATTTTACATAAATGTAAAATGAAATATACATCCGACTACTCATCCCAAGAAAAGCTATAACGACATAAATCAATTTATGACAGAAACATACTTTTATAGATAAAAGACGTATATAAAAAATCACATTCCATATTTCATATACGTCCAAGGCATAGAAAAGAATGGAGTAGATATGGGATCTAAATACGGAAAATAGAATTTTACAAGTGAAATATTAAAATTAAAAAAAAATTAAATAGGGTACTTAGTTGATCGGAGAGTTGAGCGCCAACTATTTTTAGAATAAAAACAGATAAATAAACGAGAAAGTTAATAAATGAATAAAAGCAAGAGACATTAAAATAAAACAATTATTTGTTTATATAAAGGTAACAAACTTGTTATTATTTTATTATAATTTTATTAGAATTATTTTATTGTTAATAAAAAAGAAACAGTAATACTTTTTAAGTATTAGGATATGGCACAAGCCCCTACTCTAAGGGTGTTAAATTTAGCGATGCAGTTTTTACGTAACACAATGTTATTTTAAAATTTAGAATTGACATGTTTTGGGTTTTTTCAAATACGCTCTCATTGATATAATGTGTTTATTCCATTTGAACGTTTTACTCAATGTGTATAGTTTCATTGACCCATATTCATCAACAAATATTTCTAAACATTTCTGGGTACTTATCTATTTATTATTGATTTTTTTTCTTCTTCTTCATGTGCCTTGTCCGTTCCGAACGTTGGCAATCAACATGGCTATTCTGACTTTGTTTACGGCAGATCTGAATAGTTCAGCAGATGGCAATCCGAACCATTGCCGCAAGTTTTGGAGCCACGCGTGTCTTCTCCTCCCTGGACCCCTTTTGCTGTCTATTTTCCCTTGAACGATCAGTTGTAGTACTCTATATTTATTATGTCTCATAACGTGACCCAAGTATTCCAACTTTCTTTTCTTTATACTTATTCCTACCTCTCTCTCTTTACCTATCCGGCGTAGTACCTCTTTGTTGGTCACGTGCTGAGTCCAGGATATACGTAATATACGTCGGTAAGCCCACATTTCGAAGGCCTCTACTTTTTTCATCAATGTTGCGGTCATTGTCCACGCCTCCATTCCATATAACAAAACCGGGAATACATAACATTTCAGAAGTCGAATTTTGAGAGGTAGGGTGAGGCTTTTAGAGGTGAAAATTTGCTTCATGCTAGTGAACGATGCTCTTGCCTTTTCTACTCTTATACGTATTTACTTCGCTTGATCCCAATTTGAGTTAACTGTTGTTCCCAAGTAGATGTACGAATCCACGTGTTCAATTCTTTCATTGTCTAATATCAGTTGCTGTGGTGGTTGTTGGGTTTTGCTTACTAACATCCATTTGGCTTTTGTGATATTTAGTCTGAGTCCGTATTGTGCACTTGTTTTTTGTATCTTACTCATTAGGCAACTCAGTTCCTCCATGCTAATCACAGTGTCATCAGCATACCTTATGTTATTAATTATTTCTCCATTTATCTTTATGCCTTCTGTGCTTTTCTCCAGCGCTGTCTTAAATACTTCTTCTGAGTATATATATTAAAGACAATAGCAGACAAGATACAGCCCTGTCGTACCCCTTTCTTGATCTCAATTTTATTGGTCAATGTAGATCCTACTTTCACTTTAGCTGTTTGGCCCCAACAGAGACTCGCTATTGTTCGAATGTCTCTGTAATCGACTCCGATCTTATGGAGAACTTCAATTATCTTTTCATGCTTTACGTTATCGAATGCTTTTGCGTAGTCTATAAAGCATATGTGCACGTCTTTGTTCATATCTCTGCAGCGCTGTAGACCTGTAGACCTGTAGACTAAAAAGTGCTAGTGCTTCTCTTGTCCCAAGAGAATTCCGAAAACCAAACTGCGAATCTCCAATGTTATCCTCGCATTTTTTGCTTATTCTGTTGTAAATAACCTTGGTGTATGCCTTCGAAATGTGGTTAATTAGACTTATCATCCGATGTTGATCACAAGACTTTGCTTTTGGTTTTTTCGGTATGGCAACAAAAGTTGACTCTAGCCAGTCTTCAGGAAACTCCCCGCTGTTATAAATATTGTTAAAGAGTCTGACGAGTGAGTCTAGAAATTGACTGTTTGTTTCGCACAGCATTTTCAATACTTTCCCATATACGTTATCGTTGCCTGGTCTTTTGTTATTTTTAAGACCCTTTATAGCATTCTCCACTTCTGATTTTAGAATAGAAGGGCCAGTATCATCATTGCTCAGTGTATACCCACTAGGACGGTCATTATTAAACAGTTGTTCCACATAAGTTTCCCAGATTCTAACTATTGATTGATGATTGATTGATGACAGATTGATTTTTTAACTTTTATAATTCAAAAGATAATATTTCTCGAAACTGAATTTGTTTTCTCTTTATGCACAAATAAGAATCTCTTGATACAAAAACACAGCCCGATAATAAGAAACGCATACGGATTCTTTTGAAAAAATTAATGAAACATCACTTTAACATTAGCGAAATTTTAATGGTGCAGTTTTGACCGATATAAGAATTTTATTATACTTTTTCTTTAGCGTTTTTTATTAAATAAACGTACTTCGTGTGCTCTCTGTTCTGCCTCGTTTTCGTTCGATCGTAAAAATGTCCTTTGTTGGTAAAACCAGAATAAACGCCTTAATTAGATAGCTAAATTGTTCTCTTATAAACTGTAATTCCTGTGGGTAATGATGTAGTGGTGGTACTTATTCCAGATCAAAAAATTCTGTTTCATTACAGTTTTTAGGTTATTTTATGTCATTCTTCATCTTGCTAGCCCCACGTCGATTTGTAATACGATTCTCGTGGTCATTTGGACAATTTTAATTTCATCAGTGCTAAATTAACTGTTTTTATCAAAATATATAGGAATTTAATAAAAGTTTCAGTGTTTCGACATTCAAATATATATAGATCTGCTAATATTCCCTTAATGTAGAATCCCCTATGTATATCATAAAAATTTTATAAGGTTTTTATTTAACACTGCATTTTCATTATCGATTTTTAACCAAGTATAAAATGTAATCCTGTTATTTATTTACACTTGCAGATATTTCTAACAAACGCAATCGCTATCCTTTTTTTACGCTTATCTCTTTATCTTACATGAATTTAAAATAATTAACTGTTTTTCAACCGGATGATAGGTTAGAAATATTGGAAATTGAAGCTTATTACGACTCAGATAAAACGAAGACAGCGTTTTCCACTAAAATATCAAAGGTTAAGGCGGTTGGATGCTACTGCGAGAGAAACTATTTAAGCTCCAGTTTTGGCTGTGACGGAGTCGACTTGAATTTGGGAAGTGGGTTTATTTCGCGCCGGTGTTCTAGCGCCTCGAAGCTCCCCGTCAATTTTCCTTTATTATCATTTGGTTTATCTGAACATGAAATCATTGATATTACTTTCATTAAGATGGGGTAAAATGAAATTACAAATTCTCTTTTACGTAGACGATGCAATATTGATGGCCCAAACTGAAGATAGCCTTCAAAGACTAGCTCACTGATATAACACAAAAGCAAGAGTATTTAAAATGAAGATTTTAACTCAAAAAGTTAGAACAATAGTAATCAGTATTTAAAAAAATGCATATAATAGTTTTCAAATTCGAATTTATTTCTTGATTAATGGTTCAAATACCTTCATACCTGATATTACCAAAATGCTGTTATTCTTATCTTATCCATATCCTTTCGTTTTTTTAAGATGGCGTCCGATAGTCAAGGCGCAGTTTTAACAGCAAATCTAAATAAGATAAAACAGTAGGAACTAATTGACATAACAGTAAATTTTAAACTAACACTGTCCGGTTCTAATCGTCGGTTATCGGAGTACTTTAATAGATTAACACTAACAATGTAAAAAGATCTTAAAACTTTCAATGTTGAACATAACACAGACGATATTGTGTGTAATCAGTGTATAGATAAACAAGAAACTAAGTAAAATGAAAAGTGAACTTGCAGCAGTAGTAAACTATTATTCCATTTAGAAAAACGTACGAAGGAGCAACAGTATAATAAAAATGCAGCCATACCCATACCAACGTCATCTAGCAAAAAAAAAACTGTAATTAAAGCAGGCCCGAGCAACTCAAGTTCTACGAGTCAAGAAGTATTGTAAATTGTCATTAAACAACAACACAAGTCTACCTCACTTATACATGAGTAATAAACAAAAAGAAAATAAAAACAATCTAAAAACAGACACTCATCTTGGAATACCCAATCGAACAAAGAAAACGAATACAAGCATTTTATTGGAAGCAACGAATCGTCTACTGTAAACACCATTCCTAGACAAGATCATGTACCTACATGTGTCCCGCATAGGTGTTGATATGAAAGCCGCTGATCTTCTAAAATTCTTGGGTGAGACGGTACCCGATATTACTTTTAACTGCGTCGAATGGCATAGAACTGACAAATACTCTACATATAAGTTACCTTTCCATTTCGATAAAAGGAAGAAGGCTACAGACCTAATATTTGGCATCAAGAAGCTCTAGTTGAGAGAGTCAACTTCAAAAGAAATTTTCAGCACATAAAGAAGACGGAGGAAGAAACCTAGAAACTTCTACAAGTTTTTATCAAAATAAACTAATTCGACAAGGTACGGTAAGAATGTTTCATGTACATTTGCAGTGTATTTCAAATAAAGTTGATTTGATCAATGCTTTTCTTGTGGATCAAACTTTCTATGATGGTATTTTTCGAGCACTAGCAAAGTGAAGAGCATCGATCACAATTTATGTGAAAGAAAATCTTATGTATTCTTCTATTAATTGTTCTATTTTAATTGAGTACAGAACGGGTAAGTGGCTTTGACTTATTTTTGATGAACTTTGAGAATGTCATAACATACTGGCTTAGTAAAGCAGACAAACTGATCATACTGTGTGATTTAAATATAAATTTTAAAATTGAATCTGAATCTTTTGATATTCAAAACCGATTAATATCTTTTGGTCTAAAAGTAATTATAAACGATTATACTAGAATCACATACCAGTCCAGTAGTGGGATACAAAATATTATCACACATTTTTCTGAAAGTATCTATAAAATGGGCGTATTTGAACCTTGTTTTTCTGACAATCGAGGCTCAATTTTTATTTATTGACTCTGAGCATAAAGTTGTTGACACTAATCAAACATTTTATTGCTTTACTACTTCTGGTCTAAAGAAGTTTAGACGTGCGCTAGCTAGTGCAAAGATGAACTTTTTCTATGATATTGATCCCGATTTTTTGATAGTCTTTATTACCGAAACTTATAATAACTTAATGGTAAAGCACTTTCCACTAAAAAATAAGACCAACTGCTGAAAAAATACCCGTGCAATGTTTAATAATGGATTAGGGTCTTACAAATCTAATCTTTCTCTTATTAAACATATTGCAAATGCCACTAAGGTTACCGATTTTTTAAAAATATATGAACAACAAACATTTAAATATAATCGGCAACTACAAAATGCTAAAAAGTCAGCTTACTGTAATTTTAATACATTACAACAATCAACCTAGAGACTGCTGGAAAATAATTAATTTCGAAAGAAATAGTACAGGATCCAATTTGATATAACCTGATCTACTTTCAGACGAAATAAATCATTTTTTACTACAATTACAGAGAATATAATTACATCTCTTCCCACTATTAATATCGATGTCCTCTTCAATTTTATAGAAATTATTCTTCTCCAAGCAAGTCCTTTTTTGTCTCGTTGTGGAAGAAGAGGTCTCTCAAATAATAAAGTCTCTTTAGTAATTCTAATTGTAGGGACGTTTACGAAATTAATAGCAAATTAAAAAAAAACTTGGCAAATAGTTTAACACCTTTCACTTATCTTATTAATTTAATTCTATCAACTGGAGTATTTCCGGAAGTATTAAAATACTCAAAAGTACTACCTATCGACTAAACTGACAATTACAGACCCGTAAGCATCGTTTCTACTTTTGGGAAAGTGATTGAAAAGGTTATCAAACAACAATTATTTCTATTTTGAGTCCAATAATTAGGTACTTTAGCAACTCATAACATGGATTCAGGAGTGCTCGTTCTACTACGTACGTGGTATATAAAGCCGGGTACACACATGCCAGTAAATTGAGAAAGTAGCTAGCATGCCTATGCCAGCAACTGGCAAACCCCATTTGCTAGTAATTGGCATGCTAGTAGCTCGCTTTCTATACTGGCAAGACGAAAAAGCAGAGTAAATTTTTACACATGCTAGTGCTAGTAAACAATCGAGTAGTTTTCATTTGAAACTAAAGTATTTGTTTTGTAATTAAAAGTTTTTGAGTTTCTAACAAAAAAAGGGGATCCGTGGAAGGTATTCGGAATGAATTCAACAAGCAAATATTGCTAATTACCACAGCTATTCCTAGAAATTTAATAATGAATCGGGAGCGGAACTTAAAAAAGAGCAAAATTTGGTTGAGAAATTAGATTGGTAGGCGAGAAAATCTTGGAGCAATTTTTTATTTTGGCCTTTATCTCCTTTATAATAACACATTCACCCATTCCCTCTTGAATTTTTGTGTAAGCATTTTAACGGACTATTTTATTTTTATATACAGATAATTTAGAATGTAAAAGACACTCCAATTCTCTATAGATAGCAATATATTTGATAGTTTTTTCATCACCCCAACGAAACATTTTTTAAATTAAAAAAATTTAAAAATAAAACGATTAACTTTTATCACCAGCACAACAAATTTGACAATTCTCTGCTAGCTACTGGCATGCCCGTACCGGTAGCGCGCGTTCACACATGCCAGTGACACTCCTCACACATGCGCCTTGCATCACACAGCATGCTACTAATAGCAAGAAAAATAAAATTCTTTGCGATTAGCTAGCATGCCAGGAACTAGCATGCCAGTTAACGTACACACTTGCCAGTTTGGGGACAGTAGCTGGTGCTTGCTAGGCACCAGTTTTTTCCCGTAGAAGACAGTATTTTTTTTTTTTTTTTTTGAATATTTTATACTGCTTTTCTTGCCACTTTAAATGCTGCTGCACCCTTTACAACAAAGGTAAAATAGTATAAGTAAATAATATTTTTAATTTAAATTGAAAAAAATGAAGAATAAAAAATTCCTCATTATAAATATCTTGTTATGTAATAAAGTTTGTAAATAAATATGCTTGTCATCATTAAAGCTTAATAATATTTACACATTAAAAAATTGTACTTTTTGTACCTCATGAGCAGATGATAATTGTTCTAACGGTCCCCCATTCCTTTTTTTCTAATTCAAAGTACTTGAATAAATTTAAAACGGATTCCTGTAGTTGTGAGGTGAAAGTTTTTCAAGGCATAATCTAAAAAAATTCAATAAAATATTTTTTGTAGCTGGTTTGTCTTTAGTTTCATGCGTGGAAGACAACGATGCTAGATAAAAAGTATGTGTTTTATCTCGCCAGCTATTAATGACGCACGGATAAAGACCGATGGACTTAACTATAATTAAAGTATATATTTTTAAATGGTTTATGGCGTGCATATTTTCTTCTTCATCTTCTTCCTCTTTATAAGCAATTCTGCTTGTTCATTGGCGGATTAATGTCACTGCATCTTTTGCGCGGTCGTCCGATACTTCTGCCGATTGGTGACTTATCCCTTGCTATTTTGACGACATTGGTCTCCTCCATTCTGCTTGTGTGGTCATTTCATTCTTTTCTTTTATTTTGTGTCCATTTATTTATACGCTGTACTTTACATTTTCTTCTAACGTCTTCACTTCTCTTTTGATCTATCAGCGCATGTCCTATAATTCTTCTCAGTACTCTCATCTCTGCCGTTTTCAGAAGCCTTTGCGTTGTGGCTGTGTCGGGTCTTGTTTCTGAGGCGTATGTCATTATTGCTTTTACACTGGCTTTATAAATTCTTGACTTCTCAGTGTCAATGTGTCTGTTTCGCCATATAGTGTTATTAAGGCATCCTGCCAGTCTATTTGATTTTTGTACTTGATCTTTTACTTCTTTGTCCAGGTCTCCATAGCTGGACAGTGTAATTCCCAGGTATTTTATTTCCATTACTTGTTCAATACTGATGCCATCAATTTCTATTTTACATCTGGTTGGTTCTTTGCTGACTACTATTGTTTTACTTTTCTGAGATGAGATAGTCATATTAAATTCTTTTGCTCTTATGTTAACTCTGTGGACCAGTCTTTGCAGACTATCTTCATCTTGAGCTATCAATATTGCGTCGTCTGCTTAACAGAGTATTTTGATTTCTTTGTTTCCCATTCTGTATCCTCTTCCTTTGTTAACGGTTTTGATGATTTCATCCATGATCAAATTAAGGGGCATGGGGCTCAATGAATCCCCTTTTCTTCTTTCGCTGCCTATTTCTATAGGTTCTGTAAGTTGTCCATCTATTCTGACTTCCATTTTGTTGTTTTGGTAGATGTTATTGATAGTTTTTATAATATTTAGGGGAACTTCTCTATTACACAGGAGATGAATTACATCTTTGAGTCTTACTCTGTGTGCTGTCAAACGCTTTCTGTTCTGCTTTTCAAATGCTGGTCTATTATACTCTAGCGATTTCTCAGTAATGTGCTTTATAACGAATATTGCATCTGTACACGATCTTCCACTACGAAAACCCTGTTGTTTATCTGCCAAACTTATTGTCTGATCTATTAGCACTTGTAAAATTTTAGTTGTAAGTTTTAGCGTAGTATTTAACAAGTTGATACCTCTGTAGTTTTCTGGCTGTTTTTTATCTCCTTTTTTGAATAGTAGAATAAGTTCGCTCGTTCTCCATTCTTCCGGTATTTTATTGTATTTTATAATTTTATTAATTAATTTTGTTAATTGTTCTGTCATTGCTGCTTCACAATATTTCAGTAACTCGATTGGTATCCCATCTTTACCTGCTGCTTTTCTGTCCATTAGGTTTTCAAGTATTTCCCGAACTTCCTGTACATTTATATTAAGTTCTTCATTTGTGGTAATTTCTGGTGTTTCTGGTTCTAGTGTCGTTTGATCTTCTTCTGGATATAGCTTTTTTAGGTAGTCAGTCCACGTATCCTTCTGTATGTGTTTTGGTTCTATTAGTTCCTTTACCTCCGTTTTTTGACCTCTAATGACCTCTTATATTTCCTTATGCAGACCGTAAAAATCATGTTAAATTTCTTTCGAAAAGTGTTCCCAGTGATCGTTTTTTGTTTTTCTTACAATTGATTGTGTTTAGTTTCTAATTGTCTTGTAATTATGGTATGCTTTTTTTATTTGGTTGACATGTATTTCAGGTAAGCTTTTTTCTTTTCTTTACATTTTTCCTTCACTTCTGTACAGAACCATGGAGTTCTTCGCCTTGGAAACGATTTATTTTTATTTATATCTCTTTCACCAAGAACTTCCTTTTCCAAGGCTAAGATATTAGACTTAATATTTGCCCAGTTTTCTTCGACTCCATCTCTTTCTGTGATATATGTATTTCTGTTTTTTTCGGTTATTCTTTTTTTGGAATAGGTATCTTGTGAAGTCAGCTTGTAAGCTTTCAACTTTTATCTTTTTGGTGTATTGTGGTGTTTTAATATCACATACATGTGTTTTCATTCGAATTTTGCACAATACCAATTTATTATCGGTTCCTATTTCTGCTGATGTTAGTGCTCTTACATCCAAGATTTGAGATTTGAGAGGGCTATAACTCATTATTCGACGGAATATAGTCTATCATAGATCTTTGTTCTCTACTGTTTTCAAAACTGTATTTGTATTTTTCTTTGTGAGGGAAAAATGTATTATTAATACGTATCTCGTTTATGTTGCATATCGAAATAAATGCATTATAGAGAAATATTCGCAGGGCTTGTAATCGCTCCCCCTCACTTTTTGACGACGGTGGAAGTCAATGTAGCTCTGGTAGCAATATAAGTAAATGCATATACATGCATATTTAACAAAAATAATATGCATATTATATATGCGCATATATCTTACTTTTCAGCCTGCATATTTGCCTAACTCTAGTAATCAGTATTAAACAAATTAGCATTAAACAAATAATGGACATAAGGGCATTGAAACAAGGGCATTGAAAAAGAAGGAAGATATTCACTGCAAACAGCAAATTCTATATTTTCTAAGACCCCTTGGAAAATGGA
Organism: Diabrotica undecimpunctata; assembly: GCF_040954645.1. Classification (NCBI taxonomy): domain Eukaryota; kingdom Metazoa; phylum Arthropoda; class Insecta; order Coleoptera; family Chrysomelidae; genus Diabrotica; species Diabrotica undecimpunctata. The sequence goes on along the minus strand of NC_092803.1, from coordinate 71,539,136 downwards.
TCCGGAATTAAATTGAAGAGGATTGGCGACAGTATACAACGCTGTCTGACTCCTTTGAGGATTTGATTCTCCGATGTAGTAATATTTACGACTTTTATGTGAGCTAACTGGTTCCAGTGCAGTTCATTTCACAGTTCTTGCACTCAGGTCTCAGGTGCACATACCATTTCTGAAATCATTGGTTTTACTTATGTTTTTATCAATCTTTCTTTATAGCCTAAAGTGTGAGATTAGAAATGCTTATAGTGAATGACACATAAGACTTATCAAACCGTACTTGTTACATCTTTTTGAGTTGGATTTTTTAGGTAGCGTGACTAATATTGCTCTAATGTTGTGACTTTTTTAATATTGTTATTTCCAATGCAATTGTCAGTATATGAACTATCATGCACTTGATGTCAAAACTTTCATCGATTTATCATTTATATATATATATATATATATATATATATATATATATATGAGGAACTAAAAATGAGTGATTTTAAAGAATGGCACTTTTTAATTTCTTTGTAAATATTTTAGTGCATATTATAGTGCATATGATTTATCGATGAGTCGAGTTTACTGCCTAAAGGTAAATCTTTCGTAGTATCAAAAAACAAAAACTTTTTAGAACTTTTATTAAAATCATAATATGAAAATCCGTCATACAAAGGGGCGGTTCAGACATCAGTCTTTATTCATGAGACTCCAACGTTTAAAAATCAACTAATATCATTTATCAATTTTTGTAAAGCCTCTTAAAAATACAAATGAAAACTTACAACAGTGTTTAAAACTTCAGTACTTATGAGTATAACAAATAAAAACAGTTTTATAACAACTAAAAACAGTTTTATAACATACAGTAGTAACTATATATTTAGGTATTAAAAACAATGTTTTTCAAAATAAATGAAATCAAAATAAACGTATTCAAAACAAGTTACGAAAAAAAACAGAAACATTAATAATTCTTAAAAGGAAATGCAAGTAACATAAATCATTTATTTTACAACGCCTTGTAAAATTGTCGATAATAGTTTGGAATAATATTTTTGTTAGCTGAATCTACTAGTCCTCTCTTCTTATTTTCTGAGATTCCGTTTCTTTTTTTTATAAGCAGATTGCAATCTGTAATTTTCGTCCAAAGATTTTGATGCACGGCTAGTAACTTTCACACACTTAAATTCATTTTCACCGTAAGATGTTTTATAGAAGAAGAATCCTTTGTGGTCAGCATCTACTTTTAAAATCTTTATATCTGCCATTTTCACACTCTCATTATCAGTATTTTTATTAAAATTTCTTCCCACGTCAAAAGCTAGCGACTTTAATTCGTAAAAACTTGTATGATCCATTTCTATGACTTAATAAGGTGATCCGTTTTTGCATTGCGAATAATTGAAATATATTGATCCCGTGTAAAGATAGGTCCTGATTTCAAAGTCTTTTTGTTTCTTTCGATAACAGAATGCACACTGTCACCTTCATTTTGCGTATGCCCTTTTATAAAAAAATTATGGGTGGTACTATTAATATGAGCAAAAGTAGAAACAGCGTACATGTACATACTGATAATAAATTTATTCTTTTGCTGTCCACAGCAGTTATTTGAGTAAAAATTATATCTTGTTTGGCTTCAGTTGTTAGATCTCTGCCAAGACTTTTTAAAAATTCTAAAACAGAGGTCCCTACTTCTATAGCTCCTCTATTTGCCTCTCCTTCATGCCATACGTATCAGAACGCATTTTTATTTTTCATCTCATAGATTGTAAAGTTAAAGGTATTTAGTTTTAAAACATAGTAAAAATTAGACACCTCTCCCCTAGGACATGGCATCACAGCCTGTAGGTCATAGACTGCTACGTTTAGTTGATTCTTTATCTTCTGCTTCTTTCTTGTCCTTATCCTTTTCTATTCTTGAGAGCTCTTTTTCTTTTAGATGGTCTCATATTTGGACTTCAGTCGATCTTTATCTTCCCCAGTTGCGTTATTGTAAACACAATCCTCGCACTGATCCTTCTTAGGTTGGTAAAATGCTATATTAAATTCTCCATTAAATATTCTATTAAACATGATCTAATTAGCACTTTTTTCTCTTTTTTCTTCACACTGTTTCACATAATCTCTATAAATGTCTGCAATAGTCTTACTTCCGTCAATATATTCTTTCCGCGTATCTGCTCGAAAGTAGTGACTTTCTATTTTTGGTATCGCCTTAATAAAATTTCTCAAACTATCTTTAATAATATTATCTACGCGACTGTGATTTCCATGTTTCCCTCGCAAATATTCCACTATAATGCCTGAAACGTCACTTCTTGATTTTTCGGTAACTGTTCGAATAAATCTATCAGATACATCCAGCGTCGACATGAAAAAACTCGAATTTCTTTTTTGCCGTCTTTATATTTCAAATAAAATGCGTTATTATTTCGTCGAAACAAACTTTACAGAAACACACAACCCTCATCTAAAAAATTTTGTAAGTTGTCACCCACCATATTAGAACTACACACCGACGCGCTAGCGGACGAACATCAATTTTCGTATCAACTAAAATTTTTCACCCTAAACTTCACCTAAACACTGCTTTAGAAACTGTTGCTATAACAACATGGTGTCCAGAACAAATCACAATATGTAGCTTATATATTCCTTCTAATTATACATTGACAAGCACTGAATTAGAAAACCTAATATCTCAAATTTCTGGCCCATTTATTATGGTTGGCGATTTTAATGCTCACAACATTATGTGGACAGGGTAATGACCGAAAGCCTAAAACTAGGAGGAAATAAGCTCTTACTGACACTTGCTAAACTGTTCAATAAATGTCTGTGCGAAGCGATAACACCGACGCAGTGGAACAACGCGAAAATCATCTTACTTCATAAGAAGGGAGATATCAGCGACCTTAGAAACTACCGCCCCATTAGCTTGTTGTCACAAGTATATAAGCTATTTACAAGAGTTATTACCAACAGGCTAGGAAGTACGTTGGATTTCTATCAGCCAAGAGAGCAAGCAGGTTTTAGAGCAGGATATGGCACGAATGATAATTTACAAGTAATTAAGAACTTAATAGAAAAGAGTGTTGAATATAAAAAGCCATTAGTCATGATATTTGTTGACTACGAAAAAGCTTTCGACACAATAAGTCATCAAAAGATGTTAAAAGCCTTAACAGAGTGCCGTATAGATCATCGCTATATAAACATGATAAAATACATCTATCAAAATGGGACAGCAAGTGTGAAACTGGCAGATAAAAAGACCAACGTGTTTAAAATAAAACGGGGAGTGCGACAGGGAGACACAATTTCGCCAAAATTGTTTACAACATTATTAGAGCATATGTTTAAGAACGCAAATCTGAGTGAAAAAGGAATTAATGTCAATGGAGAAATGCTTAGTCATTTGAGGTTTGCTGACGATATTGTCCTTTTTGCTGACAGAATCGATGATGCAGTATCGCAACTGGAGAAACTATACCTAGCCTCCCTACAAGTAGGATTAAAAATCAACCACACAAAAACACAAATCATGACAAATCTTGTGTTAAGCGAAAAGATTTCAGTAAATGGCATGCATATTGAAGAAACCACCTCATATAAGTACTTAGGACATGAGATACGCATAGGAAGAGATAATCAAACGTGCGAACTAAGCCGCCGCATAGGACTCACTTGGGTGGCATTCGGTAAGCTAAGCTATGTTATTAAATCAGAACTGCCTATGTGTCTTAAAAGAAAAGTATTTAATCAGTGCGTGTTGCCAGTACTTACATATGGTGCAGAGACATTAACACTAACCAAGAAAGTAAGAAATAAAATTTGTGTTACCCAAAGAGCCATGGAACGATCGATGTTAGGCATTTCTCGTAGGGATCGGATCACGAACAAGGAAATAAGACGGAGAACAGGAGTGACAGATGCCATAGAAAGAATTATGACCCTTAAGTGAAACGGGGCACATAGCTAGAATGTCGGATAACAGATGGACACAGCGAATAATACAGTGGAGACCGAGACAAGAAGGACATCAAAGTAAAGGTCGTCCACCAACAAGATGGTCTGATGACATAAAACGGATCGACAAAAATTGGATGCAAACAGCACAAAACAGAAATACATGGAAAAGACTGAGGGAGACCTATATCCAGCAGTGGATAGATCCGGCTTAAATGATGATGATGATGAACATTATGTGGGGCGTCAAAAATACATATGGTAAAGGTAAAATAATCGAAAATATCATTAACAATACTGATATTAACTTATTAAATACAGCAAATAGTACATACTTTCATATTGAGTTAGGAAGCTTCTCATCAATGGACTAAAGCTTATGTGATCCCAAAATACACCCGTTACTAACATGGCATACTCTAGACAGCTTATTCGATTGCAATGAAGTCATTGCAATTTACCTTGACATCGAAAGCGCTTTTGACTCTATACCGATTTCTGTGATACTAAACAAACTAAATTAAAACAATCTATCCGGTAATATAATAATATATTCGTTTATAAAAAATTTTCTCACAGAGCGATCCTTTAAAGTAATTACTAATGGCAAGACACAAGGATCTGTCTTAAGCAGCACACTAATTCTCCTTAGTATTAATGATTTTGGTGTATTCATAAACCATCCTGTGCAATACGGAATATATGCTGAAGACATAATATTATTCTGTCATGGAAAGGTCACATCCAGTACAAATACGTTAGTACAAAACACGCTAAGTCAAATAAAAAACTACGCCAGTTATCCGGCCTTAACTACTCCCCATCTAAATTTAAAGTTATTCATTTTATCAGAAGACAAAACACGCCATCTTCAACCATTACTCTGAATGGAAATTTTCTCCAAGTAGTAAACCAAATAAAGCTTTACTTTCGATAAAAAACGTTCCTGGAGACCACACATTCAAGAACTTAAGGGTAGCTGCCTTCAAAGAATGAATCTCCTAGTACTAGCTCATTATAGTTGGGGAGCCGATGAGGAAACACTACTAAAAATATATAGAGCTCTTCATATTCGCTCCAAACTTGACTATGGTAGTCTTCCCTACATGTCATCAAGCGAAATTACTACTATGTTCACTAAATGTAGTCCAAAATACTTCCATTCGACTTTGTTTCGGAGCATTCCGATCCAGTCAGATGGAAAGCATTCATGTAGAATGTTTAGAACCTTCGCTTCATCTAAGACGACAACAACTTTTACTATTCTCTATTTGGCTAGAGTTTCAGCAAATCTCACAAATCCCACAAGAAACGTCATCTATAATAGACAATTACCAGTTAGTAATAATTCTAGAATTGTACCGTCCACTATACAGATGTTAATTCCTTATTTAGATATTAATCTGTTGTCGACCAGCCCTTTCACGGTCCCTTAAACTCCTCAATGGATAAATAAACTTCCAAATTGCAATATCGAATTATCCAAATATAATAAGAATGGAATATTACCTTCCATTATCAAACAAAGATTATATGAAATACTACATCAATGCTACTTTGATAAGATCCTTTACTCAGACGCATCTAAGACTGAAGAAGGTGTTGGCTGTGCTGTTACAATGACTACAACCACCGTCAACTTATTTTGACGCTCAAGCAATTGCATTATTTATACTGCTGAACTATATGGAATACTAAAAGCGGTGAAAACTCCATTCAACGAAAATAAAACTATAGCAATCTGTACGGACTGTCTGTATGGAAATTGTACCTGTGTCAATGACCATTAGCTGTCGAGACACATATTTTCGAGAGAAAAAAAAAATAATTTTATTTAATTATCCTTGTAAGTTTTGAAATATGTTTTTCCTTTGTATTATACGACTGTTAAAGTATAAATTTTAATGAATGTTGTTGAATGTTCGTATATGATGTAGATTAGAAATAAGTATCTAGGTTTGTTTTGTTCATTTTGTAAAGATAAATTACTACAGGTTGTACAATTGTTTTTAAGATTTTTTTAAAGTCTCTAAACATCATGTATAATATCTATTGGCTTTTATTAACAAGACAAGCTTCTAATTCCAGTATTAACAACTCCAGCCATTTCTGTCTATTTAATGCAAATAAAATCAAAATAACGTCATTGGTATTTATTTTTTCTTAATGTATTGAACGTTAACGTGGAAACAAACACGACCTTTCTACAGGAGGGTCTTGTTCCTCCCTTTATGCCACTCTCTTTTAATAACGAAAGACTCAAGGGCGTTTCAGTCTCGTATTGCTCTCGCGAATTCGATTTCTTCCTAGTAGGACGGGTGGAACTGGTGTCTTGAAAGGGGAACCGGACGAAATAAAAGGAGCTAAGGGCATTCCTGTGTCAGACAAAGGTCACTGCTTGTCTGGCTCCGGCTCTTTATTTGTTCCTTGTCTGAAACAACAAGGACCTGTCTCGAGTACTACCTATGTTTTGCTAATACAAGGTGATCAAAAAAACTAAACAGGAATCTTAATTTTCGACATAATCTATTAAATACTCTTTTAAATTGAAAAAAAATTTAAACTCATTTTAAATATATAACATATTTAAGTACATACATAAATAAATATATTCTTACACAAGTCGTTCAGAAATTTCGGTAAGTTTAAGCTAAGTCGAAACATTATGACAAAGGAAAAAAATATGTAATATCATTTATAAGTATATCGCGGTGGGAACAATAGTTTTAAAAAAATTTTAACGTAAATTATATAGTATTATAGAATCTCCAATTAAAATAGAAAAACAAAAAATGAAAAATATACGTAAACTAAAAATCTTATGAAAAAGACAGTCAAGATTTGATCTTGAACATCTTTATCAACGTCTGCTTTGCCTTGCAATTTTTAGAAGGCTCAGATTAAGGCAGAAATCTGAATTGTGTTTCGAAACTATTTTACGGATTTAAAAATCTTATATTGAAGTAAAAGCTTTGGATGTATATTTTGGTATATTTTTATTAAAATTTATAACAAATTATCCAAACGGAATACAATTATCCAGTCGAAACATCATGAATAAAACCTGGACAAAATTATTTTCATGTTAAAATGATAATTAGGTAAAATCTTAACTGCAAAAGTAATAAGTATGTGATAAATACATCTTAAGAATAGTTGGAACTGTCTATATATCTAAGTATAAAAACCCTTAGATTAATTGTAAAACATTACAATTCAAAATTTGCTGACACGAGATCTATGTTGTATGATATCACTTAAGAACGTATTTACCTCTACTCGAAAAATGGACAACTTGGTTCAAGTTTTGAAATTAGCCAACTTATATCATTAAGTTAAATTAATTAAAGTATAGTAGGATCGTTTTAGCCTGTCGCATAATGAATTAAAGTGTCTGTTCAGATTTGCCTCAAGTAGTCACCGGTTCTCAAATTAAAAATGTACGGTTTTCTTAATTTGATAATGCGACTATTAGGGATTTTTTTAATAAAATAACTTTGTATTATTTTATATTATAAATTAAATATCATATTGTAAATTGGTAAACATTGAGTATGAAATATACAGGGTCATTCACGCAACATGTTGGTTAAAAGTTTTCAAAGTTCTGGTCGTCACTGGTTTCTGCAAACTTGGAATAATAGGTTATGCAAAGCATTCTTCATTTTTTAAATATTTGCATTCTTCTAGCACTTCCGGTTGTACCGGGAGTCGCCATTAAGTTTCTTATTTTAAATAGAAACTGTGCTTTTTGTTTGATTTTGAATTTTATTGGGATACCATTCTCGAAAAAATAGCCGTTTTTGAGATATTTAAAGTTTTTGAAAAATTTTTCATATTACACATGCAACTTCAAAAATTAATATTGTGGTTAATATTTATGCTAAAAAGACAAAAATTCTTTTTCAGCGTGTACTAAACTCTATTTTTATTTAAGTATAAAAAAATTTGCCAATGTTAATACTGGGTGTTCAAAATTTTGTATTATATTTTTATTTTTATATATTTTATAAATATATCTATAAAAATATATATCTATATAAAAGAAAGACTTATTCCTACTTCCCACATACACCTTCCCAAACCCACCGAGGTAGGTTGTCCTCCTGCGGTACAACCAGCCCTGGCTTTCCTCCGCCCCCTGGTCTTTGGAGCCAGGTCTCGACTATTTCGCGGTATCCCCCGTCAGGCAATGGGAGATTGCCGTGTATTTACATTTAAGTGATAGGCTAGCCCATTTGGCTTTATCACTAGCGGTCAAAGCAATTGTTCGGCGATCTAATGATGGTTGTGTGTGCCCATACTTGCTTTCTCTTTTCTGCACCAAGTGCAGTCGAGAGCGAGCAAGCATCGAATTTTTTCACCCGTCGTCCAATACCCAGTCATTCTTCCAGTCATGTCCTTAATCTACCTTACTTGCTAATCTAATTTTTTTGGTGCTTGCATTCAAGAGCGTCGTGCGGCGTGCCTCCGGCTCTGTACTGCATGCGGTTTTTGTTTTATTTTTTTTTTGTTTTTTTTTCGGTGGTTGGTACCCTTTTGTGTTTATTTTTTGGTAATTAATTAATGTTGGTACCAATTTGTGTTAATCTACATCTTAATCTATGGACAGGTATCATCACTATCTGACTCGCTATCCGATTCATCTGAATCTTCATCATTACGAATAATTAAAGGTCTTACTTCATCAATAACTTGTTCTATTTCATATGACTCTAAAATTTTTCAGTATGCTCAATACATTTCCGCCATTGTTCCCCATTGACTTGGTTTAGTGCATCTTGCCAGAGTTGTAAAACGCTGGCTTCGTCGGTGGTCTTACATGCATGATTATCATAGTAGTTTTTAGTGATGCCCCACACCAATTCTATTGGATTGTACTGGCAGTGATATGGTGGTGGTCTTAGGACCTCATGACCATATTTTAGTGCCATTTGGTCAACGACAAATTTTTTTTCAGTAATGTGTTCTTTGTACTTATTTAATAATTCAACTTTTAAAACTAGATGTTCTTGTTCTATATTTTTCTCCGACAGCCACTTTCTTGTCTTTTTTTCCAGTTGCTTGTGGGAAACTTTTCCTCCTCTCTGGTGTGATACGAAGCGTTGTCTAAGACTATTAATGACGGATTTTCCAGATTTTTTAATAATTTTTCCTCAAACCAATGTTCAAAAATATCGGCGTCCATATTTCCGTGGTAATCATCAGTTTTTTTTTGTCGAAGAAGATATAAGACTAGCATTGGGTATAAAACCTTCCGTATTTCCTGCATGCAATATAATATATCTTTTGTCATTACTCGCACTAGTACTCGAATAGCATTTGGTAGAATCATCTTGCCAGGATGATTTGGTATTATTTCCTTTCGCAAAAATCCATGTTCCGTCAAGAAAAACAAATTGCTGGCAAATTCGGAATTCTTGTTTTTTAAGTAGTTTCTTATAAATTTTCACCTTTTTCCAACAACATTGGACAGCTCGCACAACACTTTACGATTATTGGTTTTTTGTATCTAAAACCCATAGCTTTTAATACTTTTGATAAACTGGTCAAACCCATATCACAAAGTTCTCTGTCCTTTATTTTTTGAATAAGTGTCTTTCTTGTAACATGTTCTTTTGCTTTGTACATGTCATAAATGATATTTCTGATTGAGATTTTAATACCTTGTGGCAAGTCGAGGGTTTTGGATGCAAACGAATCCTTTTATTTTCCTTACTTAATTCCTCCTCACTCATTTTGCGAACTCTTTGCAAGGTCCGTTCTGAAATTCCACAAGCTGCACTTGCCGTTTTTTGAACTGACAGTACTGATGTAATTGGTCCCATGTTGATTTTTTCTAAAGTAAAATAATTTTTCACTTTCAACACAATTCGACACTCACTCGGAGATAAAAACTATTTAGGTGTTCTATCGTTTTCTTGTACGTTATCCATTGTCACTATTGAAAACCGGCGATCGTTGAATACTAATAACGAGATTTTTCGGAGCTCTCTGAATATATACATGTCCATACAACTTTAGTCTTTTTTATTTTATCTTTATGTTTGGTTCTATTGACGTTCTTTGCTTTATTTCGTCATTACTTCTCCTATCCATTCGTTTTACTCTACAGCATCTTCGCAGGCATTCCATCTCTGTTGCTACTATATTACTGCTGTTTTTCTTGTTTATGATCCAATTTTCATATATATATATATATATATATATATATATATATATATATATATATATAGTTATTTATTAAAAAATTATTTGTTTTTAAATCATCTTTAATGAAGTAAGCTTCTACTTAATATGTTTATCTCCTCGTTCGTCCGGATCCTATATAGTTACTCCCTATGGAACTGCTCCGAAGGTGAAGGTCACAACAAACTTCAAGACATTCGCGTAACCCTGAAAATAAAACGAGCTCAACTTGAATGTCGTTAAATCTATTGAAAAAAATACTGGTCTGAGCCTATTATACTGTTTTTTGAATGGATGTATATGTACATACGTACCCTCAAGAATGGTATTGTCGTTGCCAGACAAGTCGTAGTATTGATTTCAAACCCATTCGCTGACCCATGTCGTTGTAGCTTTCTCACATAATAATTACAGAGACCCGATTGTCTGTATATTATCGTTAATAATATATTATATGATACTGACTTTAATAACATACAGCAAACGTAAAAATTCTTATACTGATAAAAATGAACATTTTGAAATGTGTTAAATAGTGACTACTAAAATACTCTTTGATTAAATATTGAACATAAAATAGCTTAAAGTATTTTTCTACTTTAACTCATTTGTCTTATTTGCCTTCCTTGATAACTTCTCTGTTATATTAATACAGGGTGAGTCATAACTATTGGACATAGACTAAGGACAGGTTATTTGGACCAAAATTAGGCTATTGGGCCAAATATGCCTTAATAAAATGTTGCTGAGAAAAAAGATACAGGGTGTTAAAGTTAATTTTTGTTTTTCGTTTTTTGCTAATAGTTTCCCTGTATATTTATAAATTGCTATCAAAATTGGCACAGAGGCATAATCTTAGACAAGAAATGGTATTTTATTTACAATTTCACTATCAAATACCAAACTAATAAACAAAGTTGCAACTAACGTAAGGTTTCCGTTTTGACGATAAATCAAAACTAAACACACTTTAACTTAAAAGAACTCACAAAAACTCAAACGAAATGTTATACATGATCTCCTCCGATGTCTATGCCTTTTCTAATTCTTTTTATAAAGGATTTTCGGACGTTAAAAAAATATTATTCTGTCCCCTTATAAGATTAGCTGCATTTTAAATGTATCTCGAAAGTTCGTCTCGTGTATTAATTTCATTGGCATAAACTAAGGACTTCATATGTCCCCAAAAATAAAAATCTAGCGGGTTGTACTCAGGACTTCTTGGTGCCCATTGAAAATCACTGCCTCTGTCAATACATCGTTGAGGAAATACGTCATTAAGATGATTTCTAACAGCTAATGAAAAATGAGGTGGCACTCCATCCTGCATAAACCACATTTTTCGTTTTACATCCTGTGACAGATCATCTAAAATATCACTAAGAGTATTTTCCAAAAAGAATAAATAAGAATCTTCATTTAAATTCGGAGGAAGAACATAAGGCCCTAGTAGTTGGTCGCCTATAATGCCACACCAAATATTCAATTTAAACTCATGCTGAAAATGTCTAGCTTTAATAGCATGCGGGTTTTCTTCTTCCCAATAATGACTATTTCGCCAATTAAAAACCCCTCGTCTGGTAAAAGTTGCTTCGTCGGTGAACATAATATTCTTAATAAAGTGTCTGTCATTTCGATGTTTATTCAGAATACGTTGGCAAAACTGTAACCGTCGTGGAAGATCTGTTGAAAGTAAATTTTGAACAGGAGTGAAGTGATAAGGATGGAGGTTCTCTTTTTTTAGAATTCTAACAATAGACGACTGACTTACTCCTGTTGCTGCTGATAGATGTCGTGAACTTATTTCAGGATTTTCATCTACTCGAACCAAAAGTTCATCTTCTTGATTAGGTGTGATTTGTTTCGGTCGACCACCCTGATTTTTAGTGTGAAATGACCCAGTTTCACCTAAACTACGATATAATCTTGAAAAGTTTTGTGATTTGGTTGCCTTCTGTTTGCGTATAACATTCCATACCTTCTGGCTGCTGAGCGACCGCAAAAATTTTCTTGTGCGTATACGCAAATCATATCTCGCATTTCTTCATTAGTAAAATGATTGTGACGAGGCATTTCAATCAAAAAAAGTAATGATTACTTTTAAAAAATGCAACATTACACTACACTGTCACATTAAAAATAATTTACTCTGAACAATTGATATACATATGAATAACAATGACATTTACCAACAACAATTATCTGTCAGTCCAAAGCATACTTTTCATAAATGAAATAATATTTGAAATCCTTTTTTAAGACTCTAAGCAGTTCGACTGCGTTTTTATCGAAATTGGTTGAAATTATCATGTTTAAACAGGACTACCAAGTTTACGTAAAAATGATGTTTACGTCATATTTTCTAATAAAAATTACTAAAAAGTTTCATCAGAAAAAGTTTAGACTCAATTTGATCATTAGGAATGATCCACGTGGCGCTCTCTATGACAAAACGTAAAATTGTTAATAAAATACTATTTCTTGTCTAAGATTATGCCTTTGTGCCAATTTTGATAGCAATTTATAAATATACAGGGAAACTATTAGCAAAAAACGAAAAACAAAAATTAAATTTAACACCCTGGATCTTTTTTTTCAGCAACATTTTATTAAGGCATATTTGGCCCAATAGCCATATTTTGGTCCAAATAACCTGTCCTTAGTCTATGTCCCAATAGTTATGACTCACCCTGTATATATTGTACATATTTCTAAGATTTGACACTTTGACTTTAACGTATGTCAAGGAATCGACCCGCTATTTTTTGTTATGGTTTGTTTTTTAACCAGGAGGAGTAAACTAAAAAGACAGGTTCACATCCAAGAAAGTTACTAAAAAAGTCACCAAATACATCTTCTTTTTTGGTTGATTATCTCGGCCTTGCGGTAATCCAGTAATCAGTATTGGAAAACCTCACACGATTGTGAGTGTCGATTCTAACTAACTTTGTATGTTTGACTAATAATTTTTTCCAATTCACTTCCAATATTTTTTTGTTGTTCTAATTACAATAAAAAAATGTTGGATTGTTATGAAGAAGTTAAAGAATTTTTAGAGTATATTTATCACATTGTAGAAGAAAATCGTCTATTATCCTTATTTATGATTTATAGGTCTCTTGAGTCTATGGTATTTAATTACAATTTAGAGAATATTTTGATAAGTAGATTCAATAATGTTACAGATCTAAGTATGTTTTTTTACAGAAATTTGTCTTTTAACTTGATAATAGATCTTATATGCAACAAAGCTATAAAATGGTTTGGTTTCATTAAAAGACATAACAGAGATGTTTGTAGGATTCTATCTCTAAAAACTTACACTTTTATCTGCTGTTAAATTGAATATTCAACTCTGTTATGTTTTCCAATTACTCAAGCATGTATCAAAAAGTTAGAGAGAGGTCAAAGATTTCTGAAATACTGTTCTTTTAAACTGTGTAGACCACATTCTTATTCTGGTGTGATCAATATTTTGAATCTAGATTCTCTTATTGCCAGAAGAGTTAACTTTGAAAATCATTATTTTTAAGCTTAATTATCCAATCTCCTAAATGGCTTCTGTTAATTTGTTTTACATATTCCTTCCCGTTTACTGCTTTAGAATGCACTTTTTCATGTTTTCCATCACAGAATTAATTATGGTTCAAATATAGGTGTGGTCCTATTTCTCATGCATGCTAATCAGTTACCGCATTAGATAGATTTGTTAAAGTTATGTATTAATATCTTTAGGTTCTATTTGAATCACTAAAATGCAAAATTATACTTTGTATAAATAAGTGTGTACTTGCAATTATTTTAATGCTGGATTCTTGTTTAATTTTGACAATGGGTTTGTCCCATTTGTTATCAACAAATAAAATTTACAAAAAATACTCGATTTCTGTGAGATAATAAAAAAATTCAATCTATTATGTTACATTCTAGCACAATTTTGTAGTTTTCTTGTGATGATCTACAACCAGGAAGAACAAAACCAACTGTATCAATACAGCATAAAAGTATGAATATCAAAAGCAGTCTACAGGCTATGACAATGATGCGAGTAACTAAAACACAACATTAATTTACTAAAGTTCTTTTAGTGATGAAAACAAAATGAAGATGCTTCCCAACAAGTATACACTAAGTTTAAAAGATAGTTGCCGTTTTTCTTAGGATCATTAGATATAAATAAATGCGTTTATAAATTTAAAACATTTTAAACTATATTTGGTGTAAATACCATCTAGGAAAATATCACATTAAATACTATTCGCATATCATCAAGTCCAAGTTATTACAAACAACTTAAAGAGTCAGAAATCGATTTAGGTATTAGAAGAAAATAATATTCAGTATAATATAATATTCGAGATGTATGTAAAAATAAAAATTTTAAAATTTTATTAGTCTTCCAAAATATCCTCTTCATTTATGTCTTGGTGAGGTTCATGAACAACTACACCATTTTGAATTTCTTCATTTAGTTTTTCAGCAAAAACTGATTCTATTTGTGATATTTGAGCAAGAAAGTTTTGTTTTTTGTCAGCTGTCCAATGTATAAACCATCCTTTGGATAAATTCACCTAAAAATAACTATGGTAAGACATTCATAATATAGACAATAAATCAATCACCCTATAAAGAGTAAAATATCCAATCTGTAGTTATGCTATGCAATATTTGCTGCAATGAATCTGCTTATATGTAAAGTAAAACTATTTCTTTTGTTCCTTTTCTTCACTTTTTCATGTTCTTATATCTGTTGAACCAAAATAATTTACAACATTCCAGTAGAGTATACAATTCAAAATTTAAAATTTATTTTTTTTAATAACTTATTTTATGACATCATTACTTCGTATAATGTATTTAAATGAGAAAAGTGAAATGTTCGTACATGATACTTAAAATGAAAATATTTGTACACTGGTATGTTTCCAAAAAGTCACACAAACTCACACAAAGGCTGTTGTACTTATGTCTATAAATAGCAAAAATATTTTAATCAAACAAGAAGGATGCAATTACAATTATTTCTCATGTAGCTCATAAATTTTAATTACAGAAACTATTAGTAACAATAATATACCCGTTTATAAAAATGACACCTCTAAAATGTTTTAGATAATTTTACTATATAATTGTGGCTAGCCCATATTTACTTACTTAAAATTGATTTGCTTCAAGAATTTATATAATAATGAACGATACATATTTGGCAGAGCTGGGAGGTTAATTTCTCTTAAAATTTTATTTAAAGTGGGCATTTCATTCTTGAAAAAGAAGCTGTGTACTATCGTTCGTACAGATGTTTTAACTCTTTCATCGTATTTTGCAAGGATAGAAGGTCGACCGCCAATATTTTTAGGACATCTTACTGTTCCAGTCGGCTTATATTCCTTAATTGTGCTGTAAATAGTTGAGCGAATTTCTTAGCACAATTTTTGCATTTGGTTTTAACAATAACTATTCTGCAAAACTAACCTGTTGCCTGTTTTATTTTTGCTACCATGGCTGTTATTTTCATTTCAGGATTATCAATTTTATTTGTTTGTACATGTTTATAATGCATTGTTTTTCATTTGATGAATATTGACCCAAATCTACTCGACGTTTTTTAGGTGGGGAAGGATAATTACCACTAGTACTTGACATTAAATCCATATTGTTATGTTAATAACACTAATACGTCGCTAAATAGTTCTGAAAAGAACTGCAAACGAAATAATAAAATAAATTTTGCTATAAATGCAAACGAAAAATCTAAAAATCAAAGGAATAACGCAGAAAATACAAAAAATCATCGATATAAATTTTGAATTTTAAAATTTCATAAATGTCATTAGTGTCAAAATATCATAATTTAGTGGGGTAAACTTGCCTGCGGTTGGACCAATTACAAACAAGCATTACGGCGCGGTAAATTTGAATTACTCCTCCTGGTTAAAAAACAAGCCATAATAGAAAAATATTTGTACAACACAATTGTAGGTCCAAGAGATAACAACAACGGACTTCCACAAGGTTCAGTTTTAAGCCCTCTTCTCTTTAATTTGTATACTGCTGATTTACATCAATTAAGTTTTAATCACATTCCGTTTAAAATAGTACAGTATGCAGATGACCTCTGCATATACTGAAAATAAGAAATTTGATACCACTATGGCTTCTCTGAAAGACGTCTTTGTTCATGAATGGTTAACATTAAATGGTTTTCAGATTTCCTACTCCATGTCTGAAGTTTGTGTTTTCAGTAGACACAACATACCTAAATTAAGTCACATTGTCCTAGGTTCATATAATTTTTCCATTAAAGAATCCGTCAAATATCTTGGCATGGTACTTGATAATACATAAAATATATATTAATTACATGTTAGACCGATGTATAAAGTGTTTAAATTAAAAAAAAGGTTACTAAGACTTGGTGGGGAGCTGCCGTTGAAACCGCCTTACTATTCTATCGTGCCTATATCAGGTCCATATTGGATTATATATTTTACAGATTTTAAACAAAATAGATATTTTGCAGAACTAAGTCCTACGCGTATGTCTTGGAGCCATGAAGACAAATCCAGTCGAACCTCTTCATGTAGAAGCTATTGAGCCTCATTTAAATCACAGTAGGCAGTTCCTTGCAGGCAAATTTCTTCTTAAAATATCCAGAATCAACAGTAATCTATATTCAAAGATAGTAGTATTAAATGAACAAGACCTGACAAATAAATATTGGTCGAAGAAAAATTCTCCACTACTGTGTATCGCACTTCAATCTAATCAAGATATCCTTAGTGATTTATATGATCCCAGCTCAAATGTGATAGATCTTTATGATTAAAATTCATTGTTTCTTAATACAAAGATTATAAAACCATCATATAGCGATAATTTGACATTAACATTAACTTATTATAGACAATAATGGCACAGTAAACAAATTTGTATACCTGGGAACGCTCGTCAATACTGAAAATGACACTACCGCAGAGATAAACCGCAGAATTTGCACGGCTAATAGATGCTATTTTGGGCTTAATCTCCTTTTTAAATCAACAGTTATATCAAGAAATACAAAAGTAAAATTCTACAAAACAATAATACGCCCAGTCCTAACATATGGTTCAGAAACCTGGACTTTAACAAAAAGCAATGAAAACATGTTAGGATGTTTCGAAAGAAAAATACTAAGGCGCATCTATGGAGCGGTAAATGAAAATTTTGTCTGGAGAAGACGATACAACTTCGAACTCTATAGGATATACCAGGAACCAGATATCGTAAAACACATAAAGATAGGACGTCTGAGGTGGGTAGGCCATGTAATGCGGATGGAGCAAACCGATCCAGCTAGAAAAACGCTCCTTGATAGACCTATTGGTCAAAGAAGAAGAGGAAGACCCAGAACAAGATTCCTAGATAACATCGATGAAGACATGAGAAATATGGAAATACGTGCTTGGCGGAGGAAGGCGATGGATAGGGACGACTGGAGAAAAATTATTGGGGAGGCTAGGACCCACACAGGATTGTAAAGCCAAAACTAAAGGCAAGCTTCGAGGAATCTGTGGCAAGATTGTCCTTGCGAAGTCCAAGGATGGTGTGGTATGTGCTTTTTATATTCCCTCCAAAAATATCAATTATTCCTACAAACTGGTTAACATATTTTCTATATTCAGTGCTGAAGCTATTGCAATCTACGAAGCGTTGACATTTTTAGCACAGTCTACAATTGACTCCGCAATAATTATATCGGACTCCCTGTCTGTTTTAAATTCCTTGGCTTTGGCTAAATACCCAAGTTACTCCTTCAATTATATCGTATATGCAATTAAAAAACGGATTTTAGAACTGTAAAAAGTTAACAAAAATATTAATTTTGTATGGGTTAAAGCACATATCGGTCTCAAACATAAGGAGTATGTGGATATGCTGGCAAAAAAAAGTGTAAAAAATGGTTTGACCAATAAACTACCAGTAAGTTTTTGTGATGCAGTAGAAAGTAAGAGTTGGGGATGCGTTTAAAAAAAGTAGAGTACGACTTGATCGCATTAAAGAGCATAAAGGGCGAATGAACTAGGTAAAGGGTGCAAATTGTGTAATATTGAAAAAAAGTAAGACTAAAAATGAAGTTGGTATAACGGGGTAACAAATATATAAACTTGAGTAGTGTGAAGTTCATTTAAAAGAATAGATTGATCAAACAAAATGGATTTGAATCAAAATCGTTTACCATTCATACAATAACTCAAATTCACCATGGAATAATTTCCTTATCCGTATACATTTAATGTCTCCCTTCGTTGCCATTTGTAAAGTTTCCACAACTTCCAAGATCTGAGATGATTTAACAAATTACGGGAGTAATTTCTAGGGACCGAAACCAACCTTATGTCAGTCACGCAGAGCTATTTTCAATTTTGATTTACGACAGCTTTCGGGTCCCCAGGGCCCTGAGAACAATTCATAAAAGTTTGTTTTTGGCGAAAGAGAAACTGCGCGGAACGTCTACCTCCATGACGTCCGAATTGGAAACAAAGAAATGTTATATATTTAGAAATATCAAGTTGATTTATTGTGTAAATGTTGGAATTAAATCCTGTTAATAAGTATATTTTTTTTCGTAATTATTCTTTCTCCGGCAGTGAAACAAAACAAAAATATCGGAAAGAACCAAAAATATTAAAGGTGAATGATAGAAAATCGTCTTTGTTGTCTTTAACCCTTAATAAGACATGTGATATCAGTAGAATTAATTTGTTTGTTTATATACTTTTGGTATCTAAAGGAGGTAAATAAAACATATTTTTGTTGAAATAAAAAATAATTTGATAAAGTAATAAAAAAAAGTGGTGGGACCTATTTTTCCGTTGTTGCTTAGAAAATGTTTGTAGGTGGGAAATTAATTATCCTTGTACGGTTTGTGAAACAATTTATTCAATAGAAAAATACAAAAATGCATATATGGGTGACAAAACTAATTTAGGTCTTAACTACAGCAGTGTGAAATAATTTAAAACATTTTTTTGAGCATAAAGCTACTTGACAATAACTACATATAATGTTAGTTCGTTTTTATTAACATCTGGTAAATGTGGTGCTACATTTCCCAAATTTTGTCTGGAACACTAAAGTTTCCCATTTGTTTATTTTTAAATATCGCCGGTCGAAATGCCTTCACTGTAAAGTCACCTATGAGAACTCTTCCAGGCGAAGCATAAAATCCTTGTGGGAAGTATTTTTTTGGTTATGAATTCTTGTGTACATAATATACGCATTAATCATACTTGAAAGAAGAACAATCTCATCCACCATTTTCTAGACTTCCTCATCATCATCATCATTGGCTCCACAACCAATGGTGGGTCTTGGCCTGCTTAAGGATAAGTCTCCATTCTCTCTTATTCTTTGCCTTGGCTTTCCAGTTTGATACTCCCAACATTCTTAAGTCTTCCTTCACCTGATCCTTAAATCGTGCTCTGGATCTGCCTCTCCTTCTCACTCCATCTATTATTTGGTTATAAATATGTTTTGGCGGCTGCATCTCATTCGTTCTCTTTATGTGACCTAACCACCGCAGCCGGTTTATTTTGATGGACCTAATAATATTAGGTTTGTCATACAGGCGGTAAAGTTCCAAATTATAGCGTCTACGCTATAATTTCGAACGATACGAGGATTTTACGTTAAAAGCATCTTAAACTTTCTTCATCGCTCTTTGTCATCGTCCATGTTTTCGACGCGTAGGTGAGGATGAGCTTGATAAGAGTTCTGTATATCACTAGTTTCGTTCTTTTTGTAACTAGGCTTGTTGTTAAAAAATTTTTCTAATCTATACTAGGCTCTATTTGCCAGAAATATCCGTCTGTTACTTACTTTTTTTCTTTCTGCACTTACTGCATTATTCTGATTAGATACTTCTAGACTTCCTACTTGTGGATATAATGCGATAAAGTGGTCAAAGTGATCAACACCTTTCATATTTAGTGTATAGTCTGCAATAACTTTCTCATCGCATCTCTTTGTGTATGTTTCATCATGGTTACTTCATGTCGTTGATTGGCAGTTGTAATAACCGTGTCTTTTTTAATATCTAACCACTTTATTGCTGTTACAGGGCCACTGCTCAAACAATAGATTTCATTCTTTCGAAATTTTACATTTTTGTTTTGTTTTTTCCCCATGAAATCGGGTAAATCTTTGCGATTAGGTCTGACTGTACCTATAGCATACAGCTGTTTAGCATATAAATCTTCCAACATTGTGCAACTTGTAAAAAAGTTATCAAAAAAACAACCAAAGATTTGTATGGTATATCTTGGCATAATTCAGTTACAACCTTGTATCCCAAGCCATCATTTTTACTGCCTTCAGTTTTTCCAGTGTAGACAAAAATCTGGTATATATACCCAGTAGTAGCATCACAATTAGAAGCCCAAATTTTATAACTACGCTTAATTGGCTTCTTTGGCACATACTGTTTGATATAACTCATCATCGTCATCATCATCATCATAATCATCATCATCATCATCCAGCCTTAATTTATCACGTCCACTGCTGGACATAGACCTCTTTTAAACTCCTCCATTCTTTGCGATTTTGTGCTCTTTGTTGCCAATTTTTGGTGATACGCCTGATGTATATTTCGATCGTGTCGAACGCTTTATCAAAATCTATAAAAATGAGGATAAGAGGTTTGTTGTATTCTATAGATTTTTCAATGAGCGTCTTTACTGTATGGAGGTGATCATTGGTACCATAATTTGATCGGAATCCTGCCTGTTCTCTCGATTGGTAGAAATCTAATTTTTTCTCCAATCTTGATGTCACTAACCTAGTGAAGAGCTTGCATATGTCGTTCAACAGACTAATAGGCCTATAATTTTCTAAGTTCGTTCTCTATCTATCTCCTTTTTTATGCAAAAGGATGGTTATAGCATTGTTCCATTCTTTGGGCACCTCTCTTTGCTGCAAACATAGATTAAACAGTTTTTTTAATTGATTTAATAGCATATCTCCTCCATTTACTATAGCTTCTATTATCATCTACCTTTATTTTTGTCATTAGTTCGGAACCTTGATTCATGAGCTTCTTTGAAATGGCTGTTTGTATTCCTGTTTGATCTTCTCGTCTACTTCCATATAATTCCTCGTAAAACACTTCGACGACCTGTATTTACTGGTCTCTACGTGATATTATTTCATTTTGCTTGTTTCTTAATTTATGAATTTGGCATTCCCATTTATTAGTTTTCTACGTCGAGAAGTCGAAAAGTTTAGTCTACTTTTAGGCTGTTATTTTTTTGTATAGTACCTTTAATATTATTAGTTTTAAACGTTCTTTAATATCTCCTGATTGCCTTCGAAATAGTCTTATTCATTCATAGAACTACGTCCTTTAAATTTCACCGTACATTCATCAATAGAAAATCGACTTCCAGGATTGGTTTGTTCTACGAAAATTTCATTTAGTCTCTATAAATGGTTTAATCTTATACAGTATGTCAAAGTTAGGTGAACCTCTCTCTGCAGCAGCTGAATTGTGATTTAGATACATATTTTCTATTAATTTTTTAAACCTGGTTATTATAAAAGCTTTGGAGATAACAGGATTATTATAAAAAGAATCACGACTAATATAAATCTTGTTTGGTAAAGGGTGCAGTCCTATTAAAATAAAAACACCAAAAACACCTAGCAATGCCCTTATTTCTTCTTGGCTGGTGTTTTTGTAATTTTTGCTGTCTTTTGTACAGTATATAAATTCGTTTGAGCAACAATTTATTCTATTAGATCACAAGGGAAGAAATTCTCATCATAAAATATTTCTTGGCTTTTATGGGTGAATTGAACATTTTTAACTGTAAACAGACTCAAATTTTGGTATTTCCGGATCATATATTTAAGAGGTCCTTTGTCCAGTAAAATTAGTTAGCGTAACCACTGAACTCTGTTCTACCAAGACACTTTGATTTTCTTGTGACTCATTCTCAGATGTTGTTTCAGTCGTGTTATTTACATCAACGGATGTAGAAGGAACAGCTCCAAGCAATTGCCCAATTCTGCTATCAATAACATCTCCATTGGACTTACCGCAAACAGAAGTAGATGGGAATGGTAGAAAAATTTTATCATCAGAGTCGAGATAAACATCTGACCAAATTTCTTCTAAGGCAGCAAGGAGTTCACGTTTTGATAATCCCCTTCTTGAATTCATAATGCTAAAATATAACAGAAATTTTAAAGTTTCGGACGCATGACTTTTGCGTTTTTTTTTATGAAAGTTGACAAGGGGAATAATATTCCCACCAACTTCAAAGACAAAAATCACTTTTTTTTCATAAATTTGTATAACAAATTAAAATGCATTTAGCTTGCAAAAACAATATATATCAAAATACAATTACTTTATACTTACCAGAATTTTTGGAGCAGATTCACCAAATAATTTGCAAAATTGTGATAAAAATAAACTTTTAGCGCCAAGAAATATCATAACCTATCAACATCTAATTGTCGATTGTCAACAAAAAATCAGATCTATCGAATAACTGTCACAATAGTTGGTGTATTTATCCATAAAACGAATACTTAATATCACAAAATTCAACATTCTGTATACTGACAGCGACCATCGAAATTTAGCGGCAAAGTAAAGTGGGAAATATTTTCATGTTGTCTTATTAAGGGTTAAAGAACAACTACCATGTATATTATACAGTGCGTTCATAAAGTGTGGAAATGGTCTATTATCTCATGACTGTATTATTTTCAAAGTTAAAGCTCTGACAGGTCGATTTTTATTTTTGTTTTTTAACCTTTTTCGAAAAAAAAAAACTTTGCACTTTTTTAGCAGATTTGACGTCATCGATAATTTTTTTAAATAGAAAGGGTATATTTTTATACTACATTTAAACTTCAGTATACAGAGTGTAAACGAAACCAGTCCACGTATTACTTAAAATTTCAATCAAGTAGACTGTGAAGACATGTCAAATTTCTTAGCAACCAGACAGTAAGTTCGTAGTTATTATTGGTCAATATTAAATTGATTTGTTGTGTCACATCGATTTAGACGTCTGCACTAGTATCTTTTTGAGAAATATTACCCTAATAGAAATTATTTGAAATTACGATGGTGCTGTCAGAAAAACAGCAAATAGAAGTTTTGATGATCTTAGGTTACGGCGATCGTAAAAGAAGTATGGCGGATGTATGCTATATCGTTAATGATTAATGATATTGGAAATGTTACAGATAAGCTTAAGAGTGGCAGACTCACTGTTTCCTACGACAATCAATTAAATGTTTTACTTGAAATTAAAGAAAATACTCATTCTTCAAAACTTTATAAACTAACAGTGATATCTGTCGTGATGCTGTTTATAAAATTATAAAAGAATTCCAAATTACATCCACATAAAATTAAACTTATACATGAACTCAATAAAGACGACTTTGATAGACGCATGGAGTTTTGCGAAAATATGCAAGAATTGTGTAATCGAAATAATGGATTTGAAATAATGTCTTGTTTTTCGACGAGGCCACTTTTTATTTAAATGGTACCGTTAATAGGCAAAATTGTCGTTATTGGGCAACAGAAAATCACAATTGGACAATGGAAGTTTGTACTTAATATCCCCAAAAGGTAAATGTATCGGCCGGGATTGTTAGGAATACCGTTGTAGGACCGTATTTTTTTGACGGTACTGCGACGGGTGAAAGGTATTTAGAGATATTGCAAACCAACCTAATTCCATTTACCCGCAACATTTCTAGATATCAATAATCCTGGACAAATAGATCCGACTTTGGTTTCATCAGGATGAAGCAAGTCCACATTATGCTGTAGTGGTTAGAAATTTTCTAAATGGTACTTTTCCCAATCGCTGGATTGGACAACGTGGCCACATTAAATGGAATACTAGGTCACCAGATTTGAATTTCATGGACTTTTCTATTTGGGGTTATTTGAAAAGTAAAATATAAGTAAACTATAGGCAGAACTCAAACAGAGAATTCGTACTGAAATGCAACAAATTACACCAGTGATGTTGTCAAACATAACACAAGAATTCATTGGACGTCTTGGATTCTATCAATTAAACCAGGGAGCTTAATTCTAGCATTTGTTGTAATTATGTTATTTGTTTGTATTTAATCTGACATGACTTCTTTAATAATTTTCTTTGTAAAATCAATTTTGAATTTAATTTTAAGAAATACGAGCACTGGTTTCCTTTACACTCTGTATGCTGAAGTTTGAATGTAATGAGTTTGGTACGGTTGTACTCAGAAAAATATGGGCTTTTAATTTTTGAAATAAAAATATCACCTTTCTATTTAAAAAATTATCGATGACTTCACATATTCTAAGGTAGTGGGGGTACAATACAATAAAAGTTTTTGTTAAAAAAAAAAAATAAAAATGGACTTTTTAGAGCTTTTACTCTAAAAATAATTAAGTCGTGAGATATTAGACCGTTTCCACACAATATGAACACGCTGTATAATATAAAACCAATACGATATAATTTTAGTATGAACCTTTCTATATATAATTTTATTAGTATTCTAAATATACCTTTTAATAACCTACGATCACTCGGGCAGGAAGCTGTCAGCACCCCAGAGATTTTTAAACGTAAAAATGGACAACATAGTTTTGGTTATGAATGTGTGCATCTATGTGAAGTTAAAACGTGTCAAAGTTTGCGTTTGGGTCTCACACTCCACCACTGCTCTCGATATATATTTACAGAGGATATAATATCGGCAGGGTAAGTTTTTTTAATTAACTTTATAAGAATATACCGGTAATTTATTGTTTTTAAAACAAAATGTATTTTTAGATTCACATTAGTAAGCAGAGTAAATATGTTTGCCTGTTTATTATTTGAATTACCTATTTTTAGCTGAATTGGAAGTCTTAACAGAAAAGGATGTCCGTCATGTTAGAAGAAGTTTTATCGGATGATAATCAAGACAATGTTGCAGTCGAAATTGATGCCTCTATCGACGACGATAACGTTCAAGAATCAGATCATAACACAATGTGGGAATAGGCAGTTTAATCATCCTGAGAATCTGATAATGAAAAGGCTTATGATTTACATTTCTACATAACGAACGACAAAACAACGAAGTGGTTTAAGTTAAAGGGATGTTCTTCAGTTAGAACACCTCCCCACACCATTATCAACGAAACTCCTGGGCCAAAAGGTATGGCTTGTTCTTGTAAGTCTTTAATAGAGTGTTTTCAACTTTTTATTACCGCCGATATGATGCCAGAAATCACCGTATATAAAAATTATTATATTGAAAAAATAAGTCATAAATAGTTATGCACGTAAAAGAAAAAGGAAAAACAAAGATGAAACTAAGATAAAAGCTCTTATTGGCTTACCAATTTTGTTCGGTTTATCCAAGTGTAGTCATAAAAAATAACAAGATGTATTGAACAAATCTCTTCTGGGTATTCACAAGACAATGAGTTATAATAGGTTTTCTTTCCTACTAAAATGTTTGCGCTTTAACGATTTGAACACTTGTAAGACGAGAAAATTAATTGAGAGATTTGTACCTGTTAGAGATATTAGGACCCAGTTCAACAATCATTGCCTTGCCAACTATAGTGTCAACAGAAATTATACGATAGATGAATAGCTTTTGAAATTTAGAGGTCGCTGTATTTTTCGGCTTCTTCTTCTTAAAGTTCCATCTCCTATCGGAGGTTGGATATCATAACGGCTATAGTCACTTTGTTAGCTGCTGCTCTGAAAAGTTGTAGTGAACTACAGTTAAACCATTCTCTAAGGTTTTTCAGCCAGGAGATGCGTCTTCTTCCTATGCTTCTTCTTCCTTGGATCCTTCCTTGCATAATAATTCTCAGCAGCTCATATTTTTCTCCTCTGGTTATGTGACCCAAATATTCTAGTTTTCTTTTTTTTATGCTGTTCATAATTTCTAACTCCTTATTTAGACGTCGTAGTACCTCAGCATTGGTAATCCTTTGAACCCACTGAATTTTTAATATTCTTCTGTAACACCACATTTCGAACGCTTCTATTTTCCTTATTTGTTGTTTCTTCAATGTCCAAGCTTCCATTCCGTATAGTAAGATAGAAAATATGTAACATCTTAGAGCCCTCAATCTGAGATGCAACTGAAGGTCTCTGTTGGTAAGCATTGTCTTCATTTTCACAAATGCTTGCCTTGCAGTTTCAATTCGGACTTTGATTTCTCTGCTTTGGTCATTTTTGTCATCAACCCAGGTTCCCAGATATTTATATGTCTCTATTTTTTCTATTTGGGTTTGCTCTATCATTAATCTTTCATTTCCATGTTGCGTTTTTGAGACAATCATAAATTTAGTTTTTCTCTTATTTATTTTTAGTCCGTATCTAATGCAATAATCGTTAATTCTATTTACCAATTCTTGTAGCGATTCCAGGGTGTCTGCCATTATAACGGTGTCATCAGCGAATCTTATGTTATTTACTATTCTTCCGTTTAAGTCTCGTCTGTCTATATCTTTGTTTCTCAGTATTTCTATTAGTTTTTCATGTCGGACCCTGTCGAATGCCTTCTCGAAGTCGATGAAACAGGAATAAATATCTAGGTTCATATCTAAGTATCTTTGAGAGAGGACATTAAAAGCAAACAATGCCTCTCTCGTTCCCAGTCCCTTGCGAAACCCAAACTGAGTATCATCCATATCATCTTCTAGTTTTCTATATAATCTTTGATGAATCACCTTTAGAAATATTTTGAAGGTATGGCTTATTAGTGATATTGTCCTATAGTCTGAACAATCTTTGGCATATACTGTTTTTGGTATTGCTACAAAGGTGGACACCAACCATTCCTGTGGGATTTTTCCAGTTTTATATACTTCATTAAATAGGTCCAGAAGTACAGGTAGAGTTTCATCGTCTAGACATTTCAGTAGTTCCGCAGGTATTTCGTCTGGACCTACAGTTTTTCCGTTTTTTGCGTTTCGTATTGCTTGTTCGATTTCCTCTATTATGATCTCTATTTTCGGCAGTACATCCCAAGTAAGTTAGAGCGATACGGCTTAAAAAAATTTGCATTATGCGATGCGAAACCTTTTACACTTATCAAAGTGAACCATAAATTGGCCAAAGGGCATAGTGATGAGCTTATGTGCATATATTTTGCACAAAAATTAAAAAATAAATAACATCTGCTTTTGTTGGTTAACGTATCGTTGGAACTTTAATTTGCGGATTTCACTATAAACTACCATTGACTCTGGTGTCAAACTACTGTTCAAAACGAAAAAAAAAAATGTGTTATTGATATCTAGATTACACAATATTAATAACAATAATATCACAACTAACACAAATAAACAGAAACCAGAAATAGTTATATTTTACATTGAAAGTAAATGCGTTGTGGACACAACTGACAAAATGTGTGAAAACTATAGTATTTCCAGGATCTGTTTATACTGGACATTGAGGTTTTTTTATGTTTTATCAATTATTGCTTTTAAAATTGCAATAAAATCTCATCGAAATGAAACATGAGAAGAGCAGAGAAGGAGAAATCTGTGAGCTTACCCAATTGAAAAAAGATCCTCTCAACTATCATTACCTAAACCACTTAAAAGGATGCTAAATATTCCAGGGCCTAGTCTTGAAGGATTGTCGCCAGTAAAATGTTACTGCCATTTTTAACTTGCTGATTGATTAATTGATTCTTATAGCTGAAATCAAAACAAAGATTAAAAAAAAATAAGTTTTCAACAACCAATAGAAGTGAAATTGACTTAATTTGTTTAAAAAACCACAGCTGCTGTGTTTACAATAATTAAGAATTAAAATTTGCGCCGTTCAATACTAAGGGCCTGTATTTTATGTGGATATTATTTTGGTTTTTATAAAACCGCTATTTAATGTCAAAAATATGAGTAAACTTGACTGTTTCTTCAAGTAGCCAAATCGGCTCGGTTTTGACTAATTCTCCTGTCGGCCAGGCGCACTAGTCCAAGCTGTACAAACAAAAATGAATAATTTTGAGCAAATACATGAGCAATACATTAAATGTTTGAAACCAGAACGGGCTATGAAGGGCAATGTCAGATGTAATGTCTAAGTCCATGTAACTCCAAATTTATGGTTATAATTTTTTTATGGCACTTTAAGGTGCAAAAAGTGGTATATTTTGATTATTTTTATTGTATTAAATCAATATTTTATGGTAGACTGAGCACAATAGCATAAAAGTACATAAATAAAGCTTTAATTCGAGTTGTGCTAAACTAAATGTGACCCGATAGTTTATGCAAAATTAACAAATAAAAGTCTAAAAATGTAAATTTTTCGCAATTTAAAATTTTTGGAAAAAGTTTTGAAAAAAGTCTTTTTATATGAAAAAAGGTGTATATTGAAGATCTTTTAATTTGAGTTTTACGCAGGATAGCATGACGTGGGACAGGCCCAACTCTAGCTCCGCATCCTGCACTTTGCCATCTGTTCCGTTCCGCATCCTGTCCTGTGTCCCGCAAAGCTAACTAAAATTATATTTTTTAAATAAATTATATTGTCCTTATATATTATAAGGTCCAAAATATTTAAAGAAAATATAATATAAATTTAATTTCATCGACCAATAAGCTCGATTTAATAAATAAATAGAAAAATTATTTCGGTAAAAACCAAATAGATAAGAATGAGTAATGGTTTTTCTAAGTAAGAACATTCTAGAGATATCGATATGATAACAATAGTCGGTTTTTAATAAACAATTATGTCGAAGGCACAGGTATAGGAAAACTCTGAATACAAAATAGAAATCTTTTAAACACAGAATTTTGAAAGTAAGGAGAAAGCTTTTAGTAAAAGATGAGGGTAAATAATAATCTTGATATTTAATTATATTGTTATACCGAGTTTTGTAAACAAAAAGAAGGAAGTATTCATGAAATGGGAAATACCAAATGATATAATGTCATGATTACAGCGAGTTTTTTTACTGAGAAAGAAATAAATATGATTGGTTAGAATTTAAGGTGTGGAGTGTATGATGCTGGAATATGATTTGTAGAAGCAAAAGGTAGATAAAAACAACGCCAAGCCGATTTTGCGATGCCGGAGATGTTACTGTGTTCTGAAGTTCTGAAGCAGCTGGTTCTTTTGTTTCTCCATAGCCTGCAATAAATGTGAGCAGAGTTGATTGTAAATAAAAATTGTCTATAGTGTTTTATGTGTCTGTGAAACAAGCCAAAGGAGTGGTAGCAGTTTCAAAATGGAATTTACATCCTGTAATGTGGAAAACAGGTGAAGCATATATGTATTGCTAATCGGTGAAGTGAAAATCGTTTCGATTAGTAAGGAAGTGTGTTCCTGCGGGATAGGTGTCTAAGAGGTGTTTTGGAGAAACTGTAGCGGCGTTAATGTGTGTGAGAGACTTTCACCAGCTGAGGAAAACAGGGGTGTGTAAAGCATCCGAGAATACGAGCAGTAGATGATCAGAGCACAGTCGTAAAAGAAAAGGAGCCAATAGAAAAGTTGTGTAAATAAAAGGTCAGTCTGGTATACAATAAAAAAGGACTTTTAACCACACTCGTAACGATATCACAACTAATTGGATTCTTCCAACATTCTGGTCAGTTATTATTTTCACAGTAATTATAAAATTTAATTAAGAGATCTCCTATTTGAGTATAAGTCATAATAAGTATTGTTAATTTGTGTATGAACATTAGAGAATATTAAGTTTAATTGTACGTATTAAAGCATAGCTTATATGTTTGCTTTAATTATAAATTGATTTGATTTAATAAATTAAAATAATTTTTAAAAACTGTTTGGTAATTTATTATCATAAATTTATTTTTTTTCATTTATTTTCCCATTGTCTATATTTCTCTTGAAGGCAATAGTATAGATATTACTTTGAAGCCACGTAGAAAACGATAAAAAATAGGCCTGAGATTAAAAATTAATTAAGAGAAATTTAGAAATTAAGAGAAAGCCGACTCTGAAGAAGAGCCTTTCTGTTGGGATGGACGTAGCTGAAATTGATTGGATATACCTGACCAAACAAGCCATGGTAGACAATTTATTCTGGTTGTCCTTCTAACGAGATAAAAATAGTGTTGCCCAAATGCAAGAACAAGACGAGACTTAGACAGTCTTGGTCTTGGTCTTGCGGCAATGCACCTGGTCTTGGTCTTGGTCTTGGTATTGCACTTCCGATCTTGGTCTTGGTCTTGGTCTTGTAGCAAGAGTCTTGCAAGTCTTGCAGTTACCCATTAGCCTATTGCTATTTATTAAACGTTACTTTAGATCTTAGAACAACATTTACACAGAGTAAGTACATTTTAAGCTTGAATTAACATAGCCATAATAAAGCCATAATAAACGTCGAAGAAGAACGTCATGGTTTATAAACCTGAGAGATTGGTTTAACAGATCCTCTGCATCTCTTTTCCGAGCTGCCGTCAACAAAATTACTATAGCCAACGCTCGACAATCGAGCTCGGCACATGAAGAAGAAGAAGAATAATAAAGACCTACCAAATTAATAAATGTCTAAACAACTGACATCGGGTGGGGTTTGAAGCCACGATCTAAGCGATCTGTGCCTATGCTCTAACTAACTCATCTATCTACCATGCCCCACGGAAGTCAATCTGTTTCTTAATAAACGTTTGCATTTACTACGCTTACATGTGCTAAAACGTGGTTAAAACACAAAAAAAAACAAATTAATGACATCGGCATGCCTGTACTTTAAAGAATATTATCTGCCTAGAAAGGGATTGATAGACATTATGAGCAAAAAATCCACATACATGTATCAAGGGCACAGATTTTTTAGGTGATCAGATAAAAAACTATAATCCACTTAGTAAAGCAAAATAAATGTTTTTACCAATCTTATTTCTACTTTTATATAAAAAACTAACTTATAGTTAAATAAAAAATAAAGAATAAAGAAAAAATAAACAATAGGTAAAAAAGCAATGATAATCAAAAGAAGTTGTTTTAAATTAAGGAGATACCTACTTAATAAATACATTAATTTACCAGACTAAAGTAGTAGGTAGATAATATATGTAATTGGTAATAAAGTAATAAGTATATTTTTTACATCTCCACTTTCTCTAGCGGTTATTAAAAAGCTTGTAATATCTCCACCGAATTTTGGTTTTTCAGGAAGAAATATTTGTAATTCCTTTTTGTGAAAAAGAATTAGATGCTTCCTTAAACCTGACGTGTTTCTGGTGTTTGTTTTCATTTCAACCTTCCTTCAAATTTGCTTTTAGGTCTTTTAGATCTATAACTCCAACGCTCTTTACTCCGACTAGAACTATTTGAATCTTTGTCCCTCATGTCAGATTGTAAACTTGTCACTCCGGGAACAACAAGGATTAGATGAAAAACAATTATTACATAATTAGACTAAAAGGAAAGCTCAATTGGGAATGAAGGTAAGTGATGTCGAAAAAGTAACTATTATACTACTATAATTTAAGTTCGTTACTATCCAATACCCTAAGTATCTAATAACAAACCGAGAATTATATATCGTTACTTCGGTATTTTGTTTACATGGTAGGCGACGTTTTCAGCAAATTTTCTTTAACCGAATGATCTCATCGCACACTTAGCAGAAACAATTTACAGCCTTAGGCCGATAAGATTTGTTTATTTAGATTACTCCTGACCAAATTATTATAGGAAAAAAATTAAATTATTAAGTGGTTGTTCGTAACAATTATATTTTTTTAGCTAGGGTGACATATTTTAAAAAATATCTATACGATATTATTGTCGGCGTCGCAATGCAAGAAGATTATTTTTATGATTAGAGAGCGGCTATTCTCAAAATCTGGACAACTAATTTCAGAGCAAAGAAGTCTGCTGGAAAATGTACAAAATATTTTAGTTTTACATTGTAATTATGACCTCTGAGCACGTGTCAAATGTGTTTTCTTAATGAATATTTTAATTCGGTATGTATGTTTATGGTATTGTTTGTAATTCGCATAAGTCCAGTTTTTCAAATTTTATTACATATCTTTTTGCATCTCATAGAGTCTTTAAGCATATACCCGAACTACTATAGTCGCTAAAACCACACTCAGTCCTATCTGCAAGACGCAAGAGTCTCGCAGGCTTAGTCTTGTTCTTGCTTAAATCTTGCACGGTCAGTCTTGGTCTTGGTCTTGCTAAAATTAGGCGGTCTTGGTCTTGGTCTTGGTCTTGCAAAAACGCAAGAACAAGACCAAGACTGCAAGACCAAGACCGATTTTGGGCAACACTAGATAAAAAGTCCACGATTTTGTCTTTCAGTTTTTTTGCTAGACATCGATCCTTAAAGTCTACCCTTTTATTGTACAGTAACAGTATAGTAAAGTTTAATATCGTTCTTGTCAATAGAAGACTAGAAGAAGATTTAACTTTCGTGTTGCTTTTAGGCTGGGGCTTTTTTTTTTCATGTTTTATTTAATTATCTGAGTTTTGTCTGCTTCTTATTTCAAGGAATGGCCCATTCGATAAACCAAATGGTTCCAAATTGTTGCAGATATCTATTACTAGAGAAGTACATTACACCCATGTTGTTTTATTGTTGAATTTGATAATCTTAATTCTTGCTACTATAAAAGAGTTTTTCAAATTGAATTTCTCGTCATTATTTTGTTCAGTATTAACTTCTAATATGATTTTATCGAGGTAGTCGAGTAATAAATTTATGTACATGACCACACTAGGAAGCGTTACATACTTTTCCCCTCCTAGTAAGTCTGTAATTTTTATGTAGTTTTTTAAGAAACCTTTAATTGGTTCTAGTAAATCCCAGTCTGTTTCTTAGATTCTGATAGGTGATAATTTTGAATTACTAACACAAAAGAAAGGCAAAAAAGGTCTATTTATTTGTCACGTTCACTGTAAGACAAAAAAAATCGTAGCCAAAAATCACAGTAGTGATTTATTACACAAGTTAAGACAGCTCTACTTCTATTAGTCGTAGAACTTTTTTTAAATCCCTGTCTTGACTTTAGCTGTACGAATCAAAACTGAAACTTTTTGGGCAATTTTGGGTTGAAAAACTTTTTGGGCAATTTTTTTAGAAAAAAAGTTCTGACCCTGTAAAATATAAAACAATAAAAAAAAATTATGAGCAATTAAACGTTTCTCGGAAAGGAATTGACCGATCGGATTTGTAACTAAAAGAGCTAGAATAAAGGCCAGAATAAAAACATCTCGGGACCAAATGCAGAATACAAATTGTGTCCAGTCTGAAGAGGAACTAAATGAAATAACAAGTAATAAAAAAGATATAATTCTCTGTGATAAATATTATTCTCATAAATAATAACCCTTGTTTATATAATATATTTATAAACTAAAACAAATCTGTATTTATGATCTGGTTCTATAATAAAATGACTAATATTTACATAACAAATTTGTTATGTATTGTGATATTGCTGAAAAACACGAGAAATAAAAAATATAAACTAAGACAAATATAGTTCCTAACTAAACATTTTTACAGTATTTTATTAAGGTAAACAAAAGTGGAATACATTTATTTTCCCGTTTTAACAAAATTAGGTAAGTTAAGAGAGTAACATTAATTGACAAGGAACGAGATACAATTTAAAACACGTCAAAAGGATATTTACGTTTTTTTAAATTATTTTTAGACAACAACAAAAGGTCGTAATCTTCTAAAAGCAATGACCGACAACAACTACGATTGCCACACCAACGGAATCCCTACGTACGGGCCGAGTGACCCCAGAAAACTTTCACATCTGCTGGACTACTACATAAAGAAAGGAGTTTCCAGAAACAACTGTCCAATAGAATCCAGCTATGATCTCTCATCGGATCATACACCGGTTATTATGAGCCTGAGTACCACAGTTATAAACAGCCCACCACCTCCTCGACTCACGTCAAAAAACACCAATTTGGCAGATTTCCAGTCCTACCTAGAAGAAAACACCAATCTTAATCTTTAGATCAAATCTAGACATGACATAGATACAGCAGCTCAATACTTACCACTTTTGTGCAAAATGCGGCATGGCAATCTACACCAGGAACTGAACGCAAACCAACACATAACACAAATGTTCCCCTGCTCATTCGCCAACTTATTGCTGAAAAATGTCGTGCGAGGAGAACTTGGCTAAGATCTAGAAACAACATAGACCTACATATATTCAATAGACTACGTAGGCAACTAGGAGTAGCCATCAAAACCACAAACAACCAAACCTTCGAAAATTACATTACAAACCTTACAGCAACTGACCAGACGTTATGGAAGACGACTAACAAGCTTAAGAAACCATACACAACTGTTCTTCCCATCCGTAAACCAAATGGCGAATGGGCCTGAATTGCTGAACATCTTACAAACGTATTTCAAACAGAGCCAGCAGATCCTGATAAAGAAGTCGAAGAACTAATTAGCGCAGCATGTCAAATGTCCCTCCCAATTAAAAGTTTTACTCCTATAGAAGTCAGGCAAGAAATAAACAAACTTAACTCGCGAAAGGCCCCAGGTTATGATTTAATCTCGGTACAAGTACTAAAACAACTTCCTCGCAAGACCATTACCTTGCCAACAGTTATATTTAACTGCATGCTAAGCTTATCATACTTTCCAAAAATATGGAAATTTGCTGAAGTCATTATGATCCTCAAGCCAGGAAAAGATCCTAATGAAGTAACATCTTATCGACCCATCAGCCTACTCCCAACTGTAAGCAAAGCTTTTGAAAGATTGCTGCTACAAAAGATATACGCAGATCATGAATTCCTAACATTACTTCCAAAACATCAGTTTGATTTTAGGGAAAATCACTCCACTACACAACAAGTTCATCGAATGATAAATGAAATATCAAAAAGTCTTGAAGAAAAGAAATACTGCACCGCTGTATTTCTAGATATCTCACAAGCGTTTGACAAAGTCTGGCACAGAGGTCTGCTTTACAAAGTGAAAACAGCACTATCCAGTAACTATTTCCTCCTACTTAAATCCTACATATCAGATAGATATTTCTCTGTAAAATTCAAAGACCAACAATCCAACATCTGCCCTATCAACTCTGGAGTCCCGCAGGGTAGTGTTCTAGGGCCGCTGCTTTTCTCACTCAACACAGCCGATATACCAGAGAATAATAATACTACAATCGCTTTCTTTGCTGACGACGTAGCAATACTAGCTGTAAATGAAGATTCCATACAAGCTACACAAAACCTGCAACATCATCTGAACATACTCAGTGATTAGTACACGAAATGGAGAACAAAAGTAAATAAAACAAAATCAACTCAAATAACATTTACCAACCGTCATAACATATGCCCACCTGTAAGGATGGAAAATGTAAGAATACCAACAGTAACAGACGCTAGATACCTTGGCCTCTATCTTGACCAACGTCTCACTTGGAAGAAACAGTTCCAGACCAAAAGAAAGTAGCTCGACTTAAAATTCCGGCAAATGTATTGGCTTCTTGGACGTAAATCAAAAGTTAACATCCAAAACAAAATTCTTCTATACAAAGCCATACCCAAACCTATCTGGTTCTACGTACTACACCTATGGGTCTATGCAAAGCCAACTTCGCTGAATATTGTCCAAAGATTCCAGTCTACAGTGCTAAGGTCGATAGTGGATGCACCATGGTACGTAAGTAATCAGACACTTCGACTTAAAGATTCCTTTCATCAAAGAAGAAATTCATCGAGCTACGGAGTCGCAAAATAAACCATGAACATTCCAGAGTTCCACAGCCACAATTTATTTATTTTTGCAAAATAAATAAATTGTGGCTTCAAAGTAAAATAAACTTCTTTAAAATAACTTTATTTAACATCAACTTGTTTACAATACTTTTAACAGACTGACAACTATAAACTTCAACTTCAATTTTCATTAATTCTTGCCATAATTCTGATTCAAAATTTTATATTTGATTAGAATGTAACTCCAAAGAAACTTCATGTCTTGATATGACATGTGTTATAAATGCTTTTGCTACTGTAGTCCCTTCTTTATTAGGAAGAAATACAATTTCAAATTATTTTAAAATATAATCTAAGTCTTGTTCCGTCTCTGTGTCATCTGTGGTGGACCGAGAATATTCACCGCATGTCGTTCAAAAGGCTCTGTGGAAAGATATTGTACAATTTTACAACGACTTCTTGTTCTAGGGCCTTTTCTAACATTGATCATAACAATTAATCCGGAAAGTGTTCTTTTAACTCCGAAATTTCCAGTGATTTCGGTAGTACCACTTATTGAACTATACGTATTCCATCAGTACTTTCCCAATTTTGATATAATAGATAATTAGAAAGATACAGAGACTCCCATTGAGCCCAGTATGCCTTTATAGTTCCACTCTATTTGGTGTTAAATTTATCACTCTGCAAAATTAAGACCTATTTTTTTAATTTCCTATTTTATTGTCATTAATGGCTAGTTGTTTCTTTAAATGTGCAACTTCAGATTCCAGAATTTTGTTTCTGTGGTCATTTATGAGAAATTGATTTCTTAGAGAACTATATCTACTAGTATTTCTAGTGAGACTATGTGACAGGCTTCTAAACTTCGATCTTGGCGACCTTCTGTCCTCATTATTTGGTTCTTCTGTCCATACCTGAGATCAGTTTCTGCAATTCTTTTGCATATGTCCTATTCTTCAGCAATTAAACATCTTCTGTTTTGATTTTTAGGTGTTTGTTGAAAAGTTTGCAATATACTTAACAATATTTTTATTTAAATTGACTATAATTTGGTACAATAATATCTGTATGTAAATAGAAAGAAGAGTAGTTTTTGAAGATGAAGTTTTTCTATTTATTTTTTTTTAAAGTGCTACATTTTGATTATACGCTTCAAAAAGTAAGGGAGATTTCTTTTTTGCCAATATTTATTTGTCAGGTCATGGCAATTCAAAGTCACTATCTTTTCGTATAGAGATGAGTTCAGTGAGTATACTTTCATTAAATATTTTTTGGACAAAAAACTTCAGAAGGTTCCAAGGCTTAAAAATATAAAGCTTGTACTTGGGTGAATCTCATGACTCCTAAACGTATTCGTAAGGCTGAGTTCTGTAAAACGTTGATTTTGTTTAGTAGTACATTACTTGCTGATCCATACAAAACACTTCCGTAATCTAAAATATATGGTATGTAAGCTTTGTAAAATAATAAACTTACTTCAACATCTGATCCCCACCAAATTTTATTAATTGATTTAAGAAAGTTTAATCCCTTATTTCATCTGTTCAACATGTCATCAATATGTATCATTCAGATATTTAATTCTGCTTTTAAAGTAAAATTGGTGCCCATCTAAATTGATTGTACTGGTATTAGGAAAGTTATGTCTGGTAAATAAGCAAACTTGTGATTGACTATTTTCTATAAACCATTTTTGATGGAATCCATATACTTTATTCAGGTTTTCAATGGATTGCTGATTGGATTTTTTGTGTTCTGTATACAAACAGAAATCGTCAGCATATTGTACAATATTAAATGCAATATTAGTAATAGTGATGTTATGTAGATCTGCTGTGTAAATGTTAAACAAAATAGGACTCAAAACGGAGCCCTGAGGCAATCCTTTGTTATTAAGTCTAGGTCCTATAAGAGTATAATGGTCTTTTAAATAAGTAATACTATTTGTGTACAGATTTACAACGTTAGAAGCAAACTGTGCTGGAATATAAAAAAATTTATTCATTTTTTCTTGAAGAATTGTAAGAAATACCGAATCGTAAGCACCTTCGATGTCTAAAAACAAAGCAGGTTACAATAAAGAGTTGTTAAGAAATCTTAAGTTCCATAACCTTTCTTAATATGATTCCATATCTTGGCAACATAGTGTGCAATATTCCTTTTACTGGCCAATTTTACGAGAACAAAATTACCTTTTTTTAACTTAGAAGAGCTCAGTATTTCTTCACTTTCCTGTTGCTCTATGAATAATTTTCATTTTCGTTTGCCAGAAAAGTTTCTAAATCCTCATCACTTGAATCCTTTGTTATATTTTTCACCTCTTTATCAGATTCGTCTGAACTATCGCAGAGAACCTTCCTTTTGACTCGCTTTGGTTTTTTCAACTTACTTTGCAATACTTCCTCTTTCTCCGTGGTGTCTGTCAAAATTCTAATTTTACCACGCTTTCGTT
Organism: Diabrotica undecimpunctata; assembly: GCF_040954645.1. NCBI lineage: Eukaryota > Metazoa > Arthropoda > Insecta > Coleoptera > Chrysomelidae > Diabrotica > Diabrotica undecimpunctata. The sequence continues at coordinate 71,500,790 of NC_092803.1, read as the reverse complement.
CCTTTTGAGAAGTCTTTCGAGCTACGGCTTTGGGGAATGGGCGCACTACAAACGGGCTTTTGAAGTCAGCCTTATTTGCCTTGTTGTCATTAGACCGCCGTGGAAGTGCCGATGTCAAGTTTGATGTTGATGAATTTGCGGATAGTTGAAGGCTTGATGAGTAAGATGCCGTATTAGGATTCTCTTCTGATTCTGGATTTGGGCGATCTGTTACATAAAACGACAGATATTCGTGGTCGCCAAATATATTTTCATTAACAGTCCATATCCCTGTTTTTTTAAATCTTTTGAGAATGTTTGCGGGGGTAAATGCTTTTGCAAATGCCTTGCCTACGAGTTCAGCTACGTCGTACAAGCTTATAGAATGACCAGAATGGGTCATTATCCACTCATTAGCTATGGTGTTGTAGTAGGTTTTGTATGGTCCAAAAACAGTCCTGTCAAGAGGTTAAGTTCTATGCGAGGTGTGTGACGGCAACGTTAATAGCACAATATTATTTTCCTTCGCCAAATCAATCACGTTTGCAAACTGCAATATGGGACTCGTGATTATCGAGTATTAGTATCACTTTTTCTTGCTCTCTCGGCTTAACGTGGTCTATAAAATGCTGCAAGAAGTGTAAAAAAAGCTTCTCGTTTGACCATCCTGATGGATTTGCGCCTCCAATTGATCCCGGGGTGCACCATGTAACATGTGGTCCTTGAAAAACACGCGAGAGAATATCAACATGGGCGGCACATTGCTATCGACGGCAGTAACCGCAGCAATCAAAGGTACATTGATCCCTCTTTATTCGGATGTTATACTACCCAGTTGTTTTACACCTTTTAAGGCTATTATCTTAGGTGGGGCATGGACTGAAGAATTCCCGGTTTCATCTAAATTGTAGATATTGGCAGGGGAAAACTTATAGCCTGACATTACTGTTTTAAGATTGTTGAAAAAAGGTTGGATATTTTCTTTGTTAAAACTGGTTGATCTTGCCAGGCTTGTAGCCTCGGGTTTCCTTAACGACAATGATGGATGCCGATTCATGAAGTGTCTTAGCCATTCTTTGCCTGCAGTTGCATTTGAAGTTCAAAGATGTGGTGTTTTTATCTTATTTTCACGTGCGTATTGAAATGCTAAGATTCTTGCATCTTTTTTTTTTGAGTCCATAATAAAGCGACGCTGCTTGTGCCAAGTACTGCTTCAACTGTGACTCTTGTTCAAGTGAAAACACTTTTTTAACATCGTTGTTTGCATTGTATTCGAATGTAAGACGTTCGGAGTTTACATAAATTCGAATATGATTAGATAAGTTTGATCGACAAATATCATATTTTTTGGCAGCTTGTCAAACCGGAATCTTATTTTCGAGGACGTCTTCAACAGCTTTCTGCAAAGCACCTACATCCACTTTGTCTCTTTTAATTTAACTTTTGCTTTATGGCATCTTTTCTGTAAAGAGATTTGGTGTTAGTTTACTTGTTATTTAAGTAAAAAAGCATTAAAGTTTAATTTTGTAGAGTTGATTAGCCGAGTACAGTGAGGTAAATAAATCACATAAGTGATAAAAATTGCCTTAATGCCGCGGTGCATATTAAAGCAAAGAGACCACTGAGCTTCCTCTGATTTGAAAATTATTTATTGCCTATGCATTAAAGCACACGTCAGTGACGATTTCGCCTTACTTTAGTGTATACTTCCAGTAAAATTACAGATAAATTAGAAAAAGTAAAATTTTTTGTCTTATTGTACCTTTGGCCATTGCCAGTTGTATCTCTGTCCAGGCCAAAGGTACAACAAACGTAATGTCACAAGGTACAACAATGTTTACGACTACCAAAGCATATTAATTTTTTAAGGTTATGTAAACTTTATGGATTGGTGAATACAAGTTTTAAATAGCAAACATAGTATATTTCTTACCTGGGAAATTATAGATGAAACCAGCCACAACTTTGTAACACACCGACTCTTTATGTTCTCGCTAATTATTTACTTTTAACACGAAAAATTCACAAGCCTGACTAAATTCCAAAGTCTTTATATTTATGAAGCGAAACTATTGTACCGACCTCAAATGATCAATAGCAGAACGTTAAAACAAAAATTCTTTTCAACATAGAGAAAACAACAATTTTAACGACAGTGTCCAGAGGTACAAGAGCCCAAAGGTATAACACTCTCCACTAATACGCTTAAAATCGATTATGCCGTTAACCTCAATAATTATCTGGTTAAATATATTTAAAACTAATTCTTTTGCGTTATCTGGAAAATTTTGTATCATAGGATATTTGACTGCATCATATCCTGGTGATGTACTAACGCGATTATCAAGGGCAAACTCTAATTCAACTCTGGAAAAAGGTGTTAATAGAAAATGATTCTGATCAGATGGGAGTGTTTCATATGTCTTAACATCTGCCTGATTATTTACGTAAGGTGGAGCTATTTTATCAAAAAATAAGTCTACCCATGAGTTACTTAGAGGCAGTGGAAAATTAACTTTTTTCCTATTCATTTTTCTTGCTTGGTTCCAAAAAAGACTAGATGGAGTTTGTTTATTTAATTTTGATCACCATTCAACCCAACTGTGTTTGGCCTTTACTTTCAGGAATTTTTTGACACGAGCATTCACTTCTTTGTATTTACAAAAATTTTCAGAAGGATTTTTTTGTAGTTTACTCATGCTTTCTTTCCGCAACGGATTGATCACATTCCGAGTTACACCACGGAGGGGGAGTACGTTTACATTTAAATGATTTATATTGGCAAATAGATTTGTTAGAAGCTTTATTAATACAGTCAATAAGAAATTTTTCTTGGGTATCTGAGGACGCGTGAGGGTTGTTAGTTAATAAGATATTATTAAACCGAGAGTATAATTACCAATTGTCTTTTTTAACGTTTCACTTACTACTGGGAAAAATGATATTCGCATTAGTTCCCAAGATATCGATTACAACCCTTATAATGAAGTGATTTGATTCCAAAATATCAGTATCTACAGACAACAAAATTTTATCAAAGAAAGAAGGTGAGCAAAATGTGACATCAATCATGGAATCTGTGTTTCTTGGTCTCGTTTGGCAAGTTGGTTGTCCATTATTCATTACCACATAATCTAGATTCTAAATTGTCTCCAGAACTTGATGGCCTGTTTTATAATTTTTAGATGAGCCGTACGAAGAATTATGTGCTTACATATCTCCTCCAATGATATAAGGGTGTTTTAGTTGAGAAAATAACTTATCCTAATCTTCGGTAATAACTTTTGTTATAGTTAATTTTAATACCACAAGCAAGCAATTTTTTAATATAATTTTTTTTTAATTTTTATGTTTTCAAAGGGAATACCAGTTTTAATTAAAATAGCAACTCAGGAATAGCCGTCATCCCGAACTTCGCTTACCATATTATAACCTCTATAACTATAAACAACATCCCGTTTAAACCTGGTTTCACTTATTAAAGCTATAACAATATCTTCGGTTATTAAAAAGTTAAGAAGGCTGTTTTTGTTAACAAAAGCTGATCGAGCATTCCATTGTATTATTTTGAGTTTGGCTTTGAAAGTAATTAGATTAGTTATGTTTTAAAAATATCATCTAAAACATTAAATACCTTTGGCTAACATGTTAATATCAAGAGATTTTCCTTCGTCTAAACAATTAATATTTTGAATAAAATCTGAGAACAAAGTTACTAAAGAATGTACTAATCTATTTTTATCATTGTCTACCTTTGAAAAACTTTCCTTGTTTAAGGGTACTAAAGGCTGAGATAGTCCAAATCTGAAAGGGATGTGAGGAGATGTAGGATAGTCGGAAGTTGGAGATGATACTTTTCTTTTTTTATTTACCCTATAATCAGTGCTTAATTGGCTACAACTTAGTTAACTAATATTTTTGGTTTTCTGTAAATAAGGCCTCAATAGGTTGGAATAAGCAGATATATGAACTACAGATGTGTTAGTTAATTTTGGAAATTCTTTATCTGAATTTGACAATATTTCAAATCTGTTATTACAAATAAGACCAGAAAAAGAAAAATCGCTCAAATTTTTGGCCTCCAAATATGAAATTTTATGTTCAATCATGATATTTTTTATTTCTTCTTGTTCGAAAAAAGGATTGTTTTTAGAGATCGATATATGCTTATCACTTTTGCAGTGTATGCAATACATTTTTTTTTTCATCACATGTATGTGTATCAGTTTTAATTTCTCTACATCTTAAGCAGTATTCCTGTGTACCTTTATATTGTCTAGAAAGGCTATAGCGGGATTAGATGGTCAAAATTGCACCATGATCGATTCAGTTTTGTGTCTGACCATTCGAAAGCACATAATTAAAAACTCACTCAGTTAAATTTTCAAGTCCCTAGGTGCCTCTGGGGGTTCGCTATGGGAAAAAACTTATTTAAAAAAAATAATTTTTTTTAGATGCTATATAACTGCAAAAATCTGAAAAAAATCATGAAAGCGTATTTTAGTAATACAAAACTGCCTGATTTTTTTCAGATTTTTAGCTTGAAAATTAAGCCCAGGAAAAATATTTGAAATTTTCAGTGATATTTTAGGTTATGTCGAAAATTTTTGGCCAACTTTAAAACAATGTTTTTTTATGGGTTTTTTCGGGTTCTTTCGAATGGCATAGGTATTATTATCATTTTCAACGCGGAATATGCCTAAAAATCAAAAAAACTGCATTTTTTGGCATTTTTCTGAAGTTTTTAATTCATAACCTCAAAAACATACACATAAATTATTGATAATTCATATTTTTATATGTATTCTCGGATCAATCTCCGTTTCACCAAATATTTCTGAAAGAAATTTAGCTGGTCTAATAATGTCCGATTTGTACCTAGCATTGCTTAAATAATATTATATAATAGCAGCAACATGTGAGCAGGATCCAACAGTTCTCAATTCATTAGCACAATCGCACGAGTAAAATTGCATTGTAGCCAATAGATTCTGGCTTATACTCAATGTAACATTTATAATTTTTTTTTTTTGATATGTCTAGATTGTATCAAGACCTTGATAATATTCGGTTTCATGCGGATGTGTTCTAAATTAATTTCGTTTCTACCATTCAATAACTCAACAATAACAATAACGTAGCTAGATAACATACAGCTTGACCTAACTGGTACGTACCCAAAAAGAATATTTTGAGATCTCTCTTGGTCATCTCTGGAAAATCAAGAATTTCTCGCGATGTTATCTTGGTTGTCGTCGTACTTCGTCTAGACCACCTTGCTGTTTCAGCTTCTTTAGCCAATGTGCTATTCACTTTACTCTAATTCAACATTCTCTGTATTTTTTTAATTAATTTTAATTAAATTAATTAATTTTTTTAATTCTTCATCTTCTTCTTCTTCTTAGCCTTCTGTCGTCCATGTTTGGATAAAGGCCTCTCCCAACTCCTTCCATCGGTCTCTATCCTAAGCAACATATTTCCAATTTGTTCCGGCTATTCTTTTAATGTCATCAACCCATTTCATCTGTGGTCTTTCTTCATCGCTATATAATCTTTTTCCATAACGGTTATTAAGGAAACATGCAATTCTGCAATATGCTCCAGCTTTTGGTAACAATATATTATCCAATTGTTGATGGAGCAACTTATATTTTTTTCCAAGAATGCCGTGGACAGCTTCTACTACCCATCTTAGTTTCGTAACGTAACGAGATTCATTAGCTTCAGCTGTGGATAAACTTGGTCTTTTTCCTTTTAATGTAGGCATCAGAACCTTGAAGCCAAGATCGTCTAGATAGGATACGACGTCTCTAAAGCCCCTATCTACAATACAAACATCACCTTTTTTCATAAGTGACCTTATTCCATTTGGATCTTCCATAACCTTCTTCATGATGCTTGCATCATTTTCTGTAGCTAAGAATGGACCGGGTAGATCTACAACAAACCCGTCTATTGTGCAGATGGTAAACGGCTTGCACAACGGTTTTATCTTCTGTCCCGAATATGATTTTCTTTGATACCAATTATTTCTGCTTTTTTGGTGAGCTAAATAAGCTCCATCGAAAATTAATGTGAGCTGATCATCCGTCAAAGTAAATAACTTTATGGCTTAAACAGAAGTATGGTTACGGATTAAGTCGTCTCTCACGAGACTTTTTACTCCAAAATATTGTGGCATCTATCAATACATCTCTCTCGAATGAATTGATTACAGACTCGCAAAAATCAGATACTTTGATCTCATTATCTATCCTGGAAACTGATGAAATAAAATTATTTGATGATCCAGTTTTTAATTTAGCAATAATACTGGTTATTGTTGCCTGTTATTTTAGACACGACACAATTCTGCTGTCAAATTCAAAATCAATTCAAAATAAACACAAAAACAGAGAGCCATTGAAGATTTGAGGAAAAGCCCCGCCGAAAAGATAAAGGCCCTAACACGCAAACTGACTAAGAGCGATAAAGAGGATATGGCCCTACACACGCAAACGCACTAAGAGCGATATAGAATAAGAGCCCGATTATAACAGATATACATGGCGTTGGTAGTTGCGCCGCGTAATGTCAACAACCGTGCGGCGCAACTATCAACGCCATGTTTTCTGTCACAATCAGGCTCCCTGGATATACGGGATGTAATGCTAAGACATGAACCCCAAAACAGTTAAGTAAATATAAAATAAAAGAATAATGATATAAGCATGGGTATAACGCTCTTGTATCTAAGCGGAAGAGTAAGGCATGGACGAGCGTGGTACGAGCTTATGAATGTATATAACAAGGATCTCAAAAGTCATGGAAATACATAGATATGCGTCTGTGTATAAATGTATGTACATTGTGATATAATATCACGTATATAGATATATTCGCTAGCTTAAAATTCCACAACTTTTGAGTGTACAAGTGCATTTTAATTTACGATTCATTTTTCGGAATCTTTTGAGGTTATGTAGTAAAAACATGGAGAAAACGGGGTTCTTCGGTTTTTGGAGCATGCTGTAAGAAAAAATAATGGTTTTAATAGCTTATTTAGATTGTAAAGATAGATAAGAATACATATAAAAATATAAATTATAATTAATTTATGTGTATGTTGTTGAGGTTATGAGTCAATAACTTCAGAAAAATGCCAAAAAAGCAGTTTTTTCGATTTGTAGGCATTTTCCACGTTGAAAATGATAATAATACCTATGCCACTCAAAAAACGGGAAAAAGCCCATAAAAAACATTGTTTTAAAGTTGGCCAAAAATTTCCGACATAACCTAAAATATTACTGACATTCTGTAACTTTACATAACAATTTTTCAACATAATTTGGCAAACAATTGCCTTCAAATGTAATTATAACATTAAGTCCAGGTACATATTCTGTATTTACGAGTATCGATCGTTCCTTTGACCGAGTCAGTCGTTAATTTCGTTAAAGGCCGAGCCGGTTCCTAATTACTTGGTGTTTGGATTTAACTTTTTACGTATAGACAATTATTAAAAAGTGTAAACTGATAAGTAATACGAAATAATATCGGTCCCCGATGGGGGACAAAAATAAAGGGACGTCTTTTATGACGACAGATACTGACATGAATAACAGTGAGTTAAGTGTTAATAATACTAATAATAAATCTAGTGAGGATAGTGATGTCCAGAAAACAGCGAAGCAGTTGGAACCGAAAACATTCAATCTCCTCTCAGATAAGTACAACGTGCAAAATATTTGGGTATATATAGAAAGTACCGACAATAACAATTTAGGTAGATTGCATCCAATGACTGTTGGTCATATTCTTTTTAAAAAATTTAATCTTAAAAGCATTTTTGAAATTAAAAGTATAGGCCGAAACCGGATTAAAGTGTTATTAAAATCACTTCTAGAGGCAAATAATTTAGTAAAACATCCACTACTGAAATCAGAAAATTTAAGAGCATTTATACCGAACCATTTATTAGAAATTAAAGGGTTAATAAGAGACGTTGATACTCGTTATGATATCAACTATCTCATGGAAAATATCGAATCAGACTCACGCGTTACTAACATATATAGGTTAAATAGAAAAGTCCAAAAAGAAGACAAAACAGTCGAATTTGTACCTAAAAAATCTATTGTCGTTACTTTTGAGGGGAATATTTTACCAAATCGCGTAGCTTTTAATCGAGTTTTTTTCTCGGTTGAACAATTTGTAGATAGAATAACCCAGTGTTACAAATGTTTGAGATATGGGCATGTATCTAAACAATGTAACAGTACTCAAGAAAGATGTATAAATTGCGGTGAGATTAAAGATGATAAACACAATTGTGATAAAAATTTGATTTTTTGTATACACTGTAAAAGCAGAGATCACGTATCTATCTCAAAAAAGTGTCCCTCTTATGACAATCAAAAAAAAATTAAAAATATAATGATAGAGCAAAAAACCTCATTTAAGGAAGCCAAAGAAATATCTTAAAATTCCTTATCCAGTTTAGTAAGTCACAATTCCTTTTCACCGCTAACAAATTATGACAAACATTTTCCAGAACTTCCTAACAACGATCGTATATCGTTATCTCATCCAAATCGTAATCAAATCTCTACAAATTTCAATGGCAATCAAAATAATTCCTTTTCCCAACAAACTCATGCGAGGGATAGACCTCCAACCAAAAAAAAGAGAAAATCAAACTCTCCCACTATCCAATCACCTGTTCAAAAACCATTATTTCCATTCACCTTTGGACCTTCACAACCTTTGACAATAAATTCAAATAAATCAAACTACTCTAGTTTGGAAATCAAAAAAAGCAGTATAGCTAGCAATTTATCAATTTTTATCATGGACTTTATTAATAAAATAATTTCAAGTAACAACAGACAACCTGTTGATATTAACGTAATTACAAGTAGTATAGAACAAGTATTGGAGGATACTTTGAAAAACCAATAAAATTTAATCCTAAAATACGCAATTTAAATATAATGCAATGGAATGCACGTTCTGCTATAGCTAACAAAAATAGTCTGGTACAATTTCTTTTTGATAAAAATATCGACATTGCGCTTATAAGCGAAACTTGGTTTAAAAAAAATCAACAATATAGTTTTAGTGGTTACAATATAATACGCAATGACAGAAACGATGGCTATGCTGGTGTGGCAATTTTAGTACACAAATCTCTTCAATTTGTGGAACATAAGATCAATATAAATTATAATGAAAATATTTTAGTGTGTGCTGTACAAGTTAAATATGGAACTTTATCTTTAAATTTTGTATCTATTTATAAACCTCCAAAAATACAAACAATATATGAAGATTGGGTAAAAATTTTTGAACAGTTTGATGGGCCTTTAATTATAGGTGGTGATTTTAATGCACACCACTCTATATGGGGCTGTCATAATAATGATACCACAGGATCACAACTAATAAATGTCGCCGATGATTTAAATTTAACTGTTTTAAATAATGGAGAACCTACGATTTTAAGACGTCCTGATCAACGGGATTCAGCTATTGATGTAACCTTCTGTTCACCTGAACTAGTTAACAAAACATCTTGGAATGTCATCTCTGATACCCTAGGATCAAATCACTATGTCATTTCTATAGAATTAATTTTTGCAATTAATGAAAATGAAATATCTCCTAAAAATAAATGGAATATTAAAAAAGCCAATTGGGCATTATATACCTCGACGATTCAGATTTTGCACGATACGAACAACAGTCACTCGGATAATCTAACTGAACAGTACTCCTTCTTCATTAATAATATAAATACGGCTGCAGAAGCAGCTATACCCCAATATAAACCTTATAAATGTAAACGGCACCCACCCCCTTGGTGGAATATTGATTGTGAAAATATTATCAAACAACGAAAATTGGCTTTAATAAATTACAAAAAAAACACTAATTTTGAAAATTACGTTCAATACCAGGAGATCTCGGCTAGAACCAAAAAAACATTAAAAAATATAGCAAAGAAACATTGGATTGAATGGGTCTCTTCCCTGAATAAAAATACACCAGCTACAACTCTTTGGAATCAAGCTAGAAAAATTTACAGAAAACCAATATCAAAAATAAAATCTTTCGATCAAAAATGGATGGATGACTTTCTTATTAAAGTTGCACCACCAACTGCGAACCCTCAAAAATCCAGCTACATAGATTCAACCCCATCTGAAAAAAATCATTTTCTACTAAAACCTTTCACTTACAATGAACTAATTTTCGCCATAAATGATCGGAAAGATAATTGTCCAGGATACGATCATATCAAATACTCCATGCTTATTAACCTCCCAGAAGTAGCAAAACATTTTCTATTAGACTTTTTAAATCGAATCATTCAAGACAATTCTGAGGTAGATTTTTTTAAAGACATTATTGTTATTTCGATTCTAAAGCCTGCAAAAGATCCAAATTCAGCAGAATCTTATCGACCCATTTCTCTCTTTTCTTGTTTATTTAAAACTTTGGAACGGATGTTAAAACATAGACTAGAATGGTGGGTCCATACCAAAAAATTACTACCAGATAATCAGTTTGGATACAAACGAGGATGTGGAACTTTAGATGCACTAGCTACACTTGTAACGGACATACAGAGTAACTTTTCTAGAAATAACTATTTGCCTACGTTATTTCTAGATATAGAAGGTGCTTATGACAGTGTGTGTTTACCTCGATTAAAAGACAAAATGATCAATCAATTTCAAATACCCACAAATCTGGCACAAACCATAATTAATTTCTACACTAATAGACGCTTATACGTTAGAAACTATAAAAATGAATTTCTTGGACCACGTTATAATAGTTGGGGATTACCTCAGGGATCAGTCTTAAGCCCTTTTCTTTTTAATCTGTATACTGCCGATTTTCATAGTCTTAATATACCAAGTATCACTTACAAAACAATCCAATATGCTGATGACTTCCTAGTCTATACAGAAAGGAGTAAATATGAAACTTCCCTTACAATTTTAAGAAAATTACATGAACATTTCTCAAACTGGTTTTGTAAAAATGGTTTTAATTTATCCACTAATAAATCAAACGTGTGCATTTTTTCACGACATAATATTCCAAACATAAATACTATTTTATTAAATGGCCAAAGTTTAAATTTCTGTAAGTCAATAAAATATCTAGGTATGTTTCTAGATCAAAAGTTAACATGGAAAGTACACATCGAGTATATGCTTGGCAAAAGCAATAAAGGTCTCAATTTTTTAAAATCAATTTCTAAAACTTGGTGGGGTGCTGACGTAGAAACAGCTTTGCTTTTTTACAAATCTTATATCAGATCCATTCTGGACTATGGATGTATACTTTATGGATCAGCAAGTAAACAAATTTTAAATAAAATTGATGTATTTCAACGGACTGTTCTACGTACTTGTATGGGAGCAATGAAGTCTACTCCAATAGCTCCATTGCATGTTGAAGCATTAGAAACTCCTTTAAATTTTAGACGGGATTATCTAAGTGAAAAATTTTTAGTGAAAATTTCATATATCAACAATTCTTTATATTCTGGCATAGGCTCGCTAAATACCGAGGATCTAACAAACAGTTACTGGATTCATAAAAATTCACCAACCCTTTGCACGGCCTTTAGAGCCATGTGTAACAATAAGTATACCAACAGTATTAGCAACCTTGAGATTAACGACTATTTCGCATTTTTTAATGAAGCTGATATATACATACCAACATATTATAGTATTCCATCATTAGATTCATGCATCTTAAATTCTTACATAAAAAAATGGCCCATGGCAACTGTAATCTATACAGGTGCATCCAAAACATCGGAAGGGACCGGATGTGCTTTCTACATTCCATCCAAATCAATAGAAAAAATGTTCAAACTACCTCTCAATTGCTCAATTTTTAGTGCTGAAGCTTTTGCAATTCTTGAAGCCTTGAAATATTTCGACAGTTTAAACAATAATGCAGTTTTAATAATATCCGATTCATTATCAGTCTTATTATCTCTCAAAAATACAAAGTTACCCAATTATAATTCTAATCCTTTTATTTACCAAATTAAGAACATACTTGTTAACCTTAAAAATAAAAATAAAACTACGAATTTTATTTGGGTAAAGGCTCATGTTGGTATAAAACATAATGAACATGTTGATTACATTGCAAAAGCTGCAATAACCTCGACAGCTGAAATTTTACCAGATGAGAGAATTTGTGTTCCTGATGCTTTTCTCATCTCTAAAAGAAATCAAACAGATCGTTGGAATACCGCCTGGCAAACTTTTTGCGACCACTCAACAACACAATACGTGCATATACAACCACACATCCCTAATTCCAGATGGTTTAAGAATTTCAATACCGCTCGTAAATATACAACAACTTTAATAAGATTGAGATTTGGCCACGCTTGTTATCCTGTTCATCTTGCTCAAATCAAAATATATAATTCAGACTTATGCGAAACTTGTCAAGAACAAGGAGATCTTAACCATATCTTTTTTAAGTGTTCCAAATATCTTCAGCATTCAGGATCTCTTTTAAACAACTTGCAAACTCTAAAAATATTTCCTCCATATCAAATAAATAACCTTTTGGCTACTAATAATAAAAAAGTTTATGATTGTTTGATTAAATTTATACATAGTGCAAATGTGTGTCTGTAGTCAATCTCAGCTAAGCTCGTTAACCTTTGTTCTAACCCAATTGTTTATTTACCTTTCTTTCCGTGACCTATTGCTAGTAATGTCTTAAACAAATGTCCTGATGGGTCCCTGGACGAGAAGTGAGTATCCCTGTTGTTCCTTATATTTGTTTTTTCTTGATATAATTTTCTCTTTTTGTTTGATTCAGTTATAGGGATTTTATGAGGTTTTTTGACTCGAATAGATACACTTTTTGCACTAGCAATTAATAATATAGATTATACACTTATGTATGTATACACTGTATAATGTACACTTATGTATGCACTTAGGTGTATATGCATACACTTTTTTTTTTTTTCTTTAGTATTAATTATATCAGAATATTGATATTAGTAATTTTTCTTTTATTATATCTCAATATGTAATTGGCTAAATAGCTAAGTGCTAAAGCCACAAAAAAAAAAAAAAAATATTCTGTATTTACATAATTTTCTATTTCCCTGTGCATTCTTTTAATGTCAATAATTCGTGAACTAGAGGTCATCTATTTTTTTAAATATTCATTGTTATATTTGGTATCGACATCACCTGTCAGCCCTTTGATTTCTAAGAGGAGAATATTTTCAGCTCATCTACAAATTAGTTAAATAAGCAAACATCCATAGAAAAAAAAGATGAACTGGGTTTACCTAGGTATGCAGCTTATTAAGATGGAAGTAAAGAAATAGGTACATATTTATATTGAGGGAATGACAAAGCAAAGTCTTTGTATAGAAGTCGAAGTAGAACCAAGAGATGATTTTTTCTAGTCTGTCTTGGATATTGGACATATGTGTCATCAATGCATGGATTCTCTATATAAATGATTGAACAGCCCTAAACAAAAACCTATGCATTTAAAAGAACTTATACCAAATAAAATAAAAGAGTTGGACCTTTCTTAAAGATTACAAGTAAAATTAAAATTATTCTTAACCAGATCTCCTCACAGACCAGATACAGCCAAGTCACAGGATTCAGTTGCTCATTGGCCCAAACATGTAACCAAGGGTACGTGTAGATATTGTATATCTGGCCATGCAGTTCATGGGACATACAATTATGTTTGACTATAAATAAAAAGTGTTTTTGTTCACAATGAAGCATAAAGCTTTCTTTTATTTAGATATTATTCATAATATTTTTGAACGGGCTTTATAATATATATTTTTTACTCTCTTTTAATATATTTTTATTACATTTTCTTGTAAATGAACATAAAATATTTGATAATCTGATTTCTATTTCATGCCACACCTTACTTAAATAGCTACAAAAGATTGTACCTCAAACGGACAATCTAGCCTTTTAGCTAAAAATTCCCAAGTTACTTTCTTTTAGTTTTTTGAGTTTTATTTGTACAGCTTAATATTTGTTTTATTAAACTAATACCATAAATCAAATGTCATATTTTTTATTGCACTCTGAATAATTTGCCTGATAAAGGGTTGAAAGTTCATGCAAAATATTGTTTGGAACTTTTATAGTAAGCAAAAAATTAATACATATCAAAAAGATTTTTTATATCACAATTTATCTATAGTTAATAACAACTACAATGAAATCAGCATCGGACTCGATTATTTTATCATGACATTATATCAATGAATTTTAAGTTTAAATACCATTTTATGCATAAACCAAAGATTTTAAGCCTTTCTGTAATTTTTCGCACAACCATACACTCAAATAACATAAACACGTAAAACAAAGCTCCGAGGGACATGTGTGTTCCAATGGAACAGTGGGAAATACGTGTGCGAAGATCAAACCGGTCAAACTCCGCAATAGAGTGATACCTAGCTGACCCCCAAGCTATTCCACCACTCCTCCATATCGCAGGACATACAGAATCGGTAGACTTTATACTAAACGTTACTTTAGATGTTTTGGGTAATGGAACGTTTAGCTACCTGATTTTAGAAGTAGCTAGAAGAGCTTTTCTCCCTATAAATGACTTAAGATACTTAATTATATAACTCGGGACTTGTGTCCCTGAAAAGTCTGTGTTCCGCATGGCGAGCTACTAACCTAGTTCGGTATCTTTCTAACTGAAATGTAGTGCTCTGTTACTCAGGCGCCGAATTAGCCAAATAAATTTTTAGCTGAGCAACCGAAGTGTCTGGTTATCGAGTATTTATTTGACATGTTCGTGATTGTTGCATGGCTGCTTTAACAGAAGGTGGTTAGTACGAGCTCAAGATGAAACAATAATAGAAAAAAAGTAGTAATGTGTGGTGTGTGCATTCCTAGGTGTAAGCCGACTATCACACACTCCTTGTATATATTTTTTGGTTTTTGTTTTTTTTATAGTGTAAAGTGTTATTAAGAATAAAAATAACTAAATAAAAGACAGAATATATCATAAGGTAGTGTAATAATTTTTTTGGGCCCATTTTTTGTTTTTGTTTTCTTTTGGACCTTCTGTTACTGCGTACGTTCGACGATTCCGTGGCTATCTTATTTCTTCATTATTTCTCTATGTTTTCTTTATATCCAGCTAAGTGTTGTGTGCAATGTGCATGTACCGACCTTTGGTTTTTGTTAGTGTGTCAACTCTCTTAATAGTCTTCTTGGATGGTTCCTGAGATTTTTTAATATTTCGCGTGCTCTTTTATCCATTGTTCTTAGAATTCTCTTTTGTTGTGAATTACTAAATACGTATCTTAATGAGATGTCCCCAAATATATTCAAAGCATCTTTAATCATGAGATTTTGAAAAATCTGTATTTTTTTCCTGTTAGTTTTACACGTGTTCCACCATGCAGCTGAGGCGTATGGTATGATCCGTTTTATATATTGCGAGCGCTTACATATATATATATATATATATATATATATATATATATATATATATATATATTTATATATATATATATATATATATATATATATATATTTTGTTCCGCCTTAATGGCAATAAATAAGCAGATTGTGTTTTTTTTATTGGAAAAAATACAAAAAAAATTAAATAACTACATTAATCATTCATTATTATTTCTGTATTTTAGTACATAGGTTGCTCTTCACTTAAGTACCTTGTGATACACGACATTTTTTGTTTTATTATCAGGCGCAAAAACAAACAACGCAGATGGTCTTCCGACCCGTGAACATGCCACGTATAATTGACCATGGGAAAAACATGAATGTTCTAGATTTAAACCACAAACTTTTAAGGATTGGCCTTGTGATTTGTTGATGGTCATGGCAAATGCAAGACGTATCGGAAATTGAAGTCTTTTAAATTCAAACGGCATATCGGTTGGGATCATCGGGATCCTCGGAATGAGAACTTCCTCACCTTTAAATTTTCCTATCATTATCGTAGCGTAAATTACATTGTTCATCAATTTACTAACCACCAAACGCGTACCGTTGCACAGTTTTGGTTGGTTTATGTTTCGAAGCATAATTACTACGGAGCCAACCTTTAGGCGTAAATTGTGCGGTGGTAAGCCAGGCACGTCCAAAGAGTTTAAAAATTAAATTGGATAGTTGGTGGCTTCATCTTCATTTGTGACGCAGTCAATAGATTTGAATGAATGCATTGTTCCAATGATCTTATTTTGAATTATGTAGTTTAGGTCATCTACATCTTTATTCTTAGCCGCTAAAATTGCTCGCTCACTCAACCATTCATTATTTTTGTAGTTAGAAATAATATTTGGAAATACATTGTTGATAAATTCGTCTTTTGATGAGACAAAATTACAGAAATTATTTGGAAATGATATTAATCCGCTCGATTCATCGACAGGTACTTGACCATTACCGATAGTCAGGTAGGAGAGTAGAGTTCAGTATTAGCAAATATAATACATACCAATAGATAAAGTAAGTTATTTTTTAACTACATTCTATGTAAGTACAAAAATAAATACCTTTTAAATGTCCGATTAAATCCTCCTTCTTCGATAATGTCTGCCCCAAATGACGTCATTTGGAAACAACTATTGTATTTTCGAGTATTTGCAAGAAAGTGGCGTGATTCTTGTGTTTCGCCACAAAGCAATGAATACAATGGCTCATGTGGCGGAGTCAACACTGGCAATTTCACTTTACCATTAAGGCAGCATAATCCAGGCGTTTCTCCGGAAAACTTTAATGCACCACAATACTCGCAAACAACGTCTATTTGCCCAATGCAAACGCTAGGATGCAAGCTGTAATCATTGCTGCAATCGTATCGAAATGCTGCTCGATTCAAATCAGCTAAATATCTTGTTCTGCGTCGCAAATTATCTATTTGTTGCCTTCTGTTGTTCGCTCGACGATTCTGCATTGCCAACCGAGCTGGTTCACGGGCTGCTTCACTTTGCTCTCGTGATTGAGAAGCACGAAGTCGAGCCATACTATCGCGGCGCTGTTCACGTGCAATTTCTTGTTCTTCTTCAGTCCTTTGATTTGCAGTATTTTGTATTCTTCTTGCATTACGGCTTTGTCGGGAAAGATTCGATCGTCTTGGTCGAGGCATTATTAATTAAACTTCACTTCACTTCAATTACGGCTTTGTCGGGAAAGATTCGATCATCTTGGTCGCGGCATTATTAATTAAACTTCACTTCACTTCAATCCACTTGTTAATTATTTATTTAATAGAAATAGTTTTAATATTGATTTCTTACAAATATCAAATTGCCATCCATACGTCATTATATACCTGTCATTTTACGTCAATTACATAGCTGTCATTTGCGTTTTGTTATTCCAAGTCTGATTCTTTTTTGTTATACCACGTTTTATAGTGACTGACGTTTCATGTCAACTCACACGGGAACGCCGTCGAACGGGATAAAAAGTATCCTATGTCCGTCTTCTGGCTCTAAGCTACCTCCCTACCAATTTTCAGCCAAATCTGTTCTGCCGTTCTTGACTTATAAGTGGTGTAACTAACACGACTTTCTTTTATATATATAGATATATATATATATATATTAGATAAAAAGGGGGATTGAGGTTAATTGGGTATGCAGCTGATTGAAAGCCAAGTGTACTCTGTTCAACAGTTCATTATATTTCGCCAATTTTCATTGGCATCATCAGATGAGAGCTTTAATCATTTGAAACATGGTAAAATACAATTTGATATATGTTTGATATTCATATCTTACTTGATTGAGGTTAACGGCACTGTGATTTTTTAATAACATCCAGTACAATGGTTTGTGGATACAATGTGGGTTGCAGCTGTATTCGACATGTAACATTTAGTTTAAAAGATTATATAATTTATTTTAACATTTAAAATATAAGCATAAACACAATTCAAATTAATAACAAAACAATCACAAAAACGTTTAGTTCAGCGATTGCCGTTAAAGTTAAGTACCAGAAGTACCAAATATCGAAAGTTACTATTGAATTGACTTATGTCAGAAGATAATTAGTTCCATTTCATTGATGTCGTAGTTGTTTGTTTGCTTGAGATTTACTGTAAAGGTGTGTTTTAGTTGAAAAATTTTAAAAATTACATTTTGTATTATATTAATTATTTAATAGTTGTATGTGTTTATTTATAATGTTGGCTCTTCAATGTGTAATAAATAAGCATAAATCTCACTCAGATGCTCAACATCTGATTTCTTATTTATTAAATTATCCGTTTGAGTGATAAATGCCATCTCGAGGAAGAGTCTGTTATTGAGATTATTTTCCATTGCAAGAATCTTTGTTTCTCTGTAATTCATTATATTATGGTGTTCATCATGTACGTGTTTTGCAAGGGAACATCTATCCGGATCTGCTGTCACTCTTGTGGAAAGTGATACGACTTTTTAGGTGTCTGTTAGTTTGGCCAATATATTGTTTGTTGCAACTTCCACAAGGAATACGATAGACAATATTAGATAATTGGTCCGCAGGTGTTTTATCTTTTACTTAATGAATATGGAATTAATTTTTAACACTGTGTACTTAGTGATTTTTATGTTCTCATCAACTAATATAAAAATTCGTGTAAGTTTTGGTGTTAAGTCTGGTATGAACGGTAATCTAAAGTACTTAAATTGAGTTAATTTGGTGTTAGTGCCTTTTGCTAGTTAGAGAATATGATGTTCTACTTAGGGTTGCTGTATTTGACTACACAAATACACAAATTAGCAAATACAGCAACCTTAAATGCAAAACCGTATTCCCTAAAATTAAAGATCGGACACCAGTGATGTATAATAGCAATGTCATATATCAATTACAGTGTTTAGGTTGCAAGGGATGTTATATTATTGGTCAAACCGGACAATGGCTGAAATTACACAACATAAAAGTGACTGCAACAGGAGAAATAAACCATGCACTGTTGTCGAACATTTTATAAAAACAGACCACCAGTTTAACTGTGATAACGTGAAAATATTGTAATCATTAAGCAATTACAAAAATAGATTGTTTTTCGAGATGTGTAATATCAACCGAACTAAGAATGTCATTAATAATAAAACAGACGTTTATTTATTGTCGAATTGTTACCTCTATGGAAGATTGTAACTTCATTTGTAGCGCGATCGTCCGATACTTCTTCTACCACTTGTGCCCTTGCTATTTTAGCAACACTTGTGTCCGTTATTTTTTTAATGTGTTTGTGTCATTTTTTTTCTGATTAGTGTCCACTCGTTTATACCCTGTACAATACATTTTGTTCTGATCTCATCACTAATTATTGGGTCCCTCAGCGTGTTTCCTATGTAATGAGAAATTATAATTACGAGAAAGTATGAGAAATTTCATGGAAAAAATATAATCCTTTACTCAGTTGTAAAAAAAATGTGATCTATCATTCCTATCCAATTTTCATACTAATCTACTTATATAATTTTATTATATACTCCTGAAATTCAGTTGTAATTTGCTACCCCATTGTATTAACAATGCTTTATTTAAAGAACATTTTGACCTTGAATGCGCTTAAAATTTGTAAGAAAGCTCTGCGTACGGTTCTGATACTTGTTGTTTCAAAAATGTCTATATAATAGAACTGTAAGAGAAAATTATTCTGTTTTCTTGATATCAACGACAAAGATGAAACTAGCCTATTTTTTAATTGTGGCTTTGGTCTGCTGGACAGCGGTAAGAATTGTTTTGATTTTTGTGATAAAATATTTTGTATCCTAGGAACTTTTCTTGTTACTATGTTTAAATTTGATTAAATGTACTTATTATCACTATAAACATTCAAGGTATTCATACAATAGATAGTCTAGTGGATAATTTTTTGCTGCTTGACTTCTTTTCACTTTGCAAACAAAACGTTCTTTCTTACTTTGAATAGTTGACGTATTGGTTATAAAGGCATCGTTTTCCTAGTGTCTTTTCCATTATTTGTAATCTCTTTTTGTGCTTTAAAAGCTGTGTATATCTTATTTTTGATATATTTTCCCGATCTACCACTCTATCTTTTATCGTCTTACCTTTGGTACTGTTCTATACTTCTTCATTTTACTTGTGTTATTTCATTCCTATTTTTCTCTAGTGTCAGATGTAACGAATAATTTTTATCTAAGTTAATTCCAGTTATCAATCTAAACCTAGTCTAGACATTCTTAGTATCTTAGATTATTTCTAGATATCTTATGTATGTTACTTTAGAAAACCATGTAGTGCGCGTGGCTACTGTGTTTTAATAATTGTTTTATCATTGCTTTATATTGATATCTTGTTTTTCCCCTCTGTGTCTTTTTAACCCACACTTCACGAGCAATAAATTGTAATATCTACCAATAATAAAAGAAGTAAGTATGTAAATATATGTATTTCCATTTCTGTTGACCCTACACCTTTTGAACTTGATTCATTTTCAGTTATAAATATTTATAGAACAATGTTTCTCCTTCTTAGAGTGCCGCCTTTCTATAGAGGTTGACAATCATAATGACAATTTTTATTTTTGAACTTGCTGCTGGTATAACAAATTAATTGATCTGCATTGATACCAACCACATAGATTTTTCAACCAAGAATTCTACCTTCGGCCAACAGATCCTTTTCCTTAAATCTTCCTATATTATTGGTCTTATAATTTCATATTTTGGTTCACTTATCAAGTAAACTAGGTATTCCAGTTTTCTTGTTCGTACAGTGGTGATTAGTTCTGTTTCGTTACCAACCATCTCCAGCATTTCTTTATTTGTATTTTTATCAGTCCATGAAATTTTTAATACTTTGCAGTATAACCCGAGTTCGAAAGTCTTGATACTTTTTAAATTGCATTTTTTAGTGTCTAAGTTTCAGCTTCATACAATAATATTAAGAATATAAACATCGGCTGATTTTTCTGAACTACATATGCAGTCTGATTTCTAAACTAAGATTTCTGCACGTTAGGAGTGGCTTTATTACAATCTATATCTACATATCTATACAACAACGTTTATTTTTACTTTGTTCTTATAGTAATTCGTCTTTGTTCGCCCCTCTTCTTTCAAGATATTATTATAGGTTGTTCTCGGACATTAAAATCATGTACGAATAATACATAGCAGACTCTAAGCGATAAACGAACATAACTATTAACTACCTATTCAATGGAACACTTTTGGTATTTTTTTTGTTAGTCTTAAATTAAGTTTTGTTCTAACATTTTCCTACACAATACTCTTTTTTGCCCTTTTCCTACATAACATTCTATATGGCAGTCACCTAAGATAAGATATAGTAAACTGTTTCAGGTTATTTTTGTGATAAAATATTTTGTATCTTGGAAATTTTTCTTGTCACTATGTTTAAATATGATTAAATTTACATATTATCAATATAAACATTCAAGGTATTCACACATTAGATAGTCTAGTGAAAATTTTTTGGTGCTTGACTTCTTTTCACTTTGCAACCAAAACGTTCTTTCGCACGTTGAATAGTTGACGTATTGGTTATAAAGGCATCGTTTTACTAGTATCGTTTTCATTATTTGTAAGCTCATTTGGCGCTTTATAAGCTTTGTATATCGTCTTATCCTTGGTACTGCTCTATACCTCTTCATTTTACTTGTGTTATTTCATTTCTATTCTTTTCTAGTTTTAAATGTAGCGAATGCTTTTTGTCTATTTATGAATTTAATTCCAGTTATCATTATAAACCTGATATAGACATTCTTAGTAACTTAGATCTTTTCCGAATCTCTTAAAATGGGTGGGTTATTTTAGAAAACCTTGTCGTGCGTGTAGCTACCGTGTTTTAATAATTGTTTTATCAATGCTTTATGTTAATGTTTGTTTTGTCCTCTCTGTGTCTTTTTAATCCACAGTTCACGAAAAATAAATTGTGATATCTACCAACAATGAAAGAAGTCACTAACTAAATACGTGTATTTCCATTTCTTTTGACCCTTTATCTTTTGAACTTAATTCATTTTCATTTAAAGATTTTTGTCATTACCCTATTCTAAGAACCAACTATTTTTTTGTTCTTAGACTGCCATCTCCCTATGGAGGTTGGCAATCCCAATGCCTAGTTATATTTTTGAACTTGCTTCTGCTCTAACAAATCAATCGATCTGCATTAGAATTGGTCACACACGGCTGCCACATGGTTACCTGGCTTTGGAGGAATCACCTGCTTGTGAAAAGTATAGTGAATCATTAACCGTTCAACATATTCTTACACTGTCTATCAAATACGAACAAGCACAAAAAGAACTCCTGTCCTCTTAGAACCTGTTCAGAATGTACTAGATTTCCTTCGAGAAGCGAACTTGTATTACAAAATTTAGTGTATTCTTTTTTATTACTTTCTCTTTAACATATTCTCTTTATTGTAAATTATACCTAATGTATTGTAAAATGTTTAGTATGTTTAGTAACAATCCAATCTCAATAACCTTGTGGTTGAGACACAATAAACTAAAAAAAAGTTGATCTGTATTGATACCAACCACATAGATTCATTAACCAAGAATTAACCTTTTGGCCAACAGATCTTCTTCCTTGAATCTTTACCTGTATTATAAGTCTTAAAATTTCATATTTTTGTCCACTTGTTTTGTACGAACTCTTTCCAGCACTCCTATATTTGTAATAACCAGAGTTCAAAAGTCTTGATACTTATTAAATTGCATTTTTTAATATCCAAGCTTCAGTTCCATATAACCATATTAAAAATATAAACATCGATTGGTACGTAGTCTGATTTCCAAATTATAGTGACTCGTCTTTATTGCGTCCCTCTTCTCTCCATTGTTATAGGTTGTTTTTGAACATTCGAATCATGTGCAGAAGAATAATATATAACAGTTTCTTAGCAATAAACGAACATAACTATTACTTACATCTTTAAATGAACACCTTAGTTATTCATTTTTGTTGTTTTTTAATTAAGTTTTTTTCTCCCCTTTTCCTACACAACACTCTTTCTTGCCATTGTCCCACATAACACTCTACCTCGATGTCACCTAGGTTACAGTAAAATATATCAGGTTCTTAACTACACATTTTGTAGCTTAAGTTTTCATGAAACAGATCCATTATATGGATGTTTTATGACTTTAAGCTAATTCGAGTTCTTTTTGGCATTTACCACACTAGCCTTAAAGACACCTTCTAGAGGGCTGTTAAAAGCTGTCATGGCTATTTTTGTATATATTGATACATTTCAGTTCGAAAGTACCATATTAATTTTCCATTGCACACTGCAAGTTGCATAAATCTGCTAAAATACAGAGGCATACTCTCCTGATGATATATAAATTATTAAATTTTCTCTTTTATTAAAAATATTCTTGCTCGTGACCCTTCTGCACTCATCTTTACACCGTTTATATTCAGTTCAAAAGCCCCTATATTAATATTTATTACACAGTACAAGATTTCATAAATCTCCTGAAATACAAAAGTATATTTATCCGGTGATATGCACGCGTCCCATCTGCACTCGTTTTCGACACGTCTATATACCCTGAAGTGTGGGTTGTGTGTGTGTGTGTTTGTTGCTTTGGATTTTATAGTTTCAGATCTTACCACACCTTTACACACAAGAAACTCTCTTAAAAACAGTACTGTATGACAAGAGAAAGCAAATTCATTTGTATTATTCTCGTCCTCTTTTATCTCTAAATGAGAGGAATGTTCGATAAAAAATACAGAAGAGTCCTAATCAAGCCAGTGTAATGACATCTACATTGTTAATATTTACACAAAAGATCAATTCGCACCAAAAGATACTAGGACATTCATTCATCCAAATAGCTTAGCTATTATGGCGCCATAAAAACGTTTGTCATAATGGGGTAGAAACCTATATAGTACTGGTGCTTGCAATTGTGTATCGGCTGCAAAATATTCTGCACAGGGTGTCCAGAAACTCTACTGACAAATGAAGACTGGAGATTCCTCAGATAATTTTAGGACAAGTTAACCCAATTTACCTAGTCCGAAAATGCTTTCTAAAGAAAATGCTTCTGTTACGATAAATATGACTTATATTTTTAAGATGTAAACATATTTCTCTACCAAGTATTTTGTAGTAGGTAAATATCCACGGGTCCCCCTCCGGTCTGGTTCCATGTCGTTAAAAGTTCCAGAAATGTCACCAAGGTTCGAGAGAACTCCAGATAACGGTGATTAAATATATATATATATATATATATATATATATATATATATATATATATATATATATATATATATAAAACTTTATTTTATATATATATATATATATATATATATATATATATATATATATATATAGAGAGAGAGGATCTTTTTCTTGTAAATAGTTAGTCTGAAAAGAATAATATCGAATAATAAATAAAGTTAGATTTATAATAACAGTTCACTTCCTACGGAAGCTAGAGCTCTTTGAAAACGGCGACTTGTAATTAGTTTTTTTAATACCTTCAGAAATCTTCTAGTTAAAGAAAAACAGAAACTGGTACGATTCTTTATTATCTAAAGTTGAATCGATACCATTAATTGCAAATTTCTAGTACCGGTCATAGGCGTCCGTTTTCGGTAGGTCAACGGTTACTTTAATGCATATTTTTTTGTCTTTACCTTTTGTTTTTTTTTGTCATGAAACTTAAATTAATATGTACCTTAATTAATTTTATAAATTATCTTTTATTTCAATAAATGCAGCACACAATTAGTAAAAGAAGTTTGGGAAAAGAAGCAAAAAGTCAAATTGATTTTGTTTAAAGGGTTTTAAAAACAAGGCATTTATTGCGATGGAACGAAACTAACACAAAAGAACAAGTATTAAAAGTAGTTACAAAAGTTGCTCGATGTGATGAACATTAGTCTCTATACATAAATTTGACCTTTTGCTTAGAGAATGCCGAATTTTTAAAAAAAAATCCAAAGTTATTTTTTAATTTGTTGGAATAGACTTGTATCCTAAGCCAGAGTTGTGCATTTTTTATCGAAACGAAATAAACAAATGCTTTTATACATCATCAAACACAATAATCCTAAGGATTAAAATCCGGTGACCTTGCAGTCCGAGGAATGGACCGCCTCTTCCAATCCAGTGTTCTTCGTAGTTATTATTAAGTACAGTAATACCTCGATATAACGGACTACTTATATTAAATGCCGAAAGTCCGTTATATAAAACTATGTGTACAATAAATCAAAAACCTTTTTTTTGAAAATATGTATGTACACTCAATTTAGATATATTTAAAAAAAAAATACAAAATACAAACAAAATTCTATTTAATTGTCTTAGGACACTTTCGATGTTTGCTGTTTTTTTTATAATCAACTCCTACAGAAACCATTTTAAATCTATGTCTGTATCTTGGCCATCAGACAAATTCTTCCAACCATTTTTTATGTTTGCTCTTCAACCTCCACTTATGATGCAGCAAAATAAAAAATTTTAAATTAAAAGACCTTAAGTTTTGCGAAATACGCTGCGCTGCTTTGTATATTCTCTAGTTTTTGATTGATCGTTACATTGATTCTTTTCCGTTTGAACATATTTAAAGGGTAGGACTGCGAAAATTTTAACTTATTTACTAGCGTACACTAAAGGTGTTCATTCACAATGAATAATCTAGAACTGCTAGCTGTAGAGTGGTGAGTGGCCTGCCTGTTAAACATCCGTATAAATAATCAGAGAAACCTACGCGTTATTATATCAGGGAATCCCCTAATAAAATGTGATGTTCTCACTTTCTGTCTCTTGCCTACAAATATTATAAAATATTATGTCTCTCTTGCAAATACTTTATTTATTTATTTATTTTTCACAAAGAAAATATATACATATTACTATTAGAAATGTATCTATATCACAAAATATAGTAGTATGTAACTTGATAAGCATGTATAATAAATAATAAAGTTGGTTTTTATTTTTTTTACATTTGACCGGATTTACTGTCCGTTCTATCAGAAGTCCGTTAAATAAAGGTCCGATATATCGAGGTTTTACTGTACATTATCCAGTGAATCAGGTTAAAGATTTTACAGGAAATGTAACTAATCAGTACTATTTAAACGAACAGGCAAATCCACAAGCACAAGTAGATAATCGTTAACTAATCATATCCAGACATTTATGCTAAACTTATGCTGATGTTTAAATTCTTGAACAACGTGGGGATTGTCACCAACATACGAATAATATTGTGCGTTATACACATTCAAAATTCCATTTTTTGTAAATGTAGATTTGTTGAAAACAAAATGTACCTACCCGAAAAAAATTATCATTTCGATTTTCTGATTTTGTAACCACCTAGCGAATTCTTCACAAGAAGGCAAATCTCCTTATAGCAGTACTTGTACCTTTATAAAATGAAAAGGATATAAATTTTCGTTGTGTAAGATATTTCCTACGGAAGATTTTAAAATTGTGGAATACGTGGCAGAGAGTCTTTGAATGCTAATTTCTGAATTTTCCTCAACTTCCATTAAAATAACATCTCCATGTGCTACTGTTACATAATCATATAGTCTTTCATTATTTTTTGAGACCACTGAACCTGTTTCTCTTGATCACTGGTGAAGAGCTGTAAATATTGAGTGAGTAGAATCATGATTGGGAAATTTTTTCAGAGTATCTACGTTGTTCTGCTCAAGCGTTACACTTCATTACGCAATAAACTGAAGCATATCAGCGTATTTCTCATTTCTAAAAATAATTTTTGTTGAATTAAAATTGTTATATTTAAATGCTACAAAATAAACAACTAAAAAATAAACTATAATAAACTAAATCATACTAACATATCGTTAGTATAGCTTTAACTGATAACAGAAGAGAATTTGTTAGAGATGGGGAAATGTGGAAATTTGTTAGAAATGTAATGTAGGTAAAAGATACTCCTTAATATTCAGAGACTCGAGTAGAATTTTTACCTAGCAGGAATATTTGATATTATCCAAATTTCTATGGTAACGAAGGTTATTAATTTTTTTTGTATGCTTTATTTTAATCTAGCTTTATTATACCATTTTCTTTTTCAACAGTACGCAGCCGGTCCTGAACGGGACAGAGTACATAAAAAGATCGCAGAATGCCAAAAGGAATTAGGTTCAACTGTGGACGAACTTGAGAACGTTAAAAACGGAGTTACAACCCCTGAAACCGGCAAGCAAGTTCTTTGTGTTCATCGTAAATTAGGAATCATGGATCAAAATGGAGACATTGTTCCTGATGAGTACAAGAAACACATTGAAGCTATTACTGATGACAAGGGTCGTCACACACAGTTTCAAGGATGCAGCAAACCTCAAGGAGAAAATGCCGAAGTTAAAGCTATTAATTTTGACAAATGTTTCCAAGACGTCTTACAAATAATGGGTCGTGATTGATTTATCTAAAAAATAATTTGTTATAAATATAAGCATTATTATGTAAAATATATTCCTTTCGTTTAAATATTTATTTATTATCGAATTTGGCGTATTATCAAAAAAGACATAAATATGGTAAAAAAGATAAAGTAAAAGCAAAAAAACAAAGTTAACATGGAAGATCAACTCACATTAAAATTAAATATATACATATATATCCAATAAAATAGAACCAATTTAAACCTTTAGCTAATCATCTCCATCAAGTACTAACAGGTATGGCACCCCCTAAAGTGAAAAACCAACAAATATAATTTAAAATCAAATAAATTCACGGTTAAAGATCAAAATTATTGATAGAAGAGCAGATATTAATAAATAAAATAATATAAAGCCCATGTGGACGTATAAGGTAAACGATTTCCAGCGAAAATGCATTTGAAGGGCTTGGTGCACTAGCCGTCCACGTGCACATTGCATGGTTTTGAGAAAAATGAGAAAAACGTGTCATATAGTCATAGTTCCAAATATGTGAATTTTTTTTTATTTTCCATTGTAATATAACCAAAAACTCATCTTTCTAACAATATAATATGTGTATGTTGACTTTGGTTTTTTGGTTGAAAGTTGGTGTTAAATGTTACACATAGTCGATTATTTCTATCATAAATGAGAAACACATTGTCTAAAAAAATAGTAAAAATGCTGTGTTTTTGCAAACTATTTTTTGTTGTTGGCTATAACAGAACTAACCTAAGAACAAAGTACGTAATACAATAATAAATTCTACTATACTTACACTGTTATAATGTAGAAAATCATAAATAAAATAAAAGAGGACAGTCTAAAACACTCTTATCAGAATCGTCATTTTTTTAGCAATCAGCATCACTTTGTTTGATTTTATCATAAAACGTTTGCCAAAAAGGGACACAAATTTTTCATTAAAGGCATAATGCTATCGTATTTTGCTGATTTCAGTAGTATCTTTAAAAAAAAGGCTTGAGATATATTTTAAAATCAAACACCATGTCCTGCGTTACACGTTACACAGGAGAACTTTTTACCACAGCTTTCAACTAATGAATACAATTCTGTAGGTACATACAAAGTCTCTTTTCTACCCTTTTTTTTTTCAATTTGTGCAAAATCTCGGTCACACGGTAAGAAGCTGCGACATGGCTCGGGTAAATGGTGTACTATTTTTGAAAATCTTCCGTTCTTTGCTAAAGTTGAAAGGAATTGGATCATAACAGCATTTTTGTTCTACCCCCACCAGTTGTCAGCCAATATATGCAGAACAGTAACAAAACTTTTTATATAGTTTTGTATAAAATGCCACAAATACGATACAATTTCTATGTAGCCTTTTTTCGCAACTGTTTCATCAAACATATAACTGACTATTGGTTGTTAGAAGAAGATTAAAAAAGCTGGTTTTAAATCCAGATCTGCCTAGCACAAAATATTTCCCCGAAGTCAAAACAGGAAATGGCAAATTTTGCTGATATTCGAAACTAATAGTCTCCAACGTTTCGTGGATTTGCGCCATTTTAGTTTTTCCTTTTAAATCATCGTAAAACGATTGGGCCTTCCGGAGATAAATCTCTTTTTGAATGTTCAGTTGGTGCTTAAGTTCATCTGTAGAAGCAGCATCAAGTTGTATTTTCAACAGATCACAAGTAGCACAAGTATCGTTAATACGAGAGTACGCGTTAGGCGAATCCTGGTCCGCACCTGCTCACATAAGAGAGATGTCTCCTGGTGACTTGTCCACCTTCCTAGAAATACCAGGATGGACAATAAGATAAGTGCGACAGCTCCCTGAGAGGATTCACAATGGGTCAATAAAAGTCAAGTGCTGTGTAACCTAACTCGCCCTCCCTACTCTACAGATGCAGATACAGAAAAGAAAGGATATCGTCTACTTCATTCCTTCATTGAATACGTTTTATGTATTAATTCATACACATTATCAGTTTATCTACAAATTAGTTAAATAAGCAAACATCTATAGAAAAAAATACGAACTTGGTCTACCTAGATATGCACCTTATCAAGATGGTAGTAAAGAAATAGATACATATCCTAGGCTGTATGCAATAGTGGCTTAACTACAAATTTGACAAAATTGAGTGTACATCACCAGAGGGCTTAAAAAAGCGTTATTTATAACCTGAAAAACTGGCACAATAATAGCAAAAATGTGTATCATAAAGAATTTTGGAGTTTTTTTGGAATAAATTTATTGTTTTAAAAATATCAAATTCTAAGGGTCTCATCTCTAGTGTAAGGAATACACGTGTGTAAATTCTGCTCCATAATAATTTTAATTTTTGGTTATTGTGAGTCGATAATTTTGCTGATTTTGCGTGCAGTGTGTAATAGAAGAATAAAAGTGTTAATGGTAATTATAGCAAAGACATTGGAAGAGAGGTAAGTGCATAACCTCGATAAATTTAGGAAGGCGAAGGAAATTTTATTTACTCTCAACACAAAAAACTAAAAACAAAACCGGCCCAGGTAATTAACGCTATATCAGTTTTAAAAGCTAGAGGTGGGCGTTGCCACATCAAACCGCTCTAAAGTAACTGACAATTATTTTAATTGAAAATTAATTTATTTAGGAAGAAAACGTGAAAATAAATTACTACAAGCCACTGCTTGAGAGAACCATCTTCCTTCGACGCGTTAAGTGGGGAGGTTGGCTCTATCGCGAGTAGTAGCAGTAGAAATATGGATTCAGATGATAATACATCCGATGACAATCGGAAAGAAATAGAAAAGAAGAGGAACTGTTATTTGGTCCTAGTAAAAAAGTACAAAGAAGTCCAGTTAAAAGTCACAAAGAGGAAAACAAAATAGATCAAATACTAAATATGATAAAAAATTTAACAATAGAGTTACAAGAATTAAAAACTAATATAAAAGTAGTAAAAACCGAACAAAAACAATACAGAGAAGAAATGAGGGAACCCAAAACTGAACTAGCAGAACTAAAACAAGAGAATAGTGAAATCTGGAAAGAAAATGAACAAATCAAAAAGGATCTGAATGAGACAAAAGGACGCCTTGAAAGGCTGGATATAATAATAAAAGAAAATAATGTGATAATACAGGGAATGACAATAGAAACTGGAGATAGAAGAATACTAAAATAAGTAATAGGAAATTTTATGACAAAAGAGCTAAATATTACCGTAAATATAGAAGAAGCAGTAAAACTAGGAGATAAAACATGTTTAGTTAGACTGCCAAACAAAGAAGAAAAAACAAAAATTATGGAAAACAAAAGTAAACTTAAAGAAGAGAAAAAAGAGAAAATATATATAAACAATGATCTAACGACATAGAAATTACAAATACAGAAGGAAATACGAAGAATAGCAAAAGATAAAATAGAGAAAGGTCAACGTGTCCAAATTAAAGCCAACAAACTTATAATAGATGGACTAGAAAGGAGATGGAATAGAAAAACTAACCAGCTGGAGGACCATCATGGAGGTGGTTCAAAAAACTAGCAAGGGATGAGGCGATGCATTATTCATTGACAGAAGAGGCAAAGAAACAGGAAATGACTGCAGATAAACCCGGGTACAACAAAAGTGAAATAAAGAAAGATAGACAAGAAAACAAAAATAAAAGACGAAGACAACAGAACAAAAAAAATAAAGAGTTGAAAATAAGCACATGGAACATAAGAACTATGCTAGCTCAAGGAAAAATGCTAGAAATAGATTGATAAACAAGACTTTACAATGTTATATTCAGGAGGAAAGAAGCAAGGGCAAAAAGGCCTGGGATTCATGATACTAAGGCACCTAAGAGAGAAAATTATAAATTTCAAGCCAATATGCGAAAGGATAGCCTATGTTAGAGTCAACAGCAAACCATTTAATATATCAGTCTTGAATTTATACGCCCCCACAGAAACAAGCAATGCAGACGAAAAAAAAATCTTTTATGATAGGGTCGAAGAGAAGATAGAAAAAATACCCAAAGAAGATGTCATATTTGTACTAGGAGACCTCAACATTCAGATTGGAAAAGAGGTCTTTTTACAACAAATTCCAGGAAAGCATACAATACACGAAAACGCGAATGACAATGGGCAAAGACTATGTAACCTAGCAACAAGAAAAAATTTGTTAATAAGCTCAACAAAATTTGAACACCCTAAAATACACACATGTCCAAAAGTTTGGAATACGTACAAATAATATATCTACGCCTATGGTGGTTTTAAAACTGTTGTTGATATTCATTCCAGAGGGTTTTTAAATGAAAATGATAAAAAATTTGAATCGTTTTTGTATGATTTTGGTCACATTCAACTGATTAGCGTATTTACACATTATTTCAGTCTTTGTTTAAATTTGAATTGAGTCGTTTAAAAATGCCTAAAAACGTGATATCTCATTTTGACAGATCCAGAGTAATTGCTTTGTTACAACAGGACTTTATTTAAAGTTATATCGCGAATATTGCTGATGTTACTCAGACTGCTGTATCAAAAATTAAGAAAAAATTCCAAGATACAAATGACGTCAAGGATCGTCCCAGAAGTGGTAGAAATCGATGTACAATAGCAGCACAAGACCGGCAAATAACATTTATAGCTCGTAGAAATCATCTGGAATCTACAAGTGGTATATCCAGAGAAATTTCTAGGCTTCAAGGACTAAATATTTCACGGCAAACAATAAGACGCAAACTAAATGCGGTAAATTTGTATCGTAGAAGACCGCTACGTGTTCCTAAACTAACCTACCAACACAAAACAGTAAGGTTGCAATGGGCTAGAGAAATGGTGCATCATGATCCTAACTGGAATAACGTGATGTTCTCTGATGAGTCAAAAATTGACTTGGTATCTGATTCGCGAAGAACACTGGTTTGGAGGGCCCCAGGACGACAAGTCCCGCTAGAAACAGCTAAACCGCGTGTCCCATTTGAAGGTGGCAGTATTATGGTTTGGGGTGGTATTATGAGTGGTACACGGACGTCACTGCTGGTTCTGGAGAGAAGAGTCACTGGTGCTGTATACATTAAGGAAGTTTTAAATCCTGTCGTACGTCTATTCCGAGGGGCAGTAGGTAATGAATTTGTGTTTATGCATGACAACGCACCTCCTCATCGAACATCAGCAGAACAAAATTTTCTTGAAGAAGAAGGAGTATCTACATTACAGTGGCCCTCGAATTCCCCCGACATTAACATTATTGAACATGCTTATGACATTCTCAAAACACGCATCAAGAAGCGAAACAATCCCCCTATTACACTTCGAGAACTTAAAGATGCTGCTCGTGAAGAATGGGAGAGAATTCCGCAGGCCCAACTCGACCAGTTAATCGGCAGCATGCCAAATCGCCTACAGGCTTGCATACGGGCCAATGGAGGAAATATATTATTAGTTTTATTAAAAATTATTTTTTTCTATACTAATTTATTTTTAAATGTAAGTTGTACATTGTAAGTTTTTCACTCCAAGAAATTAAATATTTTTTTTGCATATCGTTTATCTGGTTTTGAGACTTATTTAGTATTGTTGAGAATTGAAACAAAATGATTTTTTACTATTCAGAAGATTTTATATATAAAAATCAATAAAAAGATGAAATATTCCAATATTCCAAACTTTTGGACAAATGTGTACATAAGGTAACATGGAGGTCACCAGATCAGAAAACATATAGTCAAATTGATCACATAATGATTAATAAACGAAAACAATCGTCAATAAAGGATGTATGAACGTTCAGAGATGCGTGTGCAGATTCGGACCACTACACGGTCACAGCCACTATAAGACAAAAAGTTAAAATTGAAACAAAACAAAAAAACCAACACAAAAAGTGAAATGTCAATAAAATGAGTAATGAAGAAATAAGAAAAAAATATGAAGAGGCAGTAACAGTTCAAATAAAAGAGAAATATAAATCAGAAGATATAAACACAGAATGGCAGACGATCAAAAAATCAATAGAAGAAGGTGCAAATATGCAGATAGGTAAAAGTCAGGCTAAAACAAAAAACGGATGGTATAACCAAGAATGTAGAGAAATAACAGGAAAAAAAGTGCAAGCCAGAAATAAATGGCTAAGAACAGATAAAGAGGAAGACAGAGAAGAATATGAA
Organism: Diabrotica undecimpunctata; assembly: GCF_040954645.1. Taxonomy (NCBI): domain Eukaryota; kingdom Metazoa; phylum Arthropoda; class Insecta; order Coleoptera; family Chrysomelidae; genus Diabrotica; species Diabrotica undecimpunctata. The sequence continues at coordinate 71,467,249 of NC_092803.1, read as the reverse complement.
AAATTAAGAAGGAATGCTAAGAAAGTGATAAGGCAAAATAAAAGGAGATAAGTAGACAGAAAAATTCAGGAAATAGAGCAGGAAAGAACAAACAGAAATACGAAAAGTTTTTACAAAAAGATTAAAGAACAAAACAAAAAATACAAGGGCAAAACAAACGGAATAAAAAATAGAGAGGGAATAGTGATAATAGAGGACCAAGAATACAAGCAAGTATGGAGAGATTACTACAGAGAGCTCTTGACGGAGGAAACAACAGAAGAAAAAATGCATAACGAGGAGGAAACGGTGCACGAAGAAGAAGCAGATGAAGTAGATGAAGTAGACATCAAAATTTCAAAAGAACCAACATTAGAGGAATTGGATGAAGTAATACAGAGAAGCAAAAATGGAAAAGCCCCTGGTAAAGATGGAATTAATATGAAACTAATAAAATACGAGGGAAGGGAACTAAGAGGAAAAATACTGGCACTATTGAAAAATATATGGAAAGAAGAGAAAATGCCAGGGGACTGGGAGGTAGGGCAGATCATATCAGTACATAAAAAGGGAGACAAACAAATCTGTGAAAATTATAGAGGAATAACGTTACTAAATACAACATATAAAATATTGACATCAATAATAAAAAAAAAGTTATCAAAGATCACAAAGAAGACAGTAGGACAGTACCAATGTGGATTCACAGAAGGAAGATCTACAATAGATGCAATACACACAGTAAAACAAATAATGAAAAAAGCAAACGAGTATAAATTAGAATTGGAAATGTTATTCATAGACTTCAAACAGGCATTTGACTCAATTAAAAGGAACGGATTATTGATAGCACTTAAAAAATTAAAAATTTCACATGAACTCAGAAAATTAATAGAAATGACAATGAGAACTACAAAAATAAGCATAAAGACACAAAGAGGAGAGACAGAGGAATTTAGTATAAATAAAGGGATGAAACAAGGAGATGCCTTATCAACAACGCTATTTAATCTAGCATTAGAATATGTACTACGAAATATAAATAAAGGAAATCTCAGAACAAGAGGTGGTCAAATAATTGCATATGCAGACGATATTGCTATTATTGCAAAGAACAGAAAAATAATGAAAGAAATGCTAGAAGAAATAAGAGAGAAAGGGGAGGTAATGGGGCTAAGATTAAATCAAGAAAAGACAAAAATATTAAGATTAGGGAAAAAACTAATGAAAGAAAAAATCAAAATAGGAAGTTTTGAGTTTGAAGAAGTAGAATACTTCAAATACCTAGGAGTTACGATAAGTAAATCCGTAGAAAGGAAATCCGAAATAAAAGAAAAAATATTAGCAGCGAATAAAGCTTATTTTGCAAACAAAAGATTACTTAAAAGCAAAATACTGACTAAAAAAAGTAAGATGAGCATTTATAACACCATAATTAGGCCAATATTATTATATGCAGGAGAAACAATGACGATGGTTAAAAAAGATGAACAAGACTTAAGAATAGCAGAGAGAAAGATTATGAGAACCATACTAGGACCAATCAGAACAGAGCTAAATGAATATAGAAGCAGAACAAATGCAGAAATTAAGGAAGAACTTAAGGCAGACACCGTAACTAAAATAAAGCAATGCAGAGTTAGATGGTTAGGTCACATTTGGCGAGCAGGCGATGAGGCAGTGACATACGCAATGATTGAATGGAATCCAGGAGGATGAAAGAGAAGGGGAAGACCGAGATCAAAGTGGCTGCAAGAAGTTGAAGAAGGCCTCCAAAGGGCAGGAGTCAGAGAATGGAGAGGAAGAACTAGAGACAGGAAAAAATGGAGAGATATTGTCAAGAATATAAGATAAACAAAAAAGACTGATCCACTTAAGAAATAGGATCTAGAAAGCATTTACGGTTTAACCCCAAACTGGGGTGTATAGCCATTATATATATATATATATATATATATATATATATATATATATATATATATATATAAACTCAAAGGGTTACCAGAAAAGAAGTGAATTAATCCCATCTCGAGCAGGAGTAACGTAAGTAATAATATTAATATTATTTTAATGTAATAGTCTAAATAATCGATTTAGTAGAAAACTTTAGACGATTTTTTGATTGCGTCTACCGGCTTAAACAAAATATAAATCCATTTTAGTTATGATGCGAACCGTCATTACGTGAATGATGATAATGATGTATCATCTGAATTTACAGAGGTCTCTGATGAAAATTTGGAGACAGTAGCAGAAGACGTGACGATTGATAAACCTAAAGTAGAAAAAGAAGGCTGGTCCGGACCAACGAAAAAGAAATATTAGAAAGTTTTTTAGAAATTCAGGTCAAAAATACACCAATGTTAACGGTAATCTTGTACAGGCTTGCAGGTTAGGTCCATCTTGCAATCCATGTAGACTAAAATGTGATGAAAAATTCACGTTACAAGAGAGAATACAGATCTTGGAAAAATATTGATCAATGGGAAATATAAATTAACAACGAAGTTATATTCTGAGATCCATGTCTATAATTAAACCAACATATCGATATGCTGATAAAGGTAACACATTAAGCCGTTGATATAATCATGTATTTTATTTGAAAAACCGTGATTAAAAAAAAAGAGTATGTAAAAGATTTTTTATATCCACCATTGAAGTTACTAATAGATGTATTCGAACTGTTACTGGAAAGACGGAAAGTGACTTTATAAGCAACGATCAAAGAGGTAAACATAGCATGCATAAAACATTTTGTAACGAAACAAATTTTGTGACAGCTGCCACTCTTTAATAGAAAAAAATATCACTAAAGCTTTAAAAGGAAGGCCTATTTATCTATCGACTCATTATGCTATGCTAATCCGAACTGCTCGATACCAACAAGAAAATGTTTAGAAAGCATGGATAGTATAGCACTAGAAAAGACCTACACTAGTAGCTTGCCAATAACTGAAAAGAAGAAAAAACACCTTACTAGCCTTTGTCAAGACCAATGCGACCAAGTGTCGCACCAATTTAAAGCATTGTTAATCATAACTTTTTCTATTATTATTAATATATACTTTTTTTATTTCGTTCTTCTTATAGCTGTTAATGAACACATTTTCTCATTAAATTAGCATTCTTTATTGAATCTTTATTTCAGTTGACAGGAATAACAAATAATGCCAGTTTTATCTTTGCCTCAATTAGTCAAAATAAGGGTTGAATTTAAAAGTCTGTGTTACAATTCATTAAAGGCTACCTAACGCTCTTCCAAATAAAACAAAATAATTTTTTTTTTCAAAAATCTCAATCTATGTAGTAAAACAAATTACACAAAAATTATTAGCACACAAACTTTAAACCCCTGTTTTGAAAAATTACCAGTTTTTGTGCTGTGCCACTATTGCATACAGCCGACTATATATTGAGGGAATGACAAAGCAAACTCTTTGTGTAGAAGTCCAAGTAGAACCAAGAGATGGTATTTTTATATTCTGTCTTGGATACGGGACATATGTGTCATAAATGCATGGATTTTCTAAATAAATAATTGCTCGGCCCTAAAGAATAACCTATGCGTTTAAGAGAAATTATACTAAAGAAAATAAAATAGGTACACCTTTCTTGAAGATTGTAAGCAAAATTAAAATTCCTCTTGACCAGATCTCCTCACAGACCAGATAAAGCCACGTAACAGGATTCAGTTGTTCATTGGCCCAAACATGTTACCAAGGGTACGTGTAGAAATTGTACATTTGGCCATGCAGTTAATGCGACATACAATTATGTTTGACTAAAAGTAAAAAGTGTTTTTGTTCACAATGAAGCATAAACTTTTTTTTTTTACTCAGAGATTATCCATAATATTTTTGGATGGGCTTTATAATATATTTTTTTTACTCTCTTTTAATATATTTTAATTACATTTTCTTGTAAATGAACATAAAATATTTGATAATCTCTGATATCTGTCTCACGCCACACCTTACTTAAATAGCTACAAAAGACTGTACCTCAAACGGAAAATCTAGCCTTTTAGCTAAAAATTCCAAAGTTACTTTCTTTTAGTTTTGTGAGTTTTATTTGTATTACTTAGTATTTGTTTTATTAAACTAATACCATAAATAAAATTTCAAATTTTTTAATGCATTTTGAAGTATTTTGCCCGATAAAGGGTTAAAAGTTCATATGGAAAATATTGCAAAGTAAGCAAAAAATTAATACATATAAAAAAGTTATTTATCACAACTTATCTTTAGTTAATAACAACTGCAATGATATCAGCATCGCACTCGATTATTTTATCTCGACATTATGTAAACCAAAGGTTTTAAGCCTTTCTGTAATTTTTCGCACAATTATACACACAAACACACACACACACACACACACACACACACACACACACACACACACACACACACACACACACACACATACACACGTAAAACACAAAGCTCCGAGAGACATGTGTGTTCCAATGGAACAATGGGAAATACGTGTGCGAAGATCAAACCGGTCATACTTCGCTATAGAGTGATATCTAGCTGACCCCCAAGCTATTCCACCACTTCTCCATGGCGCAGGATATAACGAATCGGTAGACTTTGTACTAAACGTTACTTTGGATGTTCTGGGTAATGGAACATCCTTTGTTTTACTTTATGTGGTTAAGCTACCTGATTTTAGAAGTAGCTAGAAGAGCTTTTCTCCCTATAAATGACTGAAGTTACTTAATTATTTGACTCGTGACTTGTGTTCCTAAAAAGTCTGTGTTCCGCATTGAGAGCCACCAACCTAGGTCGGTATCTTTATAACTGAAATGTATGTGCTCTGTTAGTCAGGCGCCGAATTAGCTAAATCATAGTTTAGCTGAGCAACTCATGTGTCTGGCCATGAGTATTTACTTGACATGTTCGTGATTGTTGCATGGCTGCTTTAACAGAAGGTGGTTAGTACGAGCTTTAGATAAAACAATAATAGAAAGAAAGTAGTAATGTGTACGGTTTGCATTCCCAACTGTATTATATATAAATACCATATAATGTTAAAAAATTCTTGACGCTTGGTCCTAAATTTAGTCTAATACCTAAAACTAGAGAAGTAGACGTAAACACAATATTAGGAGATCTGGAAAATATCATAATTAATCTAGAAGAGGAGAAAAGAGATGAATATAGAGCGTAATAACATTATAACCAACTACTTACAAAAGGAAGTAAACAGGAACGACCACATGAGTACAGTGTTTAATGAATGCAAACAAATTCTAAAGAATCATCAATATTTGTATATAGTAAGAAGTGATAAAGGATATGTCACAGTAGCTATGTATAAACAGGAATATATTAGCAAAAATGAAATCATGCTTAAAGATACAAAATACTATAAAAAGCTAAATAGAGACCCCACTTGTAGTCTTCAACAAAAAGCAAATAAATTAGTAACAGATTTAAATAAAATAATAAAAATAACGAATTTAAAAGCAAAAAATCTAAGAATTTATAACTCTATAGCACCTAGATTCTACTCTCTACCAAAAATACATAAACCGACCCTAGCAATGAGACCAATTGTTGCATCCATTGATTCTCCAAACAGTAACTTGTCCAAGTTCTTAAGATAAATATTAACAAATGCATATAACACAAATAATTATTGCTATATGAGAGATTCATTCAGTTTCAGCTTCTTTATCAACAATTTCAAACTTTCCCCAAATTATGTGTTGGTAAGTTTTGATGAAGTATCATTGTTCACCATCTTGTTGTTTCAGCAAATCATGAATACTATAAAAAAACAATGGACAAACATCTCACAACACAGCTCAATAGATTTTAATTCATTTTTAACAATACTATTCTTCATATTTGTCTCAAACATACTGGTCTTCAATGAGGTGTATTACAAACAAATACATGGAACACTCATGGAAAACAAAATATCACAAATCCTATGCCACTTTGTACTGGATGACTTAATTAAAAGCTGTATTAGCAAGTTTCCATTTAATGTCCCATTTTTAAAGAGATACATGGACGACTAAATTCTTGCACTGCCAAAAGACAAAATACTGGACACACTACACATATTTAACAGTCACTGTCCAGACTTGCAATTTACCGTAGAATTAGAAAATAACAACTGCATACCATTTCTAGATATGATGTTACACCGTGATTCAAGCAATGTTCTAAAAACAGAATGGTATAGAAAACCAATATGTAGCAATAGGTTTATTAATTACTTTTCAGCACATCCATCTACGATGAAGACCAACCTGGTATTAAATATGAAAAGTAGGGTTATAACTTTATCACATTCTGAATATAGAACAGCCGGTCTTAAAAAACTAAAAACGATCATGTTAGAGAATGCAATCTTAGCGGACCTTCTAAATATACTAATTTTTGGTGTCTTACAAGTCATAACGACAGACTAAACAGAAGTTTCAACAAACAACCAAAATACATTGTACCACTCTTTACCATATATTCCAGGTTTAATAAATAGACTATTAAATACATTTAGAGAAGTACTGAATATCAAAATCGGAACCAGAAATATAAAAACAATATCGAAATTATACACCAAATTTAAAACAACCTTAAATATTAAAGCAAGCTCCAATACAGTGTACTCTCTACCTTGTAATAATTTCAATAGAATATATATTGGAGAAACGTCCAGAAATTTGTCCAGAAGGTTAACACCACACAAGAGTGACACTAATCTGAATAAAGTACAAACCTGTGCATAAAGTGAACATTATATTACGATGGGCCACACGCCTAAATATGGTCAAGCAGAAATATTGAGAAGGGAAACAAATTAAAACAAAAGACTCTTTCTAGAAATGTGTTTAATTAAAACTACAAAAAACACCTTAAACAAAAGAGAAGACATTGAAAATCTTAGTGCTATATACAGTAATCTTCTTTTAAAGAAAAGAACAACAACTATATAAAAGTTTTTTAAAAGTTTCACAGATTAAAGGGATTATTTCAAGTTCAAATAAGATAAAATTTATTTTTTATTTGTGTTTTGTTTTTCCCTTCTTAATTACATAGTAACATAAACTCTGTTGTATGTTAAATAAGTGCAAACGAAACATTTTTACATATTATATCCAAATTTGCAATGAAGGTTTGCATAAACATAGACACTTCCGCTGTCAAACTATCCTGAAATATATATAAAAATAGAAGAAACATGGAAACCATAGTAATAAGTTTTGACTGAAAGAAAAAGAAAATCAAATAATATGCCAAATGTTAAGTAATTCTGCTAATTTTATAGTCCAATCCTCACAGGGGTAAGCCTGTTGACGATACAACAACTTCATTGTCTAATGTAGTTTTTTGTTTTAATTTTTAATATGTTTTGAGAAAGACTTATATAAACCCGAAAGCTTAACAAACCTTAAAGAGTTTCACTTTACTAATCGACCAAAATATCGACCGTCTAATAAGTAAAACTAATGAGAGGGATATCAGGTTTTTCGGTCGAAAAATAAAACGGTTCTATTATCTTGCCAAAGACGAAATTCAATATTCACTAGCTTCATCAGCAGTGCACTAAAATGATTATTAAAACAGTTATTACATAGAACATACTTATCAACAAATAGAAGCTCACAGAGTAAAAAATCATTATAATAAAAACCAGCACATCACAGGACTTTAACATTTGCTTAGATATTAAAGCCTAAATAAAATTATAAGGAAGTATATGTTATTTTTGACGTTACTATAAAGTATTTAAAGTATTACAATATATATTACTAAGATTACTAGTGTCTTTTTTATTAATAATGACATTCTTAGTTCGATTGATATGACACATCTCGAGAAACAATCTATTTTTGTAATTGCTTAATGATTGCAATATTTTCACGTTATCGTAATTAAACTAATGGCCTGTTTTTATAAAATTTTCGACAACAGTGCATGGTTTATTTCTCCTCTTGCAGTCACTTTTGTGTTGTGTGATCCTCTGTTTCAGTCACTGTCTGGTTTGTCCAATATAACATCCCTGGCAACCTAAACACTGTAATGGTATATGACATTGCTATTATACATCACTGGTATCCGATCTTTAATTTTAGAGAATATGATGTTCTATTTAAGATTGCTGTATTTGACTACACAAATATACAAATTAGCAATTACAGCAACTTTAGATACAAAACCGTAATTCCTAGAATTAAAGATCGGACATCAGTAATGTATAATAGCAATGTCATATATCAATTACAGTGTTAAGGTTGCAAGGGATGTTATATTGGTCAAACTGGACAAAGTCTGAAACAGTGGATCACACAACACAAAAGTGACTGCAACATGAGAAATAAACCATGCACTGTTGTCGAAAGCAGGCCACCAGTTTGATTGTGATAACGTGAAAATATTGTAATCATTAAGCAATTACAAAAACATATTGTTTTTCGAGATGTGTAATATCAACCGAACTAAGAATGCCAGTAATAATAAAACAGACGTTATTTATTGTCGAATTGTTGCCTCTATGGAAGATTGTAACTTTATTTCTAGCGCGGTCGTTCGATACTTCTTCAACCACTTGGACCCTTGCTATTTTAACAACACTTGTGTCCGTTATTCTCTTGATAAGATGTCTCGTATTTTTTTCTGTTTAGTGCCCATTCGTTTAAACCCTGTAATATCCATTTTGTTCTGATCTCGTCACTACTTATTGGGTCCCTCAGCGTGTTTCCTATGTAACGATAAATTTTATAATTATGAGAAATTTCATGGAAAAAATATAGTCCTTTACTCCGTTGTAAAAAAAATGTGATCTATTATTCCTATCTAATTTTCATACTAATCTACTTATATAATTTTATTATATACTCCTGAAATTTAGTTGTAATTTGTACCCCATTGTATTAGCAATGCTTTATTAAAAGAACATTTTTACCTTGAATGCACTTAAAATTTGTAAAAAAGCCCTGCGTACGGTCCTGATACTTTTTGTTGTTTCAAAAATGTCTATATAATAGAACTGTAAGAGAAGATTATTGTGTTTTCTTGATATCAACGAGAAAGATGAAACTAGCATATTTTTTAATTGTGGCTTTGGTCTGCTGGACAGCGGTAAGAATTGTTTTTATTTTTGTGATAAAATATTTTGTATCTTAGGAACTTTTCTTGTTACTATATTTAAATTTGAATAAATGTACATATTATCACTATAAACATTTAAGGTATTCATACAATAGATTGTCTAGTGGATAATTTTTTGCTTTTTGACTTCTTTTCACTTTGCAATCACAACGTTCTTTCTCACGTTTAATAGTTGACGTATTGGTTATAAAGGCATCGTTTTACTAGTATCTTTTCCATTATTTGTAAGTTTTTTTGTGCTTTAAAAGCTGTGTATATCTTATTTTCGATATATTTTCCCGATCTACCAATCTATCTTTTATCGTCTTATCCTTGGTACTGTTCTATACTTCCTCATTTTACTTGTGTTAATTCATTCCTATTTTTCTCTAGTTTCAGATGTACCGAATAATTTTTGTCTAATTTATTTCCAGTTATCAATCTAAACCTAGTCTAGACATTCTTAGTATCTTAGATTATTTCTAGATATCTTATGTATGTTATTTTAGAAAACCATGTAGTGCGCGTAGCTACGGTGTTTTAATAATTGTTTTATCATTGCTTTATATTGATGTTTTGTTTTCCCCTCTGTGTCTTTTTAACCCACAGTTCACGAGCAATAAATTGTAACATCTACCAATAATGGAAGAAGTAAGTATGTAAGTATATGTATTTCGTTTTCTGTAGACCCTTCACCTTTTGAACTTGATTCATTTTCAGTTATAAATATTTATAGAACAATGTTTCTTCTTCTTAGAGTGCCGTCTCCCTATAGAGGTTGACTATCATAATGACTATTTTTATTTTTGAACTTGCTGCTATTATAACAAATTAATTGATCTGCATTGATACCAACCACATAGATTTTTCAACCAAGAATTTTACCTCCGGCCAACAGATTTTCTTCCTTAAATCTTCCTACATTACTAGTCTTAACATTTCATATTTTGGTCCACTTATCACGTAAACTAGGTATTCCAGTTTTTTTGTTCGTATAGTGGCGATTAGTTCTGTTTCTTTACCAACCATCTCCAGCATTTCTGTATTTGTATTTTTATCAGTCCATAATATTTTTAATACTTTGCGGTATAACCCGAGTTCGAAAATCTTGATACTTTTTAAATTGCATTTTTTAATATCTAAGTTTCAGTTTTATACAATAATATTGAAAATATAAACATCGACTGGTATGTAGTCTGATTTCTAAACTAAGATTTCTGCACGTTAGGAGTGGCTTTATTCGTATAAGTGCTGATATGACAACAACGTTTATTTCCACTTTGTTCTTATAGTGATTAGTCTTTTTTCGCCTCTCTTCTTTCAAGATATTGTTATAGGTTGTTCTCGGACATTCAAATCATGTACGTAAGAATAATACATAGCAGACTCTAAGCTATAAACGAACATAACTATTAACTACCTATTCAATGGAACACTTTTGGTATTTTTTTTTGTTATTCTTAAATTAAGTATTGTTCTCCCATTTTCCTACAGAATACTCTTTCTTGCCCTTTTGCTACATAACATTCTATCTCGCAGTCACCTACGATATAGTAAACTGTTTCAGGTTCTTAACTACACATTTTGTAGCTTAAGTTTTCATGAAACAGATCCATTATATGGATGTTTTATGACTTTAAGCTAATTCGAGTTCTTTTTAACATTTCCACACTAACCTACAGGGCACCTTCTAGAGGGCTTTTAAAATCTGTCATGGCTATTTGTGTATATATTGATCCATTTCAGTTCGAAAGTACCATATTAATTTTCTATTACACCGTGCAAGCTTGCACAAATCTGCTAAAATACAGAGGCATACTCTCCTGGTGATATATAAATTATTAAATTTTCTCTTTTATCGAACATTCTTGCTTGTCACCCTTCTGCACTCATCTTCAAACCATCTATATTCAGTTCAAAAGCCCCCATATTAATTTTGATGACCTAGTAAGATTCCATAAATCTACTGAAATATAGAAGTGTATTCTCCTGGTGATAGAAATGTTTAAATTTCCACTCTTAATCAATATTCCTTCACTCGTCTTCGACACGTCTATATACCCTGAAGTGTGGGTTTGTTGCTTTGAATCTTATAGTTTCAGATCTTACCACACCTTTACCCACAAGAAACTCTCTGAAAAACAGTATGGTATGACAAGAGAAAGCAAATTCATTTGTATTATTCTCGTCTTCTTTTATCTCTAAATGAAAGGAATGTCAGATAAAAAATACAGAAGAGTTCTAATCAAGCCAGTGTAATGACATCTACATTGTATAATATTTACAGAAAAGATCAATTCGCACCAAAAGATACTGGGACATTTATCCATCCAAATAGCTTAGCTATTATGGCACAATAAAACGTTTGTCATATTGGGGTAGCAACCTTTATAGTACTGGTGCTTGCAATTGTGCATCGGCTGCAAAATATTCAGCACAGGGTGTCCAGAAACTCTCCTGACAAATGAAGACTGGAGATTCCTCAGATAATTTTAAGACAAGTTAACCCAATTTACCCAGTCACAAAATGCTTTCTAAGGAAAATGCTTCCTAATGAAACTAGAGCTCTTTGAAAGTGGCGACTTATAAACTCCATTCGCTTAGCTCGGGCATATTTTGACAGATTCATTGTCGGAAACCTACAACACAACAATTCCTATTTCTCAGTATTAATAGCTCAAGTATCCTACTATTGCAGACTTCTTTCTTTGAAAAAAGAAGAATTATTCTAAATAGTGGAAGTGTATACTAAACTCATCAAATTTTGGGTAGTATATATTTAAAAAATATATTTTAGTCGTTATAGTTTAACATAACCATTTATTATATGGTGCAGATAAATAAATATTAATTGTCGGTAATTCGCAAAGTTCTATTTTATTTACTATTTAGTTTGTTTACTATTAATATTGGCTGTGAGTACGTGTGCTTGGTTGTATAGTAATTTCCAGCCACTTTTAGTCTGTCAAAAAGTAACTAACTTCGCAAAAAAATAATTACTAAATGCACTAGACAGTTCGGACTGGGAATAGCGAACCGAGTTTAATTAGTTTTTTTAATACCTCCAGAAATCTTTTAGTTAAAGAAAAACGAAAACTGGTACGATTCTTTATCATCTAGAGTTGAATCGATACCATTAATTGCAAATTTCTAGTACCGGTCATAGGCGTCCGTTTTGGGTAGGTCAACGGTTACTTTAATGCATACCTTTTATGTCTTTAACTTTCGTTTTTTTGTCATTAAACTAATAGGTACATTAATTAATTTTATAAATTATCTTTTATTTTAATAAATGCAGCACGCAAATCAAATTGATTTTATTTAAAGGGTTTTAAAAATAACGCATTTATTGCGATTTAACGAAACCAACACAAGTATTAAAACTAGTTAAAAAAGTTGCTCTATATATAAATTTGACCTTTTGCTTACAGAATGACGAATTTTTGCAAAAATTGCACAGTTATTTTTTAATTTGTTGCAATAGACTTGTATCTTTAGCCAGAGTTGTGCATTTTATATCGGAACGGAATAAACAAATGCTTTTATACATCATCAAACACAATAATCGTAAGGATTAAAATCCGGTGACCTTGCAGTCCGAGGAACTTGACCGCCTCTTCCAATCCGTTGGTCTTCGTAGTAATTATTAAGTACAGTAATACCTCGATATAACGGACTACTTATATTAAAAGCCGAAAGTCCGTTATATAAAACTATGTGTAAAATAAATCAAAAACCTTTTTTTTTAAATATGTATGTACACTTTATTTAGATATATTTAACAAAAATACAAAATTCAAACAAAATTCTATTTAATTGTCTTCGGACACTTTCGATGTTTGCTGTTTTTTTATAATCAACTTCTATAGAAACCCTTTTACATATATGTCTGCATCTTGGCTATTAAACAAATTCTTCTAACCATTTTTTAATGTTTACTCTTTAACCTCCTCTCATGATGCAGCAAAATAAAAAATTGTTCATTTTAAATTATAAGACCTCAAGTTTTGCAAAATACGCCGCTCTCTTGTATCTTCTGCGAAATACAACCATTACTTTGTTTAAAAACTTTCTGCGTAATATTAGTTTGCTTGCCAAATTTATTTTCTAACCCATGGGTTGAATAAGCAATGTTGTATTTTTTGCCAAAATGTAGTCAAAGTTGCCATCTTCTGAACGTAGGATATTTTTAGAGGGTGAGCAGGAGCGTTGTCTAAAAGTAATAAACATTTCACCTCTTCTGGCTGTATTATAAATTTTTTCTCTTGAAATTTTCTCACTGAAGGTACAAATTCGTTGAAAAATAAATTTTGAAAATATCTGAGGTGAACCATGCCTTCTTAGATCTATCATTTGAAGCGGGAAAATGATCATTATATCATTTAAAACTCTAGGTTTGCCAAATTTGCCAACCATTACAGAAGTCAATCTATGCGGTCCATCGTTCGCAGAAAACAGCAATAACAAACCAGTTTCGTCAGGATTGTAAATCTGAGATTCTAATAGCATTTCGTTACTTATATGTTTTACAAATTTTTGCCTAAAAAGTTCTATTTCTTCTTTTGGTGCACTTGAATCTTCGCCGTAAATTCTTTTATTCATGATTATGTGCCTTTTGCGATACGGTAGAGCCATCTATCACTTGTTCTCAATGGTATGTCCATATTAATTGTTAATTTATATATATATATATATATATATATATATATATATATATATATATATATATATATATATATATATATATATATATATATATTTAATTGCAGCAAATTTCAATTCGACTGCTTGGATCGGGACCCCACTAGAACGTTATTACCGTAGTAACATTTTAAGATTGCTTCTTTCAGTGAAGTTTCATCTCTCCTACATCACACATTTAAATGCAAATTAATTTCGGTAAGATAGTTTCGAAACAAATTCAGATTTCTGCTTTAATCTGGAGCCTTCTAAAAATTGCAAGGCATGGCCAAACGATGATAAAGATGTTAATAGAGACATGGGGAATCTAAAATTTGCATTCCACGACATGTCTATTCATCTAAGCAGAAATCCTAACGAATTTGTTTCTCGTACTCATACAGAGTAGATCCGAAGAAAATGAAAAAGACAGAAAAGATTTTATTTCACGTTCAAAGCGTCTATGTACCTATTGATACGTATTTCGCTTTAATAAAGCTCATCAGAATAGTTATTCATAGCCGTTCTTAACGTGAAAAATAAAATTCTCTGTCTTATTAGAAGTAACAATAACATGACTTCGTTATGGACGCAATAGCGACATCTGATAGAAAAATCGGTAAGATAGTTTCGAAACAAATTCAGATTTCTGCTTTAATCTGGAGCCTTCTAAAAATTGCAAGGCATGGCCAAACGATGATAAAGATGTTAATAGAGACATGGGGAATCTAAAATTTGCATTCCACGACATGTCTATTCATCTAAGCAGAAATCCTAACGAATTTGTTTCTCGTACTCATACAGAGTAGATCCGAAGAAAATGAAAAAGACAGAAAAGATTTTATTTCACGTTCAAAGCGTCTATGTACCTATTGATACGTATTTCGCTTTAATAAAGCTCATCAGAATAGTTATTCATAGCCGTTCTTAACGTGAAAAATAAAATTCTCTGTCTTATTAGAAGTAACAATAACATGACTTCGTTATGGACGCAATAGCGACATCTGATAGAAAAATCGGTAAGATAGTTTCGAAACAAATTCAGATTTCTGCTTTAATCTGGAGCCTTCTAAAAATTGCAAGGCATGGCCAAACGATGATAAAGATGTTAATAGAGACATGGGGAATCTAAAATTTGCATTCCACGACATGTCTATTCATCTAAGCAGAAATCCTAACGAATTTGTTTCTCGTACTCATACAGAGTAGATCCGAAGAAAATGAAAAAGACAGAAAAGATTTTATTTCACGTTCAAAGCGTCTATGTACCTATTGATACGTATTTCGCTTTAATAAAGCTCATCAGAATAGTTATTCATAGCCGTTCTTAACGTGAAAAATAAAATTCTCTGTCTTATTAGAAGTAACAATAACATGACTTCGTTATGGACGCAATAGCGACATCTGATAGAAAAATCGGTAAGATAGTTTCGAAACAAATTCAGATTTCTGCTTTAATCTGGAGCCTTCTAAAAATTGCAAGGCATGGCCAAACGATGATAAAGATGTTAATAGAGACATGGGGAATCTAAAATTTGCATTCCACGACATGTCTATTCATCTAAGCAGAAATCCTAACGAATTTGTTTCTCGTACTCATACAGAGTAGATCCGAAGAAAATGAAAAAGACAGAAAAGATTTTATTTCACGTTCAAAGCGTCTATGTACCTATTGATACGTATTTCGCTTTAATAAAGCTCATCAGAATAGTTATTCATAGCCGTTCTTAACGTGAAAAATAAAATTCTCTGTCTTATTAGAAGTAACAATAACATGACTTCGTTATGGACGCAATAGCGACATCTGATAGAAAAATCGGTAAGATAGTTTCGAAACAAATTCAGATTTCTGCTTTAATCTGGAGCCTTCTAAAAATTGCAAGGCATGGCCAAACGATGATAAAGATGTTAATAGAGACATGGGGAATCTAAAATTTGCATTCCACGACATGTCTATTCATCTAAGCAGAAATCCTAACGAATTTGTTTCTCGTACTCATACAGAGTAGATCCGAAGAAAATGAAAAAGACAGAAAAGATTTTATTTCACGTTCAAAGCGTCTATGTACCTATTGATACGTATTTCGCTTTAATAAAGCTCATCAGAATAGTTATTCATAGCCGTTCTTAACGTGAAAAATAAAATTCTCTGTCTTATTAGAAGTAACAATAACATGACTTCGTTATGGACGCAATAGCGACATCTGATAGAAAAATCGGTAAGATAGTTTCGAAACAAATTCAGATTTCTGCTTTAATCTGGAGCCTTCTAAAAATTGCAAGGCATGGCCAAACGATGATAAAGATGTTAATAGAGACATGGGGAATCTAAAATTTGCATTCCACGACATGTCTATTCATCTAAGCAGAAATCCTAACGAATTTGTTTCTCGTACTCATACAGAGTAGATCCGAAGAAAATGAAAAAGACAGAAAAGATTTTATTTCACGTTCAAAGCGTCTATGTACCTATTGATACGTATTTCGCTTTAATAAAGCTCATCAGAATAGTTATTCATAGCCGTTCTTAACGTGAAAAATAAAATTCTCTGTCTTATTAGAAGTAACAATAACATGACTTCGTTATGGACGCAATAGCGACATCTGATAGAAAAATCGGTAAGATAGTTTCGAAACAAATTCAGATTTCTGCTTTAATCTGAAGCCTTCTAAAAATTGCAAGGCATGGCCAAACGATGATAAAGATGTTAATAGAGACATGGGGAATCTAAAATTTGCATTCCACGACATGTCTATTCATCTAAGCAGAAATCCTAACGAATTTGTTTCTCGTACTCATACAGAGTAGATCCGAAGAAAATGAAAAAGACAGAAAAGATTTTATTTCACGTTCAAAGCGTCTATGTACCTATTGATACGTATTTCGCTTTAATAAAGCTCATCAGAATAGTTATTCATAGCCGTTCTTAACGTGAAAAATAAAATTCTCTGTCTTATTAGAAGTAACAATAACATGACTTCGTTATGGACGCAATAGCGACATCTGATAGAAAAATCGGTAAGATAGTTTCGAAACAAATTCAGATTTCTGCTTTAATCTGGAGCCTTCTAAAAATTGCAAGGCATGGCCAAACGATGATAAAGAACATTAACATCTTTATCATCGTTTGGCCATGCCTTGCAATTTTTAGAAGGCTCCAGATTAAAGCAGAAATCTGAATTTGTTTCGAAACTATCTTACCGATTTTTCTATCAGATGTCGCTATTGCGTCCATAACGAAGTCATGTTATTGTTACTTCTAATAAGACAGAGAATTTTATTTTTCACGTTAAGAACGGCTATGAATAACTATTCTGATGAGCTTTATTAAAGCGAAATACGTATCAATAGGTACATAGACGCTTTGAACGTGAAATAAAATCTTTTCTGTCTTTTTCATTTTCTTCGGATCTACTCTGTATGAGTACGAGAAACAAATTCGTTAGGATTTCTGCTTAGATGAATAGACATGTCGTGGAATGCAAATTTTAGATTCCCCATGTCTCTATTAACATCTTTATCATCGTTTGGCCATGCCTTGCAATTTTTAGAAGGCTCCAGATTAAAGCAGAAATCTGAATTTGTTTCGAAACTATCTTACCGATTTTTCTATCAGATGTCGCTATTGCGTCCATAACGAAGTCATGTTATTGTTACTTCTAATAAGACAGAGAATTTTATTTTTCACGTTAAGAACGGCTATGAATAACTATTCTGATGAGCTTTATTAAAGCGAAATACGTATCAATAGGTACATAGACGCTTTGAACGTGAAATAAAATCTTTTCTGTCTTTTTCATTTTCTTCGGATCTACTCTGTATGAGTACGAGAAACAAATTCGTTAGGATTTCTGCTTAGATGAATAGACATGTCGTGGAATGCAAATTTTAGATTCCCCATGTCTCTATTAACATCTTTATCATCGTTTGGCCATGCCTTGCAATTTTTAGAAGGCTCCAGATTAAAGCAGAAATCTGAATTTGTTTCGAAACTATCTTACCGATTTTTCTATCAGATGTCGCTATTGCGTCCATAACGAAGTCATGTTATTGTTACTTCTAATAAGACAGAGAATTTTATTTTTCACGTTAAGAACGGCTATGAATAACTATTCTGATGAGCTTTATTAAAGCGAAATACGTATCAATAGGTACATAGACGCTTTGAACGTGAAATAAAATCTTTTCTGTCTTTTTCATTTAGCAAATTAATTTATTCTTCATTTTAATTTATTTACTGGCGTACACTAAATGTGTTCATTCACAACGAATAAACCAGAACTGTTGTAGAGTGGTGAGTGGCCAGCCTGTTTTAAACACCCCTATAATCATAGAAACCTACGCGTTATTATATCAGGGAATCCCCTAATAAAATGTGATGTTCTCACTTTCTGTCTCTTGCCTACAAATGTGTACATCTTTATCTCATGTTATAGATACATTATATTATGTTATTGATAAAATATTATGTCTATTGCAAATATTTTATTTATTTATTTTTCACAAAGAGAATATATACATATAACTATTAAAAATGTATCTATCATCTTATACTAAATTTTAATTTAATTTTTTTAATTGAATATTTTTGATCAAACTTCAGTTACTAATTCAGTTTTGTTTTGTTTGAGTTATTATTTTTTCTAAACCTATTTACTAAATACTATTTTCTTTCGATTGCTTATGTTATAAATAACATTTTTAATTTCCCGCTTAATTTCAAGTTGGTAATACAGTTGGTAGTACTCAAAATTCATAAACAGTATTTTGTGAGACGTTAGTTTCAAAGCTGTTTTTTGTATTTTCTTCAAACTATTGAAACAATAATTGTCCACCCACTTTCTCTTTCTGCTCGTGAAATGTGACTGAAATCAAGCTTGCAACGACGACTGTTTTAACATGTCGTCCTTCATTTTGATTTTAACTTTTAACGTATTTATTAATTTTTAAAGTGTCTTTTTAACAGTAGTATTTTTAAGTTTAGTTGCAACTTCAGTATTATCATGTTATTTAAAGTTGTTGTTTATGCCATGAATCTTACATTCGGGTAAGTCTTTTATAGCCTTTTTTTTGCACCATTCAAATTGTTACAGCATAGTAATTTTCTTTGTAGACCTTGATAAAGGCGGCAAAAAACCACCAAAAGCTTGGATTCAGAATAAATAGTACGTCTTAGCAAAGCTCTATTTTTTATTGACTACCACACCCAAAAAGAAAAAAGTATTTACATATATTTTTTCCAAACTAGTCAAAAAACTTTGGACTACTTTTTCCTATATATATATATATATATATATATATATATATATATATATATATATATATATATATATATATATATATAATCACTTAGCCATAACATATCGTTAGTATCGCTTTAACTGATAACAGAAGAGAATTTGTTAGAGATGGGGAAATGTGGAAATATAAGTAACCAGATAAAAGATACTCCTTAATATTCAGAGCCTCGAGAAGAATTTTTGCCTTGCAGGTATATTTTTTAATATACACTCAAATTTGATATTATACAAATTTCTATGGTAACGAAGTAATTTTTTTTGTATGTTTTATTTTAATCTAGCTTTATTATACCATTTTCTTTTTCAACAGTACGCAGCCGGTCCTGAACGGGACAGAGTACATCAAAAGATCGCAGAATGCCAAAAGGAATTAGGTTCAACTGTGGACGAACTTGAGAACGTTAAAAACGGAGTTACAACCCCTGAAACCGGCAAGCAAGTTCTTTGTGTTCATCGTAAATTGGGAATCATGGATCAGAATGGAGACATTGTTCCTGATGAGTACAAGAAACACATTGAAGCTATTACTAATGACAAGGGTCGTCAGAAAGAGTTTCAAGGATGCAGCAAACCTCAAGGAGAAAATGCCGAAGTTAAAGCTATTAATTTTGACAAATGTTTCCAAGACGTCTTACAAATAATGGGCCGTGATTGATTTATCTAAAAAATAATTTGTTATAGATATAAGCATTATTATGTAAAATACATTCCTTTCGTTTAAATATTTATTTATTATCGAATTTGGCGTATTATAAAAAGACATAAATTTGGTAAAAAAAATAAAGTAAAAGCAAAAAACAAAGTTAACATCGAAAAATCAACTCACATTAAAATTGAAAATATATATGTTAATTGTTCATGATTAACAATAATGCAGAATTTATTTCAATAAAAAAGAATTAATTTAAACCTTTAGCTAATCAGCTCCATCAAACAGTAACATGTATGGCACCCACTAAAGCGAAAAACCAACAACTATAATTGGACGTAGTTATGCAGAAGTGATCGATTCCACAATTTCTTAAAATATGAGTTAGACACAAATGTACATTAGTAAAATTCGGAACTAAATTATGCTGAAATGATCCAACCTTTTCTATGCAAGACAACAGTAATAATAGTAATAGTAAAATGTCCGGGTACGAATAGAAATGGCAAGGGCAGCGTTCTTAAAATTCAAACAATTGTTCTGTGACAAAAATCTGAATACTGCGCTGAGACTGAGGTTTGTTGAATGTTACGTCTGGTCGCAACTATTGTACGGGGTAGAAACATGAACACTAAAAGCGCAAATAGTTAAAAAGATTGAAGCCTTTGAACTTTGGATATACCGGAGAATGTTAAGAATTCCATGGACTGCCAGGGTCACCAATGAGGAAGTGCTGAGAAGGATGGGTCGAGACAAAAAATTGTTGAGAACGATAAAAGTCCGCAAGACTGCATACCTTGGACACATACTAAGAAATAATAAATATAGTCTTCTGCAGGTCATCATGCAGGGTAGAGTCGATGGCAAAAAGGGAATAGGTAGAAAGAGGAAGTCATGGCTGCGAAATATTCGAGACTGGACAAACATGACTGTAGACGAATTATTCCACGTTACAAAAGACGGAAAAGCTTTTAAAAATGTGGTCGCCAATCTCCGTTAATGGGGACGGCATAGGAAGAAGAAGAAGTAAAATGTCCAACCTTAAACGCTCTTTTAGCTTTAATCGATTGTGCAGTAATGATTCATGCTACTTGAATCTTTAAATATTTTTAAGAGTAATTTACAAAATGAACCAAGACGCATGGATCCTTATTGCGTTTTAAAAATAATTTTAAAACGAGGCTTTATTTTTTAAGCCAAAATGATCCAAGTGGCCCGAATCATTTTTACAAAATTAAATAAAGCCAATAACACTAATTAATGTATTTAACACTGTAATGATTCAAACAGCTTGAATCATATCAGCAAATATTATTCTCGCAATTTTCTTTGGTCATTATAAATGCAGAAGTGTTACATTCCATAATGTAGTAATATAACAAAGAAACCCAAGCAGCAACAACGCAACGCCAGAGAAGATCTGTCCAAGGTGCTGCTTGTGATAGTAAAGTGGATAGCGTAGTGCTTTTTTTTGTTTTTTTTTTAACATTTAACGAATTCTTTTATTACCTTTTTGGATTATTAATAAAAAGTATCGACTCAGTGGAAATGAACAGACTCGATAAAATCATGAATATGACAAAGGCCATCCATGCAAAAATGGAAAAATAGTGTGCCGTGATATGTTCGTAAAAACATTAGGTATTTCTTCCCAAAAAGTGACCGTATCTTTTAAAAAAATGGTTCGCTTTGATAGCATTGTTGATCAAAGAGGACAAAAGCAGGAAGGTTGGAATAAAACTCCTTCTGAAGACCTCAAACTTGAAATACGTCATCTAAAATCAATTCCAACTTACACACTACATTACAGAAGAGCAAATTGCTCTGATGCCTTATTCCTTCAGCCAAATCTGACTGTAAGAAAACTGTATGAGTTGTATACTGCAATGATAGTTGAAAAGTATCCTGTAAGAAAATTATATGTACTTATACAAATGTACTTAAACAAATTTAATTTACAAACAAAATCGCTTCACAAAGATACTTGTTTAAAATGTAATTTATTTAACACAAAAATAAAAAACGTTGCAACTGAAGAAGAGAGAAATTATTTAACTGACGAACATCAGAAACATGTTGAACTTTGGCAAAATGCAAGAGCAAAAATGAGGGATGATCTAAAAGAAAGTCAAATGTCCCAGGAAATGGAATGTATCACATTTGATTTACAGACAACTCTCTCACTTCCAAGAAAACCTACAAACATCGTTTTTTATAAACGACAACTATTTGTATATAATTGTGGTATCCACTTAGGATCAGAAGACATAGGTTACTGTTATGTATGGATGGAAGTAGAAGCAGGGCTCAGAGCTCAAAAAACTGGAAGTTGTTTAATTAATCACATGTAAAAATACCGGAAACCTGATGTAAAACATTTAATACTTTGGAACGATTTATGTGGGGGCAAAATAGAAATAATAAAATCGTTTTGCTCTTTAAACTCTTTTTGTCAAAATATCCAACTTTACAGAAACTTTCACAAAGATTTCTAGAACCAGGTCATTCCTACCTGCCAAATGACACCGATTTTGGCATAATAGAATCCGATCCTAAGTTACCGCAGCGAATTTATACACCAGAAGAGTACAAGGATGTCATGCGTTCGTGTCAATGGAAGAAACCAATGGTGGTTACTAAAATGAAAAACGAAAATTTCTATAGTACACATAAACTTGAAAAACTTATCGTCAATAGAAAATTATCAACAGATAAGAAGCCCATAAATTGGCTTAAAACCAAAGAAATTTTATTAAAAAAAGAAAACCCGTAATCCATTTTCATCAGAAATTCTTTGATAGTGAATTTGTGGAAGTGGATATTAAAAATAAAAATTTTAAAATAAACTTTTGATGGAAATAGTTACTTCAGAAAATCTTTTGCCTCTATGGCCTAATGGTAACGAGATTTTAGCTCCAAAGTTAGAAGACATTAAGTCGTTGTTAGATCTTGTTACAAAAGACTTCCAAAACATGTCTACAGTTAACAGGAAATAAAAATATTCCCGATGACATAGATGGGTATGGAAATTAACTAGATTTTCCCCTGAAAGAAAGTTCTACAGAATAATGTTTCTTCGTTCTAAAATATTTCAATATTTTTATAATGTAAAGATATGTTGCCAAAAATAAATCTTTGTTTTATGTACAGACTTTGGTAAAAATAAAGATAATTTGACAGTAATACAGACAAACCTTGCTTTGGATCATATCTGCAAATAATAAAATTTGCTTTGTACCACAAGAAACAAAATTTTGCAGAAATAATCCAAATGTATTTTTTTAGTTAATGAAAAAAATAAATATACTTTATTTTTTAAAATACGCACATAAGATGCAATAAACACCTTAAAATAACTTATGTATATTTAAATTATTAAACATAATAATTTATTTTAAACATATCAGAACAATATTATTAAACATAGTTATTTCAAATTGTTATATTAAATTTTCCTTTATGTGC
This sequence comes from Diabrotica undecimpunctata, assembly GCF_040954645.1. Lineage (NCBI taxonomy): Eukaryota > Metazoa > Arthropoda > Insecta > Coleoptera > Chrysomelidae > Diabrotica > Diabrotica undecimpunctata. The sequence goes on along the minus strand of NC_092803.1, from coordinate 71,444,062 downwards.
TTCAGTTACGGAAATATTCCCAGGGGATGCAGACTCATATATAAATAATCTATATTTCTATAAAGTAAAAGGATTTTTAACCACAGCGGATTTAAAAAAAGGCTCGTTTTGAAATCTAACACCATATCCTGTGTTATACGTTCCACAGTGAACTTTTTAGCATAGCTTTCAACTAATGAATACCATTCTTCGGGTACATACAAAGTCTCTTTCTTACGCTTCTTTTGTTTTCAATATATATAACTGACAGATTTAGTGTTAGAAGAAGAGTAAAAAGCTGATTGTAAATCCAGATCTGCCTAGTATAAAATATTTCCCCCTGGTCAAAACAGGAAATTGCAAATTTTGCTAATATTCGAAACAAACAGTTTCCAACGTTTCGTAGATTTGCGCCATTTTAGTTTTTTTAATCATCGTAGAACGCTTGGGCTTTCCGGGGATGAACTTCTTTTTGATCGTTCAGTTGGTGCTTAAGTTCATCCGTCGATGCAGCATCAAGTTGTATTTTCAACAGATGACGAACAGCACAAGTACCTATACGATCGCGAATAACCAAATGACAAATTATACGTAACTTAAGGTTTTATTTTTTCGTGCCTTTTTAACAGACAATATTGCTCGGGATCATATTTTTTCAAATAAAGTTCGTACATTTTTCGCAAATTTAACTCTGCTGCTAAATATTTCTTTTTATTTTCATTTCGTGAATAGTGAGATTGACGCACTGGAAAACTATTTATATGCTCCTTAAATATATTTCATTATATTTTCCTGCCGTTTGTTTGGTCGAATATGGTGTTTACCACGGGAATCCTTTTCAAGCATCACACCACAAGCTCTTGACTGTGCTATTTTTAATACTCTTGATTTGTGAACTGCTTGTAAGTAAAAAATGCTGACCGAGAATCTTTTACAGATTTTGTACTCATTTTAACACTATAGCGATAAGAATACTTCTTCGTTTCTTTTCTTACATCTATGAGCAACCCTAAATAACTATCTTAAATATTCTTATCTTTCATAGCATTAAATGCTGTAAATATTGCACCTTTCTCCATTTCCGTCAATTTTTTCAAAGCACCGGCTACCACACTCACACCTGGACTCTTGTTTCTTTGCTGCAATAGTTTTACCACTACTAGTTGTGTATTCTTTTCCATAATTTCTTTGCAACAATGTTCGCTTAGTATTTTCTTCAAAGCGCCTTTCTGCAGTTTGCTTTACAATAAAACATATATAAATGTGGTGCATAGACTGCATACCTTGGACACATACTAAGAAATAATAAATATAGTCTTCTGCAGGTCATCATGCAGGGTAGAGTCGATGGCAAAAAGGGAATAGGTAGAAAGAGGAAGTCATGGCTGCGAAATATTCGAGACTGGACAAACATGACTGTAGACGAATTATTCCACGTTACAAAAGACGGAAAAGCTTTTAAAAATGTGGTCGCTAATCTCCGTTAATGGGGACGGCATAGGAAGAAGAAGAAGTAAAATGTCCAACCTTAAACGCTCTTTTAGCTTTAATCGATTGTGCAGTAATGATTCATGCTACTTGAATCTTTAAATATTTTTAAGAGTAATTTACAAAATGAACCAAGACGCATGGATCCTTATTGCGTTTTAAAAATAATTTTAAAACGAGGCTTTATTTTTTAAGCCAAAATGATCCAAGTGGCCCGAATCATTTTTACAAAATTAAATAAAGCCAATAACACTAATTAATGTATTTAACACTGTAATGATTCAAACAGCTTGAATCATATCAGCAAATATTATTCTCGCAATTTTCTTTGGTCATTATAAATGCAGAAGTGTTACATTCCATAATGTAGTAATATAACAAAGAAACCCAAGCAGCAACAACGCAACGCCAGAGAAGATCTGTCCAAGGTGCTGCTTGTGATAGTAAAGTGGATAGCGTAGTGCTTTTTTTTGTTTTTTTTTTAACATTTAACGAATTCTTTTATTACCTTTTTGGATTATTAATAAAAAGTATCGACTCAGTGGAAATGAACAGACTCGATAAAATCATGAATATGACAAAGGCCATCCATGCAAAAATGGAAAAATAGTGTGCCGTGATATGTTCGTAAAAACATTAGGTATTTCTTCCCAAAAAGTGACCGTATCTTTTAAAAAAATGGTTCGCTTTGATAGCATTGTTGATCAAAGAGGACAAAAGCAGGAAGGTTGGAATAAAACTCCTTCTGAAGACCTCAAACTTGAAATACGTCATCTAAAATCAATTCCAACTTACACACTACATTACAGAAGAGCAAATTGCTCTGATGCCTTATTCCTTCAGCCAAATCTGACTGTAAGAAAACTGTATGAGTTGTATACTGCAATGATAGTTGAAAAGTATCCTGTAAGAAAATTATATGTACTTATACAAATGTACTTAAACAAATTTAATTTACAAACAAAATCGCTTCACAAAGATACTTGTTTAAAATGTAATTTATTTAACACAAAAATAAAAAACGTTGCAACTGAAGAAGAGAGAAATTATTTAACTGACGAACATCAGAAACATGTTGAACTTTGGCAAAATGCAAGAGCAAAAATGAGGGATGATCTAAAAGAAAGTCAAATGTCCCAGGAAATGGAATGTATCACATTTGATTTACAGACAACTCTCTCACTTCCAAGAAAACCTACAAACATCGTTTTTTATAAACGACAACTATTTGTATATAATTGTGGTATCCACTTAGGATCAGAAGACATAGGTTACTGTTATGTATGGATGGAAGTAGAAGCAGGGCTCAGAGCTCAAAAAACTGGAAGTTGTTTAATTAATCACATGTAAAAATACCGGAAACCTGATGTAAAACATTTAATACTTTGGAACGATTTATGTGGGGGCAAAATAGAAATAATAAAATCGTTTTGCTCTTTAAACTCTTTTTGTCAAAATATCCAACTTTACAGAAACTTTCACAAAGATTTCTAGAACCAGGTCATTCCTACCTGCCAAATGACACCGATTTTGGCATAATAGAATCCGATCCTAAGTTACCGCAGCGAATTTATACACCAGAAGAGTACAAGGATGTCATGCGTTCGTGTCAATGGAAGAAACCAATGGTGGTTACTAAAATGAAAAACGAAAATTTCTATAGTACACATAAACTTGAAAAACTTATCGTCAATAGAAAATTATCAACAGATAAGAAGCCCATAAATTGGCTTAAAACCAAAGAAATTTTATTAAAAAAAGAAAACCCGTAATCCATTTTCATCAGAAATTCTTTGATAGTGAATTTGTGGAAGTGGATATTAAAAATAAAAATTCTAAAATAAACTTTTGATGGAAATAGTTACTTCAGAAAATCTTTTGCCTCTATGGCCTAATGGTAACGAGATTTTAGCTCCAAAGTTAGAAGACATTAAGTCGTTGTTAGATCTTGTTACAAAAGACTTCCAAAACATATGTCTACAGTTAACAGGAAATAAAAATATTCCCGATGACATAGATGGGTATGGAAATTAACTAGATTTTCCCCTGAAAGAAAGTTCTACAGAATAATGTTTCTTCGTTCTAAAATATTTCAATATTTTTATAATGTAAAGATATGTTGCCAAAAATAAATCTTTGTTTTATGTACAGACTTTGGTAAAAATAAAGATAATTTGACAGTAATACAGACAAACACCGCTTTGGATCATATCTGCAAATAATAAAATTTGCTTTGTACCACAAGAAACAAAATTTTGCAGAAATAATCCAAATGTATTTTTTTAGTTAATGAAAAAAATAAATATACTTTATTTTTTAAAATACGCACATAAGATGCAATAAACACCTTAAAATAACTTATGTATATTTAAATTATTAAACATAGTTATTTCAAATTGTTATATTAAATTTTCCTTTATGTGCTTCAGTTACGGAAATATTCCCAGGGGATGCAGACTCATATATAAATAATCTATATTTCTATAAAGTAAAAGGATTTTTAACCACAGCGGATTTAAAAAAAGGCTCGTTTTGAAATCTAACACCATATCCTGTGTTATACGTTCCACAGTGAACTTTTTAGCATAGCTTTCAACTAATGAATACCATTCTTCGGGTACATACAAAGTCTCTTTCTTACGCTTCTTTTGTTTTCAATATATATAACTGACAGATTTAGTGTTAGAAGAAGAGTAAAAAGCTGATTGTAAATCCAGATCTGCCTAGTATAAAATATTTCCCCCTGGTCAAAACAGGAAATTGCAAATTTTGCTAATATTCGAAACAAACAGTTTCCAACGTTTCGTAGATTTGCGCCATTTTAGTTTTTTTAATCATCGTAGAACGCTTGGGCTTTCCGGGGATGAACTTCTTTTTGATCGTTCAGTTGGTGCTTAAGTTCATCCGTCGATGCAGCATCAAGTTGTATTTTCAACAGATGACGAACAGCACAAGTACCTATACGATCGCGAATAACCAAATGACAAATTATACGTAACTTAAGGTTTTATTTTTTCGTGCCTTTTTAACAGACAATATTGCTCGGGATCATATTTTTTCAAATAAAGTTCGTACATTTTTCGCAAATTTAACTCTGCTGCTAAATATTTCTTTTTATTTTCATTTCGTGAATACTATACACTGGAAAACTATTTATATGCTCCTTAAATATATTTCATTATATTTTCCTGCCGTTTGTTTGGTCGAATATGGTGTTTACCACGGGAATCCTTTTCAAGCATCACACCACAAGCTCTTGACTGTGCTATTTTTAATACTCTTGATTTGTGAACTGCTTGTAAGTAAAAAATGCTGACCGAGAATCTTTTACAGATTTTGTACTCATTTTAACACTATAGCGATAAGAATACTTCTTCGTTTCTTTTCTTACATCTATGAGCAACCCTAAATAACTATCTTAAATATTCTTATCTTTCATAGCATTAAATGCTGTAAATATTGCACCTTTCTCCATTTCCGTCAATTTTTTCAAAGCACCGGCTACCACACTCACACCTGGACTCTTGTTTCTTTGCTGCAATAGTTTTACCACTACTAGTTGTGTATTCTTTTCCATAATTTCTTTGCAACAATGTTCTCTTAGTATTTTCTTCTAAGCGCCTTTCTGCAGTTTGCTTTACAATAAAACATATATAAATGTGGTGCATAGATAAAAAACTAAACTAAACAACTGGCCTTCATCAGTTGTGCTGCTTGAGTTATCATTTGATTCGTTTGCACTTACATGCTTTGGAATGCATCCCCGATTTAAACCTGACCACTGGCTTTGTTATCTTATCTGCAATTACATTTTCTATTCAAATCATACTATTTGCTTATTTTTTGCCATTTTCTTTTTCCACTACATAATGTGGCTCAGCATCACTATTATCGGAATTATGGTATGGATCACTTTCACCAGTAAACTAAGTAAAACTAGTTATTTTCGCGGAGCGACATACATACTGCACTTTACAAACGAGATAAATGTGAAGTTAGAACTTCCTCAACCTTAGGCGCAAAAACCGGTCATATGAATCACATAGCCGCTTATTGCTCTCAATACCATCAATCCTAAGGACTATGCTATTAACATTTTTGGTGCAATAACCGTCCACGTTATTCTACATTGAGTACACAATACGTGTACGCGTTTTGCTCCAAACTGTGCAGAGGTATTTTTGAAGGCAAGAAATGCCATAAACCCAATTTCAACAAAAATTGCCTTTGACCAGTTTTTGCACCAAACCTTTCATTTTTGATATAATGGTTATACAGTTTATCCTTGATAAATTCTGATCTTTCTGTGCTTACGCAATTAATGATGATAATGTGATTTAATGTAATTTTTTAGTGATAATAAAATTTTTACACGACCAGTATGCTATAACCATACTACAGTCTGTCCCAAACCCTTCTATCAGTGCGTCACTAATTTTGACGTCATATAGGATTTTAAGAATGTCGAGAATTATTGCATGGCATTTTAGTTAAATCTGACAGTGCAGGATCGTAATCGACTAAATGTTAAAAGGTTATTTTTTTAAATGTGGAGGAGTAAAAACTTTAACAATTCAATTTTTTTTTAATTTGCGTATTAGAGGTCCCGTCTTGTATAAAAATTTTTATTGCACATTATATTGGAACGACAGTTTGTCATAATTTCTATTCTAATAGTGCTAAAAGGAAAGTGCTTAATTAGCTTAGATTTATTTATGGATTATTATTTATTACAAACACTATGGAATTGGAATGTTTGTTTATTTAAAATAACGCTTCCTCCTAGAATCTGTTAAGAGTTGACTGCGAGATAAAAAAATTTACTGGCAATTGCAAGGCATCAAAGCAAACATTCCTGTGATAAAATAGTATTTATTGGAATCAGTCATATTCGAGTAAGTAATTTTCCGATAAGTTTCTGCGGCAACCAATAGTTTAATTTTGTAAAGATTTATCATTAAATAGTGAAAATAGTTTAAATAGTGCAGCGGTTGATTTTTGAGTTAGTCTAGCAGTTCCGGTATGCAGATGAAATAGAGTTTAGTTAAAAAACAAGATACCGAATGTAAGTTCACCTTCTTTTTTATGAATAACAAAAATGAATATTATATTTCAAACAATCCACAATATGATTCAGAATCTGATTCATTAAAATCAATGATTACAGAAATGTGGCTGGTATCAATTATATCTTACATATCAAGAAAATGTCGTGGTTCTAAAAAGAATCGTTTTAATACATATAAATATCCATAATGGTAATAGTTTAAGATATTTCCTCAATATCATTCCTGAATTCATAATCTAATTCAGTATATGATTCGTTAAAATCAATAATTATTATAGGAGATATGTAGCTGGCATCAATTTTTTTGGCTGTCTCCCAGTATTCATTTATAATATCTTCTGCATGTCCTACATATTTCTTCCATTTTTCTGGTGTTACCTTAAATTTAACCACAATTAGTATTAAATTATTATCTAAAAATTTTAGTACGCTTGAATTACCTGTTCTGATGCTTCTTTCCAAATACTTAATACAGTATTTTCATTTAAAGTACCTGCAGAACTTATTTTTGCATCATAATATCTTTTAAAATCTAACCAAACATTCTCAATTGGGTTAAACTGGCAATGATATGGAGGCAATCTCAATACTCTATGACCATGTTGAAGTACCAGTACATCTAATCATGGTTTAATCAAGTTTAATCATGGTTGTTGAAACATGACATGTCTCCCTTTTAACCATTCTAGTAAAGAGTGTTTAGTCCAACTTGAATTTGGTATTTTTTCCAATAAACTGGAGTGGTAAGGTGCATTTTCCATAATTATTAACGACGGTTCGTCTAAATTTGGCAAAAGTAGATATCCAAACCATTTTTCAAAATTTTTTGCATTCATCGAATCATGATAATCTCCAGTTTTTTTTTTCCAATTTTGAAAATTAGACTGCAATTATCAATGAATCCATTTTTACAACCCGCAAGGAGTACACTTTCACCGGTCCTCTTTCTAACAGCATTAATGCTGCCACCTTGCCAACTCTTGCGTAATCCTCCCTTGCTATAATATATATCCAGGTCTCATCCAATAAAACTGGTTATAACGGGTGTAAATCATGTTGATTTTTTTTTGTATTCTTTTAACAATTGTAATCTTTTATATGCCACATGTGATTGTTCCAATAGATATGTTCGATTTGATATATTGCAGTTTATCCATCTGAATTCCATATCGTTTAAAACTCAGTGAACTAGTAGAAATGGTAATTTCATCTATGTCCTTCAGTTTCTCTTGAAGGTTATGAAGGGTAACCTGTTGGCCTAAAATGAACAAGAAAAAATGTAGGTTATTGCAAAATATATTTTAATACAAACCTTCACTAATATTCTGCATACACGAGTTCTAATAACATGTTCATATTTATTGGTTAATGAAGGTCCTAGATTATCACATACTGAAGCACTCATTGCAACAGAATAGCTAGCATCTGTTTGAATGCCTTTATTTGCCAATATTTTTTAGAATAATTTAAAACTTACTTCATGAACGACAGAAACTGGTAATAAAGTTGCCCCAGCATCTTTTTCTAATTGAAAATAATTTAATAATTTTAATATTAGTCTTTGTTCATTCTCGGTATATCTCGGCATATTTAAATATTTTTATGACAATAAATACAAAATTAAATTTTTACTGTAAAATGTCTGAAAATACTAACCTGGAATGATAACTATCATTTTATCAGTTGACATTGTGAAAGTACTGTCACTATCGAGACCATCTGCGTCAAATTATATTTATGCACATCATTCATTGGATATTTATTTAGCGTATTCTAAACTCCAGCCAATTATACATCCGTAAGTAGAATTTACTTTAATATGCAAATACCCGTAAACGATACATAATTTTCTAAGTTCTATGTATAATAATCACAGACTCACGTTTTTTTCTGTCACTTTTAGCTTAATGCCTTAGAGAGAATTCGATTAACTATGACGCACTGAAAGAAGGGTTTGGGACGGAATATATATTATGTGAATATGAGAGTCTTTTTTTGCATTAGAAATTATAGATATTTTTTTGTACCAATTTTTTGGGAAGCAAAAACGAAAAAAATCGATTTACCAAAAATCTGTACGTAGTAGACAAAACTGTTTCAAATAAAAAATGTAACTTAAGTAATTTTGAACAAAAATATTTATTAACACTTTTTATGTGACATGAACCGTTCTCTCAGAAATAATGCTCGAAGCGACCGGCGATTTTGGATATTAGTTATGCACGCAAAATAAATTTTAAATAAAATTTGTAAACAGCGGTAAAAATTCGATATTTTTGTGTCCTACGGACAAAAATTAAAATGCATGTTAAAAGTGAATAGAAGAGCTTTCGTATGCAATTTTTGAATTTTGCCGCAAATAAAGTCTTTTTTTATAAAGGTATTAAATAAATACACGTTGAGCGATTTTTGCCATTTTTTCTGATTCCCATCAAATCAATAAAATTTATTACTTGCATTGACTGGTCACTATATAATTTCCATTTTTAAGGCCTAATCCTCGATACAGATAGCATGAAATTTCGGTGAGGTAGTTGAAACATGCTTAAAATTCGCTGAAGTTAAAGTTTTACATTACAAACGATCTAAAACGTTTAAAATTGTTTTTTTTTTGATTACACAAGTAAGTTTTTTGAAACTAAATAACTTCAGATACAAACTCTACCCAATACCGTCTTCGTGGAGGCATTTTTAGTGACGTGCGATTATTTTTAATGTAAAAGTGTCAATTCTGCGTGTTTAGACACATTTCAAATGCATCATTTTTGTTTCAATAAACTTAAAATTAAAATTTCATGTTAAATATGTCTTAAAGATCATGGTCTAACAATGTAAATTTTACTACGGCTTGTCAATGAAAGTGATAAATGATATTTATTGATCTCAAGAGAATGGTAAAAAAGTGGCAAAAATCGCGCAACGTTTATTCATTAAACAGACTTATATAAACATATTTCATTTGCAGCAAAACACAAAAATTGCATACGGTAGCTGTATTCTTCAAGAGCTGTATTCTATAGCTGAGTTTTATGGGAAAGCCAGGGGTAATAGCCATATTATTAGTTAAATTCAGTTTGTTCGTATAATTTTTCAAGGTCAAATTTCTGACGACTTGACTATTTAGGTTTCATAAAACGTAGCCTCTCTTAATTTGATACTATTTATTGTTTCAAACTCTTTCCGTATTTGATCCGTTTTGGGTAACAATACTTCTTCTCTGTAGTATAAATGCTACAAAGATCTTGTAACCATCGAACGACCCATCATAAATGGTGGGTGCCAATGGCTAACAATATAACTGCCTTCTAAAGTCGGGAGCCAGTATAAAACAATAAAACTCACAACTTACTTTGAGAGTCAATTGTTAGGCCTCGCTTAGCTCAGTCTCTCAGGTGTAAGAACGTCTTATCTTAGGAGTACATCTAATAATTAGTTCGGCTGAGACAAATAAACAAAACATTAACTAATCATATTGTTACAACAGTTCCGTGAGATTATTTCATATAGAAAAAGTCCTTAGATGGAAAAAAGAGGTAATTCTAGATCATTCAACATGACATTGAAAATTTCCGACATTTCTAGTGACGTTTAGAACATCAGAAAATATATATAAACATATCGTCGCCTCAAAGCAACAGTAGGATATGTAAAAAAATGACTTTTGTGATAACCGTTTCCAATGATTGGAAATAAACCCCTTTTGTTTAGTGTAAAATTATGATAAATAAAAAGTGAAATATTTTTTTCACAATATCCTTGTGCAGCTTAGTTCTCTTTAACTCCTATGCAACACTAAGACAACATACATATCCTACTGTTGTATTTTGTCGTTGCATTTTGGTCACAAAATATTAATGCAACACCAAGTAAAGCTACGGTTTGTTAGAACAGTGCGCAGCGCACAGCATACACGTACAGCAAAATCTGTCGTATTCGACTCACGGCAGTTTTGGTAGAGTCGGTTTGTTAGATTAATTCGCATAATTATGTCGCTCTAAAAAAAGTTAAGAAATTAGTTTCACGTTTATTCTCGCAGAGGTTGTACGTTTAAAAAATGAATTCTCGCAAACTTAACGCAATAATTTTATTACTCCAAGAAGAGGAAGAAGAAGAAGAGTTGATAACGTTAAATCTAAATAAAAGAAATAAAAATGCAAACGAAATTTTTTCATGTCTTAATACAGAAGGTGTTTTTAAATTAACAGTCAAAGAAAGATTGTTTCAAAACGAGGAAAAACTTCGAGAATGTTTTAAACTTTCCAGGAATATATTTGGAACTATCTTACAATTTGTACTAGATCCACTAGTCTTTCATCTTCCTCGGGAGAAAATTTAGTAGGCATCACTTAATTAATATAATAATAATTACTATATAAAAATACAATTATAATTTCGGTATAGATGTCTACGCTGTGAGCTCAGTTGAACGTTTGCGTCAAAATCAAATCGCAGTTGATACCAGCGCACACCGTCGACGTACACGGCTATCGCTCTGCAGTGCGCGTAGCTCAGCAGAATCTAACAAACCGTTATCATAGAAAACCATTTCTTTGATTTTGACGAACGTGCGCGGCGTTCGACTGACTGTGAGTTATGCGTCGCTCACTGTTCTAACAAACCATAGATAGCTTTATATTATGCACATCCCACTGAATGTATTTATTGCCGAATTGCGAATATTTGTCTTTGATTAAATTGTACGGCCTGCAGTCACAATTATCTTTAGAAATCTTACCACAGTTCTACTATTACATTCATATTAAAAGTTATATGGTGAGAATAAAAATGAATAATTCAACCTCAGCCAATTTAAGTTATAAAAAATATGAAATATCTAGTGGAAGTCAATATTTAGTATATCTAGCCAGAAAAATAATACTGAATTGCAAACAGGAATTTATCAATAACAGGAAAAGGCAAGTTAAATTAAATTATTGGTTATTTAAATAACCAATGAAAAAAACATGATAAATTTCGCTATAGAAGTTTAAAAACTGATTTAAGGAAATGCAATAAGCTTTTACATCAATTGAAATAGTTTTACCTAATGGGACGAAGCACACGTAGTGTTTGTATTAATTATTATGTATTGTTCTAGTTGCTAATATTGAAGCTAATACATCTACATCGAAAAATACAAATGTAGCACAGTGGGTGGAAAGCCAAAACTTTGGTAAGTTAAATTTAATTATTGGTTATTTATGCTTGCGCCACAGTAATGTCTAATGCAGTTATTTACGCATTATTTGCCATCTCTGTAATGCAAATAATGCGTTAATTAACGACGTTAGTGTGGCCCCAGCATTAGAGACAGTTTCCATAACATGAAAAATTCCGCTTTATAAATTTCGATTTAAGGAAATGCAATAAGCTTATACTTTGAAATATAGTAGTTTTAAAAGAACTAAGCACATGTATGATTTATAATTATTTATGTATTGTTCTCGCTGCTAATATTGAAGCTAATCCATCTACACCGAGAAATCCAAATGTAGCACAATGGTTGGAAAGCCAAAACTTTGGTAAATTAAATTAAATAATTGGTTATTTACAGAGACTGTATTTAACATGAAAAAATCTGCTTTAGAATTTTGGCACTGATTTAAGGAAATGCAATAAGCTTTTACTTTCATTAAAATATAGTTTTAATAAGCACACGTACTATTTATAATTATTTATGTATTGTTCAAGTTGCTAATATTGAAGATAATCCTTCCAGATCGAAAAATCAAAATGTAACACAGTGGTTGGAAAGCAAAACTTTGATGAAGAAATAGAGACGTTCATTTCATCTTGTTTAACACCTGTTCATACTAGATGTAAGCAAATTGAAATTTTCTTGAACGCGCTGGAAAGCAACGAATTGACTGAACTTTCACCAATGGTTTTTCCCAAAATCAGGATAGTCAAAACCAACCAAGCAACGAATTGCCTGAAATTTTACCAATTATTGATTCCCAAAATTAGGATAGTCAAAACCAACCTGTTCGAAATGACGTGAGATACAGATTTCAAGAAAGTGGAAGTGAAATTTCAGTCGACGATAGTGTACAAGATCCTGATTTTGTTCCCAATAATGAAGAGGTAAGGGGTTATTAAAAGACTCATAATTTAACACAAGTATAAGTAATCGTTCCCCAAATAAGTATTCAAGAAGTCGAGAACGAATATAAAAAAATCGTGAAGGAGACAGTATAAACTAATCAGCTTTCCAAAAGTAGAAAACGGTTGAAAAACATGGAGTCATGAAAGAAAAACATAATATATATATATATATATATATATATATATATATATATGTATATATATTGTTATGATTTTAATATACCCAAGGCAAATCAAAATTAGAAAAATAAATATAATGTGGTAATTTCACAATGCTCAAGGTATTCGACAATGATAATGAAAAATATCTTAACCCTAGAACACTAACCATTCGTAAAATTTACGAAGCTGATTGTTTTTTTAAGAATTGGCAACCTTGCACGAATTCTAGAAGCTGCTTATTGGAGTAGCTTCGGTAATCAGTCTGCTGAGTACATTCACTTTGTAGTTACATTTCTTTGTACAGTCGTTATCGCAAGATCTCAGTTGTTTTGTATTTTTTATGAAAGGTTAGTGTTAACGTAAGTTTTTTTATCTTGGTAATTTTTATTTTTTTTTCTTATTCACAGACAATTTAATTAAAAAATGGCTAGAAAATTTGACAATAAAAGGCCCTTAACTCGATTGGGATTGGAATTGGAAGCCGAAAAAATATTGTTGGGTGAATTTGATGATAAGAGCCTACAATCAAATGACGATACTTCTACTAATTCATAGAGTGAAGATAGAGTGCAAAATTGTATCAGTCCGTCTAAATCGGAGTACGAGCCAGAATTTTCTGGTGACGAAAGCAGCGATTTTGAGCATAGCAGTCCTAAAACAAAAAAAAAGAAAGTCTAATAACTACTATACTTCTGTTTCTGTGCCTAGTACTTTATGTAGAGTTCAATATGAGATTTTTTCGACATTCAAGAAGAACATTCATTTTAGCAAATTATAGCTCAGCCTCGTCAAAACGAAAAAGGAAAGAAGTTAGTTTTCAACAAGTAGAAAAGCAAGAAACCTAAGACATTGTGGACGAATCTGAACCACATACTTCCAATTTGACTACAAGTCTCAAAAGCAAAAATGGTCATCGCTGTGTACTGTATCTAATCTTCGGAAACGTACTACAAAAAGGAATATTTTGCATATCGTTCAAGGACCATCTGAACAGGCAAGAGATGCTTATACACCATTAAATCTATTTCAGTGTTTGATAAATAATTCTATGTACGAAAAAATTTTGTTGCACACCAATAGTCAAATCAGTCTATAATCTAACAATTTTAAAGTTGCTAAACATACTAATTCTCTCGTCTCTCGTAAGAGATGAATTAAATGCTCTTGTTGGACTCCTTATATTTTCTGGAGCACAAAAAGATAATCATCTTCATCGTAGAGAGATGTTTAATTCCAAAATGTCTGGCTCCGTTTATAGAGCAACAATGAGCTGCAAAAGATTTGATTTTCTTCTACATAATCTTAGGTTTGATAATAAAACCACAAGAATTTAACGAAAAAAATTAGATAGGTTTGCCCCTATCCGGAAAATATGTAATGAATTTATTTTTAATTGTCAAGAGTCCTATCGCTCAGGTAGCTATGTAACCGTTGACGAGCAGTTATTAGCTGTTAGAAGCAGGTGTCCTTTCAGGATGTATATTCCGAATAAGCTAACCAAGTACGGAATTAAAATTGTGATGACTTGCGACGTGGGTACCAAGTACATGATAAACGCGGAGCCGTATCTCGCCAAACATACGCACACAAATGGGGAACCTCTAGGAGAATACTATGCTAAAAAGTTGACTGAAACTATTTACGGAAGTTACCGAAACGTCACAATGGAGAATTGGTTCATTTCAGTTAACCTTGTAGATACTCTTTGAAGCCCACTTACAACCTTACAATGATTGGTACTTTGCGGCAAAATAACAAAACAAGAGATACCCCCTGAAATGATTAATCTTCAAAATAGAGAAATCGGAAATTCAAGATTTTGCTTTGGACGAGAGAAGACGTTATTGTCGTATAGATCCAAAAAGAACAAAACTGTTCTAGTTTTATTAACAATGCATGAAGGCTCAGTTGTTTGTCCAACTACTAAAAAACCCGCAATAATATTGCACTATAACCAAACAAAGTGTGGTGTGGACACTTTGGACCAAATGTGTGGCCATCGAAGTTGCTCTCGAAAAACTTGAAGATGGCCGTTATGTATATTCTATGGTATGATCAACATAGTGGCCACGATACCATAACTAACGGCGTTACAGCAGCTTATAAAAGAAATATGGACACAGGAATACCTCCCAATGATTGGAATATTGGAATACTTTGCACCATACACAAAAAAGGAGATATCTTTAAATGCTCTAACCATAGAGGAATTACGCGTCTAAATCCAGTGTATAAAATATTTTCCACAGTACTATGTCACCGTATGGCACCATATGCAGAACGGATAGTAAAAAAATACCAGGCTGGTTTCAGAGGTGGTAAATCGACAATTCATCAGATTGCAACCCTGAGACAAATTTTAGAAAAAACATTGGAATATGGCATAGATACTTATCACATATTAATGGACTACAAAGCAGCCTACGACTCTATGAATAGAAGGGAAATGTTCAACAATACTAACTCTTGAAAAAGTTGAATGTAGAGTACGAATTCAGGGGAAACTGTCTGAACCTTTTAAAACAAATAACGGACTGCGCCAGAGAGACCTTCTTTTCTTGATACTGTTTAATCTGGCTCTGAAAAAAGTAATACGTATATTACAAATCACAACCATTGGTTCAATATATAATAAATCAGTGCAAATCCTTGCCTAAGCTGATGATATAAATATTGTTGTGAAAATGAAAAGAACTGTACGAGCAGCGTATATAGCATTAAAAGAATCAGCTACAAAAATGAGTTTGATAATAAACACCAACAGAACAAAATATATGAAATTAAACTCGCAACCACAAACCATACGACCAGTTGTTATAAAAAACGACGTCATCTAAGCAGTGAACGAATTTTTATACCTGGAAGCGATCCTTAACGCTGAAAATAATATTACCGCAGAGATAAATTGCAGAATTTTTACGGCCAACAGATGCTATTTTGGCCTCAATGTCCTCCTTAACTCCACAATTATATCGATAAATACAAAAATAAAACTTTACAAAACAATAATACGCCCAGTCCTAACATATGGGTCAGAGACAGTAACAAAAAGTAATAAAAACATTGGTCGAAGAAGAAGACAAAGACGCAGTGGAAGGTTCCTTGATAACATCGATAAAGCCATGAGAAATATGGGAATACGTGCTTATCGGAGGAAGGCGATGGATAGGACGACTGCAGAAAAATTCTTGAGGAAGCTAGGACCCACGCAGTGTTGTAAAACAAGAATGATGATAAAACCAACTGCAAAACACACTACATCACTTAAAAATTTAACTGGTATAACTCATAAGTCACACGAAATTGGATAACAAATAATACAAGTTTTTATGTATGTATGTTTTTACGCTGTATGTTTTTCTGCGTACGTTTTTATGGGAGTGATTTTAAAATTTAACGTGTGTAATTTTTTAATTACAAAAACTATAGCTATTCAAAACTATGTTTACAAACCTTACATCATTGGTTCTTACTTTCGTCATCTTTTTGGAAATCAGCAAAAACTTTATCAGAAAGCGGAATTTCTATCCATAAATTTTCTCGTCACGAACGGTTCTAGTAAACGACAGGAAGCGGGATTAGCATGTAGTTTATTTTGAGTGAACAGTAATTAATCCGATGTAATTGCAAGGCTGTAGAGGGATTCGGACAGAACGAGAAAGGGATTAAGGACCGTTTACAGGATCAGAGTAGGACCGAGCCGATGAGCAAACTATAGGCGTAACCGACATTGGAGGTTGAATTTAACATGTTTTTCAAATTAAATTATTGTTATTAACGAATGTTTTCCCACTAAGGTGGCTGTGAATAAAGTGGTGACTTACTCGTTAAGGTTAACAAATCGTAAAGGTTTATTCTACAAGATTTGTCCCAAATCCTCATAATATTTGTGGTACTTTGGGGTACATGGTCAAGTCTCAGTAGTGGGTATCTGCCATCCGGGTGCGAGAGTAATTTGGCCTCCTTCCCCAAAAGCATTTGTAGATTGAAAAGTTAAAATAATTATACTTTAAAATCATTTAAAATAATATAATTTTACAACTTACTTTTACCGTTGTATATTAAAGGTATAAGTACATAAATATAAATATATGACTGTTTGTTGCCAGTAAATGAACGTGAAATACGGCGGTACCCTGTAATTTTTTGTGTCACCACCAAATTACATAAAAATTTAGATTTATGTTTTTCTTACCCTTTACTTCACTTTTGGACTTTTGTGCCGTTGGGTGCTTTTTCAGAGATGAAAACGACGCCTATTAAGAAAATCGTAAAGGTTTATTCTACAAAATCTATTCTACAAAAGGTTTATAATTGTAAATTAAAGCGGTAATTGATTTAAATTATCTTTTAATAAAGTAAATTAATGTTAATTAACATTAAACAACATATTATAAGATTTTATCACAGTTTGACCCCTAAATTTCACCCCCTAAATTAGTTATAATTAAAACAATGTCATTGAATACCTTGTCTTTACTGATTTGCATACAAATTTGGATTTAGGTTAAACTTACCCTCCACTTCAAAATTGGACTTCTGCCGTTAGTAGTTTTTATTTTTTTAGCAGTGAAAACGACCCTTATTGAAAAAAAAAATCAGGTAATTGTAAATTCAAGCAATTTAGAATTATATAATTATACAATGACATTAAATTTGGATATCTTTACCGTTTTAATTTTTTACCACATAGTTTTCACTTTTATAAAATCCACCCCTTGCGAAAATATTATAGTATTTTTTTGTTAAAACTATAAATATAATAATTGTTTTAATCAAAATTTTATGAATTTATTTTATTTCAACTTAAAGAACAACCCTTATTAGTAGCCATAATATGCAAATAAAAAAGTATGAAATATGCACATAAAAATGCAGAATTTTATGCCAAAATATGCAGTATTTATGCAAAATATGCATAATATTTATCTTCTTCTTTAAGTGCCATCTCCGCGGCAAAGGTCGGCAATCATCATAGCTATTCGGACTTTTGAGACGGCTGCTCTGAAAAGTTCATTTGATGTACATCCGTACCACTCTCTCAGGTTGCGCAGCCATGACATTCTACGCCTCCCTATGCTTCTCTTTCCTTGGATCTTTCCCTGCATAATCAGTTGGAGCAAGGTGTATTTCTCTCCACGTGTAATATGTCCGAGATATTCTAATTTTCTTGTTTTTATTGAATTTAAAATTTCCATTTCTTTGTTCATCCTTCCCAGAACCTCTTTGTTTGTGACGTGTTCTGTCCATGATATTTTCAGAATTCTTCTGTATACCCACAGCTCAAATGATTCCAGTTTTTTCATTGATGTCGCATTCAAGGTCCAAGATTCCATTCCATAAAATAAAGTCGAAAAAACATAGCACCTCGTCAACCTAACTCTTAGTTCCAGTTTTAAATCCCTGGTACATAGAACTCTTCTCAATTTGTTGAAATTTGCTCTAGCCTTTTCTATTCTTATTTTTATCTCCTGATTGTAATCATTTGTGGAGTTAATCATTGTTCCCAGGTATGCATATTTGTCCACTTGTTCGACGTTGGTTTCGTTTATTAGAATATTCTCGTTATTTCTTTGAGTTTTCGATATTCTCATAAATTTCGTCTTCTTGACATTCATTGTTAGACCATACTCTTTTCCATACTCTGCTCTTCTGGTCACCAGTCTCTGAAGATCTTCAATGTTTTCGGCTAAGATCACAGTGTCGTCCGCATATCTAATGTTGTTAATGGGAACTCCATCATTTACCTTTATTCCAGCTGTTTCACCCTCAAGAGCTTTTTTCAGGACCTCTTCGGAGTAGTCATTGAAAAGAATTGGCGACAATACGTATCCCTGTCTTACTCCACATCTAATTTCAATTTCTTCATTAAATGTTTATGTCGTACTTTATCGAATGCTTTATTATAGTCAATAAAACATGCGTATATATCTTGATTGACGTCCAGGCATCTTTGTATTAGTATATTAAGTGAAAAAAGAGCTTCACGTGTTCCTAGGCCTTTGCGAAAACCAAATTGTGTATTATTAACGTCTATGTCCAGTTTGTGATATATTCGGTTATGGATGACTTTAAGTAGTAACTTTAGCGTATGAGACATTAAGCTAATGGTGCGGTAATCGCTGCATTCTCTTGCGTTTTTCTTTTTAGGGAGACAAATAAAAATAGATGTTAACCACTCTTTGGGTAATACGCCTGAACTATAAATTTGGTTCAAGAGTGTCACTAAAACATCAATGTGCTTCTTATCTAGAATTTTTAGGATTTCTATAGGAAGCATATCAGGTCCAGGGCTTTTCCCGCTCTTCATTGTTTTTAATGCGTGCAATATTTCTTCTTTTGTAATATATGGACCTATTTCTTCTGACGTAAGTTCTATGTGCTCCAGATCTCCTCTTTCATCATCGAACAATTCATCGATATATTCTGCCCATCTTTGTATTTTCTCGTACGTATATGTTATAGCGGTACCGTGTCTATCCAGAATTGCACAAGTGGGATTTTGTTTTGTTAGTCCTGCCAGTTCTTTGACTTTCTTGTGTAGGTTAAACAGATCATATTTATTTTGAAGGTCTTCGATCTCTTTACATTGCTCTTCAAAGTATTTTTCTTTTGCCTGCTTTATCGTCTTTTTAAACTCGTGGTTTATCTCTCTGTATTTATTGTTATCCTTGTTTTTAAATTGTCTTCGTTGTTCCATCATATTGAGTATCTCGTCATTCATCCATTCCTCTTTTCTCCTTGAGGAAGTCTTTAGTATTTCTTTACAGGGTTCCAGTAGACAATCTTTTAGTCGATTCCAGTACTCGTCAATATCATTGGTGTTTGTGTTGAATTTGTTGCAGTTCACATGCAGTTCATGTTGGAGGCATTCTTTTACTTTAGGTTCTTTAAGTTTTCTTGTGTCTATTGTAGGGATTCTTTAATGTCTTTTAATATTTTTAAGGTGAGTGTAATTTTGGCTATAAGTGGATTGTGATCTGAGGCCACGTCTGATCCAGGATATGCTTTCACGGCTTTAACAGCATTACGGTATCTTTCATTGATCATATTGTAGTCTATCTGGTTTCTGACTACTTTCTCCGATGTATCTGCGGGCGATCACCATGTATACACTCATCTGTTTGGTAACATAAAAAATGTGTTTGTAATAATAAAGTTCTGCTCTTGACAGAATTGTAACAGACCATATTTATCTAGAAAATATGTATGTAATAAAAATTATTTACAATATTTTTTTATTTACAAAAATACTTACTTATTTTAACATATAAATATTATTTTAAATTCTGGTAACAATAGATTATCAAATGATGTTCACAATGTTCTAATAAAAACTTATGGCTTCTATATGAATACATATACTTTTAAATAGAAAAACTTCTTTCGACATCAACTGATGTAACTGGGGCATTTTTCAAATTTGCTATAATAGATGGTTTTAAATTAAGTGGTTCGGAAAATGTCTCAGCTAGTACTTGAACCACTTCACAAAGAACCTGGTAACCACTATTTTTTTCCATGGTTACTTTAAATTTTTGAAAAATTTTCTTTCCAATAGTACCTTTAACATTTTGACACGATGACTCAAATTCTTTTACTAAACCTGTACTCTCTAACAATGATAATTTGGAGGATTCTAATTGAGTTATAGTTTTCTGACAAAATTATAATTTGATTTTATAAATGACAGTTGATGTTGGAGGATGTTATTTTGGAAGGTTTGCTTAGCTTCCAATAAAAATTGGCAACTATCATCGGTTAAAAGGTTAATAATTTTTTTTTTAATCCACAAAATGATCAGCATAGAAATTAGCTGCTTCCAACCATGTTTCAAAATGTGTTAAAATGGGTTGCGGTGGCAGTGGAACAGCAGAAAGCATATCTCTGTAACATTGTATTCTCACAGGTGATTTCAGGAATAACTTTTTGACGCTCGCTATTAAACTGTTACTAGTGGAAATTTTTTTCTTACTTCCTCTGCAACTCTGTTTATTTCATGCGCTAAACAAGTGACATGTATTAAGTTTGGATAAAATATTTTTAAATTTTGTCATAAAATAAGGCACAGCAGCAGGAAGAAAAAAGTTTGCTAATGCTTCTTATAGAAACCGTGATATTCTTAGAGCGTTGGTTTTTTCCGTTTGTTTACAGGAAATTAAATACGATTTTGGAAAGGTTTCATCGCTAAGTACACCAATCAATAAGTGCACAATGTATCTTCCTGACGAATCAGTGGTTTCGTCCTCCCACATGTAAAAGTAATTATTACCTATTTCGGCTTTTATGTTGTAGATAACTAAGGAGTATAACAAATTGACATTATTTCTCTTTGGTATATTAGAAGAACCTAAGCCAACACAAGTTTTTGTTAAAAGTTTCTTGTTAGGTTTGTTTTTTGGAACTTGACTGAAAGCACTTGAACACTGAAGGTTAATATTTTTCACCGTATGCGGTTTTTACTTTTTTAGCTAAATGTTTCGCGGTTCTGACACGCTGATTTATTTAAAATTTTTTTTCAGATGAAATCTAAAAAAGAATATAAATATTCTATAGTTGTACCCATTTTTAAAATCTAATATTGTAAAAATAAACTAAAGATTAACCGTTTTTGCATAACAATTAAAATTTTTAAATTAAATTAAATAAAAGTCGGTGTAGTAATCTTGAAAATGTCCAGAAATGACTGTGCAAGAAGGAAGAACCCCCAAATATTTACAAGAGGCTCTTGGTCTTTTCTGTTTACATTTAAAGAAAAAAATACTGTGAGCATAAATTAAAAGCACTTAATTAATTAATACACGTTATTTACGCCTTTAATTTTACAACAAAAGTGAAAACAAGGGAAACTGACCGTCAAAATAAAAATTTTTACCTAGAAACATAAACTGGCAAACACAAACCCTTAATTCCAGGGCAAAACGTGAAAAAACTATGCCGCTGTCTTTTATCAGTTACTGTACCACGAATTTGAATACCAAGTGGTTATAAAACAAAATTAAATATTGTCATTTTTATGCTATCTGTAAGTTTGAATATAAAAATATATAGTTATAACACCAAATTTTCAAATTATATGCACTTTATGCTCACTTTTATAAAAATATGAAAAATTTGACATTTTTGCATTTTTTATGCATTATATGCAAAATATGCAATTTGCATATTTGCCTGTCTACTTATTAGTTTGTAGTGGTGGGTGAAAGTATGTCTGTGCCTTAATAACACATTAGGTGTATCTTACAATGCTCTAGTATACGCATTGTGATATCTCGTAAAATATGTAATTTGTTTTTTAACAGGTTAGCTTTTAAGCTATTAATTAAAAAAAAATACCAATTTGTGTGGTTTTTTAGGAGCAATAAGACTATTTAAATTGTTTAACGCTTATTATTAAAAAATGCATTTTTTTTCAAAAATTCAAAAATTTCTCTTTGACTTCAACAGCAAATTTTTTATAAAATACGCGATATCAACCGGTCAAACTTATAGATTATAAACAATACACAAACAATGTAAATTTTTAAGTCCTACTGATTAATTTTATTTGGTTAGCTAATTATGAAGTGATTTTCACGACGTTTTTACCAACAAAAAAGGGACCAACTTTATATTGAGGGTAACTCGCTTAGTTTTGATGCTAGAAACGAAAAAAAAAAATAAAGCTTATCAAACACTTTTAAAAAGTGCTAATGACTTTTTTTCGAATATTGCTTTATTTTTTGGTTATTTCACATCGAAATATTCAATTTGGAATTTGACAAATAAGAACGTACGTTTAAGCTATAACTCCGGTTCTGTTAGATCTGTAAACTTCATATATACATCATATTTTTTTGTTGTTTTTTCTTTTATATTTTTGTTAGAAATATTTTTTTCGACAAATACTTTTTGAGTTATTTGTAAAAACCGTCTGAAAACGTGTTTTTAATTTTGAAAAATGAACATTTTATATATATTTAGGGATTCTACAGTATTCACTGCCTTCCCTCGCTTAACCGTTTCCATCTCTCTCTGTTGTTCCATTCTCCATCGTTCAGTCCTCTCTTACTCATGGCGTCGTCTACTTCGTTCCTCCAGGATTTTCGGGGTCGTCCTCTTTTCCTCCTTCCTATGGGGCTCCATTCGGTTATTTTCTTTATCCATCTGCTGTCGCTAGTTCTTCTTACATGTCCATACCACTTTAGTCTTTTTTGTTCTATATATGTTATTATGTCTGTTTCTATTGATGTTCTTTGCTTTATTTCGTCATTACTTCTCCTATCCATTCTTGTTACTCTGCAGCATCTTCGCAGGCATTCCATCTCTGTTGCTACTATCTTACTGCTGGTTTTCTTGTTTATGATCCAATTTTCAGCCCCATATGTCATAATACTTCGCACTAATGTTTTATAAATCTGCGTTTTTGTCTTCATATTTAGGTGTCTATCCCACCATACTGAGTTAAGTTGTCGGATTGCTGTTCTTGTTTGTCCTAATCTTTGTGTAATTTCTTCCTCTGTTGTTGCCTTTTTCGTGATTATAAACCCCAGGTATTTGAATTTATCCTTTCCTTTGATTGTTACGTTGTCATCAATCTGTAGATCTTCTATGTCTTCTTCACTTGTAGATAGATACTCTGTTTTCGCGAGGTTAATATCTAGGCCAGCCTTGGTATATTCTTCTTGTAGTTTTTTCATCATGTAGCTGAGGTCGTCTTGGTCTTGTGCAATCACTACTTGATCGTCTGCAAAACTTAATGTATATAGGTATTCGTTCCGTACCGGTACTCCCATGCCTTCGCATTTTCTTTTCCATGTAGTCAAGGCTTTCTCTAAGTATATTTTGAATAGGGTTGGAGATGTGGAACAACCCTGCAGGAGCCCTTTTGTTGTGGTGAAGTCTCCTATGATTCCTGTTCCCATTTTAATGGACACTTTATTTTCTTTATACAGAGCTTTTGTAGCTTCTATGAGTTCCGTCTGTATTTCTAATTTGTACATTGCCTCCCATAGTTCTGACCTTGGTACAGAGTCATACGCCTTTCTCAGGTCCACAAATGCCAAGTGTATATCTCTATTTTTTGCTTTTTTCTTTTCCAACAGTTGTTCCAGTGTGTATATGTGGTCTATGCATGATCTTCCTGCCGTGAAGCCTGCCTGATCCTCTCCGATTTTGCCTTTTATCGCTTGCTCTATCTTTTCTCGTAGTATCTTCCCATATAATCTTCCTATTGATGATATTACGCTTATTCCTCTGTAGTTTTCGCATCGTTTTCTATCTCCTTTCTTAAATATAGATGTCATATATGCCGCCGTCCATTCCTTTGGGAGCTGTTCTCCATTTATGGCTTTCTGAAATATCCATTGTATCATCCGGTGTAATTTTTTTGATCCGTATTTTATAAGCTTAGGTGAGATGCCTCCAGGTCCCGGTGCTTTCTTATTTTTGATTGCTTTTATGGCCGTTCTCATTTCCCTATCTGTTATTTCTATTTCTTGTTCTGGGAATCTGCTTCGTCTTCGCCTGTTTTCTTTTCCAATGATCTGTGGTCTTTGTTCTGTTAATAGTTCCTTGTAGTAGTCCTTCCATTCTTTGTCCTGTATATTTCCCAATTTAATTTTTTCTTTTGAGTTTTGTTTCAATCCTCTCAGTACTTTCCATGACTCCGAAGTTCTTGTACCTCCTATATATGTTTCAATATTTAAGCAGATTCTTTCCCATTCTTCATTCTTTTGCTGTGTTATTTGTTTTTTCACTTCTCTATCTTTTTCTCTATATTCTTTATAAACTTCATCGTTGTTTGTAGTCAGCCATCTTCTGTATAGTTGCTTTTTTTCTTGAATTATTCTTTTTGTTGGTTCATTTATTTCATAATAGTGCTGTTTATTTGTTATATGTTCTTTTTCCCCAAGGGCTTCGAATGCTGCTTGCTTTATACTCGCCTTTATATGCTCGTATATTTCTTCGATGTTGCCGTATCTGAATTCTATTAATTTTTGGTCTAGACGTTGTTGGTATAGTTCTCTTATTGATTGTTCTTGGAGTAGTTCTATATTGTATTGTTTTTCTCTTATAGTGTTCAACGGTTCTTCTGTGGAGGGGGTCTTGTTAGGTTTCCAATTAATGCTCATTTTTGCTGTCAGTAGTCTATGGTCCGTTCCGCATTCTGCTCCTCTTTTGACTCGCACATCTTTGATCTTTATTGTGGTATCTTGTTTGATTATTATGTAGTCTATTATCGATTTCAGCTTTCGTGTTTCTTGCGTCCATGTATATTTATGAATATTTTTATGTCTGAAAAATCCGTTGGTGATTTTTAGGTTGTTTAGTTCGCATAATTCGATCAGGCGTTCTCCGTTATCGTTTTTTTCATCCTCTCCAAATCTCCCCACTACTTTATCGTTTTCTTTTCTTCCAGTTCTGCCGTTAAGGTCTCCTGTTATAATTATCTCCACGTTCTTTTTAATTAGCTCTATTTGATTTTGGAGTTGTTCCGTGAAATGTTCTTTTTCTACTCTCGGAGAATCGTCTGTTGGTGCATATACTCCGAGTATCACTGTCTCTTTACCGTATATGTCTATATGCATTTTAATTATTCTCTCGTTGATTGGTTCCCATGTTCTAACCCTGTTCTTCCACTTATTTTTGATTAGTATTCCCACTCCTGCCTTTGCTCTACATTCTTTATTAACTCCGCTCCAGCAGTGGATATGGCCTTCTATTGCTTCCGTTCCATTTCCTTTCTTGAAATGGAACGGAAATGGAAAAAATGAACATTTTCACTCGCAAATAGCTCAAAAAGTATTGATTTTGTAAAAAAAACTCTAAATAATAAAAGTTGCTTAGAATTAGTCAATTTATACATTTCCAGACTTATTTTGAACGTTTACCTTCAAGAAAGAATGGCTTTCACCCTCAAGTAAAAGCAACCCTGTGTTTAAGTCCAAAAGTAAAGTAGAAGGTAAGAGGAACATAAATTTAAATTTTCAAACAAATCCACCACGACGAGAAAAATTACATTTCAAAATGGTCTTTACTGGAGTATAATAATTTATACAGTACAGTTGAGTCTATGGTTCTTTACCCGTGCGTCATTAATACCTGGCGAAATAAAACACTACTTTTTATCTATCTTCATCGTCTTCGATGCATAAAGACAAACCATCCACCGCCTGTTATTAAGTAGACACATGTTATTTTTATGAACGCTCTAGACTCTAGAACGCAAATGACGCTTGGGGACGTTTTCATATGTTATGTACAAGTTGTGACGTTTCTGGTTTGTTTACTTGTGGCTGTCAGTTTGTTGGGTTTTTTTTTCTGTTTCTGTTTCTGTTTTTGCATTTAGAAGTTATTTGTACTCCACAAACAATTAATTTCACAAATTTTATATTGCAGTTTAAAATTTTTTAGTAAGTGCATTTTATTTTGCCATTTATTTACATACAAACTAACCTCATTTACACAGTTAAGGAATTATTTACCGCATAAGTGAAAGAAATGACAAAAACAAAACATAATAATTTTTTTTTACGTTATGCCTGGAAAAACTCTTAGCTCATAAGCTCAAGAACACGTTTTAAATTTCTTCGAATACTTTGAATTAGAAAATAGGAACCGTTGGAACCGTTGACTCGGACATCTGTTCAAGAAGTACAAAAAGTAAAATTATCAAGTGTCAACTATTATAAAGCTTTAATAATGAAAACCATATACAAAAAATATACTATTTTATATTATTTATTTGCCAACTTTGTTACATAACAAAAGATTTATATTATTTGGGAATTACTTCCCAAATATAAATATAAAAATAAAAATTACAATTGCAATTAAAAATATTGATAATATTTTATCTTTGTTTTAGAGGGTAGCAGCTATACTTACATTGGCGAGAATTGCAGTATACGATATAAGGAAAAAAAGGGAAAAAATCCTGTTTTATTTTCTCTGGGAAAAAGGAGACCTCGTATAACAACTGATTTACCTAAAGGCAATAAAATGGCAATTCCAAATACAATATTTAATATGTACCAGGATAGTAAGTCAACCAAATTTCTGTTGAGAATTACGAGTAAGGACTAACATGTTATAGTATTATAATAAAATAAATAACTTTTTGGAGAAACAAATAAACCTTCATAATTGCGTTTGGATCAATAACCGTTAATCAATGAGCTGCAGACTAAAAAAGTTGTTTCTATAAGTAAAACATCCCAGAATATAATATTAGAAGATTTGAACTTTAAATTTTAAGCAGATAATAATCGAAAAACTTTAACTGAAAGCACTTTATCGCAGCACAACGAGCGTGTTTCTTACGTAAATACAGAGAAGTTGTGTTTTTAGACGAAACGTAGACTGTAGACAAAGGCAAAAGTGTACATAAACCAGCTAGTTATGATAAAAAAAGATCTATTGTGGTTCATATCTGTTCAGCAACATGTTTTACTTCAGACGCCAGTTTGTTATTTTGTTCCAAATCCTTTACTGCAGATTATGAAGGTGAAATGAATAGTACAATATTTACTAAATAGATGCACGATTGCTTCCTAATTTAGAACACCCGTCTTCGATTTTCAGATTATCATGGACAACGCACCCTATCATAGTGAATTCATGAATAAACAACATTCCGCTAAATGGTTAAAATTGAACATTATAGATTGGTTGAAGAAGTACAATGTTAATTTTGATAAAAATCAGTTAAAACCAAAATTGTTACAATTTTCTAAGATAAATCGACAAGAATATTTATATATATATATATATATATATATATATATATATATATATATATATATATATATATATATATATATATATATAAATATATACAAACCTCGTGTAACGAACGATATTTTATGGTTTTATAACTTTTTTATAATAAATCGACAACGACTGAATCGATTTGGCTTATTTTGTACATTTGTGTACATTTTTCTGGTAGTTCGAATGAAAATGTTGTTGGTTTCTTGGAGAAAGTAGAATGTCTCCATCTAGCGCGTGATAATAGCGACGATAAGTGCTTCTCGTCAGCAGGGGACTTATTTAAAGATTCAGCCTTTACTTGGTACCTTAATAACCGAGGTAGTTTTGCTTCATGGCAACAGTTAGTTGCCAAACCTAACTCGGAATTTCTTCCTTATAATTGCGAGGACAACTTATTGGACTAAATTAAATCACGGAAACAAGCTCCTCTGGAGAAAGTCACTATTTTCATTAACGTTTGTTGCCATCGTACCATTCTAGTCTTGCACTTACAGATATTCCCTCGATTGCTGATCTTATTGAGAAATGTAAGAAGCTGGAAGAAGTTTTGTTATGGTCATCTGACAGTGTATCTAGTGCTCCTATTCGTCAGAATCTTAGAAATTCTGATTCGTCCTATTCTTGTAGACCAAATTATTCTCGGTCTGGTAATGTCTCTGCGTTTAACTCTAAGATTACTTGTTAGAATTGTCGTCAATCAGGACATGGGTACTATGAATGTTCTAAACCTAGAATTTGGTTTTGTTATGGGTGTGGACTCTATATATAAACTATATACGGCAACGGTGTACTAAGCAGATAAAAGTAAATATATTTTTCTCCTACTAAAATCCCAAATATTGCGATTAGTAGCGAAAAATAATTTACGGTTTGTTTACATATGTGAATTTAAAAAGGCTTCGTAATACCACAGTGAGAAATTTCTGGAAAAAAACTCGCTTTCGGTAAAAACTAGTGTTTGAAGTGATAAAAGTAAGTAAGGTTATTTACAATTCGAAACAGTCATACTGGAGGAACTCTGGCCGTTAGCTTTGCGACGTTGCCAAAGTTAAAAATAGTTCTGTAAACTGAGGACTGATAGGAACTGCATTTCTGAGCGGTTGAAGCGAATCTAGTTCCTTTCGCGGTCCTTAGAAACAGATATGATGTACACGGACAGTGATGATAACGCGTCAGAAGGCAAGAAGAGAAAAGATAGAGAGTCAACTTCACCTTTCCTGCAGAGCAAAAAAACTGCCAGAACTCCAAGCAAAATAAAACCAAAGGAAGAAGATTCAGAGGATTTGGACGACGTTATAAGCATGTTCAAGAAGATGATGGAAGAACTGAAAGAAATCAGGAATGAAAATAAGGAATATAGAGAAGAGATGATAGCGCTAAAAAAAGAAAATATAAAGATAAATCAAGAATTGGAAGAAACACAAAACAAATTAACCCAGGTTGAAAACAAAGTAGAAAGAATTGAAAAACAGATGAAAAGAAATAACATAGTAATTACGGGTCTACCAATAAACGCAACAGATGAAACACTCTTAAAAAATAACGTAAAAGATTTTATACAAAAGCACCTAAAAGAGGATGTCGAAATAGAATCTGCAATGAAGTTAAAGAACAATATATGTCTGGTACAAATGAAGGATTATGGCGAAAAAATTAAGGTAATGAAAGAAAAAAGCAAACTCAGATTTCTTACTGGAGAAAAGATCTTCATCAACGATGACATGACCGAAAAAGAAAGACACATGAGGAAGGAAATCGTAAATAAAAGCAAGGAATTAAGAGCTGAAGGTAGAAATGTAAAGATAGGATACAGAAAACTAACTGTGGATGGTATAAATTGGGTATGGGCCGGAAATGGTACTTTCAAACGAGAAAAATCTAGAAATATGGGCCAAAAAAACGGCATATAGTAGTGGAAAAAGGAAAAGATGGCCCATTATGCAGCGATGAACAGGAAAATGAGTTTAAACATAAATAGCAAAATAAAAAATAAGAATATGTACCTAAATATTGCGACATGGAATGTTCGAGGAGTATACGAGGAGGGAGCATTAATTAACCTAATAGAAGAACTAAAAAAATATAAAATACACATCTTAGCACTACAGGAAACACATTTAACTGGAAACAACGTCGAAAAGATTGGCCCATACACGTTTTATACAAGTGGAGGCAATAATAGGAATTTTGGAGTGGGTTTTCTGGTACATGAAGACGTGGAGCAGGTAAAACGATTCGTAGTAAAATCTGACAGAATGTGTGCAATTAGAATTAAAGGAAAAAATAACATGATATCGTTGATAAATATACATGCTCCAACAGAAGAAAAAGAAGAAGAAGTGAAAGATGAATTCTATGAAGAATTAGAGTCATTGTGTGAAGAAATGCCCAGACAAGACACTAAAATTATTATAGGCGACGCCAATGCAAAGGTCGGAAGAGAAGATATATATAAAAACATAACAGGGGGTGAAAGTAAACATTTGAATACAAATGATAATGGACAGAGATTAATCACATTCGCAATTGAAAACAGGATGAAGATAATGAGTACCCATTTTAGGAGAAAAAATATATATAAAGGAACGTGGAAAATTCCGGGGTCAAATGGAACTAATCAAATAGACCACATCTTAATACAAGAGAAGTTTGCGAATTTAATAACAAATGTGAAAACGTGCAGAGGGGCTGACGTAGACTCAGATCATTTTTTGGTTAGAATTAATATGAGAGAAGCAATAATTAAAAGGCATAAACGGAAAAAGAAAGTGCAACGTAAATTTAACTTTGAAAAACTGCGAAAATTTGAGGTAAAGCAGGACTATCAAAAGGATATACAAGAAACCTACGCTAAACAAGATAGTACTACTGTGAGTAACATACAACAAAAGTTCTTGAAAATGACAAACACTATAAAGGAAGCTACGTCGAAGAACATACCAAGAGCAAAAAGATTTAGAAAAAACCACTGGTTCAATGACGAATGCAGAACAGAGTTAAAAAAAAGATCAGATTTGAGATTAAAAAGTTTACGTTCGCAAAAACAAGACGACCTAGAAAGGTATGCCGTACAACGAAAAAAAGTAAAGAGAATCCTAAGGGAGCGGAAACGAAAGTATATGGAGAATAAAATTAAGCGCATTGAAGAAAATTACAAGAAAAATGAAATAAAAAATTTTTATAAAGAAGTAAAATACATTAAAACTGGGTACCAGGGAAGAACGATGAATGTAAAAGATAAGCAAGGAAACCTGATAGTGGATGAAGACCAAATATGTGAAAGGTGGAAAGAATATTTCGAAGAGATACTAAATGACGAAGTGACTACTGAAGAAAATTGTTATGTTCCTAGACCTCAAATAGTAATAGAAGAAATACCAAAGCCCACAAGAGAAGAAATTGAAGAAATAATAAAAGATATGAAAAACCAAAAAAGTCCCGGGGAGAGCGGCATTGTGGCAGAGAACATAAAATATGGAGGAGAGGTCTTAATAAACAAACTTGGTGAGCTAATACTAGAAGTATGGGATGCCGAAGAAATGCCTCAAGAATGGAATAAGTCGATTATAATTCCTATGCACAAAAAGGGAGATAGAACTGAATGCACAAACTATAGAGGAATATCCTTATTAGAAGTAATGTATAAAGTACTCGCCATACTAATTAAAAAACGATTAGAAATATATATAGAGAAGAATCTAGGAGAATACCAGGGAGGATTTCGGAAAGGAAGATCAACAACCGATCAAATTTTTATGCTAAAACAAATCCTGACCAATTGCTATGATTACAACATTTCAGCACATGTACTTTTTATTGATTACAAAGCGGCCTACGATACAATAAACAGAAACAAGTTAATAGAAACACTAAAAGAATTCCAAGTACCAGAAAAAATAATAAGATTGGTAAAAATGACAATTAGACAAACCATTTGTGCTGTGAGATGCAACGGTACAGTCTCAGAAGAATTCGAAGTGAAAAAAGGTGTTCGCCAAGGAGACCCGTTATCTACATTGCTATTCAATATAGTTCTAGAAAAAATTGTAAGGATTAGTGGGATAAATAGGTCCGGTACTATTTTATACAAGGAGCACCAATGCTTAGCATACGCTGATGATGTGGTTCTCATTGCAAGAAATGGGAAAGAACTATCAAATATAACAAAAAGACTGATTCGGGAAAGCTCTAAAATGGGACTGAAAGTTAATATTAATAAATCGAAGTACATGGAGATCTCGAGCAAAAAAGGAATAAGCACCAGGGGATCCTTTAAATTGGAGGTGGAGAATGGATCAGTTGTAGAATTCGAGAAGGTGGATTAATATATGTACTTAGGTACTCTTATTGATCAGACATGTAAAGAAGAAACTGAAATCAACCTGAGACTGACCAAGAGCAACAGGTGTGCTGGAGCCATGAGCAAAATAATTAAGGCCAAAGATATATCTCGTAATACAAAAATAAGAGTATACAAAACTATAATTAGACCCACAATGCTATACGCTGCCGAGACATGGACTATGAACAAAACCGTACAGAACACATTGGAAGCATGGGAAAGAAAGATACTTCGCAGAATATTTGGTGGAAAAGTAGTAGAAGGAGAATGGAGAAGACGAACTAATGCAGAAGTGTATCAGTTGTATGCTAACTTTACAATAACAAATGTGGTGAAAAAACGTAGACTAGAATGGCTCGGCCATCTAGAAAGAATGCAAGGTAATAGACTAGTCAAGAATATTGCTTGGAGAGAACCTGAGGGCAAAAAAAAGAGAGGAAGACCAAGAAAGAAATGGAGAGATGCAGTGATGGAAGATGTCAGAGAGAGGGGAATCAGAGATTGGAAGCTGTTAGCTAAGAATAGAAAACGATGGAAATTATCCATCCAGCAATGGGCCTAAAAGGCCTGTTAACGCTGTACATACATACATGGGTGTGGACTCAAGATGTCCGCAAATTTGAATGCCAATTCTGTTCGGAAAACGACAGAAGGGGTGGGTCGTTCCCCCTGGCTTCTACTCCACATCAAAATACAAGGAACACTCTCGAAAATTCTCGAGACCCAGGAACCAGTTTCTTAAATCAGGAGGCCCAAGCCTCAACCACTTAAATATCTCAACATCCACCGAAAGACAAAAGACCACGGAATGGCAGATACCGACAGAAAAGAGGACAACGTTAGGGGATTATGTACTTTGTGATTCTTCTGTAGTGTCTCCAGGTAATCCCTTTATCTTCTCTTGTTGATGTTGACATAAATTCATTGTTAGTTTATAAAAACAGGGATAATTGTCCATATCTTTAAATATCTATCTTAGGACATTCTTATTTAGCTTTACTGGACACAAAGTCCAATATTTCTATTTTAGGTTCTTTAGGTCTGGAATTTCTTCAGAATTCTAATGTTAAGGTAGGAATAGATCGGAGTTTGTAAGCGGCTACAGCTGATGGTCAAGTCTAACCGATTTTAGGTCAGTTTACAATTGACATTTCTGTTAGTTCGTGCAAAAGGATAATTACATTTTTTGTTATACCTTCTGTTAAAAATTCAGTTATCCTAGGACTGGATTTTCTTTTAATAGTGAATTGAATTTTACTGAATTTTCCTTATCTGTCTCTTTTTTGAATATCTGTTATGTTGATACAGTTAAAGATGTGAATAGGCTTAATGCTCAGGAGTTAGAGAAATTGAATAAGGTCATTAAATCATTCTCTTCTATCTCTTCGAAGAATCAGTTAGGCAGAACTCATCTCATCGAACATCACATTGATGTGACTTTGCCTAAGCCCTTCAGGCAATGTTAATATCCCTTGCCTCAAGCCTGGCATAAAAGCTTAGTAAAGGAGGTAGATGAAATGCCTAAGCTTGGTATTATTGAGCCCAGCACTTCTTCTTTTTGTAGTCCGTTGTGACTGACCAAGAAGAAGGATGGGACTTTTCGTATCTGTTTCGACGGACGTAAACTCAACAGCATAACTATGAACAGGGATGCTAATCCAATACCTCGAATCGATATCATCCTGACTAAGTTACAAAACGCGAAATACATTCCATCTATTAACTTGAAGAAGTCATTTCTCTAGATTCCATTATGTCCAAATTATGTCAAAAGTATATACCTTGCACTGTTATTAAAGTTATTTCTCCTTTAATATACGAGTTGAAGGAAACTTCTACTGGTAGAAAATTGGGAAGGTTTCTTGTTAAAGACTTACTTGAGGACATAACAGTAGATCCACATAACTTGTCTGGTCATGCGGATTCTTTATCTTCAGACGAAGATTAACTGAAAAAGAACCAGTTTGGTATTTAAGATCTATTTATCTATTTTGTTTACCTGATTAACATCTGTTTTTTATGCCTTTTATCTAATTTTGTCTTATCTTAATGTTGGTTAATATCTTAGTTTATGGACTTTATCATTTTGCTGTTTGTTGTCACTCGAAAGTCCAAATTGCCTATTACAGTAGTACAAGATGAATAATGAGAATTTTTCCCATCTTAAATTCTGAATTAAATAGATATTTATAGATATAGTTGGGAAGCAGTTTCTAAAATATTTTTTTTGATTGATATTTGCATGGGCTCATGGACCACGGCCATAAAGCTTATGCACAAACTTACTTACTGCGTCCGTGTTCTAGCGTGGGTTCAGGACTGATCACCCTGGACATTGCACTTCACTTGGCTCAGAAAGATATCAATACCTATAAGTTGTTCCTTAGAGTGTCTCTTTTGTCTGTTCTAGGTTGAAATTATAATGTGTCATTTAGAATTGGATCGTTCTGATATTCAGCAGTAAATAATTCTGTTTAACTTTGATGTTATCTCCTATGCCATTATCTTTTAAAGTATTTGAGTTTTAACATATCTTATTGTATTCAGTTTGTTTACCTATCCTACTACTATTCGTATGGATTGATAGATGTGAGTTATCTTTACCTTTACCTTAATTGAGTTTATCTTGTACCTTTACGTTGAGTTTATCTCGTATCTTTTCCTTGATGAGTTTATCTTTAATTTATATCTTAATTTAATATACATATACCTTATCTTTATCTTGATTATAGAGTCCCAAGAACCTGTCCTTCACTGTTCTTGTCATGAGTAAAGAATTGGATCACATCAATAGTACAGTTTAGGTATTACAGTTAGGAACTTAATTATCTTTTACCTTTTGTGCATACCCTCTACCACGAGTAGATGTGGACTTGCAATTATCTCTCACCTTTTTTTAGCATACTCCATACTATGAGTATAGTGGGCTTGCTAATGTCTTTACCTAAATGTGTCAATATCGCTATGAAAGCAAATAAGCGTTATGCATTATCTTTTAAGTTGAATTTTCTAATATGTTGTTGTTATCCAGAACCATATATATGTTTAGGTTTGTAGTCATGTAGTTTCAACTAGTCCTAAAGAATTAGGTCCTCATTGAACTCCCGGGTGATTAATAGAATCTGGTCGCTCTAGTGTCAACGTTGGGTAAAGTAAAGACTTTCTTTGAGTTTCGTTGTTATGAATGGTTCTTGGAAATATTGTGTTAGGGGTTGTTAATACACACCTATAATGTAGCTTTAAGGATGGTTGTTTTTACTAATACTTGAGAATGTAGATGGTAAGTAGTGTTAGGAGTTAACTTGCTCTATAAGGTTATAGAATTATACTTAAAATGTAAGCGATTAAGGCGTAATTATTTGTTTTTTTTTTCAATCTTTGGTTTTATTAAATTTATTTAATTTGGAGATGAAAGCCCCAAGGAAACAGAACAAGAGGGAGGCCCCGTAAAAGATGAATAGACGACGTAGAGAGGGATCTTAAAACCATGAACATTAGGCAGTGGCGAAGGAAAGTATCCGACAGGGCAGAATGGAAGAACATTGTTAAGCAATCCAAGACTCACAAAGAATTGTACCGCCATTAGAAGAAGAGGTTTTATTAAATTAAAATAAATTATCTCGTTAAATACCTTTGGTCAGTTATTACAAAAAAGGAAACTTCTGGGAGTTTTCCTTTTTTTTTGCTGGAGATGAGGGAGAATATAGCGGTTACACTACTAATTAAATTAATTCAATTAAAATTGCATTAATAATACCCCTCAAAAAGTTTTTTGTGGTATGCTCACGATCGATTTTTAAAACGACATTTTTCTGTTCACGCGCGACAATCTCCTTGCAGGGGAATGAAAGCGATTTTCGGGCTTCGGGGTCAGTTGGTCAAGATTTTTTCTCCCGAAAAAGTTCCACAAGTATTAAACAGCCTTCTATATTCTGCGCATGTTCATTGTATGGCGCAAGTCTTTGTCATATCTGCATTGAAAGTAGCTTCAGAAATTTTGACATGACATATTTTAACCTAATGTTTAATGATTTTGTTTTGGTGTGGTCAATGAAGAAGAAGCAAATAAATTTTGCGAAAGCTTGATTAAAGAACAAAGAGTTTCACTTTCCTGCCCTATTAATGACTGCATCCTCAAAATAAAACTTTATTTTACATATATCCCTTAACCACTGACATGCGGTATGTCATACCGAGTCGAAAATATATTTTGTTGTAAAACGTGTTTTATAAAAGATTCTTAGAACACCATCTGTGTACCTTCAAGTGGGGTTTAATTGTACCTGCTCTCAACTGCTGCAGTTTTAGTACACGTTTAGTCTTTGAGCTACGTTGACATAAAGTTTTCTTGCGGTATCAAGTACCGCATGTCAGTATTTACGTTCTATAGTTAAAAGCAGTGTAGTGTATTCTTTTGCTGTTAGTATGGCAGCAAGTTCATCCAGTTGTTCTAAATTTAGCCGCAAAACTGTAAAGCTTTCAGATGATGATTTTGAGGCTGTTTTATCTCAATGAACTGACGAAGTACCTAGTGATTTAGAATATTTTAGTGATAGTGATGTTGACGATGCAAGCGAAGAAGTATGTATTGAAAGTTCACACGACACCGGAAGTGAGCAGTCGGAAAGTTCTAAAGACGAATATCATTTAAATGGTAATGGTAAGTCATATTTTTATGGCAAAAATTGTTTTAAGTGGTCTACTACAGCACCCTCGAAAAATGTAAGAACTCCGTTACACAACCTTGTAACAAAAGTACCAGTTGTGCGGTCCAGAGATGTAAGAAACGAAACTTTATCATTTTTTTTAATTTTCTTATTTCTGAGGATATAATACAAGAAATACGTAAATGGACAAATAATACATTACGTGCAATTCGTGAAAACTATAAAAGAATGAATAGACCAGAACTAAATGAAATTGATGAAATAGAACTAAAAGCCTTTTTGGGATTGCTTTTATACTCATTAGCTTTCAAATCCAATGACGAAGATATAAATTCTATATTTGCTGCAGATGGCACTGGTAGAGATATATTCAGATGTGTTATGTCAAAAAAAAGATTTGCAATATTTCTAAAATGTTTACGTTTTGATAACCCTCTGGATAGAGAAAAAAGAAAAAAGATAGATCCAACAGCAGCCATTAGTAACATATTTAATATATTCATATCAAATTGTCAAAAACTGTATTCCGTAGGCACATGTGTTTGTATTAATGAAATGTTGGTCGGCTTTAGGGGAAGGTGTAGGTTTAAAATGTATATGCCTAATAAGTCTGTAAAATATGGCATTAAAATAATGTGCCTGACTGATGCACAAACAAGTAACTTATACAATGCCTATATATATGGAGGCAAGGACACTGACGGAACTGAGTTATCTGAGGAAGAAAAGAAGATGAATAAACCAACTCAATCTGTTCTTCGGCTTGCTAAACCTATTTATGGAACTAACCGTAATATCACAGCTGATAATTGGTTTAGTTCTATAGAATTAGTAAAGCAGTTAGAAGTAAAGAAGTTAACGTATGTGGAAACCCTCAAGAAAAATAAACGGGAAATCCCTCCCGAATTCCAGTCACAAAGAGGTAGGCAAGTAAATTCAACTACTTACGGATTTACGAAAAGTGTATCCCTAATTTCCCATATGCCAAAAAAATCGAGGGCTGTTTTACTTATTTCTTCGATGCACCATTCAATAGGCACGGATCAGATTACTGGAAAACCAAAAATTATAGCTCATTATAATCGTACAAAAGGAGGGTTTCTATACTTTAGATGCCAAGTGTGCCAAATATTCTGTAAAACGTCGTTCTCGCCGATGGCCACTTACTATTTTTTACCGCATCATTGATATAGCTGCTGTTAATTCGCATGTTGTGTACCAATCACTACAAGAAGATAATATGGAAAGACTAAACTATACAAAGGAGTTGGCGAAACAATTAGTTTTACCTCATCTACAAAAAAGACTCGAAAATCCTAGAATACCGAGAGAATTATTATGTGTTATTGAACGAATACTAGGACAAAAACGCCAAAAAGAAGTAGATTTTGAAAAAAGGCTTGAGAAAAAGAAGACGTGTTACTTATGCCCAAGTGCATTAAAGCGAAAGACTTTTTATGTGTGCTTTTCTTGTGGAAAACCCGTGTGCTTACAGTGCACAAAGAAAAATTGCGGACCTTGCGCGCAAAATGACTAGTTATTTTATTGTAATTTTTGGTTATTGTCAGCATTTTGTATTTTAGTTTCTCATTAAATTTAAATCATTAGTCTGTTTCTTTTAACATTATTTTAACATTTGTTAGTCACAAGTAATCAATTTTTCTTGTAATTTAGTTTATAAACGATTTTGTAGTAACGTCCACCATTTTTTTTAAATATGCATGCATTCATAATATTCTTGAAAAAGTAAAGTTTATTTTACTGGTAGCAGTATATTATGCTACAGCAATGTGAAGAATCATTCCGTAGTTGATATAAAAAACAAATACAGTGATATAAGATAAATTCGTATTAAAAACAAAGGAGAATAGGCAACGGTATGATATACCGCATGTCAGAGTCTACGTCCTGAAACATCCACGTCAGTAGTTAAGGGATATATATATATATATATATATATATATATATATATATATATATATATATATATATATGTATATATATGTATATATATATATACAAAATATTTATTATAAATATATTTATTATTAGTAAGGTTGAGTTTTATTTCAGTCTCTAATATCAGCATATAATATAGCAAGACAAGGTTAGCATTGAGTATTTTTGTATATAAGGTGATTGTATCCAGTATAATTTATTTTTTGTCATTCGTTACTTCAAAAAAATCTCAATTATTGTTGAGTTAACGGCACCCTTCTTCTGCTCAGCTGTTCGTCCTCTTTTATATATTAAAGCTATTTAATGCCGATACCTACGTGCCCTCAGCTTCTAGAGAGGATCGTTGTTCTACTCACTACGCTATTTCCTCAACAAACCTTTTATCATACAATCGAAGAGTGCGAGGCTAAAGACCTATCATAAAAGATCAACTAATGGAGGCATCTAATAAAGTAAGACATCATAAAGCTACGTGCTTAGATGGAATTCAAAGAATCACCAGCAATGTTTCTGGAGGTTTACAATACATGTCTTTAGGAGGGTACTTTTTCGCACATATGAAAGCAACAAAGATTAGTGGTTGTCCCAAAAAGGAAGAAACCACCAAAGGAACCATCATCTTATAGTCCGATTTGTGTACTAGATACAGCTGGCAAGATATTAGAATAAATGGTCCAATAAAGAATCGAAGCAGCAGTTGAATCGCTGCTCAACAGCAATCGGTATGATTTTCGAAGAGGGAACTCAACACTAGATGCGATTGATCTTACCGCTAACACAGCCAAGAAAGCGATCGCAGGTGGTCAGAATGACAAAGGGTAAGAAGAAAGATTGACTGGATTTTAACTTTGCCAACTGGAATTGTATTATGTTTTATGCTATAAGCTTTAACCGAAATAGGGGTACCGGCATATCTAAGGAAAATAGTGACTAGCTAGTCGATCCCTGATCGACTTTTAAAGTATGACACACAGTCTGACCCAAACGACTATAAAATCACTAGAGGAGTACCACAGGGCCCTTTGCTAGTCCTTCTCTTGTGGAATATTATGTATGATGGGTTGCTAAAGCTAGAATTACCAAGAGATGCTAGGTTAGGAAATAAACCTCACAGTGAATCTAACAGTGGATAAACACAGTTAATTAATAAGCAAAGCACGAAGGCTTCGTTTCATACTATATTGAGGCGGTACTCTACTGGCTCTACTGGCGGACTCTACTAGCTCTAGGGTATTAACTGAAGGCCAACCGCTTCTGCTAGAGTGTTGATCCAGTGGCAGTTCCGTACTGGGTCTTGGAGTATTGATCTGTGATAGACCTATTCTTTGCCGTGGTTAAGTATTGATCAGTTGCTTCGCCGCATGTGTATTAAAACACCGTAAGTGACGTCTTAATTTAATGACTTAACTGTATTTTATTTTCGCAGGTTAAACAGTGGGACGCCGAGCCGTGTGTCTATATCGTAGCCGCAGGATTGGCGGTTTACTTTTATTGGAATAAATATAACAATATTTTCTTATTTATTTGTTCAAAATATATTTTTATTTTAATTTAAACCTGCATTTTACTAAGTTTGTTATCTAAAAGAGCTACTTGTCATATTCTCAAACGGAAAATTCGACCAGAGACCATGGTAGGAGGAATGCTTTCATCGAAGGTAGCTTGGACTACAAACAGCATATTCGCGATGGAAGTCCTCCAGGATCTTTACCACATTAAAAGAAGACGAGCTAAAAATAGAGACAATTAGACGAATGAAAGCAATGACTTCAATAACATAAAGTAATGCCTTACGGTAGTTCCGTATAGAAACGGAGGCAGTAGAAGGGGACGGATGTTACTCGGTATTGTAATATACGAGTCCGACCCACCAGACAGTACATCTAAAGTAAAGATAATATATAATATATATAATCTAATAACTTTGTTACTAGTAAACCAAGAAAGCGAAGATATCTATTACAACATATTTATGTATAATATTTTAATGTTTTATTGTGTTAATTAGCGCTGCTAATTGGGCTGCAATTTTAAGGATACTTGGAAACACAGAGATCTCAAAAGCTTCCAGTTTTCTTATTGAGTCTTAACAGTCCAGGCTTCGACACCATAAAGAAGAATAGAGTGAATAAAACATTTTATCATCCTATATCGGATTTGCAGATTGAATCTTTGGTTACTCAAACATTTCCTTATTTTCAGAAAGGCTCTTAATTGCTCTAATCTTGAGTGAATTTCCAATTTCGTATTTAGATCTTCCGTAATTCAGACTCCAGGTTTTTTCATACAATAATTTTTACTGGAAATTCGTTTAATTTCATTAATTTCTTTGGATTTCACAGCGCTCCGAATTTGGCTGAGGTCTTGAATACTCGTCATCTAGGAATAATGGGTGACATCTGCCTGTGTTATTATTATTAATTTGTTCAAACAATTTGTAGTTTATTTTGTTAATAACTTTATATTTTATATTATTCGATAAAAAAAATGTTAGAAATAAAGTTGTACACAAATTAATTTACTACAAATAATGTTAAATACAATTTCCTGTAGCGTTGCTAGATTACGAGATACAGCGCGAAAAACTTTGAACTCTTTATTCCAAGATGGTGTGTATTTAAGAAAATGGACAACTGCAAAGCGCTGTATAAAAGCCCTCTATAATATTGCTCTGATGCCATATTATTGTAAAAAAAAAGAAAAAAAGTTATAAGGCCGAAAAGAAAATTAGTTTGTTGAAAAATTTTTATATATTTTTGTTTATAACATTTTTATTTTTTATTGTACGAATAAAATATTACAAAGAAAATTTTATTTCCTACAAATTATGTTTTATAAAATTTTATAAAAGGTTAATAATTTACGACATATAGCGCGAAAACTCTTTCCCCCCTTTTTCCATGATGGCACGAGGGACCGTGGCGACCCGACAAGCTTGAACGTAAGCTTATACTAACCACCCCACATACCAAAAAATAAAATTGCGTACTCTCAGAAATGTAACTTTTCAATGGACTATTAGCATAGTATAGGATAGTACACAGAATGCTTACTAAATTTAAAATGTCATTAATAAAATAAACTTTATTATGTGTAATCTATAACATAAAAATGAATCGCAAAATGTGTTGGTAAGCGCATAACTCAACAACGCATGGACCAATTTTAACAATTCTTTTTTTAAAATGTTCCTTGAAGTCTAAGGTTGTTTTTTACGATAAGAAAAATTCGAAAAATTTTCCCGGAAAAGCCTAAAACAGCCATTTTATTTTTCCCATGTAAATATTTTCTAACTAAATGTAGAGTGAATTTAAATTTTATTGCTATTCAATAAAGTTTATAATAAATTACAAGAACTCACTGTTGTCTAAACAATGTAGGTGTGTTCCTTTTAATAAATTCCAGAGTGGGTTGCAAAATAAGACAAAAAGACAACTTTATTTTTACACTCCGTATATGGGTAAAACATTGTCATTTACCAGAAAACATTAATACAGTTATTTCTTAGAAATAGATCTGCAATGATCTTTTTTCCATAAATAAATAAAATCTTTTATAAATTAATAAATAAATAAAAATAAAATTTTTCCATAAATCTTTTTCCCATACAAATATTTTCTAACTAAATGTAGAGTCAATTTGAACTTTATTGCTATTTAATAAATTTTATATTAAATTATTAGCGGACTCAAAAGACTTCGTTCTGATGATGATAGGGCGGTGTGTGAGGGTCAGCTCGGGTGACCTAAGTATCTTCGCTTCCACGAATTTTGGCCACCCTTTGGACCCACTAAAAACCCCGACTGGGATGTTTGCCAGAGGGCTTCAAACTAAGAGGAGAACTTAAGGTTCAAATCTGATTGAAAAATAATCTAAAGAGATAGTGGGAACCTAAAGGTGACAAATATTAAAAGTGGGTGCTTCAATGACAAAACATAAAGATAATTAATTATTTATTATTATTATTAACATAGCGGTAATAACCGATGTAATAAAGAATAGTGAAATATGACGAATATAAGTATTTTCAGTAATCGCTTTATTGTAAATCAAGTGAATCATAATTATTACCAAAAATCTGTTTTATTTTTATTATAGTGCTTTATGATATACAATGTTTTTTGTTTGATTATCTGGAAATATACAAACAAATCATGGTTTTTCAACACGGAAACAGGTAAGATCTACGGAGCAATCATAACCCATTTGGTGGTGCAATTTTTGTTAGCAGGAGATTATCGTCAAATTGCCAGTGATTCCACGATCAACGCCAGCTGAGGAACTCAATGCATGTTTAAAGTCCTTCAATTTGTGAAAACATGTCAAGGTATTATACTTATGTAAGAATATGCGTGTCGAGTTGCAAAATGACCAATCTGGAGACATATTCTCTAAAAAACTCATTGACATTGGTAATGACAAATTTTCTATAGACACCTTGACTAGTTGCATTAACTTTCCTCAAAGTTTTTGTCAGTTAACTCAATCAAAAGGTGAACTTATTCAAGAGGTGTTTCCATATCTTGCTCAAAATTACAGTAACCATGATTGGTCGAGCGAACGGGCTATATTGGCTGCTAAAAACATAGATGTAAATGAATTG
Organism: Diabrotica undecimpunctata; assembly: GCF_040954645.1. Lineage (NCBI taxonomy): Eukaryota > Metazoa > Arthropoda > Insecta > Coleoptera > Chrysomelidae > Diabrotica > Diabrotica undecimpunctata. Next base: position 71,400,935 of record NC_092803.1, on the reverse strand, counting down.
CCATCTCACAATCTTCAATTAAAGGTTGGATCGGTAGTTATAATGTTGAGAAATATACCAACGGCATTTTTGCATAAACTATTAAACATGATAGAAGCAACTATACTGAAAGGAAAGTATAAAGGAGAAGACTTTTTGATACCACGCATCCTAATGATTCCGACTGATATACCATTTGAATTTAAACGACTACAGTTCCCAGTGCGGTTTGCTTTTGCTATGACCATAAATAAATCTCAGGGGCAATCATTAGGTGTTTGTGGTATTAATATATAGAAAACCCATGTTTCTCACAAGGTCAATTGTATGTTGCCTGTTCCCGTATTGGAAAACCATCAGATTTGTTTGTATGTTCACCAGGTAATCAAACAAAAAACATTGTATATCATAAACCACTACAATAAGAATAAAACAGATTTTTGTTAATAATTATGATTCACTTGATTTACAATAAAGCGATTACTGAAAATACCTATATAAATCTTATTTCATTATTCTTCATTACATCGGTTACTAACCCTATGTTAATTATGATAATAATAAATAATTAATTATCTCTATGTTTTTTTATTAAAGAACACACTTTATAAATATTTTAGGCTTTTAGTTTAGTACTTTATTTGTCTTCTTCTTATATTTTGTCATCGCTAGATAATTTTATTCCTAGATAGTTATAGCAAATAATTTTCGTGCCAGAAACCAATTGTATCTAGTCTGAAAGAAGAATTAAATGAAACAACAAATAAATCATAAATATATCTAAAAATATTTATCTCTGATAAATATTAATATCTTTATTTATATATTATATTTAAAAACTGAAACAAATCTGTATTTATAATCTGGTTCTACAATAAAATGACCTAGACATTCATAACAAATATGTTATGTAATGTGATGTTGCTAACCAAAAACACGATAAGTGAAAAATATAAACTAAGCCAAAATATAGATTGTAATTCAATTTGTTGCATTATTTTATTAATAAGGTAAACAAAATTGGATAATATTTATCTCCTACTAACATAGTTACAGTTATTTGCGATTTTTAACAAAATTAAGTTTGTTGAGAAGAGGATGACCTGCTCCTGATAACGATATTGAAGAAGAAACTTTTATTTTCTTTAACATCTCAATATATTTACGATCTCTAATATAATTACAATAAGTAAACTGTCTCTACAATCGGTAAGATAGTTTCGAAACAAATTCAGATTTCTGCTTTAATCTGGAGCCTTCTAAAAATTGCAAGACATGACCAGACGATGATAAAGATGTTAAAGAAGACATGGGGAATCTAAAATTTGCATTCCACGACATGTCTATTCATCTAGGCAGAAATCCTAACGAATTTGTTTCTCGTACTCATACAGAGTAGATCCGAAGAAAATGAAAAAGACAGAAAAGATTTTATTTCACGTTCAAAGCGTCTATGTATCTATTGATACGTATTTCGCTTTAATAAAGCTCATCAGAATAGTTATTCATAGCCGTTCTTAACGTGAAAAATAAAATTCTCTGTCTTATTAGAAGTAACAATAACATGACTTCGTTATGGACGCAATAGCGACATCTGATAGAAAAATCGGTAAGATAGTTTCGAAACAAATTCAGATTTCTGCTTTAATCTGGAGCCTTCTAAAAATTGCAAGACATGACCAGACGATGATAAAGATGTTAAAGAAGACATGGGGAATCTAAAATTTGCATTCCACGACATGTCTATTCATCTAGGCAGAAATCCTAACGAATTTGTTTCTCGTACTCATACAGAGTAGATCCGAAGAAAATGAAAAAGACAGAAAAGATTTTATTTCACGTTCAAAGCGTCTATGTATCTATTGATACGTATTTCGCTTTAATAAAGCTCATCAGAATAGTTATTCATAGCCGTTCTTAACGTGAAAAATAAAATTCTCTGTCTTATTAGAAGTAACAATAACATGACTTCGTTATGGACGCAATAGCGACATCTGATAGAAAAATCGGTAAGATAGTTTCGAAACAAATTCAGATTTCTGCTTTAATCTGGAGCCTTCTAAAAATTGCAAGACATGACCAGACGATGATAAAGATGTTAAAGAAGACATGGGGAATCTAAAATTTGCATTCCACGACATGTCTATTCATCTAGGCAGAAATCCTAACGAATTTGTTTCTCGTACTCATACAGAGTAGATCCGAAGAAAATGAAAAAGACAGAAAAGATTTTATTTCACGTTCAAAGCGTCTATGTATCTATTGATACGTATTTCGCTTTAATAAAGCTCATCAGAATAGTTATTCATAGCCGTTCTTAACGTGAAAAATAAAATTCTCTGTCTTATTAGAAGTAACAATAACATGACTTCGTTATGGACGCAATAGCGACATCTGATAGAAAAATCGGTAAGATAGTTTCGAAACAAATTCAGATTTCTGCTTTAATCTGGAGCCTTCTAAAAATTGCAAGACATGACCAGACGATGATAAAGATGTTAAAGAAGACATGGGGAATCTAAAATTTGCATTCCACGACATGTCTATTCATCTAGGCAGAAATCCTAACGAATTTGTTTCTCGTACTCATACAGAGTAGATCCGAAGAAAATGAAAAAGACAGAAAAGATTTTATTTCACGTTCAAAGCGTCTATGTATCTATTGATGACGCTTCTAGACGCTTTGAACGTGAAATAAAATCTTTTCTGTCTTTTTCATTTTCTTCGGATCTACTCTGTATGAGTACGAGAAACAAATTCGTTAGGATTTCTGCCTAGATGAATAGACATGTCGTGGAATGCAAATTTTAGATTCCCCATGTCTTCTTTAACATCTTTATCATCGTCTGGTCATGTCTTGCAATTTTTAGAAGGCTCCAGATTAAAGCAGAAATCTGAATTTGTTTCGAAACTATCTTACCGATTTTTCTATCAGATGTCGCTATTGCGTCCATAACGAAGTCATGTTATTGTTACTTCTAATAAGACAGAGAATTTTATTTTTCACGTTAAGAACGGCTATGAATAACTATTCTGATGAGCTTTATTAAAGCGAAATACTTATCAATAGATACATAGACGCTTTGAACGTGAAATAAAATCTTTTCTGTCTTTTTCATTTTCTTCGGATCTACTCTGTATGAGTACGAGAAACAAATTCGTTAGGATTTCTGCCTAGATGAATAGACATGTCGTGGAATGCAAATTTTAGATTCCCCATGTCTTCTTTAACATCTTTATCATCGTCTGGTCATGTCTTGCAATTTTTAGAAGGCTCCAGATTAAAGCAGAAATCTGAATTTGTTTCGAAACTATCTTACCGATTTTTCTATCAGATGTCGCTATTGCGTCCATAACGAAGTCATGTTATTGTTACTTCTAATAAGACAGAGAATTTTATTTTTCACGTTAAGAACGGCTATGAATAACTATTCTGATGAGCTTTATTAAAGCGAAATACGTATCAATAGATACATAGACGCTTTGAACGTGAAATAAAATCTTTTCTGTCTTTTTCATTTTCTTCGGATCTACTCTGTATGAGTACGAGAAACAAATTCGTTAGGATTTCTGCCTAGATGAATAGACATGTCGTGGAATGCAAATTTTAGATTCCCCATGTCTTCTTTAACATCTTTATCATCGTCTGGTCATGTCTTGCAATTTTTAGAAGGCTCCAGATTAAAGCAGAAATCTGAATTTGTTTCGAAACTATCTTACCGATTTTTCTATCAGATGTCGCTATTGCGTCCATAACGAAGTCATGTTATTATTACTTCTAATAAGACAGAGAATTTTATTTTTCACGTTAAGAACGGCTATGAATAACTATTCTGATGAGCTTTATTAAAGCGAAATACGTATCAATAGATACATAGACGCTTTGAACGTGAAATAAAATCTTTTCTGTCTTTTTCATTGTCTCTACAATATTTAACAAATGTCTTGTATAAAATTGCTTATTGACAATTTCCTGCGTCTGGTTAGCCTTCTGCTTCTAAAGTATACTGGGCTTCTGTGACTAGTTTATAGTTAACAGGTCGGCTGGGTCTGTCGTTTGCACCTTCGTCCCATTGGTTGTGCTATTAAGTTTTGAGCTAAATTACTGCGGTGATCTGTTAGTCTCTATCTATATAATTGACAAAGCTTGGTGACTTCTTCGTTGACAGTTGCCATTTTGAGGTCTCATGAGATCTTCTTGTTTGGAACGTACCATGAAGTATTAGTTATCATTCAAAGGACTTTCGATTGGAATCTTTTAAAAATGTCAATACTGGATCTAGCTACTATTACCCATAGTTAAAGTTCATAACTCCAAGTGGGTTTTAGACTTCGACTCCAACTTTATATATTGAAATTTTGTTGTCGATTTTGACTTCCGGCTTATTAACCAGTAAAGTTTGCTAAGTTAAGTATCAGCTGTTTTCGCTCAGTAAGAATGTGTTTTCTCCAAGTAGGCCTGCAATCCAAATATATTTTCAAATATTTTATGTCTTGTTGTTAAACGCCACATTTTTAACCAAGTTTGTATTGCATTTAGGCTAGGCTGGACCCTGTGTGATGCTAGGGTTAGGTATTCACGAGATGAGAATACTACTATGTCATCTGAATAAGCTGCTGTTGTGCCTTTCCATTTATCTTTTTTCTAAGTTACGTACTTCCAATTTGTTCCAGCTATTCTTTTTTTGGCATCTACCCATCTCATATGTGGTCTTCTTTTCGATCGTTGTCTCCAATATTGCATTTTGGCGTTCCAATGTTGCTCTTTTTATCTAGCAGTATGAGCTGCGAAGCTCCATTTAAGTTTAGAATATTAGCTGGTAAATTCGATCAATTTGTTTAGTGGTAGCGTACTGCGGCCTAAAGCCAAACTGGTGATGAGTATTATGGAAGTCTGTAGGACTTTATTTCCTCCTGGGTTTTTCCAAATTTTGGAATTAAGAATATTTGGGCCAATTTGCAAACTAGGGGGAAATATCCTGTTTTTAATACTGCGTTATACAGTTGTGTAAGAAATAGTAGGGCTCTTCTTGGTAATTCCTTTAACATTGGTCATTTTTATTAGAGGAGTTTAAAGTTGAAAGGGAGATTATAGATAAATTTGGATTTCCTTATTTTTTTAAATCGCAAGCCGTTTTAAGATGGATAGCAACAATTTCAACTTTCTCCTTATTGCTTTTTGCCCATAAACCATCTTCAGTGAGGATTGAATGGTGGGAGAATCGTCAAAGACGTCTTACCTGACTGGTTGCTTTTCAAAGTAAATACTTGGTAGATTTTCTAGGTGGAAGATGTCTGAAATAAGAATGTATACCATTGTTTTTCTGTTTATTTATTAACGCTTTTAATTGTGGTGCACAACTGTCAAAAAACTCTGTTAAAGTGTTTGGACTCGTTTAATATTTTCTCGAAAAAATTTATATATTTAAGCAGTTCTAAAGTATTTTTTTATTCGATTCCGATCTGTTGTGAAGTGCAGAAGTGTGTTTCAAAATACAACACAGAGTGTTTAGCCGATTTTGTTTTTTTTGCTTTATATTTAAACTTCTGTTATCCTGTCGACGGTACTGTAAGTAGAATTTTTTTATATACTTTTAGTTAAACGCCGTGCCCTGTCATGTCTGCGGGCAAAAATGGCATTTCTGAGAAGGATCCATCAGATCCTGGTGTAGAGGACATTGAATTGACAAATGGGAATGGCATAATTATACCTACAAATGCTTTGCATATTAATTCTTATGTTTCCTACTCCAATTATATTAAAAACAGTATTGATACGAAAAACTTACCATCAACTTCAGCCAAAAAAAATATTCAAAAAAGTCAGAAATTTAATTTATCTAATCGATTTAGTTCTAATGATAATGGTCCTTTTTTATATTTGTTCAACATATCAATTAAAATATAGGTCGTTTGAATCCAATGAAACTTGGAGAGAAACTACTTTTGATATTTAATTATGATAAAAATATTATTGAAATTGTTAGTGTAAGTAAAAACCGTATTAAAATACAAGTCGATTCAGGTTCTGTTGCTAATAAGTTAGTTACTGAAGATTTTTTTGGGAAAAATAATCTAATAGCATATATTCCAAATTATTTAACAGAAAAAATAAGGTCTCGTTCGTGTAGTGGATACTACTTTGAGTGAAAATGCACTGCTCGACACTATTAAGTCTAATATTCCTATTAAAAAAGTTTATAGAATGACTAGATTAGTTCAAAATAATGGTTTATCTGAAAGAGTTCCTAGAAAAATGGTAATTGTTAGCTTAGAGGGTAAATTAATTCCCCAGTATATTTACATCAATAAAGTTAGATGTCCGGTTGAAATATATGTTAGTCCGGTTATGCAATGTTTTAATTGTCTTCATTATGGTCATTCAACAACCCAATATAAGTCAAAAAAAAGATGTAAAAAATGCGGTAATGAAGGAAAAATTGGTTGACCTGATAAATGTATTGCATTTTGCGTTTATTATAAAAATAATAACAACGAGTCAATTTTTAAAGAATGACCCGAATACTTGAAACAAAAGAAAACTAAAGCAGCTATGGCTTACTTAAATACAGTATACTCCCTCTATAACGAACACGGTTATTACGAGGTTTTGCTTATAACGAGATACATTAGATGTCCCATGAAATTTCTATTGAACTATAACCGTCTATAGCAAGGCAAATTTGGTTATAACGAGAGAAAATAAGATCCAAAAACGTGTTTTTTACGTTTTTGGTCGGGTCGTGGCTATAAATAAATACCTTTTCAAACAGCCCCTCAATAAACCTAACTGCAGCCCGCAATAAACTTCTTTACAAAGAATAAATACAACTGTTTCACATCTTTAGAAAATATGATAGAATGATACTGGACCATTTAAAGCAGTTAAAAATGACAGAGTTCTTAAAATTGCAGAAGCAATAGTTTATGTTATCCTTGAAAATACGCTTTATACATTATGTAGTTGGAAAAAAATATAAGTACAGATTTTTTGTTTTAACGTATATCATTGATAATAAAAGTAAACAACTCTTTTATGTTTTAATATATTTCATTGACAATAAAAGTAAATAACTTTTTTTCAAAAACGCCATTCAAACAATATTTATTAGCATCTTATATTGCTCCGAATGCCTTCACTATAGGAAGTTAATGGTTTAGAAAACTACAGATTCATATGTATGCACAGTATTATTATTGTCTGATATAACGAGATTGGCTTATAACGAGGTAATTAGTCTGTCATTTCAGTTCTCGTTATAGAGGGAATCTACTGTATTTCGTTTAAAGCAGCTGAAAAAGCTATTGAAAATTAAATTTATTCCAGTTTAGTTCAAAAAACAAATTTGCACCCTTAACTACCTGTGATATCGACTTCCCTCCCTTAAAACGCTCTTCTTCTAAACCTTCGAATTCTAGTACTGCTTACAAAAATAATTATACTCACAAGCATATATCCCCCCTACAGTTAGACCCTCCCCAAAACAGAAAAAAATTCCTAATTTTTTTCTTATTTGTAGAGAATACCAGACCAGCTTCTGTTCGGGATCTATATTTCAGTTTGGAAACCCTGAATCTCCTACTGAATTTAATAAGTTTATGAGTCAGCTCAGTGCTTCACTCAAAAATTTGATCCAACAAAGTATCCAGGATTATTGTAGTTCTTCCTCAAAGGAGGAATCTAATCTTAAAATTTACAAAATTGAATTAGAAAATAAAATTAAAAGATATTATAGGTAACATTTTTATATAACTTTAATGGCTTCCAAAAGCATTAAAATTATTCAATGGAATATTCGTTCGCTAAATGCAAACAAATGTTCTTAAATTAATTACTTTTTGAAGAACGTTTTGACATAGCTCTTTTATCAGAAACTTGTTCCAAACCATCTGATACTGTTTGCTTCAATAATTTCAATGTAGTTAATAAAAGTAGAAGTAAGGGATATGAAGGAGTTGCCATAATTTTAGCAGATAATATTATTTATGAGCCCATTTCATTCGTTAACAATTTCAATCCTAATCTCGACGTTTGTGGTGTAAATATTAATATTGATCAAAAAATGTATTCTATTCTGAGTGTGTACCGTCCAGCAAAAGTTAGAGTAACAATGCAAGATTATAGTCTTTTTTCTCAAATTAACAATGATTGTATTATTATCGGAGATTTTAATGCTCACCATGGATTATGGGGATCCAATTTATGTTCCGTCGATGGTAATATACTAGTCGAAGCCTTAGATGTATTTACTAATCTAGTTGTTGTAAATGACGGATAAGCTACTAGAGCTACTCCTCCAGGACATATCAAATCGGTTGTAGATCCTACCATTATAAGCTCTAGTTTATGTTCAGCCTTTGACTGTACCGTTCTTCCAAATACTTATGGATCCGATCATTTTTCCATTAGACTTTCTGTGTAGGATATAGAATTTGAAAGCACATTTTTTTCATCTTCAATTAAATGGTCGATGTCTAATGCAAATTGGGAAAAATTTAGAGATTCTGTAGAGAGCATCTTAAGATACGAATCAAATACAAACAAAACTAATGAAATGATATTCTTGTTATTAGATTCTATTACTACTGCAGTCAACAAATCTTTTAAAATTATCAAACCTTCAACTAGATCTTTTAAAACTCCACCATGGTGGGATGATGAATGTCTCACTGTTTCGAATGCGAGGAAAAATTCTGTTAAAATATATAAATCTAATCTTACCCTTTCAAACTTTATTGAATATAAGAGGAAGGAAGTTATATGTAAACGCACTTTCCGCTCAAAAGCTAAATCTAGTTGAGCTCGACTTTGTTCCTCACTAAGTGGGCAAACTTCACCCTCAGAGCTTTCGAAAAGCTCACACCAGATCTATTCTTGACTATGAAAGCATTTTATACGGATCTGCTACAAACAGTCGTCTTAAAAAACTTGACCGCCTTCAGTATAAGGCTCTGCGATTAGTTCTAGGTGCGCTCAAATCTACACCTACAGAGAATCTTCTAGCCGAATCTATGGAATCTCCCTTATATTATTTAAGACTACTATTTTGAACTGAAAAATTTATTCTCAAATGCCAGTCTTACAATCAAACTGAGCTCCTACAAAAAATATGGGATATTTCTGTTTCTAATCTAGTCGACAAATGGTGGCATAACAGGAATTCTCCTATTCTGGCAGTGGCATATCCTAAAGTTTCTTAGCGTCTAAACAATCCGTGTGACAAAGGCAATGTTTGGTTTCCTAATCTTGACGATGAGAATCTACTTGATCTTCAGCATCAGATAGCCAAGCTTAATACTCCATGCAGGATTTTCACGGATGGTTCTAAATCAAGATTGGGAATCCTTTGTGCTGTATATATTCCGGATCACAAATAATCCCCAATGTTCAACCTAGATAAACAATGCTCTATATACTCTGCAGAAATGTTCGCAATTCATAAAGCTCTAGAATGGGCTATCAACAAAAAAATTTCTAACCACCAAGTTGTAATTATGTCAGATTCAATATCTGCGTTATTAGCTTTAGAAAAGTTACGTAAACATTTATAAAGGGTGATTCATTTAGAGGTACTTTTTTTGGTGGGGATTTGATTGGAGATCGTGCATGAATACTGTCAAACTGACATTTCGCTTTTCGTCAATATTATTTGACATTTCATGATGGAAAGACACATAATCGGCCTACCGAACGTACAATTCGCTTTACAATTAGTAAGTTTGAAACCCAGTTTTCATAATTGGATAACAATTGACCAAATAGACCGCATTTAGCACGTACTGAAGAAAATATAGCGGCGGTAACGGATAGTGTACTCGAAAAAAAATGAAGAATCGATTCTTCGCCGTTCTCAACAGCTTGGCTTGTCATATGCAACAACTTGGCGTATTTTACGTAAGGATTTTGTTTTAAAAGCATACAAAATTTAATTAGTGCAAAAGCTGAAGCCGACCGACCTTCCGAGTCGTCACCGTTTCAGTCGATGGGCTCTTGATAAACTTTCGGAAGATCCACTGTTTTTGAAAAAAAATTTGTTTTCAGATAAGGCTCATTTTTGGCTTAATGTGTATGTTAATAAATAAAATGCTTGTATTTGGGGTGATGAACAACCCAAAGAGGTTCAAGAGTTGCCATTACACCCTGGAAAAATAACTGTTTGGTGTGGTTTATTGGCTGGTGGTCCATAAACCACAATCGTTGGTCCATATTTCTTTAAAACATAGGCCGGCCAGAATGTTACCGTGAATGGAGACCGTTATCGTGCCATGATAACGAACTATTTGGTACCTGAAATTGAAGCTCGTAGTCTCGGCGACATTTGGTTCCAACAAGATGGCGCCACTTGCCATACAGCCCGTGAAATCATGGCTTTACTGCGAGAACGATTCGGTGAATAAATTATTTCACGCTTTGGACCAGTAAATTGGCCGCCTAGATCCTGTGACATCTCACCTCTAGACTCTTTCTTTTGGGATTACATAAAGTCCAAAATCTACATGAATAAACCAGATACGATTGAGGCATTGGACGCCAATATTACTCGAGTCATTAGTGAAATACCAATCGAAATGCTGGAACAAGTCATCGATAATTGGAACTTCAGAATAAACCAACCTAATCGTAGTCATGGCCAACATTTAAAAGAAATTATCTTTAAGAAGTAACTGTAAAGAATGATTCTTTTGTATGATAATAAATATTTTTAAATAAAATTTATTTTTTTCATTGTTTTTTCTTGTTGAAAAAAGTACCTCTAAATGAATCACCCTTTACTTATAAAAATAGTCTTGTCATTAAAATTTTGGAAAACTAACTGAAGCTGCTGGAAGAACATACCACTGTAAATTTCGCCTGGGTAAAGGAGCACTTTGGTGTTTCCGATAACCTCAAAGCAGATTTTTATGCTAAAGGGGCAATCTTAAAAAGATCAGAAATAACTTTCGGCTGGATAGAAGCGATCTAACAGCCACTTACAAGAAAAATCTAAAACAAAAGTGGGAAATTGAATGGTATGCTTTCTGTAATCGAAGCAATAATCTTTATACAAAAACTCATCAAGTTTTACCTACTGAGCCGTTTGACGTAAGAAGTTACCCCAATAGAAATATATATTCCATGTTTGTTAGATGTCTCTTTAAGTATGCCACTGTCAAGACATATCTCTATAGACTAAATCTATCTGAATCAGAACTTTGTGATTGCAATGGTTATGCTGATAATATTATTCTTTGGTTGTTTGGATGCAAGCATAATGATGATGCAATTAAGTATTTGATGCACACTCTGGCTCAAGAACAAATAACTTTACCACAAAATCAAACTTCTCTCTTATACTTGTCTCGACGAAACTATAAAATACAACAAATTATTTGAGAATTTTTAAAAAGGACTAAGAGAAAAATCTAACTTGTATGAATGAGTTGGCTTGAACGTGTTTAGCGATTATTGTTTTTCATGTTTATTTTTATGTAATATTAAGTACCTCACTCTAAAATATGAAAATTATTATTTAAAAAGTAAAATGAAAAAAATATAAGTGTGTATGTTGTGTCTGTTGTTATTGTTATTGTGCCTAACTAATATTTAACGGTAATACTGATAATTTGCAAATAGTCTTTAGTGATTTTGCTATACTCGCAAAGTTTAATTAATTTCTTGAATATGACTGCAGATCCGCGCTGTTCCATACCATATTTATTACTTCTTCTTCTTCTTGTTTTTATGTAGAGACGTCTCTGTCTGTTTTTCAATGTGACTCCAGTAATTTGTCGCTCCATCATTTTCGCGTCTTTCTACTGATCGTCTTTTTATTGCTAAACCATCTCTTACCGTCTTTACAGCTCTATTGGTTGTCATTTAACAGATACGGCCATTTCATTCTACTCTTCTGTTTTTTACCCAGTCCTTGATATTCTCCACCCAGCATTTATGTCGTATATCTGTACTTCCAGCTCTGCCTTTTTTTCTAACAGTTTTAATCGCTGCCGTTTCTAGCATTCTTTTTTTCCTCTCTATATCAGGCCATGTTTCTGCCGCGTATGTCATTATTGGTCTGATAACTGTTTTGTAAATTCTGCTTTTCATTTTTTCCCCATATTTTTATTTCTCTATATTGTTTTATTAAGGCAATCTGCGGGTCTATTTGCTTTATTTACTTGATCTGCCACTTCTGTTTCGAGCTTTAAGTAGCTACATAATAGGCTGCCTAGATATTTAAACTCCATCGCCTGTTCTATTATTTGACCCTCCAGCTTTAATTTACATCGTATTGAATTTGCTGTTATAACCATGCATTATGTCTTTTTGGTAAAATTAGCATGTTAAATTTTTTGCGATTATATTGAATTGCGTCGTCTGTATAGCAAATTATTTGAAGTTATTTTTCTCCTATTTAGCATCCTTTTTGAGTTCTTCATTTTTTATTATTTTATCCATAATCAGATTCAACAATAGAGGGCTCAGGAAATCTCCCTGTCTTATCCCATTGCCAGTTTTAATAGAGTCAGTTGATTTTTCTTCTACTTTTACTTTTTTGTGTTGTTTTGGTAGATATTTTGGATTATTTTGAATATTCCTAGAGGTATTCTCATGCGTACAATAAGTGGATATCGTCCTTTAATTTGACTTGATTCTTCTTAAGGTCCTTGAAACGTAGATATGCTGGTTTGCTGTATTCTAATTATTTCTCTTGCACTTGCTCCATTATAAATATAGCGCGGTGCATGATCTTCCCTACCGAGAACCTTGTTGTTCTGTATATTTCTTATTACCTTGGCTGTTTATTTTAGCGTTGCAAATCATTTTTGAGGAAAGGTATTAGGATGTTTGATCTCCGTTCTTGAGGATTTCGGTTTAATTTTAAAAAGTAGTTATTACTTCACTTTAATCTTGAGTGGTAATAATGTGACAAGCCACATTTAGCAAAAAAATTACATACCGCTGTATTTACATCAATTGAGTCACTTCTAGATTGTAAATAGTTACAGTCACTATCATCGAATGTCGACTCAACTTCACTATTTTTTTCTGCCAGAATCCTCAGAACCCACAAAATTATCTGAATCCCCTTCGCCCATATTCGCCAATTTGATGTAGCTTGTAATTATGTCGAGAAGATACTAGAGACAAACTAGACCTAAGTAATAGTGTGACCATAGATTTATCGCAGCATCTATTAACGAAAAGCTGATGAAATAATATTTTAGTGGCTTGTTATACTACTACTTTATCCGAACATATCACTAACTCTTTTTGAGCTCATGTGTGGCTTGTCATTGTTTCACATTAAGCTCTTAATTTATTATTAGGTCTCAGTATCAACTTCTTAGTTACTTCTTTAAAGTTTTTGAAGAAATCCTTCTTTATAGCAACTGGTTCATCATTAGATGATGCATACATAATATTAACCCTGATTTATTTCTAATCCGTAATCTGTTTCTTCCACTTACTTCATTAGTATGGAGATTTCTCTTTTTGACCCTTTTTTATTGGTCTTGTAATTTTCTTTCTACTTTTTTTGTCAGCAAAACAATGCCGATAGGGCCCAGGGAAATAAACTTTTTTTCGTGACACTCGCCCGGCCAGGCGACCGACAGTTGTTTTGAGTAGTATGGACCTCTATAACAAGAACCTATATGTTTCCTGCAGTCGATTTTTTGGACTTAATTAATTATTAACAAATTAAGTTTAAAAAACGGTAAATTATCGCTTTTTTCGTTTATCACCAAAAAGTAAAAACTTTGAAACAAATTTGTATTTGTAATTCTATCTATCCCTATTTGTTGCTTAGAAAGTTGCAAAATAAGTCAAAATTTTTTTTATAAATGTTAATAACTTTTTTTAAAATAAACTTATAACTTTTATATACCACACAATGTTGTGTCTTGTGGTGCTTAAGCTATAACAACAAAATTACGAGATCGATCTAACTTCACTATTTTTTTCTGCCAGAATCCTCAGAACCCACAAAATTATCTGAATCCCCTTCGCCCATATTCGCCAATTTGATGTAGCTTGTAAATATGTCGAGAAGATACTAGAGACAAACTAGACCTAATATTAGTGTGACCATAGATTTATCGCAGCATCTATTAACGAAAAGCTGATGAAATAATATTTTAGTGGCTTGTTATACTATTACTTTATCCGAACATATCACTAACTCTTTTTGAGCTCATGTGTGGCTTGTCATTGTTTCACATTAAGCTCTTAATTTATTATTAGGTCTCAGTATCAACTATTTAGTTACTTTTTTAAAGTTTTTGAAAAAATCCTCCTTTATAGCAACTGGTTCATCATTAGATGATGCATACATAATATTAACCCTGATTTATTTCTAATCCGTAGTCTGTTTCTTCCACTTACTTCATTAGTATGGAGATTTCTCTTTTTGACCCTTTTTTATTGGTCTTGTATTTTTCTTTCTACTTTTTATGTCAGCAAAACAATGCAGATAGGGCCCAGGGAAATAAACTTTTTTTCGTGACACTCGCTTGGCCAGGAGACCGACAGTTGTTTTGAATAGTATGGACCTCTATAACAAGAACCTATATGTTTCCTGCAGTCGATTTTTTGGACTTAATTAATTATTAACAAATTAAGTTTAAAAAACGGTAAATTTTCGCTTTTTTCGTTTATCACCAAAAAGTAAAGACTTTGAAACAAATTTGTATTTGTAAATGTATCTATCCTTATTTGTTGCTTAGAAAGTTGCAAAATAAGTCAAAAATTTTGTTAATACCTTTTTTTTTAAATAAAGTTATAACCTTTATATTACACACAATGTTGTGTCTTGTGGTGCTTAAGCTATAACAACAAAATTACAAGTCGATCGGTGAAAGAGTTTAAAAGTTATTAAATTTGTTTATCCTTAATTAAATTTTTTTGCAACAATATGTCAGACAATAATTAATTGGGTATATTAAATATACGGAAAGATTCTGAAACAAGAAGATTTATATTATCTTCTTCTTCTCATTGCGCCGTCTCCTTTCGAAGGTTGGCGATCCAAATGGCAATTGTAGTTTTGGAAACTGCTGCGCGAAAGATCTCTGCGGATGAGCGGTCGAACCATCTCAGCCACGAGTTCTGGCGTCTTCCTACTGATCTTTTACCCTGTACTTTTTCTTCCAGTATAACTTGAAGTAATTCATATCTTTCGCCTCTCAGCACATGACCCAAGTATTGCATTTTCCTCTCTTTGGTTATTCTTAGTAATTCTTTTTGTTTACACATGCGACGAAGTACCTCAACATTAGTAACTCTTTGTACCCATGGAATCCTCAACATTCGTCTGTATATATACATCTCAAAGGCATCTATTCTTTTTTCTATTTCAGAGTCCACTGTCCAACTTTCACAGCCATACAGTAAGACAGAAAAAACGTAACATCTGATCATTCGGATTCTAAGCTGTAGACTAAGGTCTGATCTTGTAAAAAATGTTTTAATGCTCATGAATGTTTTCCTTGCTTGTTCGATCCTTGACAGGATTTCTTTTTTTGGATTACACTGACTATTGATATTTGTTCCCAAATATTTTATGGAATTTACCTGTTCTATTATTTGACCCTTGGCATACACCTGTACGTTTATTGGTGTCTTTGAAAATACTAAAGTTTTAGTTTTGGAAACGTTTAGATGTAAACCGAACATTTCGCTGTGGTAAACCACCGCATTTATTATATTTTGTAGTTCTTGTGCGTTGCTTGCTATTAAGACGGTATCATTAGCATATCTGATGTTGTCTATGCTGATTCCGTTAATTTTAATTCCGCCTTGGACCTCGTCTAATGCTTCTCTGAATATAGACTCCGAATACAAATTAAAGAGTAGCGGTGATAAGACGCAACCCTGTCTCACTCCTCGTCGGATTTGTATGTCTTCGGAAGTTGTGTGCTCTATTTCAATTGCTGCCGTTTGGTGCCAGTATATTTCTGAGATAATTCGCAAGTCTTGTTCGTCAACTCCAGTTGTTCTCAGAATTTCGATCATCTTTTGATGGTTAACGCAGTCAAATGCTTTTCGATAGTCAATAAAACATGCATATACATCCACATTCATGTCTCGTGTTCCCAATCCTTTTCGAAATCCGAATTGAGTGTCACTCATCTGGAACTCGCACTTCTTGTAAATTCGTGTATGGATAATTCTGAGAAAAGTTTTAAGGACATGAGACATCAAGCTTAATATTCGATAATCATCGCATTGTGAGGAATTCGATTTTTTTGGTAATGCTACGAATGTTGATTTTAGTCAGTCTGTTGGTATTTTACCTGTGTCATATATCTTATTGAATAGTGCTGTTATTAAATCTAGGCTTTTACTTTCGTTATCTGCAATTAGTTTAAGTATTTCGACATTGATATTGTCTGGACCGGTGGCTTTTTCATCTTTCTGAGATTTTACTGCATGAATCACTTCTTCTTTGGTTATTTTTGGGCCTTTTTCATTTATTCGATTATCTGTGGATGGTGGAGAACAAGGTCTATCGTCGTCAAAAAGAGTTTGTATGTATTCTTTCCATCTCTCTAGTTTGTCTTTTGTACCCATAATTATTTCGTTATTATCATTTTTTAATATTGTTGCTTGTCTCTTTTATATTATCTAAAACAATATAATTTTAAATATTGCGAAATAATTTGGCAAAAACATTTTTGGTCACTTTTTTGCTTATAAACAATAATGAGAATAACTTTTTAACCATTTACTGCAAAAAACTGATTTTTTTATATCTTGACAGCCCAAATTTTTTAACAAATTCAAACGGATGAAAAGTTGACCTTGGGACGAAGTTAGTGCCTTATTTTATAAATTGATAGCAGCTCTGTTTATACCAATTAAGAGACCTTACTAGGGTCATTTGAAAGAACATATTTTAAGGTTTTAATGTGAAAAATTAGAAAAAGATTGCATTTTAACGAAATCGTTCACAAAGCTTCAAAATTGTGGTCCTCCAAATTGGTCGGCTTTGAAACTAGTGAGAGCGCAGGAGGGGAAAGGAGCTGTTAACTGTATCTCTGTTTCTTGTTTATAGGTTTCGACGTTTCTTTTTTTAATTTGTATGTACTTTTGAGTACATTACGAATATGTATTATTTACATAATTAGGTTGTTAAATAAACCATCTAATTTGTTTAAACAACTTTTTTTCAGTTTTTAAAATATTGAAAGATTAGGAGAGTCATGTACAAGCCGTTGCATTAAGAACACGTGGAAATAAAAAGGCACGTTTTTGTTGAGCTTGTAAGTCATTTCTAATTCATTTCCTGCACCAATTACCCAAGACAAAAAGTGTTAATAATCAATAAAAACATTGGTATTTAAAATATAATTATTTATGATTGATATATACTTCTTGGATAAACTTAGTAAATATTTTATTTATAATAAATTTTATAAAGAAAAAACAAATTATTCTATTTAATTCTTCCTACTTTAATTACTTAAAAATATTTCTTTAAAAACAAAAAATCTCAAAGAAAAATTTAAGATTTTCCTTAATGGAAAATTCATCCCAATAAAAAATTTTTATGGCAACCTTTTTATTTATTTATTATTTTTTATTTATTTAACACTTTTTAAACAAATTATAAAAAAATATATCTTTGCTTTAAAATTACTTTCTTTTAATAATTTCAATTATTTTAAGACATTATTCATGTATTTTTTTCATAAAATACTTACTTTAAAATTAAAATGCAAATAAGCAATTACCAACGCCGAAAAATGATAATTTTATTGTTTTTCGAGAACATTTTTCAGTAGGTTATACATCGAATTTAAAAAACAAATAATATGAGGTGAAAGTTTAATAATTGTTATAAACAAAGCTGCTATAAATTTATAAAAAAGGGCACTAACTTCGCTTCGTGCCAAAGTGTCCTAGGTTAACTTTTTACCTTTTTAAATTTGTAAAAAAATTAGGCTGTCAAAATATAAAAAAATCAGTTTTTTGTAGCAAATGGTTAAAAAGTAATTCTAATTGTTTATAAGCAAAAAATTGACAAGTTTTTGCCAAATTATTCTGCAATATTTAAAATTATTTTTTCTTATTTTTTTTTAATAATATTAATAGAAAAAATCTATTTCTTGTAGAATCTATCCCTATATTTAATATACCTATTTAATTTTCTGACTTATACTGTTTGGGAAAAAATTTAATTTGGGATCAACAAATTAAATAACTTTTAAACTCTTCAACCGGTCGACTTGAAATTTGATCTTATTTTAAGCACCACAAGGCCCAACATTGTGTGCAGCATTTATAAAAAACCGAAATTTTTAAATTATTTTGTAACTTTATTAGCAACAAATAAGGATAGGAAGGTTTAGAAAACGCTATTTTGAAGGTTTTTTTATGACTTATAAGTTTCTTTTCTTCTCAAATTAGTTTCAAACGCTTTTCTTTTTGCTGATAAGATGAAAAAAGCGAAAATTTACCATTTTTTGACCATAATCTTTTAATAATTAATTATGTCCAAAATATTGACTACAGAAAACATATAGATTTTTGTTACAAAGGTCCATACTACTCAAAACAACTATCGTTGGCCTGGCCGGTTTAGTTTCAGAAACAGGGTACTTTGTTTGCTTATTTCCCTAGTCTAATATTGATGTTTTATGTTTCCATAGTTATCATTACAAGTTCTTCTTTGAAATTGCTAGCAATACCTCAATTTATTGCAGAATACCCTAGTATTCTTCAAAACCGCATGCAAAAATTGGTAGGTGATATATTTTTTTAAACTCAAACAATAATTTTTGCATCGGAATTAGGCATCGGAGGTTTAGAATTAATTAACTTTACATTTTAAACGCTTTAAGTAAAGTATTATAATCTTATTGGTGTATAATTAAATTATTTTTATCAAGTTTCTATTATATTTTAAAAGTGCACCAAATTAATATTATTAATAGTAAGGGTCAACTATCTCCCCAGCCAGTCCGGCGCTTGAAATCGGGGTCTTTTCCCAGCAAAGCATTGATCAAAGTGAATAACATCGGTTACAGAGGTTGCCGATCGCGAAGGGTCCGCCAAGGGTAAAAAATAACGTCAGTCGCCCTTTCGGTTCCTTTAAAAAATCGTTGGATTCTCGCGTTCGGTGGTGAAAGAATTTAGGGTGAGCGGGAAACTGAGAAGGGTTATTTTTTACACGAAATGAATTGGATCGGTAAAGAGAAGTTTTGTTTTTAGTTTGTTCACATGCTAAGAAATTCTCTGAGGTTTAGCATTAATTCTTGTATAACAATAAAATTTATTTCTTTTAGATTTTATTATTTGCATATAAATTAAGTACTATGTAAATCATGAATGTGTTGCTTGTGTGAGTCCAGTTCAAGTAGGTTAAAGAAATAAATTAGACTAACTCACAATCAATTTAATTTTACTACCAAAAAACGACTGGTTTCGCTTTCTAAAATTTGCAAAGCATCTTCAGGTTAAACGGTATAAAGTAAATGAAATGCTGAAATTATAAAAAGCCCATATCAGGGTGCTGTCTTATAAAGATATAGATCAAAAAACTTATAGTAATTATGCCAATATTACGTGTCTGTTTTTATTAATATGCATAAGTTTAGCAGACAGAGTAAAAACCCACAAATCGGTAAAAGATAATCTACTGAATTGTAATTACATGCCGGTACAAGAATTTTTATATAATGATTCGTGATACATAGTTCAAACTATCCCGTATTGCTGATAATGGGTGATCTTCGGTCAATGTTGTAACTGTCTGAAAATTAATATATAAATATAAATAACTTTAATAATTTAAATAATATAAAACATCACTCCTTTATTTAACAAACAATCACATATAGCTTACTCATATTTTATTTGTTAACATCTCTCCCCTCAAGAAACTTCCTCCTTAATTGTTTTGAACTATGTATCACGAATCATTATATAAAAATTCTTGTACCGCATGTAAGTAGTATTTTATTTATTTCTAATTTATTACAATGCAATAGATCATCTCTTACCAATTTGTGGGTTTTTACTTTGTCTGCTAAATTAATTTTATGCATATTAATAAACACAGACATGTAATATTGGCATAATTACTATAACTTTTTTGATCGGTATCTTTATAAGACAGCACCCGAATATGGGGTTTTTATAATTTCAGTATTTAACTAACTTTGTACCGTTTGAGCTGAAGATTTGCAAATTTCAGAAAGCGAAACCGGTCGTTTTTTGGTAGTAAAATTAAATTGATTGTGAGTAAGTCTAATTTATTTCTTTTACCTATAAGTACTATGTATTTTTCCTTTTTGATGTAATATTTTAAGGTTAGTTCTTGTAAGAATAAGTTGTACAACTTATTGAAAACTGGGAGGATGTTAGCGATAGACACATAACGGAAAGACGTCATTATGTCGAATAAAGAATCTGAAAGCACTAACTAGAATTAGTATCTAGTGAAATACTTTTGTACTAGTCCTAATATCCGTTGGTCTCTAACCAATGCTGTTATGATCCTCCTTATTTGAGCATGTCTCTAAATATCGCCACTTCAGCTTCATCTCGGTTACTGCTATGATTGCCAACATATTGCCTACTAAATATACTCTTATAACTTTGTCTAACTCCGCATATATATTCTAACAATACTTTAACTGCCGTATTGCCAGATTTCCGTAAGAGTCTAAGAAGGTATTCATTGAATTCTGGCAGGCATCGATGGCGGAAATTCTTTTTAGACATCTAACGTCCCGGAGCAAGGCACGCTGGTATATTTCGGCCTAGTAGGATATCTGGTCAGAAGACCTAAAGGTAGTGCTGGATTAACCGCGTCTCGGCTAAAACCTCCATAGCAGTGGTCTTATTACCCAATAAATAACTAAAATCCGTATATTAACAATTATCTTAAAAGACAAATTATATTATATCAAGAAAAACTTACTAATAACTATATCCTATAACCTATTACCATAAATTAGAAAAAAATTGTTTAAGAACTGCCTATTATCAGAACAAATCAAAAGAACGAAAATTTTTCAGTGAGGTCATAAAAGAATTTTGGTAGTTACCGGTTCTCGGCTCTCGACAAAAAAGAAACAAGATTGCAGATCCGTGATTTAATTTTCTTCTCTGTCCTCCTGCTTCTTCTTTTTTATCACCCTTGAGATCATGCATTGTACATCTCGCCATTCTTTCTTTTCATAAAAAAAAAGACATAAAAAAGGACGACGCTTTGCAGATGACGCAATACTACTCTCTTAAAGTGAAGATTTACAACGTACAAATTTAACATAAATATTTCCCCAGTAAAGACAAAATTCCTGGTTCTAATAGTAAGTTTTAGTCAGTTCTTCCTCTAGTTCCTGGATTTTAGTGTCTTCGTTCATGGATCTGATGTTATACGTTCCTACATTTATTTTTGTCGAATATTTGCCTCCCCCAGAATCCTTGAGGCGAACCGGTTTCCCGGTGTGGGATTCCGAGTTAGTAACTCTATCCACCTGGGGTCCTATTTCGTTTGTTTCATAATTCGACATGTTTCCTGAAGTGGGTTTTTTGGCATTAAAACACTTGGCTTGCCAGACGGGTTGGTGAGTTCTGTATCAGACTCCCACTCTGGGTCAGACGCTGTTCGTAGTCGTCCACTCTGGATCAGATGCTACTGTTTTGCTAGTTTTTTGTCCACGCCGGGTATTTCATTTCGCCAGTACCACCCATATCTGGTAGGCATTCCCCTATCCGCCACCCGGGGACGCGCCCGATAGGGGACTATACCCCATACTGGTGGACACGCTGGACATACCATAAGACAAAAAGACGACAGATGGAATAAGATCATTATACATTGGAGACCATATAGTTACAAACGAAAAAGTGGAAGGCCACAAATGAGATGGTCAGACGACTTGAAGAAACACGCAGGTTCGAAGTAAATACAAACTGCCTACAATAGAGAGACGTGGAAGAAGGAAGAGAAGGCCTATGTCCAAAATTCAACAGCAAGGGCTGTATAGATAGATAGACAGATAATAATAAATTTACTAGGATGTAAATTGAAGGTCAGATAATAGAACAAGTGATAAAGTTTAGATATCTGGGCATCACATTATCTAGCTACGGAAAGCTCGAAAAATAAGTGAAAGATCAACTGAATAGAGCAAACAGAGCCGCATGTTGCCTGAATGAAAAAATGTAGAAAACTAAAAATATTGGGAACGAAATATAGGGCAGAATTGACAAAACAGACAAACAGACCAAAAATGACACATACAACAGCAACACGACCTGGCACAGACAAGACAAGAAGGATGTTAGAAACACCAGATATTTAAATACTTGAAAAATTGATGGTAAAACACTATTGGACAGAGCTAGAAGTACAGATATCCGACGTAGATGCAAGGTGGAAAACATCAAGGACTGGGAGAGAAATATAATAGTAGAATTGAACGATCATATACGCCGAATGACAACAAATAGAGTGGTAAAAAGGGCAAAAGACGGTTTCCCAGTAGGCAGACCAAGAAAATGATGTACCGACAACCTACTGAAGGCACATTAAAAAACAGTGTCATGACTACATAAAAAGAAGCAGAAGAAGAAGTACATAGTCAACGAGATTAACGTTTCCTAACTCTTTTTTCATCGAAATGGAATATCATAGATATTGTCGTTTGATTTACCATCTCCTATACCCCATTTTAATATGGTTTGCCTACGTCGTTTTTAAAGTATCTTGTAGTACGAGATTTCTTCTGTTCTACTAGTTTTTTTATCCTTTTGATCTCTTTAATTATTCTTCTTACAAATCTATACGCCTTGTTTTTCTATGCATTTTAATATTCCTTTTTCTAGCGATGCCCTTGGTCTTTCTATTTCCTCATTTGTCCTTCTTCATTGCATTATTATAATTATCCGATGTTGGTGATCACCATTGCGAATGATTCTCGATCTATTGTCATTTTATGGAATAATTGTCTTGCATTCGATATCCGAGTCCATTTACGAATGTTGTTTAACCAACAAACCTGTTTTCTTTCTACACCTATACGGCCTTTTTTTGCCTTTAAAGATCAGTTGTAGTATTTTATATTGATTTCCCCTTACAATATGTCCCAGATAAGACATTTAACAGTCTTTAGCAATGTTTTATCTTTGTTGACCCTCCCTAGTACTTCCTTATTAGTTTTTCTTGCTTTTCTTTATATCTTTAGCATTCATCGATGAATTCACATTTCTAATGCTTTAATTATGTTCATATTTAACACTTTCAGTGTCCACGCTCCTGTTGTATGAAGCTAAGACCAAAATAGCACAGGCCAAATATAGCACTTTATCATTGTTTGTCTTAGTTTTAAACTGAGATTATTATTGCAAAGAAACGTCTTCATTTACGTTACAATGTTACATATATTACGATTTTCATAAAAGTAGTTTTAGTTATTGCTATTCTTCATTTTATTTCTGTGTCTGGATCTAGTTGGTCCGTTATGACAGTTCCCAAATATGTAAACTGTTTCAAGTTTGACTTCATTAAATAAAAGCTCTACATCTGGATGTGGGTTACCGCTAAAGTTTATAAATTTGGTTGTGTCTGAGTTTATTTTAATGCCCATTTCCTCCCCTACTTTGTGAATACGATCAAGCAGCATTTGGAGACGTTTAATATTTTCTGACAGAATTACTATATCCTTCGCGTATCTATTTAGATAAAGTAGTTCCTTGATTTGATTTTGATTCCGTATGGCTGTCTCTTAAGTGCCTTTTTAAATAGTTGATCCAAGTAAAGATTAATACAAATTACAACCTTGCCTCATTTCTCATCCTACCTATTACTGTTACTTGGCAGCATTATTGAAGGTATTTTATTTTTGTTGTAGATATATTGCTGTAGTTTCCTCCATTGTAAACATTAGAAGTTAGAACACTAAACTAAGCTGAAAAACGTAGATAGTAAAGAATACGGTAGAGGAAAATGAAATTTAAATGCTTAGATATAAAACTATAAGGCCTGGTGATGTTTCTGGGAAGTTAAAAAAAAGACGTAATAAAAACTAACAACAAAAGAAACCATACAATATAAATAATATTAACATTGAGATCAAATGAAAATTTTACGTACAGTTGAAGTTATCATGACATATATTACAGATACTACAACAAAAACATCAAAAATCAAAAGACCGCTGGATTAAAAAAAATTTAAGATAATTCGTAGAAGACTAGCAAAGACACTCTTTGACACTACAAGCATAATACATACATTAGGAGCACAGAAAATATTAATAACTCGTTATATAAAAACGAAAAATTGATATACGAAAATTATTCGAGATACACACAAGTAGGACTTTGGTGCACGGGATGTTCCCGAAGGAGATGAAGCTTTGACCTAAGTAAGACGGAGGGGGCAGAAATATAAAGATAAATCTAAAATAGGCAAATTATCTAGAATTAAGAGGCAAACAGAATAAGTTTTATATGCAACAATATTTGCCTTTTAAATAATATTTGTGAGCGTCAAGACTTCCAAATAATTCGTGAAAATAGCATTGATTAACCATAATTGGCTAACAAAATTAAGTTTTGTTTTAATTTTGCCGTATTTTTAGATTTTTTTTATGTTGTCATTTTCTGAGTAAACTCCGTTGAAACATTAATTCTCACTCCTGTTTGCACTCCTGATCATCTATAGAAATATATAACCAATTTATTTTATTTGTTTTTAAATTTTTCGTAACAGTATTCTAATAAAATAAAATCCAATAAATTATACATTACATAAAATTTTGTGAATGTATTTATTTTTATGTAACCGATAATGTAAACTAAATATATTGTACAGCCTTTTTAATTATAATTATGATACCAATCACACCACAACTGTATTAGTCAAAAATAGTTTAAAAGTTCACGGAAAATATTCCAACATAAGCATAAAAGCAATATATTTAAATAGTTTTTTATTGCAGTTTAGCTTTAGTGGATAACAATTGCAATGGAATCAGGGTCGGACTCGACTCATTATTGAAAACATATATGTTTAAATGTAAATAAACATAATATATCCTTAGGTTTTTGCCAAATTACAGTTGAACTGTTAATTATAAGTATGTAAATAAAAAGTTAAATTGTCATACAGGATGTAACAAAAAGATAAGTCATAAACTCAAACACATATTCTGGAACCAAAAATAGTTGTATTGAACCTAACTTACCTTAGTACAAATGTGTACATAAAAAAGTTACAGCCCTTTTAAGTTACAAAATGAAAATTGATTTTTTTCAATAAATCCAAACCTGTTAGAGATTTTATTTTAAAAATAGACATGTGGCTTTATTATGGCCAATATCTTAAAAAAATAACAATAAAATTTGTGCATCCCACTAAAATTTTATGGGGGTTGTGCTCCCTTATACCCGCCAAATGTTCGTGTACGTTCCAATTGAATTAATATTGTGGCATCATTACTTAAACACAATATTTTTGAAACTTTTAACTCCTAATACTTTTTCGATAAGCCAGTCTTTATCCAGATCGGGCTTCTTTTTTGTTAAGTTTCAAAAATTTTGTAGTTGTCTGTAGAAAAACTTGTAGAAAACTGTAGAGATACTATGTATTAAACAGTAGCATTACCAATACATATTGCCAGTAATAAATATTTCAATTATTGAGCATCTTAGATTATTGAAAACAACTAAATTTTTTATTACAATGGCGTACACGTTTTCTGGAATTGCAGATATGCATTTAATTCTGGGTAAGTTTGAGCAGGCTAAAATCACTAAATACCCATTTAAGAATTACTGAATTTACAATAAAAGAATGGGATTTTACAATTGGTTTTTAACGGGAAAACACTCTAAATGTTAATTATAAACGTCAAGGATAGGACATCAACGAATGATATCAAGTATCATTAACAGACGTACACTAAGATATCTGGGTCATATAATCAAAGAACCAAGATAGAGGAAAAACCTCGAGTAACAAAATTAAACTCAATCCTGTTGATATTTTCTCAGTGGCAATTTTTTTAATTTTCTACGTACATTGTACTCTAGGACGACATATGAACATAAGGCGCCAATATGTAACAATTGAACGACCCATCAGAAACGGTGGGTGTCAATGAGTAACAATATAATGACCTCCGAAAGTTGGAAGTCAATTTATAACATTCAATGTCTAGATTTTCACAAACTTTAATAAGGCTCACAATTTTCTTTGGGAGACAATTGTAAGGCCTCATCTAGCTCAGTCTCACAGGTGTGAGAACGTCTTATCTTAGAAGTACATCTGAAAAAGGGGTTTGGCTGGGACAATAAACCAAGATATTAACTAATCATATTCAAATTAAAATTAAAAATTTTTTATTAAATAAAAATCAAACAAAACAATTCTTGCCTGAAGCTTTGCACAAAAAGAGTTTTAAATTATAATTATGGCTTCTAATGTTGTCTTGAAGTAGTAATACAGGTTTGCAGAATGTAGTGGTTAGTTGCTGATGTAGCTGAATCCAGATACTTACATATTTGTATCCTCAGGTGACCATTGAGTTCTTAATAGCAGCTGCAGTTAATATTGCACTGTCGATTTTGTGCTGTGGAATTCTTCACCCAAAAAGGCGAAAAAAAAGGCCAAAAAAAACTAGAATAATTAACATCGTGTTAGCAACATCATATGTTTTAAAATATTTCCTTGCCATAAATATTAAAAATAATTACAATATTAAATAAAAAATATCAAATTGACAAGGATAAAATGAATATAATTATTATTAGAGAAATTAGTTAAATTCTATTAAAGATACTAATTGCGTATTGGACGAATTATAAGTTTAAAAGAAACCTGTGCGGAGGTGGTTATGCATGTATTAAAAAGTATGTCAAATTATAAAAAGATTTAATAAATAAAAGGAATTTTGAATCAAAACATCCTTTTTCATAGATAAAGGATATTTCCCTTTCTTTTAAATTGTCCCTACTTCAGCATTCAAGTTAAACTGTCAGAAGTAGTCGAGGGTTTTCAACTGACAAATAACGTTTGTCGACTGAAGTGGGGCATAGAAATTTATATATATATATATATATATATATATATATATATATATATATATATATATATATATATATATATATATATATATATATGTTCTACCACCTCATAGAAAATAATGAGGCCTGAATAAACGGATTAGAATATATAGTAAAAATATAGAGTTAAAATTTTAGATTTTGACAGAATATTTAGTAGATTGAAAGTGAATCGAAGAATTTGGTGGAGCGCCAACTATTTTTATAAAAAAATGGGAAAATGAAAGATTAAGTTATTGGATAAATAAAATCAAAAGAAATTAAAATAAAATAATTATAAAAAAAAACAAAAATGTGACGTTTATAACGTTACATCATTTTACCATCATGAATTTTGTACACAAACTTTCCTGACACTTTTCTGAATCGAATGCAAGAGTGGCACAGCGATTTATCTTGCTTTGGAAAATTGGTAGGTTCAGTATTTTGTGGTGCTTCAATTCCTCGCCTACTCGATTAAAATAAAAGGTCAATATATCACCAGTATTAAACTTTAATTTTAACCTATTTATATAATATTGTATACAAAATGTTCTGAAATTGCTTTCTTATGACATGTCTAAGTTAAAGGTAAATATTATGTTTATGTGAGATTAAGCCACAACTTATTTTAATGAAAATTAATGAAATCAAAACATTAAACATTAGTTATTTAAAAAATTATTCTAGTTAGTTATAAATCCCATATACACATAATATTTAAATTATTGTATACCCTGAATAAGTGGCATTTCCCTACCCAAATAAATTTTATTTTATAATTTCAAATAAAGCTCTGGGTACGGTCCTGATACTTATTATTTTTTCCAAATTATCTATAAAATGGAACAGCCAGAGAACTTTATTGTGTTTTCTCCAAATTAACTTAACCAAGATGAAATACGCATATGTTTTAATTATTGCTTTGGTCTGCTTAACAGCGGTAAGAGTAGCTTTGTATTGTTATTGTGCTAAAACTATTTTATATCTTAGTAACTATTCTAGTCAGTTTGCTTGAATTTGGTCTAATTAACGTAATATTAACATTATTATATGTATGTATGTAAAGCGTGAACAGGCCTTTTAGGTCCATTGTTGTATAGATAATTGCCATTGTTTTCTGTTCTTAGCTGTCAGCTTCCAATCTTTGATTCCCATCTCTCTGACGTATTCTATCACTACATCTATCCATTTTTTTCTTGGTCTTCCTCTTTTTTTGCTTTCACATATCCAACCATATTCTTGACTTGTTTATTACCTTGGATTCTTTCTAGATGTCCAAACCATTTTAGTCTACGTTTTTTCACTACTTTAAACCACTACGTTATTATAGGGTTAGCATATAATTCGTACATTTTACATTAGTTCGTTTTCTCCATTCTCCCACTAGTACTTTTTCACCAAACATTCTGCAAAGTATCTTTCTTTTCCATGCTTCTAATTTGTTCTATATGATTTTGTTTATAGCCCATGTCTTGACAGACAACTATAATTATACCTGTGGGTATAATTATAGTTTTGTATACTCTTATTTTTGTATTACTAGATATATTTTTGACCTTAAATATTTTGTCCTTGGCCCAAGTACATCTGTTGCTCTTAGTCAGTATCAGGTTGATTTTAGTTTCTTCTATACTGTTACATTTCACAGCATAAATGGTTTTTCGAATTATCATTTTTTTCAATCTTACTATTTTTTCTGGCGCTTGGAATTCTTTTAGCGTTTCTTTTAACTTGTTTTTGTCTATTGTCTCGTAGGCAGCTTTGTTATCAATACATAGTACTTCTGCTGAAATGCTCTATTCATAGCAATTAATCAGGATCTGTTTAAGCATAAAAATTGGATGAGTTGTTGATCTTCTCTCGCGAAATCCTCCCTGGTATTTTCCTAAACTCTTTTTTACATATATTTCTATTTGTTTTTTAATTAGCATGGCGAGTACTTTATATATTACCTGTAACAAGGATATTCCCCTATAGTTTGCGCATTCACTTCTATCTCCCTTTTTG
Source organism: Diabrotica undecimpunctata (assembly GCF_040954645.1). Lineage (NCBI taxonomy): Eukaryota > Metazoa > Arthropoda > Insecta > Coleoptera > Chrysomelidae > Diabrotica > Diabrotica undecimpunctata. Next base: position 71,371,903 of record NC_092803.1, on the reverse strand, counting down.
TGTATAGGAATTATAATGGACTTGTTCCATTCTTGGAATCCCAATCTTTCTTCGGCATCCCACACTTCTACTATTAGCTCACGAAGTTGGTTTCGTAAAGCATATCCTCCATATTTCGTTTTGAGTTTCGGCTCTACTACTATTTGGAGTGTAGGAACATTATAATTTTCTTCAGTAGTCACTCCGCCATTTAGCAGCTCTTTGACATATTCTTTCCATCTTTCACATATTTGGCCTTCGTCCACTATCACGTTTCCTTGCATGTTTTTTACATTTATAGTTCTTTCCTGGTACTCAGTTTTATTGTGGTTTACTTCTTTATAGAGACTTTCTATTTTGTTTTTTTTTGTATTTTCTTCAATACGCTTTACTTTATCATCTATATACTTTTCTTTCAGCGTCCTTAGGATTGTTTTTGCAATCGCAAACTTTTAATCTCAAATCTGACCTTTTTAAAAATATATTCTAGATTTGTCATCGAACCAGTGGTTTTTTCTAAAGCTTCTTATCCTTGGAATGTTCATCGACGTTGCTTTTTTTATAGTGTTTATCATTTTCAAGAAATTTTGTTGTATTTTACTCACTGTAGCAGTATTTAGTTTGGCGTAGGTTTCCTGGTATACAATTTTAATAATCCTGCACTACCTCAAATTTTCGCAGTTCATCAAAACGTTGCACTTTTTTTCTGTTTATTCTTTTTAATTATTATATCTCTCATATTAATTATAACCACAAAATGATCAGAGTCTACGTCAGCGTCTCTGCACGTTTTCACATTTGTTATTAAATTGACGAACTTCTCTTGTATTAAGATGTGGTCTATTTGATTAGTTTCATTTAATTTAATCCACGTGTCACATAATAATATATATATATATATATATATATATATATATATATATATATATATATATATATATTTATATATAATATTAAAATATTAGTCTTTTGGATAATTGTTTGCTGCTAGACTTTTTTAATTTGGAACTAAAACATTCTTCTCTCGTTGGATAGTTGATGCAGTGTATATAACAGCACTGTTTTACTAGTATCTTTTTTTTGTGTACTTATAAGCTTATTGTTGTTTATGTTTATTTCTTTTCTTCATTATGTTTTCTAGTTCTACTATCGTCTTACTCCTGGTACTTTTCCATACTTATTTTACGTATGTCATTTCACTCTTATTTTCAGACATCATATTTAGTTAAGTTTTAGATACATTAAATAATTATTTTATCTGATTTAATTCCAGTTATCATTTTTAAGAACAGACATTAGTATTGTTTTATATATCTTTCGAATATCTCAAAATCGGTGTGTTATTTTATAAAAATTTTAATAATTTATTGTTTCATCATTGCATTATGCAATAATGAAACATTACATGATGATCGATCATTGCATTATGCATTCTTGAATGGTAACTCTGGCATTGTCCATAAACATTACAGAATTGGTCAGTCATAAATCTATCCCTTAACTAAAATATTTCTCAAAAACATCAGCAGTAAACAGAAACATTTCTTCATGGTAGGCGCTCATAGAATTTGAAATAAAATCTAGCAATCCTCTATCAACAAATCCTTTATATCCTAAAATATGAGTGATAATTAAACGGCGACCTTTACCATTTGTAAATTTTAAGCCCGTAGACAAACCTTCTATAAATGCCTAATTATTATCTTTAGCATCTTTTTTACAAAATGCCCTTCATTTTTCCATTTTTCATTCAAATAAAAAATATTTTTGCCTTCTGTGTTCAATTTTCGAATTTCATGTACAAGAGTATCGTGTACACTAGTACGGTTAAATGGCATATTAATTTCACAGGAGTAAAATTAAACGTTTTTGACATTTTTACAAAACAAATTCACTTACTGTAGCCCTAGTAATACACCAAAGGTACCAAAATCACATCAAAGGGTATCAATGCATATCAGAAAGAATAGTTACAGCAAACATAAGAATGGAGAAGGAAGACCTGAATATCATGGGAGTATACGGCCCAAAAAATAACAAGCCTCAAACAACAAGGGAAGCGTTTTATGACCAATTACAACAAGTAGTAGATCAAGTCAGAGGGAAGATGATAATATCGGGGGAGTTTAACGCTCGAATAGGCAATCAAGTAATACCGGCATTAAACAAAAACATTGTTAAAAACGAAAATGGACAACTGATGATCAACAAAATAAACAAAACATTTTTTGATCACAAAGACCAACACAAATATACATTTAATAACACCCGTGGACAAAGATCTATGATAGATTATGTTATAAGCAACAGAGATATACATCCATCGAAAATAATCGACGTAATCTGACTTTACTCAGCAGATGTAGGTAGTGGCCATAGCCTAGTATTATGTAAAATAAGAATCCTGAAATACTTTTCACCCAAGAGAGCGGCGCCAACACAAACAATAATCAAAGTCGAAGGACTAAATACGGGACATACATACAGATACTCAGTGATACAGAAAAAATCGCTGGGAATGAAATATTAGAAAACGATAACACCGAGAAAAACTGGGAAAAACTTAAAAATAACATGATTAACGCAGCAACAGAATTACTTGGAGAGAGGAAAGTAACAAACACTAACATATCAAAACAGAAAACACCATGGTTTAGAGAGGAAGTGAAGACAAAATGTGAAGAAAAGAAGAAAACCTTTTTAAAATACAGATTACAACAAACACAACAGGCATACAACCACTGTAAACGATTCAGAAATGAAACGAATACTTTAGTTAGACAAATAAAATCCAAAAAATAATAGATCAAAACAGAATTCCTCAAGAATGGAGATCAAGCATCCTAATACCTCTCTTTATAAAGGGAAACAAATCGGATCCGGGAAATAACAGAGGAATAAATTTATTAAGCACAACACTAAAATAAATAACCGAAGTGATAACAAATAATCTGAATGAAATTATAATACTAGCACAAGAACGATAATGTTTCAGGTCGGAAAGATCATGCACCCACGCTATATTTATAATGAGGCAAGTGCAAGAGAAATCATTAGGATAAAACAAACCGGCATATCTATGTTTCGTGGACCTTACGAAGGCTTTTAATCGGTTCAAATTAAAAGACGTTATCCACTTACTGTACGCAAGAGAGATACCTCTAGGAATAATTAAAACGATCGAAAATACCTACCAAAATAACACAGTAAAAGTAGAAGACGAACTAATGGACTCTATTGAAGCTGGCAATGGGATAAGACAGGGAAATTTCCTGAGTCCTCTTTTGTTCAACCTGATTATGGATGGCATATCACAGATATAAACATATATTTGATGGTAAAGACGTAGTATCGTTTATAAAAATAGGAAGACTAAGATGGGCAGGACATCTGGCAAGATCACAGCAGAACAGCCCTCCTAGAAGAATCCTTATGTCACAACCTATGGGAAGTAGAAAAAGGGGTAGACCAAAACTCAGATGGAGGAATGGTGTAGATGAGGATGGTAGACAAATAGGCGCAGAAAACTGGCAACAGTTGGCAATGGATAGAACTGACTGACAAATTAAAAGACGTTATTCACTTACTGTACGCAAGAGAGATACCTCTAGGAATAATTAAAACGATCGAAAATACCTACCAAAATAACACAGTAAAAGTAGAAGACGAACTAATGGACTCTATTGAAGCTGGCAATGGGATAAGACAGGGAAATTTCCTCAGTCCTCTTTTGTTCAACCTGATTATGGATGGCATATCACAGATATAAACATATATTTGGTGGTAAAGACGTAGTATCCTTTATAAAAATAAGAAGACTAAGATGGGCAGGACATCTGGCAAGATCACAGCAGAACAGCCCTCCTAGAAGAATCCTTATGTCACAACCTATGGGAAGTAGAAAAAGGGGTAGACCAAAACTCAGATGGAGGGATGGTGTAGATGAGGATGGTAGACAAATAGGCGCAGCAAACTGGCAACAGTTGGCAATGGATAGAACTGACTGGCGTAATAGACTTGGGAAGGTCGAGGCTCTTTTATAGGGCTGTAGCACCAATGATGATGATGATTATGGATGAAATACTAAAAAAAGTAAGAACTAAAAAGGATACCAAATGGGAGAAAAACAACATAAAATAATCTGCTATGCAGACAACGCAATACTACTCTCTCAAAGTGAAGATGATTTACAACGTATTCTGCACCAATTTAATATAACCGCCAGAAAATTTAACATGTTCAATTCCCCCAAAAAGACAAAATGCATGGTTACAACAACAAATTTACTAAGATGTAAATTGGAGCTGGAAGGTGAGATAATAGAACACGCGATGGAGTTTTAATATCTAGGCATTACATTATCTTGCTACGGAAAGCTCGAAACTGAAGTGGAAGATCAAGTCAATAGAGCAAACAGAGCAGCAGGTTGCCTAAATGAAACAATATGGAGGAATAAAAATATCGGAAAAGAAACAAAAGGGAGAATTTACACAACAGTCATCAGACCAATAATGACATACGCGGCAGAAACAAGACCTGACACAGAGAGGACAAAAAGGGATGTTAGAAACAGCTGAGATGAAAACACTTAGAAAAATTGATACACGTAGATGCAAGGTTAAGAACTAAGCCGAATGACAACAAATAGAGTAGTAAAGATGGCAAGAGACGGTCCCCCAGTAGGAGGATGATCAGTAGGAAGACCATGAAAACGATGGAACGACAACTTATTGGAGGCACATTGAAAAACAGAGTTATGTCTATATAAAAAGAAGAAGAAGAAGAAGTTCACTTAGTATATTATTAGTTCAGTATAGTATAGTATTATAGAACTAACACTTCTGCGTATTATAATCACAGCACTTTACAACAACAACCTGCTAATCTTAACTAAAATGATTCAAAATCTGCAAAACACGTTCTATGCCTTGGAAATTTGAATCCTTTCTAAGAAAGTTGAAGGCTTATAAATTTACCCTATCTTTTTGGGAATTGTAGATATTGTATACCTGTGGAGATTACGTACTTACTTATATCATTTGTTGATTAAAATGTCTACAAAATTTAAAACAAGAATTAAAATAAATTGGTATGTCTAAAAATTTTAGGTAAAACCCAAACATTTGTGAAACAATGCTAAATATATTTTATTTTAGAAAATCTCCGTCACTGTTTTATGGTGTTATATGGGGTTTTATTTCACGTGCAATAAAATTTGTGCTATGAATCATTTTCAAATATACTATAAACAAATGGGTTTTTAGTCTACTTTTTTTCTTTCCTTTTGATATTTTTCAAATTTCTACAGTAACGTAACTTACTTGTTTTTTTTGTATCCTCTTTTTTAATCTAGCTTTAATATACCATATAATTTTTAGCGCACTTCAGCCCAAACTGAACGGCAACTAGTACAACTTAAGGTTAAAGAATGCCAAAAAGAATCTGGTTCAACTGTAAATGAAATCGAAAACATTAGAAATGGAGTTATAACCGCTGATACTGGCAAGCAAGCTCTTTGTGTAAATCGTAAATTAGGAGTACTGGATCAGAATGGAGACCTTATTGCTGATAAGTTTAAGCAACACGTTGATGCATTGACTGACAAAAATGATCTTCGGGAGGAGTTTCACAACAAATGTGGCAAAACTGAAGGAGAAAATCCTGAAGCTAAAACTATTAAATTTGTAAAATGCATGCAATCCGTCTTAGCAAAAGTCTAAAAATATCTAAACATACACAAAAATGTAAGGGATGTACAAATATGTAAATAATTTATAATAAATGTAAGCCATAAAATATTTTCGTTTTGTTTAAATATTTATTTATTATTTAATCTGGTGTCTTACATGAAAACATATAAATCTGTTAAAAAAAACTGGTGCAAAAGTGCAAAATTGAAGTTTACTTTAAAAATCAGCATACATTACGCTTAAAAATATAGGTATGTTATTTATTTATGTTTAACTATAAACCGACAAATTTATTCCAATGGAAAACGAAATAAAACATTTATTTATTCATCCTAATCAAACACTAATATGGAGGACACCTGCTATATAAAAAAACAACACCGATAATTGCATATCGATGGCGTAGAGTGAAACCCTCGTATGTCAAAAATTGCAAATTTTACAGGAAACAGTTAAAACTGTTTTTTGGTTTTGAATATTGAAAAATTTAAATATTTTATTGGACAGTATGTTTAAAGGGTAATACTTTTTTAGGTTACACATTACTTTTTTAAGAAATCATTACTATGGAGTAGTACCGTGACTTACGTGATTTTCACGCAACGTGAGTTAGTATTTATACGAGTATTTTATGCATTATAAAATAAGCAATAAAATATTAAGCGTAAACGTTTATTAACAGTTTTTAAAAAAATAAGTTTACAATGCATTATAACTAAAACTAATTATCTTTTATGATAAAACAAACAAATGATAAATTCTTAAACCAAACAAAATTAAGAAAAAGTTGGTATGTAAGAAGTGTAAGAAATTGTTAGTGTGGTAGCTTATCATAACATAAATGAATATCTTTTGGAATGACCATCTTTTATTCTTGAAGATGATTGAATTTCTGTATTTTAATAGAATTCCTTTTGGTGTATAATTTCATAAAGTTGCAAGAGGCTTCCGTTTTTTTAATGCGCCTGGGTAAATTCTCGTAAGGATCTGAGAATTTTTTTCTTCACTTGCATCGTACCTTCAGAATGGTTTGCACACAAATCCACTACAACAGGATCTCCAACACGGTTACCAGGACGTATTGAATTTACGTAAGGGATATCTTTAAATTTTAAGAAAAAGTCGTATTCCAAGTACCGTACTTGGTATGGTCTAGGATGCATACGAGCTGTCTTGCACACTTCTACGTATCCTGCTGGTGAATAGATCTCCCTATTTCTTAGATGTCGTTCAATCGTGGAGTACATCGAATCACACTCCATTTGGGTGTGACCCTTTTCTAAAAAATTTTGAGTAATAATTAATCCTGTTTTTACTGACGCCAGAAGCAATCCATTAGATAAAATTGCATTACGGTTTTGGTATGTGCAACCATCGCTAAAGAAAATTACCTCTTTTGCTACAGTTCTGTCAATATTATGGATAATGAAATCATAGAAAATACTGCAAAATTCGTCAGCATTAAGGCCTCCGTGTGTCCCGTCCCACAAAAATCAAAATCCGTCATGATTTTCTAGATTATAAATAGTTAGGTTGTATACCAGAAGTTTCGTTTTGTAATACAGTGCCGACGCTTTTAAAAAAGGACTAAGTAGTACGGTTTGTAGGTCAATCGTAAACACCACTACAGATGGATCTTGATTTTCCTTGTCCTTGTCTTTCTCCTTTCTTGCCTCATTATAAATCTATTATAAAAAATCTCAGTAATATTTTTTGTTCTGTAGCCACAGCAGATATGGCACTGGTCTTTTTTGATCGGAATAAAGATAAATTCATTTCATCAAAAATTTGCCAGAATACAAATTTAGATACTGAATGCTGTTGTTCATTATTTACAACAAGGAAGTTTAAGTATTCTGTATACAATTTATATTTTGATTGCCACATAGGTTCTAAATATAATTTGGCGGTATCTTTTTTACAGTAATGTGCTTCCAGTTTTGGTAAACTATCAAGAAAATCATAAACTTTTTGTCTACTGGTGTTCTCATTAGTTTTGATGACAGGATCTATTGTTGTGCTAATTTTATCTTTAATACCGACCCAAGCATGTACGGTCGATTCTCCAACGTCTAATGTATGTAAAAACATTTTTTACAAACGTGAAAGGTCGTGCCTACATCTTTTAAATGGTACTGAAAGGAACTGCCTCTACGAGAATTTGGATTATCTGTTCGCCTTTGTTTAACCTCCTTCTTCAAAACTAGTGCTTTTATAAAACACTTTTTTTCGAACGAATCATTTTCCAGTAAGTAGTAAAAATATTCTGCCTTAAATTATTACTTATAGAACTGCACTTAAAGAATGCAGAAATTGTGTGGTTACATCGAGGTTTCAGTTGTCTTGAAGCCCTAGGTACATCAAAAATAATTTTTCCTTGTTCTGTTTTTCGTCTACCAAAATATTCTTCTCCCTTATTTCTTTGTTTCTTCGAAGTCCAGTTGTCTTTACTTGCTCGTTCTTGTTTTGCTCGTTTTACCTTCGTATTAGTCATTATTGGTAAAGGTGCTTGATTTGATAAATTTTGTCTTTCTGCATCAGATTCAGACTCCGATTCTGTCTCTTCTTCTGGGCTGAATAGTGGATCAGCATCAGAGTCGTCATTATCTTCCAACAACTCCATTGGGGAAGCCCTACAAACACCTGTAGACGTAGAGGGTATGATATCATCTCTTTCACTATGTACATCTTCTGACGATTCATTTTATGCTAAAGCTAGCTGCACTATAGATTTTCCCCTAAATGACCTAAAATTAAATATTGTAACGTTATATTTATAATACGGAACATCGTCGAAGTGTATGCATGAAATACTCGTATGTCAAAAACTAAACACTCGTGGGATGTAACATTCATTATGAAATAAAAAGTGTCATACATTTACTAGTTTTTAATTAGATAAACAAAAAACTTACATTATATAAACCGATGTTACAACAACAACGTTTAAAGGGTTTCATTATTTTATATGGTCAATGGACCCCCAAATATGAAAAAAAAAACTGTGGAGTGCTACCATTCAGAGGGGTGCGTTTTTGAGAAAGCGGTACAATTGTCCCTATGAGTAAATTCTATGCAGTTTTGGTACATATACATCTACAGAAAAGTTGTTCAAATTAAATTTCCTATCGAAATGATACCTCTTAAAGTGATAAATTTTAAAGTTAAAAGTAATTTTTTTGACAAAAATACAAGGTAATTCAATGACAATTTGAAATTTTCAGGTGAGTTAATGAAACGGTATGATTTCAAACAAATAAAAAAAAATGAAAAAATTCTTTTTATTGAATTTAATAAAAAACCCAATACTACACAAATGGAAAATAATATGTAATTAAAGAAATTTTCATTATGTTGGACATATTATTGCAACCGTGGTACAATACTGTTTACGATATTGACTAAAATTTCTTGAGGTATTCCTTCTACTTCTTTGCGTATCCGTTCTTTCAAGGTCTCGATAGTTTTTGGAGAGTTACTTTGAAACACTTCCGACTTTAGATACCCCAAAGAAAGTTGTCGCATAAGGAGAATTCAGGACTACGAGCTGGCCAGAAAATATCGCCGTTTTTACTCATAAGTCGACCGGGGAACGATATATGCTTAGTAAATCCATTGACACTCGTGATGTGTGATATGTTGCACTTGTTCAAAGGTCGTGTCTTCATTTCTGTAATTCTTAATTGCCGTGAAAAAAATTTAACCCTTAACCCGAAACATACTTGTATTGCTAATGCGAAACATAAATGGTCTATTGGACCAGTATAGGCAAAAATTTAAATAAACCAAAAACAAATGTAGCATTTGCAGAGAAATATGTAGTAATAAATATGAAGTAAAATATTAAAGGGTTTATTAGGTATAAACGAGCAAAAAAAAAACTTATTCGTACATAATACTTACATAAAACAAAATGTGTAATATAGAAAACAACATTATTAGGCCTAATTAAGTAAACAAACATATATATTTCTAGATAAAACAAAAAATATACTACAGCTACCTAATTTTAAAGACATGTAACGCAAACCTTTCTACTACACTCCAAACAAATAGCATTTGAGCAACGCACACATTTATAATTTGTCTTCCTCATTTTTGATGATGGACAAATGCTACACAATTTTCTTTTGGAAAGCTTATCATCTGGAACATTGTCGCCGATATTCTCGACAGGCACTTTGGGATTTATTCCCAAAAAAAATCTCTATCTGCTTTCTAAGGTCTCGGGGAAGATTTGTTTCAAGTCTTTGCCTTAGATGAGGCTAAATTAGTTCAAAGGCCAAATCTTTTACAAATTTAAAACGTGTAAATAATTTATTATCTTTGTAACAAAGATAAAGGATGTAACTGTTGACTGAACTTATATTTATAAGTGTATAAAATACGGCTAAGGGCCAACGCCTTGTCCGGCGGTTTGCACTATAATTGGCACACTTTATGTTTAAAATATCAACTTGCGATTTTATACTGTTATAGTATCGAATTATTTCTGGTTTTCCTAATTCATTGTCTTTGCTGTGATGCATAGAGGGTAATAAAAGAACAGCCTTATTTTTTTTCGGTACATATGATATCAAGGTTATGTCATTGGAGAAACCATAGAGTGTTGTACCAATTTCCCTACTTTTATTAGCCTGGAATTCCAAAGGAACTTCTCGCTTATTTTTTTTACTGTACCCACATACGTCAGGTGGCATTTTTGCAACTCTGTGACTAACTCTATTGAAGAAAAATAGTTGTTAGCAGTAATATTTCGGTTAGAGCTCTCTATTAGTTTGGATAGTCTAATGACATATTAAGCAGGCTTGGAAAGCTTCAGTTCTTCTTCTGAAAGTCCAACACCATCCGAATCTTTCCCTGAGTATATATATCCATTATAGAAATACGAGTTCTTAGCATATGTCATGCACATTACTTGTATGCCGTATTTCGCAGGTTTACTGGGCATGTAAATTCGAAAACCACAGTGACCTCTAAATGGAAGTAGCATCTCATCCACAATTACACAATCTGACAACGTGTATAGCCTCTGGCAATTAGTCACGAAATTATTACAAATATTTGAAACAGCCGCTGTTTTATCAGTTTTCTTCCACTCTTCGCGATCCATGCTATTGTCAAATCTAAGACACGATAAAAGTATTTCAAATCTTTTCAAAGACATCGTCATTCTGAATATTGGCCGACCCAAAATATTTTTAGAAAACAGTTGAAGCATTTCTTCATGAGATGATTGTATAATTGAAGATAGCATAAAAAGCCCAAGCAAAGCCTTCGACTCAACTATATTTGTGCTTCTTTAGTTTGATGTATTAGACGAATCGGATAACTTTTCTCTTATAACTCGGATAATAATCGATATATTCGGATAACTATTATAAACATTATAATAATTTTTTGGTTTGTCCATGTTACAATTTGTTCCAACATTTCATCAGTAATCAACAACTTCCAAATATCTGATTTAGAAGGGCTATTTCCCAGAGTCCTGCTTACCGCTGTTAGCTGGATGTTCACATCCCCTTATACTTGTAAAAAGTCGGTTCTGGATTGTAAATCATTCGACGGTTCATCTAATTCCAAAACTTCGCGGTCTGAGTTCGAGTCTTCGCTGCTAGAGGGTTCACTTTGCCGAATTACATAGTCGGGATCTTCATCCGAATCATCTCTCATATCCTCGTCACTCCCTTGCTCTGATAAATATAAATCTTGATCGTCGGCAAGTAGTAATCTTTGTATTTCAAAATTTGGGTCAGCCAGATTTATTTTTTTATTACGGCCAGTTCCGCTAAGTCCTGCTCTATCCATTATTACTACAAAATTAAAAATTTTTAGAGTAATTATGTTTATTATACAAAAAATATGAAATACCTTATTGTTTATCAGTACAAAATCCGTAACAAGTGACCTCCTAGACCTATCATAAAAACACTGCAATTCGAAACACCTGGCTGACTAGACCTACACGTTTTGAAAACTACTGTTACTACGACGTAAACACTAAAGCGATCGCTACGATACTGCAGAACTATACTTGTTCTACACTATTAAGAAGGTATTTAAAAGGAGAGTGCATGCGGCCTACACTGTTGCCGCCATTAACAGACTATCCTTTCGCTGTGGTCCGTTAGACCAATGCTTCGGAATAAGGGTTAATATATGCACGTAGCGATCATAGTTTACTGTTACTGCGTACTTATTCTCGTCCTCAAAAAAATAAGATGCTGTTATCCCTAACGAAGAAATTGCACATCACACGGTTACCTTCTGAATACGTTTTTCGTTTAATTTCTTCTTCTTAGGGTGCCTGTTGGCTTTATAGAAGAATGCTGAGAATATCATGGATAGCAAGGATCACGAACAAGGAAGTTCTAGAAAAAATGAAGAAGGAACCAGAGATTGTGTTTACGATCAAACGCATAAAATTGCAATATCTGGGACACGTTATGAGAAATCAGCACCGTTACTCCCTGCTGAAGTCTATATTGCAAGGTAAAGTCAAAGGTAAGCGAGGACCCGGTAGAAGGAGAAGATCATGGCTGCGGAATTTAAGAACATGTTTTAAGAAAACCTCAACGAAGCTGTTTCGAGCCGCAGCGAGCAAGGTCATGATTGCCAATATGATTTCCAACATCCGAAACGGATAGGAACCAGAAGAAGAAGGGTGCCTGTTCGTTCTGAACGTTGGCGATCATTCTGGATATGATGACTCTGTCGGTTGCTATACGAAATAGCTGTGTTGAGGTCTTTCTATACCATGCTCTTAGGTTAGCAAGCCAGGATATTCTTCTTCGTCCTGGGTAACCTTCGTCCTTACATTTTTCGAGTTATGGCCGCGTATTATTGTCGGATCAATAGTAGAAATTTTTTTTGACATATCCACTTAAATGAACGTAAGCTTCATCACTCATCTAAAGATTATGCAGCAAGTGTTGTTTTTATTAACACGTTCCAATATTTGTTCACAAAACCCTAGTCGAGTGGGATAATCTTGAACGTTAAGTTCTTGTACAATCTGGATTTTGTATGGATGATACTGGAGATCTTTATGCAAAATTTTGCTCGTAGTGGTATAGTTTAATCCCAGATCTAAGCTTCGTTGTCGCAGGGATCTTCGAGGACTCGCGTGTAATGAGTTTTACACCGCTTCAATATTCTGACATGCGACCAGTTCTGACACTGTCACCTCTTTTCTTTGACGTTAAACCACTTCTTTTAAAGTTCCTAACCCAGGCCTAAGTAGGTTTGTTAGACGTAATTGGAGCGAAGAGCGGTAAATTATAATGTAAATAAAACGCTTGTTTTACATACACAAACCTTTTACCATTTTTGTAATAAATAATCACAGCAAATGTGCATTGTTCACCCGAACACTTCTCCATAATAGCTAAACTTTCCACTCTCTAGATTCACAAATATTCACCTATATTCAAAAAACGAAGCAAAAAAAATAGTAACAGAACAAATTTCCACGAGGAAATAGATATAGATATAACTTTAAAGAAAAAAACTCCTATTCTTCCTTTTCAAAATAACATTCTAGGATAAAAGTGTAGGATTTACAGTATCCTTAATATAATTTTTCAAATTTCGCCAGTTCCCTATTTTTTCGCAAAAATTGTTCTAAACTCTTTTCTACGCAGTTCTAGGTATATGCAATGGTTAAGGTTTAGGTTTAGCTTTAGGTATATACATTAAATGGGAAGAAGAAATTAATTAACTTTAAAATAGTGTTTAGTAGAAAGCTCTAGGACTTATTTTAAGCAAAATACGGTTCTTTAAAGTTTTCTACTTTTTACGATTTTTGCTATTTACGGCAAAATGCAAAATTTGTTAAAATTTTTACCGTCGAGTTTTACCAATAAAATCGCCGGTCGCTTCAAGAGTTGTTTCTGAGATTTTTTTCTATGGCGTACAGATTCTTGGTAAATCGATGTTTTCAGTTTCCCATCCCCCTACGAGGGACCGAGTGATAAACTTTTTGCATGTCTTTTGGCGTCTCGAATTAACATTCTCAGCAAAATTCAGCTAGTTCGTATGGTTTTTATTGGTTCAGAGATATTTTCGTCTCTAATGACTAGGACTGGAATATTATTTCCTTGTAGATTCATGTTGCAATAAAATCGTTGCAAGCATCACAATTTGACGAACCAAATCTTGGTTACCATTAGTCCCAGAATATTATAAAATTAAACTATTTTAAAGTAGAGAAAATAATATTTTTTTTTTATTTTGTAATACACTTACCTAAATATACAAGAAAAACAGTTATAATGAGAAATTAAAAAAATTTCCTTAAAACTTTCGTTATAAAAAATCGTTAAAAGTAGAAAACTTTGAAGGACCGTATCTGGGTTAAAAACTAATTTTAAAACCATTTGATATAGACAGTTTTTAAGGTAATTGATTTTTCATTTAATTAAATGTACGACTACATATACTTAAAACTGGATAGAAAAAAGTAATAGACAATGTTTGCGAAAAAATGGGGAAAATTTCCAAACAAAGTTTAAGCAAACTTAAAAATTTTATCTGGGATATACTGTATATTCCAAATAGTTTTACCAAACGTCATTTTAAAGAGAAATGTTTTTTTTAGAAGTTTTTTTCTGTAAAGCCATACCTCTACTAATTTCCTAATTTTTCGCAAAAATTGTTCCATATGTCTTTTCTATGAAATTTTAGGTATATCTAATGGTTTAGATCCAGGTTTATTTTTAGGTATATCCAATAAATAGGAAGAAAAAATAATTACCTTTAAAATAGTCTATAGTAGAAGGCTATATGACTAATTTTAAGCAAAATACGGTTCTTTAAAGTTTTCTACTTTTAACGATTTTTGTTATTTATGACAAAATGCAAGAATTGGTTACGAAAGTTGCACTCTTTCGCTTTAAAAGCCATTTTAATTATTGTAGATAGGACACTTTGATCAAAAACTTTTGAAGTTTTAATGTCGAGTTGATACAAATTTTATTTAAAAAATTTATTTATCACGCGTGAAATATTTAAAATCACCGGTCGCTTTAGCCGTTGTTGTTGAGAAAACAGTTTATTTTATAGAAAAAGTGCTCACAAATATTTTTGTTAAACACTGCTTTGCTACATTTTTTGTTTAATTTTTTTCTATGGCGTCCAGAGTCTTGGTAAATCGAAGTTTTCAGTTTTCCACCCCCCCCCCATGAGCGACGGTAATGCGACGGTAATAGGGAGGAGTAAGAGTAATAAAAAATGGTTGATAAAAATTTTGGTTGATGGTAAAAAAAGTTGATGGTTGATAATTTTGTACTATAATGTTTTAGACTTACTTCGTCAAATTAGGCTATCCAACAATATAATATATATATATATATATATATATATATATATATATATATATATATATATATAGAATGTCATAACCATTAAAAGATACATTGACACAACACGCACAAGGACAAACAGTTTAAAAATTATTGAAAACGACGAAGCTACATATTGGGTGGCATCAGGAGAGAGAATGGCTCCTGGTCTTAAACGAAATGTTAAAGTGACATCAGACATATGACAACTTGGATGGGCAGTCACAATCATAGTGATGTGATCTGCACATTTTAAAATTCTATGAAACCGAGCATTGACCAAAGGTTCAACTGACACTACTATAGGAAATCAACTGATGAAATATGAAATTATATATAATTATATATACGGAATTCGGATTATTAACAGTTTATAGTCTGTTCCGTAATCAGCCGTTGGATTTGTCTTTGACGTCATTTGATCTATATGAAATTATACAGATTACTTTATGTAGATTGCATAATCCAGATGTCACACTCAAACCTGTCAGTAATAATTAGGGTATTAGTTTTGGGGCAACTGAAGTGGACGTAAAGTATGAACGCAAGAAACAAACTAAACAATCTATTAGATAGTGGGTGGTTAACTACAATAAAAAGGTCTACCCAACACTATCAATATTGTAAAAAAGAAAATATCGAACAATGAAAATGAAATGCTAAGAATTAAAAATCAAAATAAAAAGCAGAGTTTATAAATGGGGTATAATCCCAATAGTTCAGTTAAACCCACAGTCAATGGGAGAACCATAAAATTAAAACATCAAAGCATTACTCAAGACCAAGTGACCAACAGTGGGAGATATTGAAATATACAACTGTGGAGATAGTATATCTAAATTACAAAGAGATATGGATAGTGTAATTAACGCCAACTATTGATCAATTGATCCTGAACAAGCTAGTTTTGCAAATTATTGAAGAATAAGATAGTTATATTAATCAAAATATGAAATTAGTAAGTTCTTAATGGGTATATTCAGTGCAGGAAGTCTAAACAATCGAGCTGGGTCCCCTACGAGGTGAAGCTGCAATAAAGTTTTTACAAATAGGTTTAAATTTAGTACAATTTAAATTGTCTTAATACTCAAATTAATTTAAAGTGTACTGAATTTAAATCTATTTTTAAAAACTTTATTGGAGCTTCACCTCGTAGGGGACCCAGTTCGAATGTTTAGACTTCCTGCACTGATTATACCCATTAAGAATTTATTAATTTCATATTTTAAATAATATTACTATTTTATTATCCAATAATTTGCAAAACTAGCTTATTCAGGATCAATTGATTTATATTTAGCGTTGATTACACTCTCCATATCTCTTCGTAATTTAACTGAACTATTGGGATTATAATCCATTTATACCCTCTGCTTTCTACTTTGATTTTTAATTCTCAGCATTTTATTTTCATAGTTCGATTTCTTCTTTTTTAGAGTATTGATAGTGCTTGGTAGACCTTTTTATTGTAGTCAACCACCCACTAACTAATAGATTGTTTAGTCTATTTTTTGCATTCATACTTTAGTTCCACTTCAGTTGGCCCCAAATTAACAATCTAATTATTATCGAGAGATTTGAGTGTGAGATCTGGAATATGCAATCTACATAAAGTAATCTGTATAATTTCATATAGATCAAATGACGTCAAAGACAAAACCAACGGCTGATTACGGAACAGACCATAAACTGTTATAATCCGAATTCCGTATCAAATTTCGTAAAAAAACCGAAACAAATAAAACAATTAAATATACACCTGAAGAGCCTGGAAAATACAAAGAAACGCTAAGACATAGTAACACACCAAACATTACTGGCGATCTCAATCAAACATGGGAACATACAAGGACGTGGATTATAGACGCAATAAATATTACAAACCCCAAAGAAACCCCAAGGAAAGAAAAACACTGGATGACTGATGAGACACTAAACCTAGTAGAAGAACGAAGAAAAATTAAAAACAATACTTCAAATCGAACAGAAACTGAAAACAAGATAGTAAATGTAAATAGACGCATTAAATCATCAAGTACAAGAGACAAAAATAATCATATTAAAAAAATATGCAAACAACTACAAGAACACGATGACCATCAAGAATCTAGAGAACTGTTTGCCAAAGTAAAATACTTAACTAAAGAGTTCAAACCACAAACGCAGTTAATTAAAGATAACTTGAGAACGATCATTACCAATCCAGAGGGCATGCATTAACAATCCAAAGACGTGAATCCAGAAGAAATAAATGACGAAAAGGAACCACATATTTTAAAATCGGAAATAGAAACCGCATTAAAAAAATTAAAAACTGGAAAATTTCAAGGAGAAGACGGAATCACGGCGGGAGCACTTAAAGAAATGGTAGACATAGGAATTGAAGTAATGTTCAAACTGTGTAATAAAATCTGGAACACGGGACAATGGCCAGATGATTGTTGTAAGCTCACTTTCATACCCATTTATAAGAAAGGCTCACCAACTGACTGTAATAACTACCGCACTATAGCCCTGATCTCCCACGGAAGTAAAGTTCTGCTAACTATAATTAACGAGAAATTAAAATCAATACTTCTACCACAGATCCCACAAGAACAATATGGATTTGTCCCTGGAAGGGGCACACGAGAACAAATTCTCAATCTCAGACAAATTATAGAAAAATCTAGAGAATTTAATCTAGAAACATATTTCTGCTTCGTCGACTACTCGAAAGCGTTCGATAATGTAAAGTGGCATAAAATGTGGGGAATACTGAGAGAAATGAGTACCTCGAACATCTAATATACCTACTGAAACAACTGTATATCAACAACACAGCAAACGTAAGAATCAACAACATATTCTTCTTCTTCTGCTAGTGCCTATCCTCTATGGATGTCGGCTACTACAATGGCCCATCGTATTTTATTATCAGCTATTCGAAATAGGTCTGTGGTGGTCATATCTGTCCACTGTCTTAAATTCTTAAGCCAAGATATTCGGCGGCGTCCTGGTCCTGTATTTCCTTCTATTTTGCCTTCTAATATAAATAGTAGTATTCTGTATTTATTTTCATTTCTCACTATATGTCCGAAGTATGCTAACTTTTTTTTTTAATGGATTTCAACATATACTCCCATAATTTTAAACTAAAAGCCGGTGTTCGTCAAGGATGTATTATCTCTCCCACGTTATTCAATATATATAACGAACACATCATTATCACAAACAATGGTGGATGCGAGGAAGAGATACGTCGACGCCTTACAATGGCCAGGTTAACAACGGTCAAACTTCCTAAAATCTGGAAAGATACAGACATAACCAGGAACATGAAACTGCGCCTAGTACGGACGCTTATCTTTTCTATCGCTACCTATGCGTCAGAAACCTGGACCCTTAAAAATTCCGACTGACGACGTATAATGACCTTTGAAATGTGGGTATATCGTAGAATAATGCGCATACCCTGGACAGCACATCGCACAAATGTCTCAATATTGACAGAACTCGACATCAATACTAGGCTTACCACAATCATCAACCAAAATATATTGAAGTACTTTGGACACATTACCAGACGAATGAAAAGCATGGAGAGGTTGGTAATTAAAGGCAAGGTAGATGGTAAAAGAACCCGAGGAAGATCGCCACTCCAATGGTCAGACCAAATAAAGTACGCTACCGGTTACTCTCTGTCTGAGGCAGCACACCGCGCCAAGGAGAGAGAAAAATGGATAGCAACCATTCGTCAAATACCATAACGTTACCACATCCTTACGAAAGATACATGATACAGGAGGAGGAGTGTTTGGCACATTGAATTAATAAAGTAGTAGAGCAAATAAGGTTCGAGTTTTCAGTAGAGTAAATTAATTCATTACATAATCGAATACAGGCAAAGATAAATGGAAAACTAACACAGTGTATACCAGTATAAAAAGCGAAGTCAGACAGGGTGACTCGTTAAGCCCACTTCTTATTAATATAATAATGGATGAAATAATACAAGCAGTACGTGAAAGTCATGGTTACAGAATGGAGAACAAAGAAATCAAAATATTATGCTATGCAGACGACGCCGCATTAATCGTCGAGACAGAAGACGAGCTCCAAAGATTAACACACATCTTCAATACAACAGCCAAGAAATACAATATGATAATATCAGCAGAAAAAACCAAATATTATCGAAGAAGAGCTCAAAAAATTGAAGCTTATTGCAGTGTCTTAAATAACATTTTTAAAAGTTGGCATGCCTGAATCGGAATACAATCATATATTAAGCTTTAGGCATCAAGTATTTGTTGCTCCAATAACTAATAATCATATCCCAAATTCACTTCTAATATCTCATGACAATACCCCCTACAGAATTTATCTTTCCTTAGATGGCCTAAATTGCTCTAAATGTAATACCACAGGACACAAAGATGAAAACTGCACTATCGAACCAATTAATATACAAAATATTGACCAAATATCTCAATCTATAAATGTTAATATTTCTGAAGCAGAAAATTATCCAATAAATAAAATATCCCTTACATCAGAAACCCCAACAGCTCATCAATTCAGTACTCCTGCTACTTCTTCAACCAGACCACTACCAAATACCTCTTCCAACTTACAAAATCTACCCGAATCACTATCTAACAATCCCAACATAATATCACATACTTCTATAAAAAGACAAATGTCAACATCTCCTGAAATAATAGAGTCAGAAAACCAAAAAATAATAATTCCTGTTCCAAAGAAATCTGCACCTAAAATGATTAAAAAAGCTTTGAACATCGAAACCTCAGTGAAACCTATAGAAGCTATTTTATCGTCAGCTACTACTTACATACTAAAATACACAGAACTATGTGACTATATTACGAATGCTATAGGTTCAAAGTTTCCTGAAAACGTAGCAAAGGATTATACAAATGACCTTTGTATAATCGTTTTGATGAGAAGGACTTAGCGATGAATTGCAAATGGTACACACAAACACAAACGACCGACGTCTTAAAAACAACATTTCAAGGATCTTATAAAAGATACATGGAACAGACAACTCTTCTATTACTGAGAAAGCAAACGACGGCAACTCTATCCAAATAACTAAATTCATAGTTCAATGGAATTTAAATGACTTTTATAGCCATATCGAAAACTTTAAAATTCTTACCTTTAGTAATATGTTTACAAGAAACATGACTTTCTAATAATAATGTAAAATTAAAAAACTATAAATAATACATCAAAAATAGACCAGTGCAGCAAATAGCTAGCGGTGGTGTTGGCATCTTTGTGAAATCTACGGTCGAGTCCAAAGAAATTCCGTTAGATACAAATCTGGAAGCTGTGGCAGTCTCAATAGTTCATCATTTCAAAATTAACATTTTTACAGTGTATATTTATCACATCCGGAAGAATCCATACTCCTAGAACTACAAAAAGTGATAGAAGAAATTACATCTCCTAAATGAATTCTTGCTGACACAAATTGTCATAACAAATCTGGGGGATCTGCGAAAACTGACAAAAATGGCAAAACTCTATAAGAAATAATTAACAACCTCAAACTGATGCTATTAAACATAGGAATGCCCACCCGTTTGAACTTATACAATGGCACGTTTTCAACCATCGATTGGAATCATTGAATTAAAGGATCATACCTTTCTCGCAAGTTTAGTATCGGAAAAATTACTAGAACAATACACAAATTACAACATCAAGACAGTACCATTTTAGGAACAAGTTAAACGACTACCGTTTTATATCAATCAAATCCCCTTGTCACCCATAAAAATATTCACACCTTCCTGAACAGTTTCTTTACCAATAGTAGACCTCTTCTTACTTAATCATGATAAGCATTTACATATTTCTGCTGAGATCAGACTTCAGTATTTTGCAAATTTACTCAAATATTCCACTTATAAATTGTTCTTCACTGATGCCTCCAAAGATGCAACGGAGTAGCAGCTGTTACTGTATCAGAAAACGTAATTTCTGCCACTAGATTAACTGACGGCTGTAGTATTTATACCGCAGAGCTCCAAGCAATATTTGACGGACTGAATCATTGTAAATCCACAAATGAAAAACAAATACTAATATTATCAGATTCATTAATACTAACATCAGATAAATCAGATGAATCACTAAAACTTTATTCAAGACTCGTGTAAATAAAATGTGGCAAGAAATATGGGATCAAACAAACACAAATCATAAAAGCATCAAACCAGACGTATCATCAAAAAATCGTCCTATAAAACCAAAACTAAAAGACCAGGTAATTATCAGCAGACTCCGGCTTGGACATACACGACTTACGCATGGCTACACAATCTCCAAAGAACCACTACCAATGTGCCAAAGATGTCAAACACCTTTCACAGTCAAGCATATAATAATAGAATATCCAGAGTACACCTCAGCCAAGGTGATATTTAAGATACCCAACAGCCTGAAAGAAGCACTGGTTACAAAATTCAATGAAGTTCTGTCTTTTTTAAATTACTGTAAAGTCTATAATAAATTATTATTTAATTTTTGTTACATGTACATTGTACCATATTGTTGTAAGTCGTGACTTTAAAAAAGTATCTTATTTTCTCTATTTGTATCAGAAACCTACCGCTAATATCCCTAGTGGTTGATGCGGATAAATAAAATAAGTAAAAAAAAGTAACACCAGTTTTTTGGTTTTTTTTTTATTCAAAGAAATAAATAATTAAATTAAATAAAATACATAAGTTGTTTGTAGTTTATTATCCCATGAAACGAACACGAAAAACCACTTGAAAAATAGAAAAATCACTGGTCGCTATTTTTTAACTGAAATCTAGGCGAAGTCAATAGAAAAGGCGTAATATCCCGTGGTTGTAGAAACTTTTACTGCATCGTGTCATTAAAGCAAAAACTTGCTCTTTCAAATGAGATTTTTTAAATTAAAAAATGTTTATAAACAACAAAGTTATTGCAAATTAAACCCGAAAGTAAGCTAGTTTTTAAATTGTTTATAATAATTATTAAAATAAATAAAAACATTTAAAACACATTTCATAACGTCAATTTTATGTAGTTCCTACATTTTCGAAAGATGGGCACAATCGGTTAAGTGGTTTTTAAACAATGATATTTGTTTATCCCATTTGAGAGAACAAAGGTCATTTTTAAATGGCTGTACAGGTGCTTTGTCAATACAGTAAAACCTCGATATAACGGACCTCTATTTAACGAACTTCGGATATAACGGACAAAAAATACTGTTAATATTACACATGCGTCTAATATATGTAATCAATATGGCATAATAAAGTAAACTTTCGGACATAAAAAAACAAAAACAAAATAAATAAATTTGCATTCATGTGTGATGTAGGAGAGCATAGCAATCTTGGAAAACGAATGAAATTGGCTCGTGAAACTTCACTGGAAGAAGCAATCTTAAAATGGTATGGCCAACAACGTTCTAGTGGGATCCTGGTCCGAGCAGTCGAATTGAAATTTGCTGCAATTAAATTAGCAAATCATATGGACATACCAGAGCAAGTGATGGATGGCTCTGGCGCTTTCGTAAAAGGCACAGAATCATGAATAAAAAAATTTACGACGAAGCTTCAACTGCACCTAAAGAAGAAACATAACCTTTTAGGCAAAAATTAGGAGCAAATATAGCAAGTAAGTAACGAAATGCTATTAGAATCTTAGATTTACAGTGTTGACAAAACTGGTTTGTTATGGCGTACTTTGCCTGAAAGCGCACAAGCCTCCAAATATGAAAAATCGGATTCTGGAAGAAAAATCAGCCTGGACAAGATCTTGGCACTGCTTTGTGCTAACGCTGATGGATCGCATAGATTGATACCTGTAGTGGTAGGCAAATCTCGTAAACCTAGAGTTTTAAAAGACATAATGCATCTTATGCCCCTTTCATATTATAGTTCTAAGAAGACATGGTTCACCTCAGATATTTTCAAAAATTGGTTTTTCAAAGAAATTGTACCTTTAGTGAGAAAATTTCAAGAGGAGAAATTGGGAATACCGTCAGAAGAGGTGAAATGTTTATTGCTTTTAGACAACGCTCCTGCTCACGCCTCTGAAAATATTCTACGTTCAGAAGATGGAAACTTCAGGTGTATATTTTTGCCAAAAAATACATCGCTTATTTAACCCATGGATCAGGGAATAATTTTGGCAGCCAAACGAATATACCGCAGAAAGTTAATAGACGAAGTAATGGTTGTATTGTACGATGGAGATAATGCAGAAATTACAAGAGCGCAACGTACCCTGCAAAACTTAAGGTCTTACAATTTAAAATCAACAATTTTTAATTTTGCTGCAGCACGGGAGGAGGTGAAAGAGCAAACATTAAAAAATGGTTGGAAGAATTTGTTCCAACTAATCTCTTCGATCTAACAACATTTATTGATTATTAAATTAAACTGTATTTAGGGAGTTGATCATAGAAAAACAGCAAACATGGAAAGAGCAAACGAAACTTGTTCAAAACGGGATTACCGACAGCAAGCGCGTCGATATCCACATTAACGTCACTTCACGACGAGTGTCCGAAGACAATTACTTAAATAGAATTTTGTTCGTATTTTGTATTTTTTATATATCTAATTACAGTATACATATCTATTTTCAAAAAAAAGTATTTTGAATTATTTTAACCATATTTTTATATAACGGACTTTTGGCTTTAACGGACACCCCCTCCCCCCAAGTAGACCGTTATATCGAGGTTTTACTGTACATAGAGAATGTTTTTTTCTGTGCTTTTCTTTATAATGTCTCAATTTTTTATGTATTTTAAAAACTATAATAATTTTTAATTGTTTACTTACAAATAATTGATGCAGAATGAAAAACCATTACCATTATATTGACAATATCCCTAACTTATGCCGAGCAGTATATTTCGTCTAAATTTTTAAAATAATTCTCTTGCGTAAAACAGAACTTTCTTTGCAAAGCATTTTTTTGTTATCATCTTGCTTAAATTTGAAACCTATTGATGTAAGACTTGTCATAAACTTGTTTTGCCATTGACATCAAATTTGCTCTCTCGGAATTTATTGTATTTAAATTAATAAAATTATATCTAAAGTCACATGTTGCATATTTGCACTCATTTGATATATGGTATTACAAACTTCAACTTTTTAACTTTCAACTTAAGGCAGATTTTTATAAAATAAAAATATACCTAATATGTTAACAATTTAATTCAATTCAAAATGTATACATTCAACTCAAAAAAAAACAAATTTTACGGGCTTTGTTGTGCGTTAATAGTTCAGGAAATGAAGCTTGAAAAAAGTTAAAACCTCGCACTTAAATTTTTTCGTCCTGCATGGATTGAGTTGAAATTTTAACAGAAGGTAGGTGACAGCCCAAGGATCAAAATCTATATCGAACCGAAGTGCGCTGAATGGTTTTAGGGGTAGAAACTACCCCTAATTTTCAAAAATTATAAAATAACATATTTAACCTGAATATGGGTAAGATTTGGTTTGAATTAGTTAAATAATGAATATTTTATACTTTTGAATAGAGTTTCATCATATTTCAACCCTTGTTAGAGATTAATTATAAAAAAATTACTAATTAAAAAAAAAAAATTTGGATTTAAGCTCAACTCACCCTCTGCTTTATAGTTTATATCATGCCGATGAACCCTGATTGTTCTTAGGGGTGAAAACTACCACTAATTTTCAAAAATTGTAAAATAACATTACAAATCTTAAGATGAGTGAAATTTGGTTTGGATTAGTTAAATAGTGATTTTTTTATACTTAAAAATACAATTTCATAAATTTTCGACCTTTAAAAATCAATTGTTATTTGTAGTATAGGTGAAAACAATTTTTTGCCAAAATTTTGCAACTTTTCAACTTTTGAAATTCACCCTTTACAACATTGCAGTTTTTATAAACTAATTTAATAAATATAAATTGAAAAAAGTAGAATTAAATACAAAAAAATTTATCAACATAAAAAGGCACCGTATATTCTTATACATTTACATAAATAGTTGAAAATATTTAGATTTATAAGTAAAACAATTATAATATTAATTTTATTCGTCATTATTTACATCTTCATCGTGATCTATGTCATCCTCATCTTCTTCAATTATTGGTGGACTATTATTGCACCCTTCACCTGAGCACCCAGAACAAGTAGAGTTACAGTATAAACCAACTTTTCTGCACCCACATAAAACGCCGCATCCCTTTTTGCCAAGCCACTGTTGAATTTGGTAATAGCATCTTTTTGAATGCTCATCTAAGGCAAAAAAAATTAATTGGTTTTTTTAACGTATTTCCTTCATTTTTAACGATGGAGTGTTTCTTTAAAAACGATTTTGTAGAGGTTTTTAAGAGCTACAAGGATCTGTGAATTAAATCTTTTTGGAACCCTTGGTTTTTAAATGAGGTGAGTTTAAAGGGCTCGAAAAAGATGGTGCTTGATCGTAAATCGATGCTTTAAACGGCTATATCTCGCCAAATATTCATTGTACAACAAATCTAAATAAAGGAAAATTTTAGTCATTAAAAAAGCTACAATTTAGTACATTTTTATTTTTTTCATATATACTTTTTCTAAAACTAAGCATTTTAAATGGGTCAGCTTCTTGGACATATTAACGATACATGTACAAAGAGAATTGTTGAAGGGTGCAGATCGATTTTAATTATGGGCGTAGTAAGGGGGTTGTTTTCATCGATTTTTTCATAAAAAAATGAGGTATTGACCTTATTTTTATCATAACTCACTCAATTTTTAAGCTAGAGTCTTTTTTATGGTAGGTCTATTTATGATCTTTAAAAAAGGTTCTATGAGTTTTCTTCCAAAAATGCATCATTTTCCCTATATTTAACTTTGAATCTTTCAAATTTGGCATTTGAAGAAAACCGCTGAACATTGATAGGTCGTATTTCGGTTCCTATTATATCGCAAAAACATTTTAAAACATGAATTGTATTTGTATTTTTAAAAGCTACAAATTTGTTCTCTACAATTTTTTTGATAAAATGCACCATTTTTGAGTTATTCGCGAAAAATCAATTAAAAACGTCGATTTTTTCGTCTAAAAGTTGTTACTTTAAATCGCGAATATCAGTTTTACAAAAAAAATGTATAAAACATTTTTTGTTAAGAATCACTTTTTTAATCAAAACCTGTGGTTAAAACGTAAAAAAATGCCGAGATGGGCTATTACCTACCTTCTGTTAAAATTTCAAGTCAATCCATGCAGTACGAAAAAATTGCGAGGTGAAATGCTTCATTTCCTGGATATTTTTATAGTCTTCTGTTTTTCATAAGCAACTTGACGATAATTAACATTTTTCGTGTTAGGTGATAGCAATTTATTAGGTATGAAATTTAAATCTATTTTATTATTCAACACTTAAAGCACCAACCTAAATATTGCTTTTTAGTTGGCAGGTAAATCATTGCTTATATACTTAATTTGAAATCCATGTAAGTTCACCGACTAGGACTAGACCATACTATATTTTTTAACAACAATAGTTAGAAATATTCTATATTTTTTTTTATTTTTTATTTTATTTTTGACGCTTGTATTTCTAACTTGTATCATGTTCTTAAAAATTTTTCTCGCGATTTCAGATTTAGAAATTTTTTTTTTTTTTTTTTATTTCAACTTTAACGTGCTCGGCTACTATGGCCACTTACACAGGTACTATAACATGAATTTTCATTACACAAACATTAAGTGTTACATTAAGAATATGTTACAATAATACGGAATGATAATAATATGTTATACAATGTCTAAATTAAAATCTAATTATATTTTTTGATATAAGTGTTCATCTCTAAGGAATTGTAGCACAGCTTTTATTTGGTCAGGGTTGTTTAGGATATCTCGTACTTCACTTTTGAGTTTGTATTGTAATCTTCTGGCCAAATGTTGATGGCATTCAGTGAGAATATGTTTGATTGTCAAATATGATTGGCAGATTTGACAGGAGGGACGGATGCTAGAGGACATTAGGTAGCCGTGTGTGAGTTTTGAATGTCCTATCCGAAGTCGTCTTATCACAATGAGATCTCGTCTTGAGAGGGCTGAATAGTCAAATGTAGGCTGACTGGTTATTGACGGTTGTATTTCGTGTAAGATCGAACGGTTAGAGTTCCAATGCTGCTGTCAAAAGAGTCTGGTTCTTCTTTTAATATATGATTTTAGGTCCTTACAAATTTGAATTTTATCGGTGATTTCAGGTGATGCTGTAGCAAGTTTAGCATAGTGATCTGCAGTTTCATTGCCTTCTATACCAATATGAGATGGCAGCTAGATTATGGTAACTGTTATGTTTTGGGACAAGATACTTTGGTAAGAGTCTAGGATCTTTTGGACGATTGGATGATCAGTAAATATATTTTTGATAGAATAGATTGATGCTAAAGAGTCTGTGCATATGGCCACCTGCTTATTAGGTGGAGATATATGTTAAAAGCTTGCAATATACTAAATAATTCGCCAGTATGAATGCTGCTACTGGCTGGTATAAGTGATGACTTAATTAGTGAATGAGAGGTTGTAACAGAGCAGCCTACTCCTGTGTCATTTTTTGAGGCATCCGTGTATAATATTAGGTCGTATTTATTTGTATCTATAATGTCTTTAAATGCATTTATAATGATCTCTTTCGGATGTTTATTTTTATCGAAGTTGGTGAGCGAGGTGTTAAATTTGGGCGTGGACATGATCCAAGGAGGAGATGGAGGGAGATAAAGAGGAAAGGTATGTGTAAGAGAGATATCATTAAGTGTCTGTGCTAAAATTAGTGAAATAGGTTTTATTGGTGGTAAGAAATTGGTATTGTGTAAATTATACGTGGACATTACAAATAAGGGATGCACTGGATTAGAGGGGTTAGCTGATACCGATGCTACATAAGAGAGTAGCAGTTGTTTTCGTCTTATACAAAGAGGAGGTTCATTAGCTTCGCAATAAAGATTATCTACAGGACTAGATCGAAAAGCGCCAATACAAAGACGAAGGGCTGTGTTGTGAATTGAGTTTAGAAGGTTAATATATGTTTTGGAGGCGGATATATATACATATATGACAACCATAATCTAGCTTGGAGCGTATTAGTGATCTGTATATTTTAAGAAGTGAGTTTTCGTCAGATCCCCAATAATGATGTGATAGAGTTTTTATTATGTTTAGTCTTATGCTCGTTTCTCTTTTTATTGCAAATATATGTTGCTTCCAAGTTAGTCGTGAGTCAAACGTTAATCCGAGAATTTTGCATTGTTTAACAACAGGAAGAGGGACATTGTTGATCAAAATAAGTGGAGATGGAGAAGGGGGACGTCTACTAAAGTTTATAATTTTAGATTTTACATTGGATAAAGATAACCCCATGTCACTAGTTTTTTTTTAAAGTGTATCAACAGCAGTTTGAATAAGCTTCGAGGTGGTAGAAGAGTTTTGTCCATGGCAGTAAATTACTAGGTCATCAGCATAAATGATATGTTTAATAGGGGAAATGAGGTGAGAGCATAAATCACTTATTGCTAGATTAAAAAGTGTAGGACTTAGTACCGATCCCTGAGGTACGCCATCAGTTTGAGTATAAGTAGAAGATAAAATACCGTTGACAGAGACTCTGAACGATCTAGAAGATAGAAAATTTCGTATGAAGTTAAATATATTACCATTAATATTAAGAAGGATAAGTTTGTTTAATATATATTGCCTACTTATAGTGTCAAAAGCACCTTCAATATCAAATATGGCAGCTACGACTTCTTGTCTTTTGTTTAAGGCCTCTGATATATGAGTTTGGAGGATTACAAGGTTGTCTTGGGTTGAACGGTTCTGACGAAATCCTGACTGTTCACTAGCAAATATCTTATGTTTATCAATGAACCATAGGAGTCTTTTATTAATCATTTTTTCGAATATTTTGCACATCGTACAAGTTAGTGATATAGGTCTATAAGAGTTGGCCAAGGAACGTTCTTGGTTAGGCTTTTTAATAGGTTATACGATAGAGGTTTGCCATTGATTGGGAAATTGGTTAGATGACCAGATTAAATTATACATCTCAAGTATTTTGAGTAGGCTACAGTTTGAGAGCTTTTTGATTAATATGTAAGGAATGTCGTCAGGACCAGCGGCATTGTTTTTACAAGTTTGAATAACTGATACTAGTTCTTCAAAAAGAAAGGGAGAATTAAGATGTGTGATGTCCATTATTGTTTCGGGTGAGGAACAGGGTGGGGCGTTAGGTAATGGTTTTCGTAAGGAGGCATCTATTTTACTTTTGAATTTAGTGTCGAAGTGGGTTGCTAGGGTTTCACCGATTTCTTGATTGTCAGTGATTGTAGTGTTATTTACAGCAATACTAGAGATTTTGAGGTTGGTGTTGTTTCCTTGGATTTGCCTAATCTTTTTCCAGAGGTCCGCCGGATTGGTGCTTGAATTAATAGAGGATACATATTCTCTCCAAGATGATTTTTTACTTTGTTTTATAATAAATCGGGCTTTGGCTCTGGTTTTCTTTAGTTCAATAAGATTCTCCAGATTTTTGTTTTTACGGTAATTTTTAAGAGCTAATTTTTGTTGTTCTGTTGCAGTTTGGCAAGATGTATTCCACCAAGGTACTGCCTTTCTTTTATGGGAAATACTATTTTTGCCTATGTGCAAATTTGCAGCTTTAAGTATGGAATCTGTGATTAATAATAGATTATTGTTAATATTGTCGGATAGGGATAGAGAAGGTAAGGTGTTATCTGTTTGTGAACTATAGTCTATCCAGTCGGCATTTTTTAGCCGCCAGAAGTTTCTGGTTATAGTTTGTTCATGGTTGGAGATATCAGATGATACAAATATTGGAAAGTGGTTGCTGTCATATAGATCATCGGAAGTTTTCCAAGTTAGTGAAGTATATGTTTTTGGGTCGCTAAAACTAAGATCTATCGCCGAAAATGTGCCAGAGGAAAAGTTCAGATGCGTATTAGAGCCTGTATTTAGTAGACAGGAGCCTGTGCAATTGATAACGTTTTCTATAGTATTACCTTTGCCATTAGTATGGTTTGACCCCCACATAAAGTTATGAGCATTGAAGTCACCTACCAGAATATATGGAACGGGGAGCTGATATATAAGATTTAGAATTTCAATTTCTTTAAGGGGGTAGTTAGGAGGAATGTAAACACTGCATATCGTAAGTTTATTAGGACACCAAGTAGTTACGGCGATAGCCTCGAGTTCGGTGGTGATGAGAAGATGGGATGAATATATTTCACTTGAAATAAAAATAGATGTCCCACCACTGGCTCTGTCACAATTAGTTCTGATATAATGATATCCTTTGAACTTTTTTAGTGTAGGAAGCTTAGATATTTTTGAGTTCGTTTCTTGTAGACATATGATATCGGGTTGTTTTTTTGTCACTAGTTGTTGGATTCTTTCAATACGGGGAAAGAACCCATCGCAGTTCCATTGGATTAAATTGAAGGTGAATCTTGAGTTGAAGGGGTAAGGGGCAACTGAGATGGTTGTTCTTGCTGTTGGGAGATAAGGGTTTTGGTTTCATCATCGGTTAGGAGTTCAGATGAGACGCTGATATTATCAGAGTCATCTGGGTTTAGCTGTCTTTTGATTTTCTTTTGAAGTCTCGTAAGTCGATTTTTAAGGGATCTTTCCTTAGTTTCTGAATGGAGAGCTGTTATGTCTTGTAATAGTCCTTCAATATTTGACGTAAAAACAAAAGCTTCATTAAGTGGACTAGGATTACCATGTGTATTTTCTAGGAAAGCAAGAAACTGAGTCTCGGTCAAAGTTAGACCAGATGGATTATTTTTATAAATGGCCGCTACGGATTGTAGTGAACTAGCTGTTAGATTATGTTCCTCTGATTTTGTAGTTTTTGCTTTTTTCTTATGAGGTTTGGAGATAGTGTTTGTTTTTGTGGATAACGGAGGAAGCATTTGGTTAGACGCTGGTTCGGGTGTACTTGCTGAAGATAATAGAGAAGGAATATCAGAATTGCTGTCTGTTGATATAGCTCTTTTTTGTCCTTGTGTGGGTGGAATTGATGGGTGTATAGTTTCAGTATCTATTTCAGTGTGGGTTTCTGTGCAATTTAAAGTAGTTAGGTCTGATTGAACAGGAGTGTTTACGTCAGAAATTATATCAGTAATTTCAGATGTAGAGGGCCCTAGATGGAGTAGTTCAGTTTGAGAAAAAGTAGTTGGATTATTGGTACATGAGTCAGCGGTATGTCCGCCCTCTTTACATAAAAAACAATGCAATTTATCCGTAGAAATAAATATTCTATAAGGTGTGTTTTCGTATGTAATAACGAAGTTTCTATCTATTGAAAAGTTCTCTTTATCGGGGATAATATACGTTACTCTTCGGAAGCTCATTATGTGTGCATAACCTTCTCCGAGTGCACCACATTTCACAAATGACACAGGAGAGACCAGCTGTAATCCAATATCTTTAAGGGCTTTCTCAATTATGGAATGTGGAATTGAAGGAGATACGTTAGATATAAGAAGGCGTTTAGCTGGGGTGATAAGTCTTCTGATGGGAACTACTGTAGAGTTGATAGAGATATTTTGATGTGTTTTTAGAAGGTTATCGACAACTTTAGGCGAGGAAAGATAAATACAGATGCGGTTATTTGGAATACGTGATGCAAAGGTAATGTTTTTTGGGATAACAATGTCCCCTATAGCTTTAACATAGTCAAATAAAACAGTATTTGGTATAGCGTGCATTAAAATGGCTTGCTCCTTACGTGAGAAAGTAGGAGGTGGATGTTTGGATAAAGTAGCAGCGACATATGATTTTGTGGGGAGGACTTGTGGAGTTGTGAGGTTTTGATTTGAGTTCATTTTTGTGAGTGTTCCTGGATACCAAAAACACTTCACTTAATTTTTAGTATTGCAACAGTCGTCCTATTAGGACACTGTGGATAAAATAATAGGAATATAACAGTTACCTGTATCTGCAGTTTTCCTTTAGTTGAATATAATAATATTATAGTCCAATAATAATTGCTGTTTCCATAACACACAAAATAATTCGAATTATCACATCACAAGGTAATGTTTACTCGTTGGCTACATCAATGGGAATCTTGAATACTAATTAATTGTAATATAACTATTAAATACTGTTTAATATACACACAATTATTAAAAATTAATAGGAGAACTTTTAATTATCAAGTTTAACTTTGACAGTTATTTGACAATTTAGAAATTGAAACAATAAATTATTACAATAAAAATATTTTTAATTAAAATTATCTGGGGTTATTCTAAAAGTATGAAGTAGATAGTTTATACATTTCGGGTTTAATTATTTTAAAAATATGCAGGATTTTATAGAATAACGTATATTAACTGCATAATATCACAGTATAATTTCTCGTTTACATATTTATTTATATCCCACATAAAACTTTATTATTTGCTTTAGTTAAATAGATTGTTGTCAAATATTTCATTACAAATAAACCACATGTATAAATAAAGTTGTGTATAATGTTTCGGTTTTCTGATTGATCGCCATGTTATAAAAATAATTTAACATTAAACGATGTTATTGTGCTACGATAGAATAAAATAAATTGAATCTTCTCGTTATTTGTTCTGATCAATCTCAATTGAAACCGTCATTTTACAAAAGGCATGAGTCACATTTTTTTTTTAATATCACTTGTTGCCATTTCATTTCTTGAAACGTTTTACATATTTTCTATGAAAAGGCATATCTTTATACACATAATCGGAAAAAGAAAATTTAAGTCTGTTTAAAAATGGCACAAGTCCTGAACCTTAAATTTGAAGCTAAAACAAAGCGATAGTTTGCTCGAAATGTTTATTCGAAATATTCCATGGTTCCTTGTTATGAACAAGATGGGATCCATTTATCCTTGTCAAAATATTCTTACTTATACTTAAAGGTATGTATGATCCATATTGTTATACGGCATGGAAACATCAACGTTGAGAGTACCTTCCATTAATAAGTTGGAAGCCTTCGAAATGTGGACGTTGCGAAGAATGTTCCGCGTACCATGGACAGATAGGGTGAGAAACGAGGAAATCTTAAGAAAGGCAAATACTGAAGGAGAACTACTCAATTTGATCAAGGTACAAAAAATTGGATAGCTCGGCCATATTCTTATATTCTGAGACGAAAAAAATACACAATTACTCAACTAATCATCCAACCTTCTACAAAAAGAAACCTAAGAGAAAGTGGACATGGTTCGCACCTAACGGATCTACCAAAAATGAAATAGAATATTTTCTCTCAAACAACAACGGAATATTTGAACACGTTACAACAATAAACAATGTAACAACAGGCAAATATAAATATTAACATGAAAGAAGAGAGAAAAAGGATTTAAAAAAAAACAACGAGGATAGATGCCTTTAAATTAAAAACAAATGAAGAGCAATTCCGAGAGGTTTTAGCGGATAAGTTCGAATCTGATCCTTCACATAATCAAGATCAAATTGACGAGATTATTAAAAACATAAATAAAAACCTTCTCATAGCAGGACTACAGGTCGCAAAGAAAACAAAGACTAAAGAAGACAAAATACGCAATGAAATTAAACAGCTAATGATGAAAAGAAGACAACTACTAGCGCAAAACAAACGCTATACTCAAGAATACAGAGAACTTAATAAAACAATTAGAAAATAAAATTGAACGAGAACTTAATAGAGCGAGTCATTGAAAACAACAGAGGCTTAAAATATCCCAGTTCACCTGGGACACACACAGGGAGTTCAAATAATCATCAAAATTAAAGACGCCAACAATAAGGAAGAGAAGGACAAATATAAAATAACAAATATTGTCGAAGACTTCTATACATCCTTGTACAGCTCGCAAGGCCAGCCTAATCAAACAACCAAAGAAAACGTCAAAAGAAAAATAAAAAACGGTGGATTAGAAGTACTACCAAATATAAAGGGATTCAAAATAGAAAGAGATTTAAAAGAGCTAAAAAATAATAAAGCTCCAGAACACGACGGTATAATTGCCGAGCTCTTGAAAACAAGCAAGACAGTAACATTCCCTGTACTAACAGAGCTATTTAATAAATGTCTTCAGAATAGCAATATCCCTATAGACTGGAACGAGAGTCTAGTAATACTCTTACACAAAAAAGGGGACAAATGTGATCTACAGAATTATAGACCTATATCGTTGCTCAGTCAAGTATACAAACTATTTATGAGAATTATTAACAACCGGTTAACCTACAAAATGGATAATTACCAACCGGTTGAACAGGCTGGCTTCCGCAAAGGATATAGTACATCAGACCATCTGCTCACAATGAGAACATTGATAGAGAAGGCAAATGAATACCAACTAACCGTATTTCTACCTTCGTTGCCTATGAAAAAGCGTTTGATAGTATCGAGATGTGGGCCATAGAACAAGCTATTAATAATTGTAGAATATATTCGAGATATAGGCAACTAATACATAATATATATGAAAATGCAACTATGATAGCACAACTAGACGAAAATACAAATCCCATCCCCATTAAGAGAGGAGTGAGACAAGGAAACGTAATATCGCCAAAGCTTTTCAACCTAGCCCTAGATGACGTCTTCAAAACTACAATTTGATCAACCTATAGTATTAACGTTAATAACAACAAGTTAAACTACCTCTAATTCGCTGACGACATAGTGATTATAGCAGGGGAACTAGCAGCCAGCTCCCAATACGTCGGCCTAAAAATGAATATAAAAAAAAAATAATGACAAACACAGATGACCCCAGACGTATAACTATAAATGGCAGTGAGATAGAACAAATCCAGGAATATATCTACCTAGGCCAAATCCTGACACTTGAAAAAGAGAACCAATATGCGGAAATTACTACAAGAGCAAGACTAGCATGGGCAGGATTTGGAAAACTCAGTTGGATACTTAAGAACCGCAAAATACCCCATTACTTGAGGAGTAAAGTGTTCAACCAAGGCATCCTTCCTTTCATGACATATGGATGTCAAACCTGGACCCTAACCAAGGCAAACATGAATAAACTAGCCACAACAGAAAGAGCAATGGAAAGAGCAATGTTAGGTATACGACTGTCAGATAAAAAGAAGAACGACTTTGTAAGATCCAAAATAAAAGTAGAGGACATAGCAACAAAAATTGTCAAACT
Organism: Diabrotica undecimpunctata; assembly: GCF_040954645.1. Taxonomy (NCBI): domain Eukaryota; kingdom Metazoa; phylum Arthropoda; class Insecta; order Coleoptera; family Chrysomelidae; genus Diabrotica; species Diabrotica undecimpunctata. The sequence continues at coordinate 71,336,668 of NC_092803.1, read as the reverse complement.
TAAATGGAGCTAGTAACCAGGGGTATTAGTGCTCATTCCGTCAAGTTGTACTGAGTGAGAACATCATCATGATCAACCTGTAACCGTCCACTGCTGAACATAGGTCTCCCTCAGCTCTTTTTCTCTGTCTCTATCTTGTGCGGCTTTCATCCAGCAATTGCTGTTACGCTTCAGGTCGTCAGTCTGTCTAGTTAGTGGGCGTCCTCTGCTCCGTATTGCTTCTTGCCTTGGTCTCCACTCTAAAATACGTATTGTCCATCGGCTGTCTGATAATCTGGCGACGTTTCCTGCCCAGTTCCATTCTAACGACGCGATTTTTTCGATAACGTCTGTTGTTTTTGTTCTACGACGTATTTCTTCGTTTGGGATTCGGTCTCTCAGAGAAATACCCAGAGTAAGAACGTAGTCTATCAAAAAAGTTTTCATAGTAATATAATGTTACTTAAAGTATCCCCTAAAATGGGACGCCCTAAAACAATTTTGAGTGATCGAGTCAAAGAATTTACAACAGATGGTCTATATCTCTGTGACACAAATATTTTGATGTGTAATTATTATTGTAATACTCGTTTGGAAGGTGATAAAAAGGACACACTGCAAAAACATGTTAAATCTACTACCAACATTTAAAAAAAAATCTGTAGCATCTAGTTCGAGAACTCAGCGACAAATGTCAATTGTTAGTGGCTTTGAGAGACAGAAACGAGCAATAGAAGAAAATGATACTTTTCTGGAGGATACAGTTAGTATGTGCATGAAAAAGCCAACATTCCAGTTCATAAATTGGATCATCCAACTGCGCGTGAATATATTGCTAAATATGTGCCGGAGGCGGGTGCTCTTCCATGTGCGAACATTTTAAGGAGAAAGGTAGTGCCACGGTGTGGGCTGTCTGAAAAAGCCAATACAAAGCAACAGCTGAAAGACAAGCCCATTGTAATAGAAGCAGACGAAACCTCGAATGAACAAGGAAGATGTATTTTTGCTATTCTCTTTAGAACTATAGATTCTGTACTACATCAACAATGTTGATACTGCCAATGCATCAACGTGATCACAGGCAATTATAGATACATTAAAAGACTTTGAAATTGATTATTCACAAGTTAAAGGCATGGTATCAGATTTAGCAAGATACATGTCTGCTTGTTTTAACCTATTAAAAATTCTAGTAAGGCCATGTTTTTGTAGGAGAGTTCAAGGAGTTAAACATGTTTACAGCAAAATTCAAGTCAGGCTTTTGTCTTTCAAAAAAATGAAAAACTTCTACTTAAATTTTATTTAAAAGAAAACGCGCCTAATCTCCTAGCAAAACTTTATCCAGCATCAGTTGTAACTAGATAGAAGTATTCGTTTTCAGCATGTCGTATCTAAGTAAATATCTTAATCACATACTCAATTTTCTTGATGTGTGGGAGAATAAAAATTCCAGTAAAAAATTTCTCAAAGTCAATTACGTCGATGAAACTTTCAGACGAAAACTAGAAATATAAATGACCTTCACCACCGAATTCTGTCCAAAATTAATGAAAGTAATAGACGATTTGGAAGGAGCCTGTTATCCATTCGCCCATCGTTTATGAAACAAATTAGAGGACTTAAAATCGTCACCTGAACACCATCGTCAAGGTTATTTTGATGTAAAAACATCTCGATTGCTTACTGAAAACGTAGAAATTGATGCTACACTGAATAAATTGATGCTTTTGAAAGCAAATGACAAAACCTTTAATTAACTAACTCTCCATATAGCTTTAAAAGACACAAACGAGGCTTTCTTACACATTGGACAGTTATTTAACCTATGTATAGCTGCTTACTGTGAACCCGAGTGTACATTCGGAAAGCTTTTCTAAAATTCTTTTTTTTTAGAATAATGACACGATTGAGTACATAGATGGATATACTCACTTTCATAGATTGATCCATCAATAGATACGAAGGAACGATGATCCCAATGTGAAAGACATTTTACTTACTACACAGTGCCGTTTTCCGTCGTTTGCTAAAGAAGCAGCATTACAGAGCATCTGGAGTCCAATGAACAGCGTAGACGCAGAACGATTCTTCAACAAATATAATATTGTAGTGACAGATCGAAGAACAGCTCTTAAAGAGTCTAAATTAGAACAATGTTAGGTTTTGATTAATTCGAAATTTGGTAATTATAAAAAAAGTAAATGCGAAATTGATGTTTTTTATTAGTGAAAATTCCGTACACTTAAAAATCATCACATCAGTGTTCTGCAAATTTATTTTCAAAGCATATTCCGTACTCACCGTGCCTATTCATAATTTGTTTCAGTTCTTCTGGAGATGACGCCAATATAACAGTGCCATCAGCATAACGTAGGTTTTTGATTTTTGTTCCTCATATCTTTGCTCCCCGTTGTCATTCCTCAACATGTTCACTATATATACTAAATATCATTACTTTAAAATTAAAATTAAATATAATTAAATAGAATACTGTTACTTTTTTTTGTGTGTTTAGGGTTTAAGTAAAGTACATGTGAATTAATTTTATTTAATTCACTAAAAAAATCTCACTAAATAGCAAATATCTCATTAACAATTAAATCACTATATGCAGAAACAACACATGTCCAAAAAACGAATTTTTGAGATGTAAAAAACATTATATTGTAAACAAAAATAGATTTTCGGTAAATTTAATGGTTAAAAAATGTAAGTAGAGGTATTTTTAACACAGCACAATAATGGTTTTAGTTTACAAATAAAAGTTGTAGTTTGTGTGATACATTTTTTAAGTGGACATATGAACTTTCTGCATAGCATTAAAAATTAATAGAAAAATTTAACTCATACGCTAAATTTTATTCATAAACTTGATAAATAAATAAATTCAAAAAACTCTCAGTAGTTAATTATTAGCAGTAGTAGGCCAAAGAAATAATAAATTATAAAATTCCTTGTATTGTTCTTCAACAAATACGGAACATTTTTGGATGTCCTTCATTTTTTTTTTTAATTTGATGGGAATTTTTTCTAATGGATAGGCAGGTTTCGACGCTAAAACATTACCAATTTTTCCAGGCTGTTGTAGCAAAAATGTATGTTTGAAGGCGCCGTAGAAAAACTCGAAAGCAGTAACAATCCCCCTTTTTCCTCGTAAATAAGCTGTGAAAATTTGCTGATATTGAAGAGTACTTTTGCATTGCGTGCTGTACTTCTGAGGCAATTTCTTCTCATATGCTGTTTTTTTTTATATAAAGTAGGCCACCAATTTTTAAAATTAATCAGATCTTCTGTTTTTACTTCTTTTACAGAAAATTTTCTTATGTTACTGGTAGTTATAATCATTTCGGTTATTTGATGGACCGTAAAAATTCTATCGAATTTTTCCATGTTTCTCTTTATAGTTGCAAAATCCTTATCAAATGGGAGAAAGGAATGTCCTCTAACTATAAAATAGTGTATAATTAGGAGAATTAGAGAATATAGGAGCATGCGAATGAGAGTGTGATTTTTATTTTGCTCCCAGCAGTTGTTACTGTATAAATGAAGTTCATTTTTATATTGTCTGAATTTTCATTTAGGTAATCAAAAAGAAACGAACAAATTTCATTACTGGTTTTTATATCTTTTCCTTTATGGTAAATAAATATTCTAGCAGTATTGTCTTTGTTATTGTGAATACAGAATATAGAGACTATTAATTGTTGATAATAAAAGACCACCCCTACAGACGTTTTTGGCTACTGAATATTCTGCATAAATTGAGACTATCACTTTCATGAAAAATTTTCTCTAAAAAATTTGGTGTAATAAGGATAACTTATTTTTAACCCAGGATGTTTTTTCTTAAATAATTTAACTGACTGTCAAGGTATTTAATTTCTTGATTGGAATAATGACTGATTTTAACCGGAAATAATTCGATATGCTAGCTAACCGCCGATTGGACATATTCTCCTAAATTATTGACACTTGGGTTAAGACCACGCAGATCTCTTGGAGATATTCCAAAAATAGCAAGATCTCTAAGTCTTCCAACTCGATTTATAGTAATAGCAAACAATTAAATCAAGGCATTTAAAAAAACTTTAGTTTTAACAGTGTTTATATATATATATATATATATATATATATATATATATATATATATATATATATATATATATTCAACTCACCAGTCTTCTGGGTTGAACCGCGTTCATTTTCATTGCGCCGAGCATTGGACATCGTATCTGATGTCTTCTTCAGGGCTTCCGAAGTCTCACCCGAGTCCCCAGACACTACTACACTGATCTATCATATATGTATATATATAAAATTACCTGCAAATTGGACCCAACTGTTTACCAAGACTATTAATTATCTCCCTTGTAATTTCTGTATGGTTCGCTTTTTGTACGTAACTTTTTTTATAATATTTCAATGGTAGTTTTCAGGAGCTGCTTTCCTTATTTTGTGGGCAATAACCTCAGCACTCGTTTCCATTTTACACTATTTTTATGACAAATCACTTCAAACAAGATCTCAAAACACACTACGTGCAATGACTATCTACGTAGATTATGATTGAATTTCTCGATTCTCGTAGAAATAACTGATTGCACAGCTGCTGAAGCGCATGCACATCTAATCTCTTACTCAGCATAAATCAGACATGTCCAGGGCTCATGTTGTTTCTGCTGATTACCAAATAAATATATCGTTGACTACTAGTTAAGTTGAATATGGACATGTGTTATTTTGCTGTAGTGCAATATAATTACGTGTGTATATTTTTCCAAAAACCAGATTTACGGAAAAATGGACATGTGTTGATTCTGCATATAGCGATTCAATTAAAAATACACTAATAATTTTTGACTAAAATTATATGTGTATGGCTTACAAACAGACTTATGTAATTACTGTCTATTCAAAGGGGCCGAGCAGTTTATATAAACAAACATGTTCTAGAGTTTCACCGAAGGTGCGAATGCCGAATCAGCACTTGAATACGAGATTCCAGAAAAATACAGATAAAGAGTCCGAGAACTTTGCTGAACAAGTGGTTATTTCGACTTCTTAAATTACTTTTACGCCATGACACTTCGGCCCGAACAGTATCTAAGTGGACTAGGTCGGTGGATTCTGCCCTTTATAATACACAGGCTGTGCAGGTAGATGTACCTCTGTTAACTTGGTGGTATCGTTAGCACCCTATGTACAAGGTTGTTTAGGTTCTTAGTAACCACATACGGTCTCTCCTAGGGCCGCTACAATTTGGGACTTTAACTCTTCCTTCTAGTTGGTTAGTAGAGCCAAACTAGAATGTAAAAAGGTACAAATGCGGAATCAGCACTTTAATAAGAGACTCCAGAAAAATACAGATATAGAGTTCGAGAACTTTGAATTAACAGTAATTAGAAAAGTTGAGAACTATTTTACACTCCATTTTATTTTTAGGGTTTTATATATACTATAGAACCATCTTTCTTATTTCACATGCCAGCAAAATAATCCTACACATAATCAATGAGAGAATGAAAACTTTCCTACAACGAGAAATGCCTCAAGAGCAAACTGGATTTACCAAAGGTAAAGGTACTTGAGATCATTTTCTGAACATAAAACAAATAATAGAAAAATCTATGGATTTTAATATCCCACTATACAGTTGTTTTATAGATTACTAACAGGGTTAACTGGCACTTATGGCAGATACTAAGAGAAGTAGTCGTACCACAGCACTTAATTTTACTTATAACTGAACAATACGAACACACTATTGAAACAATTAAAGTGCTTGACACATTCTCAAACGACTTCCATCCAGAACAAGGTGTCAGACAAGGATATATACAGTCTTCACAAGTATTTAATATGTATGGGGAGCATATTATGAGAAGAGCGCTTGAAGGATGGGAAAAGGACATCCCAATAAATGGCCGAAAAATAAACAACCTATGTTTTCCAGACGAAACAGCCCTTCTTGCACATTGTCAAAAAGAGTTAATTGATCTTATACGACTGGTTGAAAACGAAAGTCAAATATTTGGTCTGCTCTTAAACATATCAAAAACAAAGATCATAAAAGTGAATAGACTACATAACGTTATCCACATATAACCACGATTGACCGGTTTGCGTTTGTGAGTTCACAAACACAGAGTCACTACAGAAAGAAATAAAACGTAGATATGATCTAGCAAAAGTTTCCGTAGAAAAGATGGCCAAAATATGAAATAACTCCCAAATTTAATGAACTTTAAAAATGAGGTTGATCAACTGCTTAATATTCTTAGTAATTACATACATATGTAAATCTTGAACCCTACGACAAGCGAAAAGAAGAAAGATAGACGATAGAACTGAAATGTTCTGTTATAGAAGAATGTTAAGAATTCAGTGGACCGACCACAGGACAAATTTCTTAATTTTAAATGAGCTTGATGTCAGCAATTGGCTATCCACCAAAGTCCATCTCCAACATCTTAAATACTTTTGACATGTTATAACAGCAGATACAGAAAACATGGAAAGACTTATTATCCAAGGAAACGTAGAAGGACGAAAATCACGAGGAAGATCTCTAACAAGATGGATCGATCAAATTACAAGCATATGCAAAAGACCCATGCATGAGTTAAAAGAAATGACCAGAGACAGAGATCTTGGGAGGAGGACAATACACCACATCACGATGACCACTATACTCTCTCAGGGGGTAGAAATGAAGAGGGAGATAAGTGTGTGTAAGCGATTATTGTAGGCGAAAATTAGTAGTGTACTAATAATTGTTATGAGTTATTTGACATTTAGTGAGTTTTTTTGTAGTGAGTTAAAAAAAAATTAGTTAAACTGAGTGTACTTCACTTAATCCCCGAACCACAGAAAAACCTAAAAGTAGAAGTGAGATAGTGAGAGTGAGAACTGAGAGCTATGAGTTAAAAATTAGCAATGGATTCTACAAACATAAGGACATACATAGATATACTTAGATTTAACAAACACGTAATCTAAAATCAATCATCGATTATATTATTAGTAAACAAAAATCTGTATTGCAGTGGAATGATGTAAGAGTTCTCCAAGGAAACATGTGGATCCGATCACTACTTAGTAAGAGCGAAAAATTTGTTCCCACTTAAGATAATACACGGAGACCAAAACCTAGAAGACAAGCAAGACTTGCAGACAGTGGACACTCCGAAGTACAACTTCAATAGTTTTATAAATGATAGTACTAAACAGCTATACCAACCACGACTGGATGAAAAACTACGAGAAATAGAGAGACAAACATTTTCAAATATTTACGAGAATATTATTGCTAGTTTACACCAGGCCTCTAAAGCGACACTCGGGACACAGCAAAACAAAATAAGTAACAATATATGGTGGAACGAAGAAATCGAATATATGGTAAAACAGAAAAAAGAACAGCATCTAAAATGGCTAAATACAAAAAATACTGAAGACCACCAAGCTTACAAAGAAACCGATAAACAACTACGAAAAATGAAAAAAAGAAAAGAATAAAACATGGGATCAGAAATGTCAAGAAATCAATACATACATCGGAGGGAAGCAATGTACAGAGGTATGGAATTTTATACAATCAGTAAAAAATATGGGAAAAGACAAAGCACACATACACACCATAAAACCAAGACAATGGAAAGATCACTATGAAAGCTTGCTGACAGAGACAAGACAAGAATACCTAGCGAAATCCCCAACACAGTCAGTACATATACAAGGAGAGAAAGTGAGGGTAGACATCGAAACAGTAAGGAAGGCTGTAATGACCCTAAAGAATGGGAAATCCGCTGGACCTGAGGGAATCTATGCTGAAATGCTAATGGAACTTATAAACTATTTCAAAAATTTACTTATGTGATCAATCAGTGGCTAAATGGACACCCAGTACCAGAACAATGGAGAACGGCATACATGTCCTCAATACACAAAAAGGGGGACAAAACAATTGTAATAATTATAGGGGCATATCGGTAACCAGCACCCTGAGCAGACTGTATGGACGTATTTTGAGAAATATGATCGAGGAAGAATATAAGCACAATGAAGAGGAAGAACAAAGCGGGTTCCGTGCAGGAAGATCGTGCACCGATAACGTATTTTGTCTTAAACAAATAATAGAAAAAAGATCGGCTAAGAATCTAGAAACTCATATTACTTTTGTAGACCTGCAAAAAGCATATGACAACATCTCCTTAACAAAATTGTGGACAACGTTGAAAAGATCTGACATCAACCACACATTGATAAATGCTGTACAAGAACTATATAGAGACTCAAAGTCACAGATAAAAACAGAAAAATATCTAATGGAAGAATTCCTGGTTACAAAAGGCTTGCGACAGGTATGCTGTATCTCACCAACCTTATTCAAGATATATGTTGCAGCAGCATTGGAAAGATGGAAAAGAAAGGTGCATAGGATGGGTATAGAGCTTAGCAATGAATGTATATATACACTCCAGTTTGCTGATGACCAGGTAGTACTAGCGACCAACAGGGAAGATATGCAGTACATGCTGAGAAAACTGATAGAAGAATATAACGACTGGGGAATGAATGTCAATACAACAAAAACCAAATATCTTTGTATTGGAAACGAGTCAGATAACATAGACCTCGAAAACGGACAACATATTTCCTGCTGTCAGAGCTATGATTACTTGGGTGTTGCCTTTGACAATACAGGAACTGATACACGGGAAATAGAAAAACGAATCACTCAAGCAAAGAAAGTCTTAGTATGTCTCAATGGTATACTGTGGAGTAAAGAGATAACGAAAGGAAGAAAATTTAATATATATGAGACCATGATTAAAACTACTCTTCTTTATGGCGCTGAAACATGGAGAATTAGTGAAAAGAATAAAAAGCGAATAGAAGCAGTAGAGATGGATGCAATGAGAAGATCTTTAGGTATTTCCAGACGAGACCGAATCAGAAATAATGTAATAAAACAATGTATGGGAATAGAAGAAAATATAGCTCAAGATATAGAGAAGAAAGAATTAAGGTGGTATGGGCATGTTCAACGGATGCCAGCAACAAGACTCCCCAAAAAAGTAGTAGAATGGTAACGGATAGGTCGACGGAAAAGAGGAAGACCCAGATTAGAATGGCAACACGGCGTAAACAAGTACATTAGAGAAAGAAATTTAACAACAAACGACTGCGAAGATAGGAAGAGATGCTGTTTAGGTATCGGACAACGTCGAAAGACGTTCTAAACCGATGTATATATATAGAAGTGAGATCTTTTTGAGAATTTCGACAGCCTTACCACGAAGTGCTAATATGAGAGCGAGTATGTTGCTTTCTGTTCATATGTTATGTATTACACATAACCTATAAAACCATTTTTAACTAATATACGTTGATTAGATTAGATTAATCTTAGACGAGTTTACCAACAAACCCGCTGTTCAAAACAACAACCTTGTTACTGTAGAAGTCCAGTTAAAAATTAAGTATTTTGTATTCATATTGGGTTTTAAATACACTAAATCACCACATGGCTTGAGGTTACCCACTTATTAAATCAAAACATGTCATCATCTACATTCTTAATATAGTAGTATTTGCAAAGTCCCATATCTTATAGGTCAATCCAAAAAGGTTATAATGAACTCTCACCATAGTTTGCTCTTTTTCTTAACTTAAATCAAAAACTAATTATTCAATTTGTATTGACACTAGCGTATAGCTTAGTGACTTTAATTTAAAATACTCGTAATAATAGATCTCGAAATAATTCAAAATATTAAAATATTTCGAAAAATGAAAATAATGCAATAATAAACGATAAGTCTGAAAATAAGAGAAAAAAAATATCAATTTAATCAAAGCGACAACAGATAAAAGAATAATGCTGTAGGGCCATACTTATTTATAGTAGAAGGAATTGAGAAAAAATTCAAAATAGGCAAGTATAATTACTTGCAAATAGCGAATGACTTTTTCAATTTAAATTTAAAAAATATCTTGGAGGTTAAAATCAAAGGTATTAAGAAAATTTGTGTGTCTTTCACAAACAGCGAAGCAGCTAACAATTTTATTATTAACTCTGTCGATCTTAAAGATAAATATAAAATGTAAGGGGTAAAAGTAAAACATAAATAAAATGTAGATATTAGGTAGATGAGATATATTCTCAGACTCACGACAGTGGCCCAAAAATTAACAAAACAAATATACTGGCTGATTATTCAGTAGAATAGTTGCCAAAAAAAAAGAAGAAGAAGACACAAGTAATTTTGCTCCTTATTAAATCTACAATAATTGGTCCAGATGCTTTTTGTGAAAAAAATTTTTCTCTCCCAAGTACAAAAGTAGTCCCTAAATGTAATGATTTAAGAAAAAGAGTGTGGTATCTTTAGTGTGTAGTATGTGATTTTTTTATGTGATGTGATCCATTTTTCCTACATCTTCTGTTTGTCCTACTGTGTTTTAAATTGTCTGTTGTCTGTTAAATATAACAATTGAACAACTCACAAAGTCTACATATCATCCAATAGACATACAAAACAGAGTTTTTTACTTTTACTTTTTATTTATTTGAGCAAACCTCCTTAGGATAACATCCACATCTTAAATATTTCCATTATAAGCAGACCTATTACATCAAAGTTATTTAACAAATTGTTGTTCTACAAATAAATAAATAACAGATATTTAATAAATATATATCTTAAATAAATATAAATAATTTCATATATATAACAATCGCAAAAAAATAACTTCCTGGCCGTCCCCTAAAGACACACCCTTATATTCGGATGTATAAAAAGTCGAAGATCTACAGAAAATAGTATAGCATAAATTAGTATTTTATACACGGCTTTTTAACATTAAGCCTTGTACCCTGGCCTTAAAAACCTGTTTGAAACGGACCAATTCATTATTATTACTAATATATAATATAACCCTTTCACTGTATTCGTTTTAAATTTTTTAAATAATTTTTTATAATAATTGTATATTATAAGCATATTATGTTCATTTACATATTTTTATCTAAACGAAAATGGAAATCAATTATAATTTAAGATAACAATTACAGCACTATGTAATTATTCAAAAAGAAAACTTAAAAGTTCATTAGAGATATTAACTTTTAGCATATTACCTAATTTAAAAAAGAAATAAGAAACCGTAATATATTTTCAAGTTTTTTTAATTTAATGTAATCTATGGTGAATAAATAGTAAACATCGTTGAAACAGGATTGGCCCCGATTTATTATTGAATAAAACCAGACAACTATTTAAAATATTTTTCCGTCGACCGTCCATTTATGATCAATTTTAACACCCTCAAAATCGTTGATTAATGGCCCTTATTAATGAATGATTTTCTATTAATGAACGATTTTATTATAGGCAACACAACATACACTACTTGCATAAATTAATTAAACGCTCTGTGATTGGCAGTGACCTGTGGTGTAGGCAACCAAACATATACCTATTTATATTCAAACTACAAAATTAATTTATAATGAAGTAGCCGCTTTTAGTACTATCTGTCATTGTATGTCATTATTTACTTTATTGTTTAAAATTCTGTGTATTTGAAAAATCAAATGATGGATATTGACGTAGAGTTTAATTTAACTCCTCCAGAATTTAACTTCTTTTATCACAGAATTTACAGAAGTCCAAGAAGACTTAAATATAAATTTGTCAAAATGCTATACAGCAGATAATCATTTATCAATATCTTCCTTTAATTTCAGTAATTGCATCATTTCGAATATTAATGTTTACTATAATAGAACTACCACTAAGGAAACTTTGAATAAAGTCAATCAAAGCTGAAAAAATTTTTGTTTATCGTTAAGTAAATAAATATTTAAACTAAGATATCTTTATTTCTAAAAAGTACGGTCGACGGAAAAGTTTTGTAACGAACTCGTGAATTAAAATGGCGATTAACAATCTCGAACATTAACGCGCTCGCTTCGCTCACGCGTTAAAATATCTCAATTGTTAATCGCCCTTATTAATACACTTGTTGGTTAAATAACTATTACCGACTTAACCCAAAGTTTTTTAATACAGTTTAACCAATATTTCCAGTTAACCAAGCACTCAGATTCTTTCTACATTTTTTTCAAATTTAAATTCTCATTAAATTTTTCCTGAAGCATCGTAATCCATTGTTTTTTCCCATAAGCGGTAGTTGTTACTAAAACGGTTGCCTTAAAATTTATTAATAATAAATTCTTATCAAGTAAAGGACTTAACTTGTAAAATGTAATAATTAACACCTTTGGTATCAAAACTCTTAAACATAAGTTTGTACCCACCTTATATATATAAAGGACACAAATTCAATGTAGGTAAACCGATTTTTGGACCAAACGATTAATATTAACAATTGCTTAGACTTATATCGTCATCATCATCATCATCGCCTTTACAACTCTAAGTGAGTATTGGCCACGTTTAATATTTTCATCCACTGTTGTCGGTCTTGTGCAGTCATCTCAATTCAATGTAGGTAAACCGATTTTTGGACCAAAAGATTAATATTAACAATTCCTTAGACTTATATTGTCATCATCATCATCATCGCCTATACAACTCTAAGTGAGTCTTGGCCACGTTTAATATTTTCATCCACTGTTGTCGGTCTTGTGCAGTTATCTCCCAATCTTATACTCCTATTTCGCATAGATGTGTTGTTAATGCATTCTTACGTCCTTTTCTTGAGCCAACTACCGATCTTATACTATGGGTCCTTTTCAATGTGGTATCGAATAGTCTCTCATCATTCGATTTTAGTACATGTCAGTTCACTTCAGTTCACCTTGATCTAGGGTACTGTTTTCATCTGCATAGACTGACTGGAGTTCTTAGTTATGTCTTATTCTACATCCCCTAGTTATCTTATTTCTACAAGGCTCAAAGCTAGTTCGTAATATCTTCCATTCCAATATAATGCAATGCAAAAAGGGACTATGTGAATGTGTTTAATAGAATGAGATGCTTGTTCACTATATATTTTAATAATAATTTTCCGGTCAATGGATTGGTAAAAGAGGTTTTATGGAATTGTAACTTAGACGTATCCAAGTATTCCAGTGTGTTTTCGAGAAGAAATTATTAACTTTTTCCCATTGAAATTAACTGAAATGTCATTAATCCGTTCTAGTCCCCAAAAAAACACGTCAGGTAGTTGTTTTTTAAAAGAAGCAACATTTATTTATAAGTAACAAAAATCACATACATATTTTGTAAAAATATAGAAAAAAATTAAGTGCTTACAGAAGCGCCTAATTTTCGTTAGTGGTCTTTGCTTTTTTCGTCACACTTTGCTCATTTTTATCTGCAGATCTTTTAAGAAAACTATCCAAGAAGGTTTGTTTCTTCCTCCCTTTCAGAATATTGCGGAAAGGTGCTTTGCAAGTTTCGTTGATTTTTATCCACGAACTTTGCAACTTTCTCCCACATTCCCAGGATCTCCTTTATATCTCTTGTAGAGACAACATCTTCCAATTCTGGCTCCTCTTCAAAACTAATTTTTCGTTGAACCATCGTATGCTGCTGTTGCCAATGTAGTTCGTCTAACTGCTTGGTTGTCAGCTCCTGTGACTGTTCCTCGACAAGTTCGTTTACAATTCTTTCATCCACCTTCAGACTCATGAATTTTTTAAGAGAAACAATCTCATCTACCACTGACACTTCGGGTTCCAGTCCTTTGCAGGCCCTTTCATCTACAGCCTCAGGCCACAGCTTCTTCCATGCAGAAGTTAAGGTCCTTGTTGTAATACCTAGCCAGACCTGCTCAATAATTCTTAGGCATATTACTATGTTAAAGTGGTCCTTATTAATTAAATGCAGTTTCAGGAGCAGTAGGCTTAAAAATAAACTACAGACAAACAAAAATACTGAGCCGACACAAGCCGATCACAAATAGAACAATACAAAGTGCCATAGAAAGTGTTGAACATTATGTTTATCTAGGTCATGTCATCAAACTAGGAAAACCAAATCAAGATGCTGAAATTAAAAAAAGAACACAACTGGCATGTTGCGCTTTCGGCAAACTAGCATATATCTTGAAAAACACCTCCATTCCTGTAAACTTAAAGAAAAAGGTGTATAATACATGCATACTACCAGTTTGTACCTACACCTTGCAGACAGTAGCCTTTACTAAAAAATCTGCTAAAGAATTAGAAACAACGCAAAGAGCAAAGAATATGCTTGGAATATCACTGAGAGACAAAATTAGAAACACCGAGAAAAGACGTGGAACGAAGATTAGGGATATTGTGGAAGAAATTACACAAATTAAATAGCTCTGGGCAGGTCACATAGCCCGATATGAAGAAGGTTTGTGTTCTCCGTCACCTCAAAGCAGTGCCGAAAAATGTGCTTGGTATACAAAGGACAAGAAGGTTTTGCATGGGTAGGTTGTTTTGCCGTAGATATTTTTTAACAGAAGGGGCAAACACCAGGTTTGTCTACCCCACAAAGAATTTCCTGGTGACCCACGCCTTTGGATTTGCCCTCCACATAACTGACAGTTTTTCTTTAAAAATCCTATGTGACTTAAAGGCTTTTCTGAATGGTACACTAGAAGAGGTTTGATTTTACAGTCGCCACTCGCATTGGCGCAGAGTAGTAGAGTAAATCTATCTTGTATAGATTTGTATAGATTTGTGTATAGATCGTCTGTCACGTCAGAGTTGGGGGATGTATCGATTGGCTTCTATCAGTTTGGAAAACGTTTTTATGTAAACCTTAGCTGCTTTCACATCCGAACTTGCTGCCTTACTATGTCTGACGACGGAGTGAATGCTGGTCCTTTTTCTAAAGTTGTTAAACCAGCCCCGACTTTAAACGTGTCTTCTGTCATTATTTGTAAAAGTGTGTGGGATCTGCTTCGGAAAATCTTCGTCCTTGAAGCTGTTTCTCTGTCACCCACACCATTAGTAATTTCTTCATATTGTCATGGAAAGAAGTCCGAAGCTTAGAAATTATTGTAACGCTCTTAACTGGCATTATACCGTTTTTATCATCTCCTTTCGTTTAAGGACAGTATGTGCATGTACGTTGATGTGGTATGCCCGTACATCCTCGCCAAGTCAGTTACTCGTACACCTTGCTCATGTTTCTCAATGATTTCACGTTTTAGTCCAATAGACCTTTAGTTCAATTACCTTCTTCTTCGAACCCATGGTTGTAAAAATAAAGGTAATATTGTAACGTACAAATAGCACAAAACGCGAACATAACTTATCAACAATACATCGAGAATGAAGGAAACAAACAAAGCAGACAGACTGAGGTCTATAGTAAAAATTTATACAGTGTAAATTACACCGACATCGAGAGTGCAATATGTTAGTATTAGAATCCGAATTTTTGTCGCATTTACCTTCCAATGACCATTTAATTTGTCGGTTCAAGTAATAGTCACGTAAAGACCAGTAAAATGATCTTTTTGACAAGGCCCTAAATATCTATTACCAGTAAAACTACCTTCTATTTACAAAGCAAATTAGAAGTAGCCAAATATGAGGTAGGAATTTAAGTAAAAACCGATTCCTCGTATCTCAAATCTTGCTCCCATCTTAAAACAAAGTATCGCTCGCTCCGCGGCTCGTATCTCAAAACACTCGTACATTAGGGCGCTCGTATATCGAGGTACCACTGTATATGCATTTCCTATAATCTCTCATTTTGGTTACAATAATTGGTGCCACCCCTAGACTTCCCCTAATATACTCACTTCTAATTTAACCCTTTTTTGTCACTCCACTTATCCATCTAAGCGTTCTCATTTCCATCAAATGCATTCGTTGTTTCTCTTTCTTTTTAACTGCCCAACAGTTAGCTCATCGACATTCTTCAGTCACAAAATTATTTTAGTCACAAAATTCAGACTTTTCGGACATTCCATGTAAATCAACTTTCCCCTGTATAATTAGAAAGAAGTTCATAACCAAAAAAAAAGAAGAATGAGTACATATCTTTGACTATTTGCCATAAAGTTTAACAGATGTTCTATTTTTAACGTTTTTATTTCTGTTAGCAATTCTATCTAACCCGGTTTTTGACTATATATGACAATATTATGAACGAATATGATAGATTGGATGATAAAATATGAAATCCTCAATTTCATTGCGTACTTTTCAAATATTCAAGCTAGACAAACTCGAAAACGATAAAATTAGTTGTAATAAAAGGTTGTAAAGTAATAAAAGTAAAAGCATTGGTAAGTTTTGAAAGAATCACCAGATGTATTTAGATTATATTGCATTTCCAATAATTTGTTGTATTATCATAATACAATCCCATCGGTTTGTTTTGCTATGCATTGGGATGCTCTCTGAGTATTCTTAGAACCAATACCCAGAGGGTAGCAGGGATACCTGCCGTTGAACAAAAACTCATACCTGGCAGTAGGTATAAAATGCACACCCATGAAAGTGGATTATAATAATTAAGGTTAAGGGTCGCTGCCTGGGTATCACCAGGGAACGTCTGGAGCCGCCATGCTGAACGTGACAGCATGCGGGACGTCGGTGGCAGGGTGTTGAGGAGGCGGCCCCTGTCATACAATCAGCTACATCCCACCAACAAGAAAAACATCAAATGAGCCAAACAACAACAAATGTTCCACTCGCTGAAGGTGCTGCGCTGGAACATTAGGCAGCTCTTACTCAACGGGACGACCGAGGCAGCGCATAAAATGGACTGTGTCCATAAATAAAAATATTTTGCGCTTTTATTATAAGGTGACAAACCTCGGTCAAGAAACGATCGGCTATCGACAACAACTCTATCCCGAATTTTGCAGGGAGTACCCAGAAATCCAAGTATATAAACAGCAATAATTTGCTTGTTAAATACAACGAAAAGATCGCCAAGTATAGAGATCTAGAAATACAAATCAGGAAACAATGGAGAATGGAAAGTATTCAGACAGTACCTATTATTCTATCGACTACTCATGTTATTCAAAAAATCTCCTTGCAAACATGAAACAGCTGGGTCTCAATAAACATCTTTATAAAGCCATGCAGAAAGCTGTACTCCTCGCGACGTCCCGATGTGTACGAAAATTTTTCGGAGATACTCCAGCATACCAAGTCACCTAGGGTTCGATAACTCGGAAAGAATCCCAGAGCTCAATCCTTTTGATACGGTACGTATCTGGGATGAGTGAGTTTTCCTCTTTAGGGGGAGTGTGAGCCGTATTGCTAAATCTGGATAATATCTCTATCTATATCTTTACTATCTTCACATACGTCAGAACTGAACATTCTAGAAAAAAGCAAATTATTTGCTTTCGAGATTTGTCAAGACAAATTTAAAACTAAAGAAAGTTTAATTAATATGGTAACTAGATGTTACGGCATTTATTGTTATTTTACATTGTAATCAGATTTTTCAAAACGTTCGAGATGTTCAAAACGTAGGGTAAACTAAAAAAGGTCTAAGGATTTAAAGTCTATTAGGTATTTTTTAGACAGTTTACATATAAAAAAATTAAAAAAGACTGTTTTCGAAATAATCTTAAAAATTTATAATAAAAATCCGGTCCTGATACTAATTATTCTTCCAAAATAGCTATAAAAAGGAAATGTAAAAGAAAAAATTATTGTGTTCTAACCAAACAAACTAAACCAAAATGAAATACTTGTGTGTTTTTATTATTGCCTTGATGTATTTATCAGCGGTAAGACTTGATTTTAGATAGAATTATGGCTAAAAATATTTTGTACCTATATCTACTATATATTCAAAACCATATTTTGTACCTTCGTAGTAAATAGTTTAATAAGTTTTCTCTAAATTTGAGCTAATTTACGTTATACTGACTTAAATATTATTATCGTTCTATTTGATTTTATGTCTATGCAAAATTGGCTTTAGTAACTACTTGTCTACATTAGTTCGTACCTTGGGTCATAACAAGTTAAATCCAGCTTATAGGCATGTCTTGTTTAACAGTGTCTTCGTTAACTTTCTTCTTTTGCTACATCCAAGAGCTTGACAATCTGCAGTTATGTGTTAAAACATTTGCTCTAATAACCCTTTAACTGCCAGGTACGTTCAGCATAATCATTATTTTCTTTATTTATCTTTTATTTAATATTAACAATGTTTACTGTTGTATCTTATTATGTTCGCCTTTTCTTCTTTTTTTCTGATAGCATCTTAGTGATTACAGAAGCTGTCATTGTTTTTTATTCCCCGCAGAAAATTTAGTATATATATATATATATATGTACATATTGTTGTGATTTGCTCAAATTGTATGTTTATAATATTTATTTTTTTAACAAATTAATATGATATCTCAGGGCTCTTTTACGTATTAAAAACAAAACGTGGCTTCAAAGCATTTTTTGCTAGAGGAAAAAAATTATCAATACAAATTAATGAAACTTATATGCAAATCTAAAATTTCTTAATTTTAGTGACTCCCGATAAATTATCACGTATTATAATTCTCGATAAAACCAACAAAAAACGAATAACTCTAATTTAAATAGGTGGTCGTGATTGAAAGTCTCTGTTTCTAGAAATGACGAAACTAACCTTTTGTTCCCAAAATTATTGACTTCACCTCTCTC
Organism: Diabrotica undecimpunctata; assembly: GCF_040954645.1. Classification (NCBI taxonomy): domain Eukaryota; kingdom Metazoa; phylum Arthropoda; class Insecta; order Coleoptera; family Chrysomelidae; genus Diabrotica; species Diabrotica undecimpunctata. Next base: position 71,318,073 of record NC_092803.1, on the reverse strand, counting down.
TCCTTTGATTGTGCCTTATAAATATATCATCATCATCATAAGTGGCTCGACAATCCGTTGTGGATCTTGGCCTGCTCACAAAGAAGTCGCCACTCCTGTCGATTCCTGGCAACTTCCCTCCATCTTCTAACCCCCACTGTAGGTCTTCTTCCACATCATCAATCCATCTCATTCGTGGTCGTCCTCTGCTTCTTGTGCCCTCTGGTTTTGAAAATGTTAACCTCTTCGTGTATTCGTGATCTTACATCCTAGCAATGTGTCCAGCCCATCTAAGTCTCTGCACTTTGACGAATTTCACAATATCTGGATCGGTATAAATATATACATCTGTTTATTGCTTTTGTCATTTATTTCTTCTGTCGTTAGCAACGTCGTCTCCAGAAAAAAAAACTATAGTATACTCACCCTATGTTCAATTCACAATGCCTTCCTCTCTCTTGCAAAACTCTATCCAAAATCCTTCCATCTCCCTCCTCTTTTTCCGTGAACCAATTAGAACGTATCTCCATTCAAACAAATTTTACTTTCTTCAAAAAAAAGCTAACTAAACAAAAAGGATAATTACCTTTCACAAATTATTTACAAACTTACCCTATTGTATAATTCATGGTAATCCATACAATAGAAAGTTTAAGGTAAAACTGTTTACAAAAATGTCTATTTAAAACTAAACCGTTAGAAAAACCAATATATTGTCTTCTTATTTTTTGGGAATGTCTTTGAACGTATAAAATTCACATCCGAAAAAAAATCACTTTCTAAAACTAATGCTGAACAGGATAATATACGGAGTGTTTGCGATTTCTGTTGGTCGGTGATTTGATTTTTGTCTGAAAAGAAAAATAGAAATAAATACATAGACTATGTAAATAAATTTTCAGTACATCCTGGTAATCAAAATTTATGTATTATATTACGATAAGATTATATTAACAGAAAGTTTTGCTTGTCAATAACTGAATTTGTAAAACAATCGCAGGTAATTTTTTTTTATATAGAATTAGAAAGCCCATACTAATTATAATTTTTTCATTGTTTGTATATGAACTATAGAAATGAATTAGGTATTTTTAACCAAAGAGAAAGCCAAGTTTAAAGCAAAAATTTTAGTTTCTCTGGAAACAGTAATGGGTTTTTTGTCTATTTTAGAATAAAATAAAATAAAATAGAATAGAGTTTTAGAAATTTTGGGGAAAATTTCTTTTTTCTAATACGCTTCATGTAAGCTGCTCTGGAGTTTCTTAGGGCGCAGCAGTTAAGAGCATACCTATAGATAGTGGTTCCTTTATGTTTTCTCTCAGAATCTACATTTTTTTTTGCATAGTCAAACTCCTAGGCTGGTTTGTAATTTTTTTAAACAAATCGGACAAATTATTTTTTGGATTTTTTGCCTTATTCTGAATAAGAACATTTTTATGTAACTTTATCTCAAGATGATCGTGTTATTAGATAGTTGAGTTAATAATTATATTAAAATTGACTTACTATTTGGTTTAGCGTGTCGATCCATTTGTAGAAGACTCTTTCAATTTTTCTAGGTGATTTCCAGAATGAAAATTTTAAGTTATTGCTGTCCATCTGGTACTACTTGTTCTTTATATTGTGAAATTTCTTTGCTTTTTTATGTGGAATGTAGACTGCCTCCGGAATAAGTATAGTTTCTTTGTTTTTAATTATACTAAAGATCTTTGCCTGTTATTTCCTTCCTTTTTCTTTTTGCTTTGCAGAATGTATTTCTCTCCTAAAACATCATCTTTAGAGATGGGCCGTTGCCTTATAAGCACCTATCTCTATTGTGTAGATCGTTTTATAACGGTTTTTTGTCATAGTTGAGGAAATTTCGTGTCGTTTTTTGTGAGTATTTTCAGCCTTTTGGGATCTTATTTTTGTTATTATGTAGTAGGCAACATCAACTCTCAATGTTGTCTCTCGTGTATATGACCAGCGTATTTAACTAGGACTGCAATGGTGACGACTTTTTTCTAATCAACCTTGCTTAATTCATTTTAAAATTTTTTCTTATTTTTGTTTTTTTTTAGTTTCTAAAATTGTCTCCTGTTTTACAGCTACGCCAAGGTCGCTTATTATTCTAATAATCAAAGTTTTTTCTTCTCCGAGCTACTTAATTGGTAGTATCTGGTCTTTTTTCTATTTATCTTATTACGTAGCCTCTTATCCATCGTGATTCTTTTTCACTTTCTTGAGAATTATGCTATAATCAGCTTTGTTACAGCTTTTGGGTAGTATCTAACAATACTTCAAACTCCATTTTCTGGAAAATGACCTCGTACATATCCCTTATTTCTTTTATTATAGTCCTCTTTACACGACAGAAAGAAATCTATTGTCAACTCCGTAGTTCTTGTGTAACGTGCTGTAGTGTATTCTGTAATTCCTTTTCCTCGCTATTATGGATTCTGATTTAATTTTTTTTTAGGGTACTAAGTTATAAGTCTTTATTGCCCTCTTCCAGTGCTGGATATTCATCCCTGTATACCGTTTGAATAATTCTTTCGATTATTAGACCATCCAATTCTACTTTTACTACTTTTAGAATATCATCGTTTGTTTAAACAGAATTTAGGTCCAGTAAACCGTTCGAGGAAACCTCGATCTTTGTTTTTTATTTAGGGTTCCACATATAAAATGAAGCGTGTTTTTCCTTTGAATATATATTTTGGTAGCAATAGTTGATAGATTTTACAAATTAATTTCTTATTTTCATTTAAAGCAAGTTTTCATACATTTACATTATTGAACTTTGACCAGTACTAGTTTTTAACTCTACTTCATGTAATTGTAACTAAAATTTAGAAAATTCAAGATCTGATATTTAGTATCAGGTCACCTGGATACTTGAAAGTTCTAATATATTTATAAATGATCAAAATGTTTAACGATAATGTCTATTAGGCATAGATAATAATTATATTAGATTTAAAAATCGATATTCACTAATTTCTAGAACTACAACAATATTATTGTATAGCAATATTTTTTGATTTAAAGAAACCATTCAACACGTGTTGGAGGCAAAATTTAGAAAAAATCTATACTTTTGGAATATCCAATGGAACTGTTTAGAATGTTCTAACTTTTACGACATAAAGCATGTAAGGGTAAGAGTTTTAAGTTTACATTCTCAAGAACATATTGAAGAAATCGGGACTCCTCAACGTTCTATAATTAGCCTGGCGTTATTCTTAATCGCGTTAGATGATATAATTAAAAATTTACAAAACCCTTGAAATTAGAAGAATGCTTCTATGGCGAGGAATTTAAATTTTCTGTATTTATCAGAGAATAAATGGTTGTTTCTCATAATTATGCTTCAACTCAGAGCTCATGTTTAAGACACACGTAAAATGTATAGTGTTGTGGTTGGATTAAAAGCTATCTTGGAAAAAAGCTTAAACGATTTTATTATATTAAAATATTATCTAACAGAAATTGAGGCTCTGATTATGATAGTATAAAATAGATTATGCTTCCATTGCCTACGAATCTTCGTCCAACACTTCATTGAAACCGTTGGATAGTATACACAAATCACAATGCAGCAGCAAGGCTTGACCTAAGACAAACAATACCGCAAGAAAGTTTGTACAGTGTAACTAGAAATGATATGTCGAATCCAAAACTAATTCGTGTACGGCGGTATTCTGGGCGATGATTGTGACTGTGCCAATGTATTAAGAACTGTAGATTCCTGTTAGAACACATCCACAATTATTTTTTATTCTTGCAATTCAGGGTAAAGTTAAAAATTATTGGACAAGCAAAAATACTTTCAGACCTATTTATTTATTTATCACATCATATAATGAACCCGTAATAAAGGAAGATAGTGACGAAGGCTATTAAAAAAATATTATTGTAATTTTTAATTAAAAAAAAGATCAAATATGAAATTAAATAAATTTATTCTATTACCTTAGTTCATAAATAATAATAGTTAAATGATACTCACGACTTGCATAAAGAGGGGGAAGTGGGAAACAAAAATCGTTATTTGTCACAAATAAATGAGGTTATGTTCTTAAAATATGTAAAAATCACCGAAAATGCAGTTTTTTCAAATTCAGAGGACCTATGTTTAAGTTAATCCAGTTACTGAGGTTTAAAATATGGTAATACCTCCGAATTTTTTATAACTGCATCGATTTCTTTGAAAATTTCAAATTAAGCTTATCTTACCCTCCACTTCAAAAGTTATATACATTATAGGTGCGCTTTTTGTTTTTAAGGGGTGAAAACTACCCCTAAAGGTTTTTTTTTTCAAATTCTAAGGATTTTCCGGAGCGGAAATTGAAAATCTAACTCCGCCATTTCAAAAACCGGAAAAAATATACGAAAAATAATTATTTAGAAGTTTGTCAAAATTTACTTACATAACTTAAAAAATCTTTGCAAAATTCAAATATAAGAGTGTTTTTGGGCATGAAAATATTTAAATGATAATCACTCGAATAAAGTGGAAGTCACATTTAATGAGGTCATGTACTCAAAACATGACAATTTAATTTGTCAAAAATTACCTACAAAGCCTGAAAATTCTTTGAAGAATTTAAATATTTTTCCTTAGCTCAATTTTAATCCGAAAAATCTGAAAAAAATCAGAGTATTTTTGGGCATGAAAATAGTTAAATGATAATTACCACTTAAATAAAGGAGGAAGAGAAACAAAATGAATATTTTTCATATTTAAATTAAGGTTATATGCTTAACACATATAAAAAAATGGATTTTCTCGAATTTTGAGGATTTGTGAAGACAAAATGAAAAATCTAACCCCGGCATTCCAAAATCTGGAAAAAATGTACCAAAAACTATAATTTCAGATATTAAAGATCTGAAAAAAATCAAAGAATTTTTGGGCATTAAAATTTATGCTCGCGAATTTTTTAGATTTTTAATAGAAAATAATCGCTCAGGAAAATTATTAGAAAAACACAATTTTTTTTGCGATAGACGACACCAGAGCTCGTAAGCTAAACATTTGGCTAAATGGGTTTCTAAGTATATACTTTTAAGTGCCTAACTCCAAATATAAATCCAGCAGAGCGCAGATTTTACCATCTTATCCCACTATAGCCTTTTTTTATCGTCCGATTTTATATTTGAAAGAAATTTTTTTGTGTAATTTTTATCTATGATTTGAGTTGTCTAATTCCAAAACCGGCCATTTGCAAAAAGTGCAATTTTCACAAAATGAAGAAAACTAATTTTTTTATTAAGCTTCCCGAAAAAAAAGTTCATACTTAACCATGGGCTATCTATTAGGTAATATATCAAATTGCAACTTGTTATTTTGGATTTAATTAGCTCAGTTATTAAATAAAATTAAATATGTTTTCAATATGGCCGGTTTTGGAACTTACAAATCAACTTAGCCGTTTTTGAAACTTCTGAACATGTCCGTTTTTGAAACAAACTAGCTAGATCACCCATTGTAATAAAACGTCATTACTCATTTCATTGTGCCTGAAATTTGTGTTCATATATTTTTAAACATCAATAAAATCATAATTCTTATAGTATATTTTTATTAAAGAATGAATCGAACAAAAAATAAAATTAAAACTTACAACACACTTTTCAAAAATGAATAAAATAAGAAAAATTTACACGTGGCTGTAATTTTCGTCAATATTATCCATTGTCATCTCTTGCGTACAATAACTCACATCATCGTTATACACAGCGTGTTCAGACTGGTTATCATTCCTTAATAGCTTACGATAATAGGAAAGTTGTTCAAAATTAGCCCATTCTTCACCATAATGTTTTCTTAGCAACTTTTGTACGTCATTAAGCTTTAATGGGTTGATGTTTACCATTCCTGGCTGTATTGTCTCCGTCGGCATTTTCCCTAGGTTCTTCCTTCTCGTTAAATTGCTTTTGTAGTTTCCCATATCATGTTTATACGCGACTTCCCCACGAACCAAAATGTTTGCCATTGTTATTTTTGTTAATAAAAAACCTCTTTGTAGGCGCACATTTGAAGTGCGACTGCCCTGGCTGCTTGACTATTTCATGGCAATACTTCTTCCAGTCATATACAATGCACTCATTGGCTAGAGTTATTACAGTTCCGTGCTCTTTAAAAATGTCAATATATTCTTCTGGATTGGCGATGACTTTCGAACACACTACTTTTTCTATCCTGGCGAATACACGATCCGGGGGCAAGAAGCTGTGGGCAACTACAGGAAAAATTAATTGGATTTCCCTCACGTGTTCAGGAGCATGTCTACTTAACCAAAGCATTAACATTCCGAGGACAGTTGAATTTTTGTTCTGCCCTGGACACTCATCTGATACTAGTTTTATTCGGGTTATACCTTCATTAAAGATAGTGTTCTGTAGTTTGTATAATAAGGCAGAGGCAATTTCATTTGAACCTTTTCCATGCCCTACTTCATTCCATGTGTAAATAAACACATTGTCTTTGTTCAATGACGCTTTTGAATCGCCCTGCACAATGGTGAAATTGTACTTATTTAGCTGCCTGGCATAGTATGCCGATTGATCCGGGACCCTGAGTAGAGTTTGATTTTTTTGGCAATAAAAAAAATGTCATTAACATTGGGTCTCTTTCTAATTCAGAATAAAAAGCTTTTGCTTTCAGAGAATGGACACGTTTGCAACACATTAGATTTGCTTTTTTTTCTGTTTGTCCTTTTCTATTTTTATTCTTTCCACTAATTCGATGCAGGTAGAACATGCATCTGTCCTTGGAGTTCCAAATCCAATATTGAAATTGCAGTTAAAAACCTTACGAAAATAGCTTTCTTTTACCCACAAGTCTGTGGTAGATTATTTTTGATATAAGCGCCACATAGATTTAATATTCAAATAGCTTGGTAAATAGATCCGAATAGCAGTTTTACTTCGACAGTATGCCCCTAAAATTTTTACTAAAATTCTTAACGCTTTGTAATTTTTGAGCAAAATGTATAGTTCTCCTATTTCCTCCTCTTATTTCGAATGGAACATTTCCATGTTTCCTCACACGGCAAGGATTCCTTGTACACGGTGCTTAGTTATACCTAACGTCTTTAAAAACTTTTCCCTACATACACGATACAGTTTTAATCTCTTATTAGGAATAAAATATTCTGTTGTTACCGTTTTAACATCCTTGTGTTTACGATGAGGTTAACTTCCATCAACATACTTAAAAATAAAACAATCTTGGGTTGATTTTGTTTCATTCCTATAAAATTTTTGATGGAACTGCGTTATTTCACTTTTTGTAAGTTCGTTACATTTATAAATTTTCTTTTTGTCATGTCTGCACACATTAATTTTTAGTGGACCCGTAGATAAAAAATTTATTGGTAATTAAAATTGATACACAATACTGTTTAACACAAAAAAAAATATTATTCTATTCAAATAGAATAATAGACAAATTACACTTTAATAGCTCGCTTAATAATTTTATTAGGTTAGTACATACTTTTGTATTTTGCTCTGGTTCTTCCAATTGCTCTATTTCTCTTTCTTTTTCTTGTTAAATGAACTTCTTGTGGAATTAATGAATTCATAAGTTTATTTAAGCAGATAAAATTAATGAAAATATAGAATATTAAACCTTTACAACGATATGTGCATAAAAATTAACAAAACAATGATCTATGCTAGTTTCATGTGAAACTTAACGTATCAAACAGACGTTGTCGGTGGCGCGCACTATCACTGAGTCGCCGAATTAACGCAATTGGCCGGTTTTGGAACTAACCCTCATCTTTTAATATAGTTTAAATATGGTAAATGGCCACGTTTGAAAATTTTGCATTTATCAGAAGGAAACTTTCAAGAATCTTTAACTTGTAATTTTTTTAATTTTTTTTTTAATTTCTTGCAAATTGCCTGTTTTGGAACTAGACGACTTATTTATTCTATTCGAAAATTAATTTGACAATATTATATTGCAGGAAGCAGTCAATCCTGAACGAGAGAGAGTAAAAGAACTTGTCAAAGAATGCCAAAAGGAATCCGGTTCAACTGTCGACGAATTAGATAACATTAGACATGAAAGAAGAACCCCTGAAACTGGCAAGCAAGCTCTTTGCGTTAGTCATAAATTGGGAGTATTGGATCGCGATGGACACATTGTACCTGATACGTTTAACAAACATGTCAATGCCTTGACTGGATTCCCTGAGCGTAGGAAAGAGCTTCAAGACAAATGTGGCAAGACTAACGGAGAAACTGCAGAAGAGAGGGCTATCAATTTTGTTAAATGTATGCAGTCCGTCTTAGCAAAATCTCATGTTTAATTTATTCTGTTAGAAAAAATATAGATATGTTTGTAGTAATACATGTTTGATATATATATATATATATATATATATATATATATATATATATATATATATATATATATATATATATATATATATATAAAATAAAATTTATCTTTTTTGCTTAAATACTTATTTACTAATTTATTATCAAATTTATAATGTCACGCAGACTAATGTACACTAAGTAATGTCCCACTTCTCTTGTACTACTGTCACAGAAGAAGAAATAAAGACCGCTGGTCAAGAAATCAAGACAGGCAAAGCTCTCGGCCCAATGGATTGCCACTGAAGATAGCAATAACAGACAAACCAGGTTTGATCAGAAAAATATATAACTGTCTACTGCGAAAGCAAGAGTTTCCCAGGGAACTAAAGAAAGCAAATCTGATTTTGCTCCTAAAGCCTGGGAAACTTCCCAATTCAGCATCCTATATAGGTCAATGTACCTTCTGAACTGCCTTGGCAAGTTCTATGAGAATCTTGTCAGGAAGAGGCTGGAAGGCGTGTTGGCAGATAAGAGAGCTCTAAACAACCAACAATATGGATTCACAAACGGTCGATTAGCAGTAGACGCCGCGATCTGGATAAGAAACGCAGTAAAAACAATCAAAAAGAAATGGGTAGTTCTTATTTTATAGGACACCAAAAACGCTATCAATTCAGCGAAGTGGGGTACTACTACTTCACTCAATTTATGACGTCGCATGGATCTTTTCAGTCTTATACATATAGAATAAAGAAGACCGAGGACGATCTGCGTCCCGAATGTGGAGTGGTGGATGACGCGCATCATGTGGCAAGGCACTTTGCCGCGCTTTGTATGCAAGGCATTGCTTGGACCTTCTGCAGCTGGGCCTGGGGTCACCTCTAAGCGAGCCACATGAACTAATGAATAAAGCAATTGAAAATTAAAGGAATTTTTGACTTTATAATTCGTTTTGTGACAGAAACTATAAAACACAAGGTAGAAAAAAGGAAGGAGACTGCAACAAAGGTGAACTGTTTATTTTAATGTGTCGTATCTGTTGGCGTCAGTTGGGATGAGCCACTATTCAGCTTCCACTACTGACGCCGAAATCTTTAATAAATTTTCAAAGAACTTGGTAACATTACAGAAATCAATTTACATACATTTTGTTTTGTTTCTACTTGTATCTAGTATAAAGTGTGTCTTTGAAAATATGAATATGAAATTCGAATGTCTGCAGTTCCTTGTACCTGTTGTCTGATCTTTCTCATTATGTTCAAGATGGTTGAAATAACGGCGCGGTCGCTTCATCCAGCCTATTGCTCTGCACAGGGATGCTTAGTTTACAAACCAAGTCCGGTGCAGGCGTGGGTCGGGTGGCGTAACTGGGATGCTATGGCAATCACGGAGCTCAAACGGAGAGCAACAGATGGGAGTTATGAGTAAAGCTGACGGGTCAGATGGTAATGCTCGCTAAGAGCGGTCTCAGGCCCGTCGGTTGGAGAAAAAGGGTGTGACTGTAGTTGGTAGACAGTCAACTACGGTCAGGCGTAGTCGTCCGAATCCAACACACCTGGGACACCTTCCCAGAGGTGTTTCGACGATTCTCACCTCCCAAAAAAAAACTTCTTTTGTACTAAATCTAAACCTCAAATGTACCCATTATGGACAAAATACCTATTACAATGTTTCGAGATAATACAACAATCAAAATACTGGATAAAAATCCTGTTGTTTACAAAAGTTATACAAGTAGTGTAAGTCCAATAAAATACTGAATAGTCGAAAAATTTATAAAATTAAATGCTTAAGAATTTTTTTTATCAAAAACTAACACAACAAGCACACTAGTACTGAACTAAACCATGTACGCTATTTTTTGGACTATATTTATATTTATAGACTACAATCCCATGGGACATTTTTAAGAGGTAATTTGACCCATAATGAATTACATATAAATCAATACTATAATATATAATCACAACTTTAGAAACTATGCTGTCCATTTTTATCAGTACAGGTGGCTACACAGGTAACGTAAACTTACCACTCAAGGAGGAGATTTTGGTCCATCATTTTTGTAAGGCATTTATAACTTAAAAATAATGACTTGCGACCTAATACCGTAGAAGAATATTGGTATAAGTAGTAGAAACACAAGGTAACCTGGACCTCTCCTGATGCAAGAACAACGAGTTAGATTAATCAAATCTCAATATGTTCAAGGCATGGAGCAGACGTAATAAACTGCAAAACTTATAGAAGCGAAAACATAGACTCAGATCATTGTCTAGTGATCTCAACATTGAGGGCTAGGATTTTAAACACCAGTAAAGAAAATAAAATGGATACAAAAAATTTAATGTGCAAAAGCTGAGAGATGCGACAATTGCAGAACGGAACTCGCAAAATATCACCAACAGGTTAAGGAATCAAAATGTAAATAAAAAAAGCTAGACAGATATAGACTTCTACTAGACGAGAATAAAGGAAGACAGCAAGGAAAGGATTGAAGCAACAGTGAAAGATGAAATAGGAACAGAAATTTCTGCCGTAAAAATTATTGGTTTGACGATGAATCCAAGAATGCAACAAAAGAAAAAAAAAATGTACAGAAAGATGCTTACCCGACGAACTAGAATACCTATAGGAAATTACCAGACAAAGAGAAGAGAACAAAAGGGAGTACAAAAAAAAAACGAAACCACCTAAATACGGAACTTAAATATATGGAAAATCTTAACAGAGAGATAGAATTCAGAGTATTTTATAGGAAAGTTATCATCAATAGAAAAGAATTTAAGGCAACTACCAGACAATGAAGAAGTTAGAATGGCGACCTATTAACAACAAGAAAAGATGTATTGAGTAGATGAATGGAATACTTTAACCAGGATTTTAATATGAACGGAAAAGAAAAAAGCCTGGAAGACGAAAAAGACAATCTAAGGGGAGCAGATGAGAGGAAATAGGAATCACCAACGATCCTTGAAGTTAAAGATGCAAATAAAAAACTAGCTAGACACAAATCACCCGGAATCGATAATCTCCCGGCTGAACTATATAAAGAAGGTGGCCATAATACCATTATGGTATTACAGTAGCTTATAAAAAAAATATGGATACAGAAATCCCTTTACAATAATTGGAATATTTAAATATTTTGCAATATACACAAAAAAAGAGATATCTTTGAATGCTCTAACCACAGAGGAATTACGCTTCTAAATGCAGCGTATAAAATATTTTCCACAGTACTATGTCACCGTATGGCACCATATGAAGAACGAAGGAAAATACAAGGCTGGTTTCAGAGGTGGTAAATCTACAATTCATCAGATTGTAACCCTAAATAAATTAAAAAAAAACACTGGAATATCGCATGGATACTCATCACATATTTATAGACTAAGCAGCTAAAGCAGTCTACGAATCTGTGAATGGGAGAGAAATGTTCAAAGAAATGAAAGAACGAGGAATACCAAATGCTTTGATAAATTTAACAATACTAATCTTGAAAAAGTTAAATGTAGAGTACGATTTTAGGAGGAACTGTCTGAACCTTTTAAAACAAATAATGGGCTGCGCCAGGGAGACCCTCTCTCCTGTATACTGTTTAATCTCTCTCTGGAAAAAGTCATACGTATGTCACAAATCGCAACCACTGGTTTAATATATAATAAATCAGTGCAAATCCTGGCCTACGCTAATGATATCAATACTGTTGGGCAAACCGAAAACGCTGTATGAGAGGAGTATGTAGCAATAAAAGAATCAGCTACAAAAATGGGTTTAATAAAAAACACCAACAAAACGAAGTATATGAAAATAAGCATGTAACCACAAATCCTACGGCTACTCGATATAGAAAGCGACGTCGTCGAAGCAGTGAACGAATTTGTATACCTGGGAGCGCTCCATAACACTGAAAATAATACTACCGTAGAGATAAACCGCAGAATTTGCACGGCCAATAGATGTTATTTTGGGATCAATCTCCTCCTTAAATCCATAATTATATAAAGAAATACAAAAATAAAGCTCTACAAAACAATAATACGCAAAGTCCTAACATGTGGTTCAGAGACCTGGACTCTAACAAAAAATAATGAAAACATGTTAGGATGTTATGAAAGAAAAGTACTAAGGTGAATCTATAGAGCAGTTAATGACAATGGAGTGTGGAGAAGACGATATAATTTCGAACTTTATAGAATATACCAGGAACCTGATATCGTAAAACATATTAAGTCAGGACGTCTGAGGTGGATAGAATATCTAATGCGGATGGAATAAAATGACCCAGCTAGAAAAATTCTCCTTGATAGACCCATTAGTCAGAGAAGAAGAGGAATACCCAGAACAAGGTTCCTTGATAACATCGATGATGACATAAGAAATAAGGGAATACGTGCTTGGCGGAGAAAGGCAATGAATAGGGACGACTGTAGAAACATTCTTGAGGAGACTAGGACCCACGCAGGGTTGTAAAGCCAAAATAATGGTGATAAGTAGGAACAATCTTTGATTTGGAATTGAATTGGAAAATTTTGAACCCCTTTTTCTGTAATCTGATATAGGACGGATTCATACACATAGTTTCGGATCGTTATTTAGATTACTTTTTTTGTAGTGCCGTACATACCGGCTGGTACAAGGGTGAGAATTGATGAGTAAAAGAATTTTTGGCTACTATGGTGTCGAAAAGTTATGCTTCTTGCAAATGTTTAGTAACAGTTACCTGTGTTTGTAAATAGAATTGTTGTTTCTTCGGTAAGGTAATTATGTTTTGTACGGTAGTCACGTTTTTGACAAAATATAACTAAAAACCGTCAACCTAATTTATAGCCGGTTATAATAAATGGTACAAATTAATAATTTGAAAAAACAACAAAAAATAAAAAATTTGAAAATTGGTCATATTTTTATAGAATCCTGAGGTGTATGTTATCTTATATTTTAAATACTGTAGCTGTTATTTGTTATTTAAAAGCAGACAAATGAAAAAAAAAATGATGCAGTACATTTTTAATTGATAGATTTTGCTCAGAGGATATATAGTCGTTTCCCTATATTTTATTGTAAGTTTTACCCAGTTTTAATTACCTGCTCTTTGGGGAAATATCAACTGGTCAAATGAAATGAAAAATAATCCATAACTTTTTTTAATTAAATAATAATGGAAAATCTTTTATATAATTGACAGTATAATAAGGAGAATTACTTCATTAATGGAGTCTAATGTGGCTAATATAAACCTAATAATAATTTTATATTGCACTTCACACAGAAAATATGGTCTATGTATATTTGTTCCATGGAGAGAATTTCTAATGAAAAATAAAAAAATTTAACTTGCCAACAAAAATGAAAATCAGTCATTATCATCAAAAATATCATATTCGTCATCATCATCACTGTCATTACCACTAATTGTTATTATGATTGGACTTATTTCGTTAATTTTATTTTCACGAGTCCACCAATCTTCTATTAGTTTCTCGCACTTGAATATACAGTTGCACCACACTTCTCGAGTTACAATTGAAAGTGCCTTTCGCCAAGTTTCCCGAACTGCGTCGTCGTATAATCGTTGGGCCCAATATGGTTGTCATAATATTGTTTTGCTCTTTGCTACACGACAAAGGTTTTTGGTTTTGCGAGGATATTTGCCAAGCGTAATAATTCTGATTTTAAAATATGTTGTGTAAATGGTATATGTTCCTTTGTCAACCATTCTTTAATTTTATTAACGGTCCAAGAATTCGTTGAACTTTTGTTTAATACTTCAGAATGGTAAGGTGCATTGTCTAAAATAATTACGCTGGGCTCACTTAAACCTGGGAGAAGTTTTTCATGTAACCATTTTACAAACATTTCTGTGTTCATATTATCGTGATAGTCACTTGATTTTGATTTAGATGAAAATATTAAATCAGCACCTTCTATAAAACCCGATTTCCCTCCTGCATGTAAAATTATGTGTCGCTTCCCTTCTCCATCAGTATGTTTGATAGACTTTACGTTATCATCTTGCCATATTCTCTTGGTTGCACCCCTAGAAAATATCCATGTTTCGTCTAAATACATAAAATTTGCCCTTTCTTCTTTTAATTTAGAATATTTTCTTAGAAAGTTAATTCTTTTATGCACAACAGAACTTCTTTCACAAAGGGCTTTTCTGTTATCCTCCTTTTGAAATTTGAAACCCAAATTATGTATCACTTCCCATAGACTTGTTCTGCCAATTTCGTCAAATTTTCTATCTTTTAATTCCGAGAGAATTGTATTTAAGATCACATGTTCCTTGTTGACTCGCATTCGATAAATGGTATCACGAATTTCAAATTTTTTTCCATCTGGAATATCTTTCGTTTTCAATGATAGGCGAGTTTTTCGGTGATCTTCTTTCGGCCGTTCATTATTGCGATTTTGTAATACTCCTCTTAGTTTGGTTTCACTAATTCCTAGAGCATCACATACGCGTTGTTAAACAGACATTACCGATTTTAAAGGACCGCAATTTTCTTTTTCATCCGTAAAATACTTATGTACACTATAAATTTGACTATCTACATCTAACACACGTCTAGGCATTTTTAAATATTTCCACCAAACATACAATGTCAACACTGGCAAAGAATCAATTCAACTGCAATATTGTAACAAATTTATACCTACCCTAATGTTATTTTAATGTATTTTAAAATATGACCATTAATGCAGTTTTTACCTAATTTTCTGGGAAGTCGTTTACTGTAACTGGTTATCAATGAGTCATTAGCATAATTTTGTTAATCCGAAACCAGCGTAAATATAGCGAACCGACTTATAGTCTATTGATATTACATTTTTAGGGCTTAGTGTATTTAGAGCAATTTTTAGAAGACGCAATTTTATTCTTTTGAGGTTTTGGAAAAGAATTAGCTTTAGTTTAAGTTTGTAGGGTTGCCACTCTTGTCTGGCGGCCGCCATCTTGGAAAAAGGGGTGCAAAAGATTTTCTCGTTGTCTCTCGTAAACTAGCAACCCTACAGAAAATTATATTAAATATTATTTATAGCAAATTATATTGTCTACAAGTTTATTTCTATTACTTTCTATCATAAAATGGGAAATAAATAAGTTATAAACAAAAATAGCTAATATTTTTGGAACAAATTGTCTTTTGGGCCTTATAACTGTTTTATTGTAACGTTACAAGAAAATGACATTCAAATCATGTTATAAAATTAGCGAAGTATCTCATAAACTAGCAACCATACATTTTTTTGACAATATTTGTAGCAAACTAAATTATCTACAACTTTATTCCTATTACTTTTTAGTGTAAAACGGCAAATAAAAAAGTTGTTTTTTCCCAACATTAGACGAACCATTTGACTAAGTTTTCTATTATGTATTTTTTTATTGACATCACCTTAAATCAATTAAATGAATTAATAAAAAGCTCAAAACTGTAGCAATAAATTACTAAAGGAAAACGCATGTGTGTACTTACCTTAAAATTAATTTATTTGAAATTTTTGTGAATTTAAAGAAGTGAGCGCATCAGTAGCACACAGTGTAAGAGTTGGTTTAAATTAGGAAAAAATTAACGATAGAATATGGAATATATCTCGTAGCTGCCATATTATATGGATATTGTACCTTAAGAGAAAAAAAATCGGTTGCCTGTAAAGTCGGTTTTACGGGCGAAAATTTTACGTGACAACGTCTTTTTCTCGGTAGAATATTTATTGATATGAATATTATTAAATTGCACAATAGGAACAAGAAATTGAATGAAAATAAGAATTGCACAAATTTTAACTATAGAAATATATTTTGTTTACTAAAACATTGTACATGTAAACTTAAACTTAACTAATTTCTATTTGAGTGATTTTGTTGAGGATAGAACGATGATAGGAGAAATATGAAATGAAAGGAAGTGTTTCTGCTGTAATGTGTCTTGAACGCCAAGAACGCTCGAGAAAGACAGAGACACAAGCACGGAAGCACGCACCGATTCAACGCGCCTAATTCTCTAGTGCTGCGCGCGCAGCGGACCGATCATGTTTGAGTGAGAGAGAGACGCAAGGCATTCGCCGGTCCGGCGGGCCTCTCTCTCGTTCGGTGACTCACTGTAACAGACGTGAGCGGGCGTTACACTTTTTCATGAATGACTCCGAGCCACAACCTAATTTAAGACGTTGTCATGTCAAAAATACTGTTTAGTATATGCAAAGAATATAGCAAAAAGTTTTCCAAGCTAAAAGCGACGATCAAATGACTTATTATTTTTTTAACTCAGCATGTCAGCACAATTTTGCCAGTGACAAGAATTGCGTTGAAGGATGATGGGAATAGATTTAGCAAGTAAGTTGAACGTTATTCAAGAAAATTTAATTAGTAATACAACATAATGCTAAGATAGGTCCACTCACTATTATTATTGGGAAACGGTTGCAGCAATAAAGTGTTTCATGGCATAAAATTTTAGTAATAAATTAGCAAATAATTCATAACGGTTTACTTTTCTAATTTCGACGTTTTTTGCCGATATCTCGATTTTTTCAGTAATGAGTTTTGCGCTAAGGAAATATTGGTGTATTTTTGGGGTTTAGTCAATGTACTAATCAACAGCAATTAACTAGCAGTAAAATATACCGCTAAGATGGGTCCTGTACTCCTTTTCCTTGCCGAGATATAGCTATGGCTATGCTAGCTTTACCGTAAAGTTAACATACCCACTGTTTCTCGAAAACGACTACAGCAATAATTTTTTTCTTTCCGGAATAAACTAGCAATAAATTATAGTGTTGGTCTTAATCCAGCCTTATAAAATGAATATGCTAACTTTACAGTCATCCAACAGAATGTAAATTTAAACCTCACGATCTGCACATTAAATGTTATAACATTATGCATGGCAGGTAACACTCATAATGTAATCAAGGAGATGGATAGACAGTCAATATACATAATAAGAATAAGCGAAATGAGATGGACGGTCTACTGATGAATTACTGTTCATAACAGCTAAATGTTGAGAGAGTTTTGCCATGTTAATTGCCAACGTCAAGGAGACTTGATAATACAGATTAAGAAGAAGCAGAATTTTATTTTTATTGCTTATCGTTTGTGGTACCAAAGTGACACCATAAATCAAATTTCATATTTTTAAATGCAATCTGAAATACTTTGCCAGATACGGGGTTCAAAGTTCATGGAAAATATTCTAACTTGGCAAAAAATCATTACATTTATAAGTTTTTTATTACAGTCTATCTTTATTAAATAACAAGTGCAATATAGTTAGGATCGGACTTGACCTACTGGAAGATTTTAACATACAAAATATATTCTGAACGTTTTATTAAATTACAGTTAGACTGTTGATCATAATAAGTTAATTTTAGTTATCAATTTAGTGTACTGAAATCCAAAAATCTAAAAGCCTAAAACGATTGGTCTAACTTGTATAATAAAGACAAAGAAGCTATCGATTATACAAACTGTATGACCAACAGTAATGCGTAATTATATTAAATAGGTGAGACACGCAATATGATTTATAAAACTAATAAAGTCCCAAGACTAAAAGAAACACTTCTGGAAGTACAATTTCTTAACATCGTAATAAGTCCATTTAAGTTACGATCATTATCATCAGTACCATTATTAAAAGTACTACAAGCCTAGTTCAACCTCGACTTTTTGTAGTCCGCTTACTCAGTTATTTTTAGAATTACTAGCCATCGCCAATAAGCCGCTCCAATCTTCCTTGCATCTCGTTTCCACCATCTTTCCACCACAATCTTGGCCTGCTCGTACTTCTGTTTATACAGGTTTTAATATTACGGTTTATCTAAGATGGTATTTTTTACTCACTCTTCAATAGGTGTACTTTCCATCTTAAACTAGCTATTTTTATTGTACCATATATTATTTTAACGATCTTTCGTTTTAAGATAAGTAGATGATTTGCATCTATCGACAGGCTTCAGGATTTTACTTCACAGTGAGATATACGTTGGTTTCACATTAAGGCTTTTTGCGGTCATAAACGATGCTTTCTGGCTTTTTCAGGGCAGGCTCTAGACCAAAATATTTTGCAGATTATGCTAGTCTGTATGAGCAAATGCACTTTTAATGTAAATGTACAAAGATATCAATGGATCAATCATGTATGGACATTTTAAAACTGAAGCAGTTTCTTTTGATCATTTCCTGGACTGCTAACTCAGTTGGTTGGTGTTTTGGCTACCGACTCAGACGTGGTCGCTATTTTTGAGTAAGGGTTCAGCATGTTTCCTTTTGGTTAAATGATCATTATTAAATTTTAAATTTAAATACCATTTTATATATAAACTCAAGGTAAGCCGAGTTGTAATTTTTCAAAAGTTTAAGTAAGTGGTAATAGCATGTTTTTTATTAACAGTCAATATGTTATCCTTATTTTAAATTAAACTGAAATTGGTAACTTTTACGATGATAGTCAGATAACATAAATAGATAGATAGATAGAACGTTTATTGACCACTTTACATAAAGTTTGAAGTCCGTATAAAAAATACAATAAAAGATATAATAATGTAAACTTAAAATTAACTTAACCATATTGGCTAAAGTAATATACATATATGTAAGTATTAGCAGAAGAATTAAAATTAAAAATTTAAGATAAAAAAAATCTCTAACCAAAAAAAAAACAAACCTGTCACATAAAAAATCTTTGAAATATGGAAGTAACAAAAATGTGCAAATAATTAAGAATATTCCCGAATCGATGACTAAATAAACTAATACATAAAACTTAGTACATTTTAAAAGCAATAATACAATGTGATATGTAGATAGTAAATCGACAGTATTCTGACCAAACTGGGTACACGTTATAAAGGTGTATTGAGGTATTCTGTCTTCGAGTAAAAACAATATGTTAAAAAATGCTTTCTGATCCTATTTTTAAACAGTGGTGGAGACAGAGTTTTTATTTCGTTAGGCAGATAGTTATACAAGTGAATATCAATTGAATTCTTTGTGCTCTTTGATAGTCTGAATCGTTGTGACCTAATTAAATCCCTCGATCTTGTTAGATGATCATGTAATTGGGAGTTTATAGTAAACTTATTTTTATTATCGTGAATTTCCAACAGTGTTGCATACATATAAAGCGAAGGTAGAGGCATAATACCCATGTTCAAAAATAATGGTTTACAATGATCCCTTAAATCCGCTCCAGCAAGTATCCTCACCACCTTCTTTTGTAATTTAAATATTCTGTCGGCATGACCAGAGTTGCCCCAAACAGCTATTCCATATTGTATATGACTATGAAACAATGAAAAGTAACACATTTTAAGGGTACTTTTAGGTACCAAATAAACCAGGTTACGCATTACAAATATTGTACTGGCGAGTTTAGAACTTAAGTTGTCTATATGGATGCCCCAATCTAAGTTGTCATCCATAAAAATCCCTAACAATTTGATGCTATATCCAAAAATGTGTCTTCGATCTGAACTGAAAACTATATTTTGATTGTTATCCTCGTTTAGTTTATTATGTGTAAACCAGTTTTTAATTTTAAGCACATCGTTTCCTATTTTGTTATTTAAATTATATTGATTCTGGTCGGTACTAATAACGGTTGTATCATCTGCAAAACATATACACCTTAAGGGGTGGGTATAATGAAATATATCGTTGAGATATAGAAGAAAAAATGTAGGTCCTAATATAGACCCTTGGGGAACTCCATGTTCAACATTGTGAAAATTGGAGTAGTTATTATTTAAAAAAACGGCCTGTTTTCTGTTTATTAAATACGATCGAAATAAATTAAGAGCATTTCCCCTTATGCCATATTTGTGCATTTTGTCTAAAAGTAAAGTGTGTGAGACACAATCAAAAGCCTTAGATAAGTCACACAATGTTAAAGACACGAAGTGACCTCTCTCTAGGCCATCAACTACTTCCCTTACAATTTCCTGAATTGCTTGAGTAGTGCTGCATTTTTTTCTGAAACCATATTGATTACAATGAAGTATTTTGTACTTTTCTATGTACTCTATTAAGCGGTTATTCAAAATACTTTCAAAAATTTTACCAAGAATGGGAATAATAGAAATAGGGCGATAATTTTCAATTTCTTCTGGAGATCCTTTTTTGAGTAGCGGTAACACTTTTGTTACTTTTAATACATCGGGAAAAATTCCTTCGATAAGGCAAAGATTATAAAGTATGACCAGATCAATAATAATATCCAGAGTTTCTATCACTAATTGTTTGTTTAAGAAGTAAAAATCAGTGCATTTTGAGTTTTTCAAGCTGTATAATGTATTCCTAACTTCAGTATCACTAACAGGTGTTAAAAACAAGGAGTGGCAAGGGGAGTATATCCCCTCCAAAAAACTCATGGCATCATTTTCATCTCATCAATATCGTTTTGAAATTTTGTTAATCCTTTTAGATATTTATAGTATAACTTAAATATACCAAATAATATACAAGATCTTACTGCACAACTACGTTCTACGCAATTACATTTCCTTCTACGTTTTTTTTTTTGTTAAATCTTAATTACCCGATAATACTTATATATGTACAGTTGGTTCCTAAAAAAACTGATACGACTCTTAAAGCGTATTTTGTATAAAATAAAGCAGTGTTTGAAAGATTAAATAATTATTATTTACTTACTGTCACTGTCACTGTCAAATCTTGTAAGAATTGTAAGAGTTGTAACGAAATTAGAAGATGATTGGTCACTATCTACCGTAGCGGACCATTTTAACGTAAGCTGAACAACAGTTTTTAATATTAATAAAAGATGGAAAGAACAGGAATCTCTGGAAAGAAAGCAAGATTCTGGAAGCCCAAAAATATCTACCACTTATGAAGATAGTTCGTTTTTGGAGAGATTAAAAGAAAATTCTTTTGAAGATGCGAAAACTGCAAGAATTATGTCATAGTCAGTCATAGGAAGAAACACAACAATTTGGCGAAGAATTAAAGCATCGCGTCTTAAGTACCGAACTGCAGCAAAAAACACCACAACAGAAGTAATCAAGACTTATATTTGCTTTAACCCATCAGCTACAAAATCAATATTTTTGGGACAGGGTAATATTTACAGATGAGAAAATTTTTCAATCTTCT
Organism: Diabrotica undecimpunctata; assembly: GCF_040954645.1. NCBI lineage: Eukaryota > Metazoa > Arthropoda > Insecta > Coleoptera > Chrysomelidae > Diabrotica > Diabrotica undecimpunctata. The sequence continues at coordinate 71,296,640 of NC_092803.1, read as the reverse complement.
GAAAAGAGCAAAATTGTAGTGTATAGACCAGATAGTAATAGATTTAATCCTCTATATGTTGATAGATATCGACCAGCTGGTCATGTTAGCGCCAATTTATGGGGATGAATTTCATCTAGAGAAATGGGAATGTTATGGGGTATTGATGACAGGTTTTTTGGGCAGACTTATCTAAATATTCTCAAAAACATCATGTTTCCCAGTGTTAAACAGTTGTATTCAAAAAATAATTTTATCCTCCAAAAAGATAATTGTCCTCTTCACACTGAAAATATAATAAACCAGTGGCTCCAGAAAAAACAATATCAAATCCTTACCATGGCCCAGCTATAGTACAGATTTAAACCCAATAGAGAATGTGTGGGAAGTTTTTATAAAACTGTTGTATCAGCGTAATTTTATACCTCAAAATGCTGAAGAGTTGTAGCATGGTATACAACAGGTATGGGAAGAGCTCTCTAAAGAAGACAATTTCATAGTTCCTTTCACGCAGATCGACCGAAGACTATAAGCTGTTATCAATGCTGATGGAGATATTACAAAACATAAATTTAATTTTACATACCTAAATTTAGTATAGTTTTGGTCTTCCAGACCCTCGCTTTCTTTCAAGAGTTTCTTGTTCGCTTCATTTTTTATAGAAAATCTGTGGTCCTCTTATGTTAAAATGTTTTGCTGCCTCTGATAGTCAAATCAAATTAAATTAAATCAAATTCTTTATTTTCTTTCTGACAAACACAGTTTGTATAAAATTAGTCATAAATATACATTGCTAAAAACTAAACACTGGACTAGACTAAACAAGACATGAAATGAGTTTAAAAGCTAAATAAAATACAACTAATATCTAAGATCTAAAAAATTCTTCAACTGTATAAAATACTTTTTCACATAAAAACTTCCTAAGGTTGCTCTTTAATACATTTATTAAACTGGTGGACTTTACAACTGTGGGCAAATGATTAAACACCTGTAGCCCGTATACGCTGGGCTACATGGTACTTAAAAATAAAAACACATAATTGAAGAATGTATATAAGACACGCCAATGTTAAAATTTCATATTTTTTAAAATATTCTCTACAACTAGTTAGTCGGTAGACACCAGCGACACAACGCAATATTTTCTTTTGTATGACGAAAATACCATTTGCATAACCAGACGTGCCCCAAAAACATATCCTGTATCTTAACCTGGACTCCACGAGTGCATTAAAAATCATAATTAGCTGATTTTCCGTCAGAACATATTTTAAATTCCTAATTAGATAATTAATGGAATTCAACTTCGAAACAACCGCTCCACAATGCAACTTCCAATCCAAACTTTCGTCAATCGTTATTCCAAAAACTTGCCTGACGACACCGTAGTTATTTGCATGTTGTTAAAAATAAGCTAAAAATTTTCCAGGTATTTTTGTTTACTGTGAAAATGTATAACTTGCGTTTTTTCTGCATTAAGATGCAACGAGTTATCGCAAAACCAAGAATATAAAGATGAAGGAAAATCATTACATTGATGTTGTAGGATTACGTTGGATTTGTTAGACAGAATAATTGACGTATCATCCGCATATATAATGAAATTTACCGCTCTGTCTACTTGTACGATATCCTCGATCTTCATCTGCAGTCTCACATATTGTTGTCTATTGTTTAGAAATGACATAATCCACGGTAAAGAATTTCCTGTACTACCTATCTGTTTTAGTTTTTTAAAAAATATTTCATGGTTGACACAGTCAAATGCCCTACGAAGATCACAAAATATTCCAATAGGACATTCGCCTGCATCAATCAAACTGCCGTACTAGTAGATTTATTTTCTTGAAATCCATGTTGATTTATAGTTATGATATTATTGTTTTTTAGATAACCATTTAATCTCCTTAAATATCCATACTCAAATACCTTTGAAAATATACCGGGAATTGTTATAGGCCTATAATTGCTGACCAGTTTTGAATCTCCTTTTTTAAAAATGGGAACTATTTTGCCTGTCTTTAAGTAATTAGAAAAATCCCCATTGCAAAAAGACAAACTAGTGAGATAAGTTAAAGGATTGATTATAAAAGGTAAAACCTTTTTCACCAAAAATGCAGGTATCTCGTCAAAACCACTAGAGGATTTATTTTTAAGTTTACTATGCACGAGTTCGATCAGTTTCTGCCCAGTAGATGGGTACAACTGGAAGAAATTTTCATGACTGACTGTCTTTGTCTACTGCATTACATGAAATTTTCGACACGATATCAATGGGTGCACTTTTAAAAAATGTGTTAAAAGTGCATGCTACCTCTTGGGGATCTGTTATTATATTATTGTCAACAGACATTAAACAAGTATTAGAATTGTTATTAGCAGTTTTTGAAAAATCATTAACAAGTGCTCAGTTATCTTTTACTTTCGTTATAATTCTTGCATTAATATATCGTTGAGACGTTTTTCTATTTCTTAATAATAATAAAAATAATAACAACAACTATTTTATGTAAAAACTATCATTTATATACTCTTCATAAAATGCAGGAATTTAAAATAATATCAAAATTTAGACCTTAATAATTATTACAATTTATGAATTAACATACGTGATTAATTTTTTGTTGTTTCTTTATTTTATTATTTGTCTGCCATAATAAATATAATATAATGTCAGACTAATCAAATACACTGCTTAAAATGATCAAATCTCACTAAAAGACGTATCAGTTTTTTTAGGAACCAGCTGTACAATCTACAATTTGATGTATTTCAGTAAAACCTCTGCAAGCCACCCCTCCTATAAAGTGATCACCTACGTATAACGACCGATTTTCAATTTGCTGAATTGAGAAATGGAAATCACCGTTCTTCTAATAGCCATCATCGAAATTTCCTAGTACTCGTCAACGATGATAAAAACACCATTAATAAAGGGCAATAAAATTCTTAAAAAACATAAATAGGGTACAATTTCCTTAGATTTCCTATGGTGGGCAGATCCATAACATTTATTTCTCATGCTTTTCAGATCTGGTTTTAACATTCAATTTAATTTTGTTAGTGTTGTTTTGACTGAGTATGAGAAGGTCCAGCAATCTTAAGCTCCATCATTGAATCAAAAGCGTAATTAAAAAGGGCTTCGATTGGTTGGCAGTTAGAAACAAGATGGAAAGAGATGGAGGGAAATGACAACGAAAGGTTGGTGTGAGTTAGAGGTCGAAAGAATCAAGGAGAACGAAAGGATCTCTTTCGTCGATAGTTTCAAAAACTGGCAAGTTTTCGCTTAATTCGATGAGTGTAGGTTAAGACAATGTGATTTACTACTTTAAATGCTATTTGGCAGTATTTGTATAGTTAATCAGTTAATCACCTGTTTGTTGGATGCAGTATTCCGTATCAAGGGATCTGATAACAAGGTTTCCGAGGGTTAAGTGAGAGCTACAAAATTTTAAGTGAAAAATAAGCAGCTAAGTTTAGAAGAATACATATTGTTACCATCCATGATAACCTGTGGCCTAGTCTTGTTATTCGTTCTAACCTAACCTAACCTTTTTTTTGAATGAGGTGGAAATGTTCGAAACCGACTAGGGAAGGTGTCCCTAGTACTGTTGGATTCAACCAGAAAGGCAGGACCACACGAGAACGGCACAGAGTTCACACGAAATCCGTACCTCCATTGTGCGCTCCTGTCAGGTCGCCTACCAACTAAAACCATTCTCGACCTAATCTTCGATGCTGAATATCCCCTGACGAGTTCATAAGAGAACGAAACATGGCGACATCCCGCGCAGCCTTTAAGGGTGTTCTTGTAGAAGGTCTTAGGGCTTGTCCTAAGATGTATACCTAATAACGGCACACACTTAGGGGAGGGTCTGGTTTCTTTTCGGAAGGAAAAGGGAAAACGGATTCGGAAAACTGATATTATAAAATGAAGAAGAAAAAGACTAAACAAAGAGAAAACTCTACACCCTTAGTGTCTCTGGTTACCTGTCGATATGGAAGCTGGTTCCTACCAGAACAAGATTAGGATAACTTAGTTTTCAACTGTAGTTTTCGCACTAAAGGAGTTCTTGTCGCTGAGTACCAAGAATTGGGAGAAAGTACATTGAAAGTTGTATGGAGTAGATATGCGTAAGTAATTTTTTACTATTGTTGTCTATTTAATTATTATTGTAATCATGTGTGACTTATATATCTGGTGTAGCTGCTCTGTGTATATTAAGTCGAAGAGAATAAGGAAAAAAGATTGTTTGTAAGTAACAGGTGTACCTGCTGTAGGTATATTCAAAGCAGAAAAAAGTGAGATAAAGATAAATTTATTTATAGGTATCCCCTTGTATGGTCCGAAAAAACCTTACTCTGTTCTCTTACCCGGCTTGTTCAGCCCTTTCAAGTATGGTCTTTCTTTTCATGATCTCCGTTGTATGGTCTATTAGGATTTCGAAGTTCTCCTTTTTGATCATAGCTATCTGTATAATGTTGTTGGGCGTTGTCAACCCTATCCTATTACGAAGCCTATTTTGTTTGGGGCGAAAATATTACAACAGAAGATGCAATGCTCAGCGTCGTCCCTTTCACTGTATGTAGAGCATATGTCATCGTTGGTTTTCTTGATAGCGTATGAGTAAGACCTAAATGATCCATGGCCGGTCAGAAATTGTGTAAAATAATAATTCACTAATTTAATCTGACAGCTGTACCAAGCCAACACATCAGGGATTAGTGTTTTAATCCATTGAGCTTTTGTAGTCTATGCCTTCCATTCCCTCTGCCATTCTGCTAGTAGTTGCTCTCGTACGGCCGCTCTTACCTGGGGTAAGTGACCGCTCTGGTTATCATATAACGTATGTTGTTTTTTGGGTAAGAGTTGAATGGGGCGCGTACCAGCGATTGTCTGTAGGGCCAGGATAGAAGCGGTTCGGTACGCACTAGTAACTTTGAGAATTCTCTGTGCTCTATTGATCATATCTTTGTACTTTTAATATCTCAGTACATCTATCCAGACGGGGGTTCCATATAAGAGGGTCGATTGTACAACGTGTAGGTACAATCTTCTTTTGTTGCTGCTAGGCCTACCTATATTGGTTATTATTCTCTGGATGGCTGCTGTCTGTTCGTAAGCCTTCTTAACCACTCTCTAAAGATGTTTTGTGAAGCGTAGGCCTCTGACTAAATCAATGCCTAGATATTTAGTACAGTTCGTGGATTTTAGCTCATTACTACCTAGTTGGAATATCAAATCTGGCCTTGCTTTGGGGGCTTTCAGGATTTCTTCGGTCTTTTTGCCTGCAAGTTTTAGGTCGTTAATCGTCATCTACCTATTTACTTTACTAAAGCAGTCATTTACAGTGTCTACGATTTTCCAATACATGTTACTTGTTACTAATATAGCTAGGTCGTCGGCATAGGCTATTGCCATATTATTTTTACCATAATCGATATCTAGTACCCCATTATATAGTACATTCCATAATGTAACCTAACCTTTGACCTAGTCTTGTTGTTCGTCAGCCTCCATTTTGTCTCTCCCATGGGTCGAATCCAGATCATTTGAAGTGTGTGTGGGACAGTGTTTTTTGTGTCCAATTCTAACATAACAAACTTTTTTAATAATATAAAAGGAAATAATTAAAGAAAATAAGGAAATAGTAGCCGGTAAAGATAATTGTTTTGTTAAATTTTTCTAAATAAACATTTTTCGTTACTATACTAAGTTTGATGTTTCATTTCGACATATGACAGTCAATATATCCTTTTCTATCATTTGCAAAATAACCAAAATTTTAAAGTCTGTTTTGTTAGAAGGTCCAACTCAATGTAAGTTCTGTTGATAAATTTGGATATTATTATTTGTAATAATTGTTTATGTGAAATAAAAATAAATATGTAATCTATCTCTTTAATCCAGAAGTTTAAAATTATTTCTTTTAAAAAGATTTTTTTTAAACGGTGTCCGTTTTAAATAGTTTAGTAATTTTCTTGTGTAGTGTTGACATCTTTGTAAGTATTGTTTTGTATTTATTTTTTGTAGTTAGTTTCTCCCACTCCCTGAAATAAAGGAATCCTTATCCACGACCTAGCTATCCAAATCGGGTAGTTCGATGTTATGCGGACTTCCATAGAACTAACTTCTGAAGCTGATAATGTAAGTATACTTAGGTAATATAGCGATAATTTTGTGAAACATAATTGGCATACCACATTTAAAGTCAAAACAGCTTTGCAGCTAAAAGTTATAAGAAAAACCCGAAAATAAAATTTTCTGATGCTAAGTATAGCTCATTTAACGCGTCTGTAACTCGAATATGTCGAAAAAAATACTGTGACGAAATTCATAGATAAGCAGCTAATTTTTTGAGTATACTTTAATAAACAGCAGCAAAAACAACTTTTTATATTGTCGGACGGAACTTGTTGTTTTCCGATTTTCTTGTCTGACTGGTGAAATGGTTGGGAAAAATTAGAGGAAAAATGCTCCAGAACCCAAAAAAAGTCGCAGAAGGAAACCATGACAGACACAGCCTAATGAAGCAATAGTTTGAAGGGAGTATATATCGTAATTTTTTTTGCCGACTTGTTACTAGCACATCGTAAACCGCCAGTTCTTAGTCTGTTTAGCGCTTTCTATGTGGGATACGGCAAATTGTGTCAAGCGGCCATTTCCTCTGAGGGGCAAAATGTGTTTTGCTGACACTTGCCGCACTTTTCAGAAAGCTTTTTCGAGATCTTAGTCTACTTGGCTGAACTTGGTGGTCATAAAAGATGTGTCTTCGATCCGTCTCCTGCTTCTTTCGTTCTATCCCTAACGTGACCTGTCTTCTAATAGCAGGTGTAGCGATTCCAACTATAGGGTAGACCTCTTCGATAGGTGTCTGTTTCGGGTAACCAGATGTTATACGAACCTTTTCATTTACCTTTCTTACCTTTCACGGTAAGAAAGGAATTTAAACAATTGGGTTAGAGACAAAGGTTACATTATTAACTAATGTATAATTATTTACATAATTATTTTACTATCTTTTAAAAACATAAGTAATAAATCATACACTGCTCTCGAGTCTAATGATAATAGGTACTGAAGGTTTCAAGGGGCTAATGTATTGGGTTTATGTAAATTATTTATTAATCTGGATGAAATTATAGTATTTTTGGGGCAACTGAAAAATATATGATCTAGGTTTCCTTCTTCTGTACAAAATTCACATTGATCATTATCTAAAACCTTAAGTTTAAATAAATGTTTGGGGTAACAAGCATGCCCAAATCTCAGTCTTATGATCGTGGTAACATATTTTCTAGGTACATTAAAAAACTTATACCAAGGAGTTTTAGGAATATCTGTTTGAAGAGAAGTGTATCTATTTGGGCTAACAATGGAATATTCCTTCCATATATTATCCCACCTTTGGTATAATCTTAATTTTAAGGAAGCCAGAAAGTCGCAAGCCGTGATTTTATACGAAGTTTCTCTACCAGACATAATACTTTCTCTTGCTAATTGGTCTACATGTTCGTTATTTTCCAAACCTATATGTGCTTTAATCCAAACAAAAAGTACATTTTTGCCTCTTGTTACTAACTTTTGTTTGATATCCTTAATTTTGTAAATATAAGGGTAGCTGTACGTATTTGGCACTCCCGGTTTCCCAATAGAGGTCAAAACTGATAAAGAATCTGATAATATCACTATATGGTCCGAGTTACTTTCTGTTGCATAAAGTAACGCCTCATATATTGCAAGAGCTTCTGTTGTAAAAATAGAGATCTGGGAGTTTAACTTAAATGTGCGTTCTATTTGTTCCAATGGGATAAAAAAAGCGCATCCAGTGCCGTTTGATGATTTGGAGGCATCGGTATATATAACGACGGAGTTTTCGAATTCTGATAATATTGAGTGAATAATCTTTCTATTTATGTGTATACTGTCACTATATTTTGGTACCATGATATCTGCATTTGAACCATGATATGTTGCATATGAGATGTTTTGAAGTGTATACGTAGCTTTATCTATCTCTTTTAATGCTTTCATATTATGTTGCAGAGCTTCGCAGACTAAAGGCGATTTCTTTTTTCCCAGTATTTGCTTCAGACTCGGCGACAGAACAACATAATGCTGAGGTAAAAGTACGGAGAGTGTGTGGTTGTGTTCCCCATTTTGTATTTGTTAGTTTGCGGATGATAATATTTCTGGCGCTTACTTTTTTCTTGACATCTTGACAGTGATATCTCTAGGATAGAGTTCTGTCCAGACGAACGCCGAGGTATTTTGGCGTCTTATTGTATTCCAGCATCTGACCACGCCATTCCACCTCCAGTGTTCTTCGGGTCTGCTTGTTTCTAAGGTGAAAAGTACACACCTTAGTTTTTGTAGGATTAGGTTACAGATAGTTTTCGTCATAGTATGGTGCTAAGTCTTCTAGGGCATCTGTCAGTTTTACTTTATTGAAGGTACTTCCCTGAGCTGTCACAGCTGTATCATCCGCGTAAATAAACTGTCTTGTTTGTTGGTTTTTGGATTGGTCGTTAGTGTAACTGTTCTATAGAATTGACGCGAGGACACTTCCCTGTCGAATTTCATTTTTTTGATCCCTCCACTGACTGTTCTTGGACTGAAGCGTTACGTAGAAGCGTCTATTGTGAAGAAGATGTTTCATTGACCTTGTTAGTTGGAAACCCTGTGTAATTCCGTAGAGTTTTACCAGCAGCCCTTGATGGTTAACTATGTCATAGGCGGCAGTCAGGTCTATGAACGCTACTTCTGTTATTTCTTTTCGTTCAAACACATCTTCAATATGTTGGGTGAGATTAAGAGTTTAACAGCAGCAGAATTTTCCGGGTCCAAACCCCACTTGTTCAGGAATAATGTAAGTGTCCACAGATTTAACGATTCGGTTCAGTATCATTCTTTCGAACGCCTTGAAAAGGTCTAAAACTCTTTGTATCTGCTGGATACTTTATTGGTTTTAAGAGGGAGAGGGCCACCACTTTAGCTTTCCTCCAGATTTAGGAGATTTGGAATGTACGGACGCAACAGTTTATTTTTACGAGCCACTCTAAGGTTTTTGATCCAAAATCTGCACCAACCCAGTCGCAATTTTTAAATGGGAATTGGATATTTTTTGCTGCTGATGAGTACATTAAGCTAGCTTGGAGATTGAGCTATGATTATAGATGAGTGTAGTAAGGTAGATGAGATACTGCTGTTGCATCCATATTTAATTTTGATAAAACTTATTAAAATGATTGAAGTGTTTGATGCGGCCCTGGCCAGCGTTTCATCTTGCCGATAAAACTGGGTTTAGAACGTTACATTGATAAACTACTATTATTTGTTGCTACTTTTTTAAAACACTTATTGAAATTTTATGTAAACGATCAAAAATTAATAATTATTGTTATGCAGAATATATAACTTGCTGGTTATTAATACATTATTTACACAAAGTTTTTCAAAACCAACTAAACCAAGATGAAGCTGACGTATTTTTTAATTATTTCTGTCGTTTGCTTAACAGCGGTAAGAATTGGATTGTTTTGTTATTGTACTGAAATATTTTGTATGTTAGTAATTATTTTAGTCACTATATTTGAATTTAATCCAATTTACGTATTTAAAATATTAATATTTATGATATTAATCTATTAGTTCGTTTGTTGGATAAATTTTTGCTACTAGACTTCTTTTCGCTTTGGAACCAAAAAATGGTTTCCCTCGTTGGACACTTGATATGATGGATATAAAGGCTTCGTTCTACTAGTATCTTTTGCATTCTGTTAAGGTTCTTTTTTTATTTTAAAGATTATTTTTGTCTGGTTTTCTTCATTTTTCCCGTTTTACTAATGTTTCTTTTCTCGTCTTACACTTAACTCTTGTATACTTACTGTATACAAGGTTAAAATTATTGTATACTTTGTTATTTTGCTTATAACGTCATTCCAGTTCTATTTTCAGACAATCTTTTTTTAAATATAAAAGAAAAATTTTCTGTGTTTGGCTGTATATTATAGTTTAAAAAAACTTACAATGAAATAATAACTTCTTTTTGGAAAATGGTATAAATTTTACCAGTTAATACATACACTGGATTGCAAAATTAACGGGACACTCATATTTTTGTATATTTTTTTGTATTTAAACTAAAACCCAACTATTTTATAACTATTTTTCTTGTTTGAACCTGTTTTTAGATTATTTTTGCGAACAACAATCGTTCTATTAAAACTTTTTTAGTATTAATGTGAAATAATGTTTTAAATTGAATAGCATTATTTTAAGTTTACTTTATTATTTGCAAGTTTGGCTCTAGTTTTTTTGCTTTCTTCTTTTTAAAAATTGCAATAAAAAAATGATGACACGAGAAAAAGTACCACCAAGCTGTTGCTTTACAGGATGATGGGAGGAGCATTTTTTACATCGTAAAGGCTTTCGGAACTTCTCAAAGTCTAGTTTTTCAAAGATTTCGGGAAACAGGACAATACACTAATAGACCAGGTTAAGGTAGACGAAGAACTATGAGTCGAGTTGAATATCGCCTTTTTAGACTGCAACACCGCAAGCATTACGCGTTTGCACATTATCAGCACCAGTACTTGTTCAACGATTAAAATGTAATATTCTTAGTATGTTAAAAGAATTTTTCTGTTTACAATTATATTTTAAATCATCCCGTATATTTTTAATGTGTAATTTTATTGTGTTTTAATTGTTTCCTGGTTGTTTTTGTTTGCTTTTTATAATTAATTACTAGTGACCTAGGTGCTTTTAACCAATATTTTTCGTACTGTTTTGAACATATTATGTAATTTATTATTTATTCTCACCTTATATTTATACAAATTTCAACCATATTTTAGTTGTCTCCTTATGAAGCTAACCAAAAATCAGCGAAATATAGAGAAGTAAAAGAAAAGAGAGTTTTTTTCAAATAACAGACCGAATACCCGATATACCACTACAATAAATTATTATTTACGTTTCGGTCGATAATCCTACCAGTTTTGCTATATATATATATATATATATATATATATATATATATATATATATATATATATATTTCTAAATAACACTCTTAGTGGGCAATGATATCTGCTTAAGTCTTGAAGGTCTTGTCATGTCAAAATAATTTTTACTTCCTTCTGCCAACAGTTGGTTGTTACTTCTCAAGACCTAATGTCCCCTTTTTAAAGCTGGAAAATTTTACGTTCCCTCAAAAAAATGTAATCCTTAATCGTCGACCTAGTGTCTTAAAAATTATAATGTTCGTTATTCAAATTATGTAATTTAAGGGTCATCTGACCTCATTATGAGGCTAGTTCCAACTACTTTTTAGACGTAGGTATTAACCATATTTTCAATTTAAAAATCAAAATGTTACCTTTTTGTATTCATTTTTAAGTGGTTATACTTTGTATTTGTAAGTGTTTTACTGATGATGATCTGATCGAATCGAAAACGCTCTGAGAAATTATAAATCCATTTTGGATATTTTTTAAAAAAGAAGTTTTTACTTCATTGTAAGCTTTTTTATTCTTTTTTAAGTTTTAGGATATATTGTGATATATTTCCTTGTGATCTTTTTCAAAAATCTCAAAATTGGTCTGCTATCTACGGTTTTAATAATTCTTTCATCATTGGAATATGTTGCTTTTTTGTTTTGTTCTCTTGGTATCATTTTAAACCCCGGTTCGCCAGAAATAAGTTAATTATATCCATCAACAAAGGAAGAAGTAGATAAATAAATAGCCTTTTTTGTGTTAAACTTTCTGTCCTTTACCTGCTAAAATTAATTAATTTTTCAATGGGTTTTCAGGTAAAATTTTGTGTCACTATTCTATTCTAAATCCCAATAATATTTACAATACTTTCTTCTTAGTTTTCAGAGTAATTGAACTTTATTGTACTCCTTATTTTTGTAAGACATTTTTAAAGGTGGGTCTTGAATGTTCTGATCATGCAAGTAGAATTTTTAATTACAGTCTTTTAGCATTAAACGAGCATACCAATTATTTGCTTCTCCAAATGCTCAAGCTAGGTATCATTTTTTGTTCTCCTTGAATTAAGGCTATTTTTTACACACGTAAGTCGGTTTTTAGTCTACTTTATCTGTCTTTTATTATTATCCAAATATCTACGGTGAAGTTACTTACGTCCGGTTCCACCAACGTGATCTTATCTAAGTTTTGCTTAGCCAAAAAAATTTCTTAGTTGTAATTTGCGTTCCACGTTAAGTTTTTACTTAACTTAACCAAGAAAAAACTTAAGTTCTCAGAAATACCAACTTTGCAAATTGTCAGAGATTCTTAAATTGTTGATTCGTTATTAATCGAGAAACGACAAAAAAGAAAAATAAGAAGAACATTTGTGTCATTTTTGATGCTTTCTTTAATTCAATGTCATTTCAATATTTATTGTAAATGTAAATGGTAACCTGTGTTCTTGTATATTCGGATATTTTATTTTGTAGCTAGTGTAGAATAAATTTATAACAGTTTAAACTATGACACACACTATATTCTATATATACACGATAAACTATACACTTCGGTGGAAGTTACAACAAAAAAAATATTTTTTTTTACTAAAGACACAGAAGTGTACTTACATTAAAAATCTGGTCAGTAAGACCAATTATCAATTTGTTTCTAACTTAAATTACTAATAAAATCTTAAAATTAGTTGTCTACTCACTAGTATCTTTCCTATTATTTCTAATAACTAACATTAAATTTAGCATGCATACTCGCACAACACTTTACTCTGCTTTTCACTCACTCATTATACCAGTTCAAAAGGCTTTGTTTTTTGAGCCTTCTCTCTAGGTTCGTATTGTCGAGGAGCTGGAGCCTCGACGTTTACATGATGATGGAGTCGTTGTTCATGACTCCCTGCAAATTTCTTGATTATCTGATTGACGTCTTCCATCTTGAGGTCCCGGTGAAAGTCGTTGTTCCTAACGTACCAAGACGCATCTACGATGTTCCTCAGCACTTTATTCTGGAATATCTGAATTACTTTGATGTTACTAGGCTTTGCACAGCCCCAGAGTTGGCAGCCATAGGTCCATACTGGTCTCAGTATTTGTTTATAGATTAGGAGTTTATTATTTATGGATAGAGAGGAATGTCTTCCCATTAATCAATACATTTTCTTGTAGCGGATGCCTAGTTCTTCTATTTTTTTCTTAACGTGAGATTTCCAGCGAAGTTTCGCATCAAGAGTGATCCCCAAGTACTTTGCTGATGTTGCAATAGGCACTTGGACATCATTTATTCTAATTGGAATATTATTAATTCTCTTATTGGTAAAATTTATATGGACTGATTTATTCTCATTCAGCTTAATTTTCCATTTTTTGGTCCATTCATGGATTTTATTTATTGAATTTTGTAGTTTTTCTGTAGCTTCTTCGACGGTGTCACTTACCGCTAAGACAGCAGTGTCATCTGCGAAGGTATCTATGGTGTCGTCTTCTAGTTCAGGTATATCACACGTGTATATTAGGTATAGGACTGGACCCAATACACTCCCTTGTGGAACACCTGCTTCAATATCCTTGAGATCAGTGTATGCATCTTCTTGTTTAACTCTAAAATGCCTGTTCGGTAGATATGATTGTAATATATTTGAATATTGTTTAGGCATGAATGATTTAAGTTTATTATGTATCACACCCTTATGCCAGACTTTATCAAACGCCTGTGCCACATCTAGGAAGGTTGCAGAACAGACTTTTCTTTTCTCTAATGATCTTTCAATTATAGCAGTTATTCTATGCACCTAATCAATTGTCGAATGCTTATTTCTAAATCCAAATTGATGATCTGGAATTATTTTCTTTTTTTTTAATTATTGGTAGGATTCTTCGCAGGAGAAGTTTTTCAAACACCTTGGACATCACAGGTAGGAGTGATATTGGTCCATATGATGTCACCTCATTGGGGGTTTCCCAGGCTTTGGTATCATGATCACCTCAGCTATCTTCCATAAATCTGGAACATATTGTAGTCTAAAGGCAGCATTTATTAAATTTGTTAATTTTACGATAGCTTTTCTAGGTAGATTTTTTAGCAGTCTTCCGGTAATGAGGTCATAACCTGGTGCTTTATTTGGGTCAATTTGTTCTTTAATTAACTCAGCTACTTCTTTTGGGGAAGTTGGCTTGATATTCTCATCTATTTGCTTTGGTTCGGGCCAATCCTGGTCATCGTCTTGGTCATCTTGCAACTTAAATGTGTTCTCTAGATGAGTGGCAAATCTCTCTGCCTTCTCCTGATTATTTATGGCCCAACTACCGTCTTCCAGTTTTATTGGAAGAGAATGTAATATTGGCCTTTTAATTCTTTTTGTAGCTTTCCAAAGCGAGTACTCTGTGCTGCTGTCGTTTGTTAACTCTTCCAGATAAAATTTAATAGATTTCTTCTTAATTTTCTGGATTTCTCTTTTAAGTTGCTGGCTGGCATTGTTTAGGTTAGTTTTGTCTCGAGAAGCTCTCGTTTGCTGCCATTTTCTTCTTAGTTTTCTTTTTTCTTTTAATAATTCACGAATTTCTTTAGGGTAGTTATTCCCTTTAACTTTTGTTTTCAGTATGGGAGTGCAATCCCATGCTGAATCTTGAATATCTTTGGCAAATAAATCTAATTCTTGATCTATCTGTTCAATTGTCTTTAGTGGCACGGCTAAAATGATCTTTTCTTGAAGAGTTACTTTAAAACTTTCCCAGTCTGTGAGCTTATTAGTTAAGATTGGGTTGTTCTCTTTTCTAATAATCATATTACTCATGGGTAGAATTATGGGTGAATGATCGGAGTTCATATCCCATCCTTCACAAATGTCCAAGTAATTGGATGAGATATTTTTAATTATGAAAAAATCTATTAAATCTGGTATTTTATTCCTATCAGTTGGCCAATAAGTTGGCTTCCCTGTAGATATTAGATCTTCTTTCTGATCTTTGACAGCTGCTAATAGTTCTTTTCCTTTAGTAGTTGTAAGCCTAGACCCCCATTGAATGTGTTTCGCATTGAAATCACCCCCAATGATATATCTATTGCCTAAACTTTTCAAAAAATTAATATATTGATCTTTTTTAATATTATGTCTAGGAGGACTATAAATTGCACTTATGTTTATTTCTGCGTCTTTAATCCCAATACATACTGTGGTAGCTTGTATGTGTTCGGTGACATACTTCATCTAAAAAAATATAAAAATAAAAATCCTATTAACACAAGAAGTACGTACGCTATATACACTATAAATTATTATATACTATATACTACTTTTATACTATAGATTACTATACTACGATATTACGATTTACTATACTATAGATTAAATAAAAATATAAGAATAAAATATCAAATTAGACCGAAAAAATACGAGTTAGCCTAACATCGACGATCAACAGAAGAAATTTAACCTCACTTATGTGTCAATATATGACAGAAGATGAATTTCAATGCATGCTCCAAGTTAAAATTTTTGCTTAAGTCGTCATAGTAGGTTACTTAAGCTTAAGCAAAAATATTTGTACTTAAGTAAATATTTTGAGTTGGTGGAACGAAACTCAACTGATTTTGGTTAAAATTATTTCTTAATATCAAATTTTAACTTAAACTGCGTTGGTGGAACTGGGCGTTAATTATTAATTTTTTTGTATGGTTTATTTTAAATTAGCTTTACCGTATATAATTTTAATATACCATATTTTTTTTCACAGAGTGCATCTTATACTGAACATGAAAAAGTACAAGAAATGATCAAAGAATGCCAGAAAGAATCAGGTTCAACTGTAAACGAAATCGCAAACATTAAACTTGGACGTATAAACCCTGATACAGGTAAGCAAGCTCTTTGTGTTCATCGTAAAATGGAAACCCTGGATCAGAATGGAGACGTTATTTCTAATAAGTTCAAGCAACACATTGAAGCTATTACTGACGACAATGATCGTCGGAAAGAATTTCAAGACAAATGTGGCAAAACTCAAGGAGAAAATCCCTATGTTAAAGCTATTAATTATGATAAATGTATTCAATCTGTATTGGCAGAAATCCATGCTACAAAAACCTATAAAACTGTAAGGAATGTATAAATATATAAAATAATTTATAATAAATATATTATGATATGAAATGTATTTTTCTCTTTAAAAATACATAACCGGGCAACACCAAAAATAGGTGTCGTATAATTATTTTATGTCGTAAAATTATTTTATTTTGGTACATAACCTTATATAACACTCATGAACACCCTGTGGTACAAAAAAACCGGAAGGCGACAGGAGAAAGTGGTTTTTGAATTCACTGCCTAGAAGCAACATTGCCAGTCCAGAAACACTATTTGGTACTAACGTCACCAATAAAGCTCTTAAAATTTAGTTAATCCTATGTAAAGAACTGGTTAACTAAAAGACATTTTATTGATTTAATAAAAAGAACTTTACATATAAAGTGCCTAAGACTAAAAAATTATAAATATAGGCCCAATTCTAACGGTTGAATAATAAAAAACAATTTTTTTTTCGTTAAAACAAAGCCCCTTGTTAAATTTTTCACACTGCACAGTTATTTAGTTAGTTTTACAAAATCTTCATCTTCCATTAGCGGTATAAAGTGGCCAGTGACCTAACGCATCTGTTCTGGTAGCATCATTAGATCTTACAGCAAGAGGATGGCGAATTAGGTTATCAGCATTTTCTGTACTTGATGGACGGCCTCGCTTTACTTTGATTTTTCCAGTATTTGACCTAACTAGTTCCGTTCTAAACTTTTTGGCAGGCATAGAGTTTGAGATGTTAGTATTAAATAATATTGAATTTTATTCTTAGGTGAATAGAAAATATTAGGTAAAACGATATCTCAGCTGTCCGCATTGCTTAGAACAACTGTAAGTTGCTTATATTTGGCGCAACCTAACGACTGTAAATTATTATAATTGTTTTTATAAAATATGCTCATTTAGAGATAATAGAGCTAACTTTCTTCATACATACGATAAAAATGTAATATGGAGAATTTTAAAGATTTAGTATATATATTAGATTTTAACATATTTCACCATTCTTAATAGACGTTAAAATTTAAGTTCAGTGTATACAACTATTTGTATGGGAAAATAAACCTGCTTTTACTAGTTTCCTTAAAATTTCATCATATTTTCTCGAGTCAAGCGAAACGAAAAAAGTAAATAGACGTGAAGTTGTCAAACGTTACTATATGTTTAAATGAACTAACACTGTAACAGTAGATCGTAAAAACATTTTGTATAAGAGTGTAATGTAACTGTTTGTATGGGAAAATAAAATCGTTGCTTCTAATATTTTTCCTATAATTGCATCATATTTTCTCACCTTTTTGGCCTTCCAAGGACTTTAAATAAATATTTTATAACTACACGGATCAAATAAACTAAAACTGTAGAAATGAAGTCGTACGAAACATTTTGAATTTAAAAGTAAAAAAGAAGTAAGGGTCATTCATCGTGATAAAGAATATCCTATCTCCTAAGTTAGACCAACAATTACTTTCACAAAATTTTATTGCAATCGGTTTGGTGGTTTTCAACATTACCTGGGACAAACATCGTGACACGAGATTTTTATATATAAAGATATACAGGGTGGTCCTTAAGTAATTGTACAAAAAGAAACAGTAGATTCTACACTTTAAAATATTACGATTTAAGCCAAATTACTTTAATAAAATGTTGATATTAAGCAAGATACAAGGTGATAAAGTACAAATTTAAAATTTTATTTTTCGCTATAACTTTCATGTTTGTAAACGTTTATGTATAAAAATTTACAACTAGGTACTTTTAAAAATGAGAAATTATAATTTTTATAATTTGATGCACACTTTGATGTAACTGATAGAGGGCGCCACATACGCCACATATGTGGCATAAATTTGCACTTAACCTTTTTGCTCTTTAAGTTACCTATATTTGAAATAAAAAATATTAAAGATACATTATTTTAACAAAAAAAAGTTATACCTGTTAATAATTTCAAAACTCAAAAGTTTTCGAGATAATCGCATTTTAGAAATCAGCTGCATAATTCTGATTTAAGGCAATTACTCCAGGCAACGAAGGAAAAATAGACAAAAACATTAATACTTCTGAATTTTGGTATAAAATACTTTTAACTAAAGTTAATAGTTAACGATAATATTAAATAAAATAAATATATCAGCAGGATAATTAATAATATGATTTGACAAAATAACAGAATAATAGAATTTTACATCAAACATTTTACGTTTTATGTTAAATTAAAGTCATATCGTCTTATATTAAATAGCATCATTGGTTCTAAAGAAACTGCTGCAGTATTTATTTATTTCCATAGTTGGTTGCGAATATTTATGGGATTCTTATACACACGTTGTTTTAATGCGCCTTATACACCAAAATCTAGAGGATTAAATTCTGGGATACGTGGTGGCTTTAATGTATAATGGATGAATATATTATTTTGGATACATATCCAAATCTTATGGTATATTATGGAACTACATCTTATTTGTCGCAGAGGTTAAATAATGTAATAAACTGTGATTTATCTCGTTCATTGGTTACTTATATACACACGGAGTAACCTATCGATGACATTACTTATTTATATGATTACGTTGCAGCTTACAAGTAACTATAATTACATCTCGAACAAATGGACTATAATGATTTACTAACGAATTAATATTATGCTGAACTAAATTGCCTGTGTGTTTACTATATTTATAATAATATCGGTAATTAGGCCAACGATGATGTTTTTGTAAAAATGCTGAGTCTTTAAGGTTAGATTTGAGCAAAAGTATTATAAAACAAGACACATAATATGTGTTATTCAACACCTGTGCTCTAATTTCTATTTGTCCTAATAAAAATGGGTAATCAATTTACGTAATGAATAATAAGTATTCTTTTCGGATTTTTTATGAATAAAATAAATATATCAATAGCTCATCACATTGCCAAGGAGTATGACTACCACAACCAATCCAACGTTCAGAAAAAATGGATTTAATTATGTTCTAACTGCCTTCTCTCTAGAATGTGTTGGTGTACCATCTTGCATAAACCACATATTTTGGTTTTTCAGCATTTTACAATAGAAAAAAAGTAATACAACGCCATTATAGAAACTCAAGAAGCGATAGAAAAGGGAAATTGTATATTCTCTATCAGTTACATTAAAGTATGTATAAAATTATAATTTATCCTACTAAAACGCATCTAATTGTAAATTTTTGTTCAAAAATATTTACAAATGTAAAAGTTACAGCGAAAAATAAAATTTTCAATTTGCACTTTAACACCCTGTATCTTTCTTAACGTCAACATTTTATTAAAGCAAGTTGGCTTAAATCGTAATATTTTAAAGTGCAGAATCTACCGTTTTTGTTTCTACAATTACTTAAGGACCACCCTGTACACATATGTATATGCATATACTAAGTAAACAAAAATAAGATTTTTAAGTTTAACAACAACATCTAAAAATGATCATGATATTCCGTTTATCAAAAACTGTAAAATCCTGGAGGTAAGTTAACACTCAAAAAATAATATATTGTTTTTCGAGTTTAAATTCGAGGTAGTTTTCTTTTAAATAAATTTAAAAAATTTCAAAGCCGTTAAACAACTTAAATTTCGCGTCAAAATGTTTGTAAAAAGTACCATGTTGTAGGCAATCAAAGGAAGAGGAGGTCTATGTCCAAAATTGGACAGCAAGGGCTGTATAGATAGAGAGAGGCAATAAAAACCCTATAAACTGAAAAAAAGTTTCTACAATGATTAGAACCAAAGAATTGGCAAAAAACAAAAAACATGTTTTAATTTTTTTTGTCGAGTACTTTTTGATGTAGAACAACATGGTATTTTTATATTTAGAATATTGAGGGGGAAATTTTACTAACAACCGGCTAGACCGAAAATAATTTTTCGTTATTTTGACTATGATGCCCCACCCTAAAAATAAAAAAAAAATCAAGAAGATAATTTGATGTTCAAAAAATAATATCTATATTTTTTTGGAGTGGCGTTCAAGATAGTTCTGTTTTAAACGAATTTTAAAAATTTCATAGGCGTTTTAAAATTTAAATTTTTTGTCAAAATTTTGTAAAAAATATAATGTAGATAAAAAATACCCTACCCACTGAAAAAAAACCCTTTGATGGGAATCATCATCATCATCATCATTACAACCCTGCGTGTATCCTAGTCTCCTCAAGAACTTCTCTCCAGTCGTCCCTATTCATCGCACTCCTACGCCAAACACATATTCCCATATTTCTCATGTCTTCATCGATGTTATGAAGAAACCTTTGATGTCAATTGTAATATCAAAATTATTGGTGGTAGTTTTTTGGTTAGACATTTTATTGTACTTGTGTTTTACTGATTCTCTATATTTTATTCAAGAGGAAGTTGCAGTTGGTATGATTGCATCACTAGGTCAGTTTGAGATAAATTATCATTCTTGGTCTCCATGGAATCTTCTTCAATATGTACTGTTGAGTTTTCATTGCAGTGATTGGCGGTTTGGCGGCAGTTGTTTGCTACAAGAGGCGTAACAACACTTGGATAAGTTTCTTACAGAAATTTATCCAGTTATCGAAACTTTTTTGTTTGCCAGGTACATATAAAAAAGATTATTAGATAATCTGAAAGAAAATATTATATTCTAAATATTATAATTAAATATAAAATTATATTGAGCAAAGGAGTTAAATAGTCTTGCAATTTAGTATTTTCCAAGTTACTGAAGATGATCATTTATTGATTAGAAAGGAATTGCATATGTGCTGCTGCTGATGAGTACGTTGAACTATGATTAGAATATATTTGAGGTACGGATAGTAAAATAGGTTAGATGATGCTTTTATGATCCATACTTAATTTTCCTTTAACACATTAAAATCACTGAAGTATTTAATGCGGTATTGGCCAGCGTTACAGCTAGCCGATCAAATTAGATTTCAAACGAGAAATTGATAAACTTTAAAAAAACTTTTAACAAATTTCTGTAGTTTGAAAAAAACACAACTTTTGAAATGTTATAGAAACCGTCAAAATTATATATTAATAATTAATTATTATTATGCAGAATATAAAACCTACTGCTTCCTAATAAATTTCTTTTCAAAAAGTTTACAAAATTACAGTAAGATAAACCACCAACAACCCGATATAAGCATGATAGTCACCTGCTCAGTCAGGGCCGAACTCAGGTGCGGGTATTATAATATTAAAATTATATAAAAGCCTTCTCAAGTAGCAGAATAATACATAAAAGCTTAAATTGATAATCCAATAAGTGTATCAAATGAATTAATTTCTTCAACGGCTGAATATAATTTGTTAGGTTATAAGTTTTGTCTTAAAGTCCGATTCTTCACAACGCTTAGTTTCCTCCTTCAAACCGAACAATGTTATAAGCACTATAAATATAAATATTATTGTAACATAGTATAAATGCTTTAATTAGTAGTTTCTTTTATTTTAAAATTACCTCTTTTTGATTCATAATAATGATCGTGGAGAGAATACAATCTTTTACTTGATTATAATGAAAATTTGATATATCATTCGTATCGAATTTTCATTCTAACATACATATATAATATTATAGCATACTTCTGAAATTTTGCAGAATGAAGAATTAATGAAGTTGAAATTTACTACACTATTATATTACCAATACTTTATACAAAGAAAAGAAATTTTTTATGTGGAATGGTCTTAAAATTTCTAATAAAGCTCTGCGTACGGTCCTGCTATATATTATTGCTTCAAAACTATCTATAAAATAGAATAGTAAAAGAACATTATTGTGTTCTCTCTAAATCAACTGAACCAAGATGAAACTAGCGTATCTTTTATTTATTGCTTTGGTTTGCCTAACAGCGGTAAGAATTGAGTTTTGTATTGTTATTGTGCTAAAATATTTTGTATCTTAGTAATTATTCTATAATCAATATATATTGAATATGTTCTTATAGTCAATATGTTTGAATTTGATCCAAACTACATATTTATAATAATATTTATGATATTAATATATTAGTTAGTCTGTACGATAATTTTTTGATGCTAGACTTCTTTTTGCTTTCGAATCAAAACTGTCCAGATAGTTGTTGTATTGGATATAAGAACACTTTTGCAAGTATCTTTTCCATTATTTTTAAGTTTTTTTTATGTTTGAAAAGCTGTTTATTGAAGCGGACCTTATATTTTGGCGTTGTATTACTTTTTTCTCTATAGTAAAATGCTAAGGGGAGCGTCGCGGAGCTAGCCTCACGAGAAGGCATCACGGGTGTCATCACGAACTAACTTTTCTTCAAGTTGAGTCATTACTCTCGATAAATTCGTTTATAGTTATCATATATTGACTCTAAGAAGGTTAAAATTAGAAACTGCATGAAAAATAACTAACAAAATACAGATATTAAATGGGAAGTAAAAATTAATAAAATATAAATACTATAAAAATAAAAAATCAATAAAATATTCGATTCGTAACGATTGTTAAAATATAAAAGTTATAAATGTCATACAATTAATAACAATATTGAATCATATGTATAAATTTTTAATACAATTTTTATTTTAAAATAATTTTATATAAATACAATTATTATTTTTATTATTAAGATCTTATTTAGTTTATATAATAATTAAATTAACTATCAAATGAAATTTATTTACATTTTATTATTCATTTTATATTTCGTCTGAATTTGAGAGGTCTGTCAGAAGTACGCAACGTATGCTGTGTTACTACGTTGGCAGGTGGCGTTAGGAACAAACATAATAATTTATTGAATTATTTTATTATATAATAATTTAATCATAAATATTAATATAATAATAAAATTGCTTTATTCAATTTTAAAAATTAAATGCTGTCTGACGCGAATTGTGCCGTCTTTTACTCAGACGACACAATATTAATGAATGGAAATAAAATACCTTGAAATTATATTGTGCAGATATGGAGATTCAAACAAAGAAGTGAGAGATCAAGTACAAAAAGCAAATAAAGCAGGATGCCTTAATAACACTCTATAGTGAACCAGACACATTAACACTGAGATGAAGTAAATAATTTTAAAGTCAGTGTGATATCAATAATGCTTTGGAAACAAGACCCCACAAAGATACAACAAAGGCTACTGAAACGTCAGAGATAAGAGTACTGAGAAGAATTACAGAAAATACGCTAAGATCGAAATCTAAATTAGAAAAAAAGGTACAATGTAAAAACCAATGCACACTAAATAGAAAAAAAGAATGAAATAACCATAAGCAGAATAAAGAGACACGTGTAGTCAAAATAGCAAAAGATAAATCATCAATCGGCAGAAGAAGTATAGGACGACCGCGCAAAATATGGAGTGAAAACCATCCACAGAGGTATTAATCCGCCAATCAACAGGCAGAATTACGTATAAAGAGAAAGAAAAAGAAGAAGAATTTTTAAAATAATATTTAAATTTTAAAAATAGTATGTATCTTCTTCTTCCTCTTTATAAGCAATTCTGCTTGTTCATTGGCGGATTAACACCTCTATGGAAGGTTCTCACTCCACTTCTTCTTTACTTCTTCTGCCAGTTGGTGAATTATCTGTTGCTCTTTTGACGACACGGATCTCCTCCATTCTATTTATGTGATTATTTCATTCTTTTTTTATATTTTGTGTCCATTCATTTATACACTGCACGTTACATTTTCTTCTAATATCTTCATTTTCCTTTCGATTTTACACTGGCTTTATAAATTCTTGACTTCATCTAAGTGTTAAAGTGTCTGTTTCGCCATATAGTTTTATTAAGGCATCCAGCCAGTCTATTTGCTTTTTGTACTACTTTTTGTACTTGATCTCTCACTTCTTTGTCCAGGTCACCATAGCTAGGCAGTGTAATTCTGATGCCATCAATTTCTATTTTACAGCTGGTTAGTTCTATACTGACTACTATTGTTTTAGTTTTCTGAGATGAGATTGTCATATTAAATTATTTTGCTCTTATGTCAAATCTGTGGACCACTCTTTGCAGACTATATTCATCTTAGGCTATTAGTATTGTGTTGTCTGCGTAACAGAGTATTTTTATTTCTTTGTTATTCTCTTCCTTTCTTAACGCTTAACATTTCTTCACGTTTGTATTTATCCTCTTCCTTTCTAAACGCTTTTAATGTTATCATCCATGATCAAATTAAAGAGCATGGAGCTCAATGAACCCCCTTGTCTTATACCGCTGCCTATTTAGATAGGTTCTGTAAGTTGTCCATCTATTCTGACTTCCATTTTGTTATTTTGGTAGATGTTTTTGACAGGTTTTATAATATTTAGGGGATCTTCTCTAATATACAGAAGATGGATTATATCTTTGAGTAATACTCTTTCAAAATCTTTCTTTAGGTAAACTAGACACAGAAATGCTGGTCTATTATACTCTAATGACTTCTCAGTAATTTGCTTTATAACGAATATTGCTTATGTACACGATCTTCCTCTACGAAAACAGTGTTTATCTGCTGAACTTATCCTCTGATGTAAGGATGTTATAAAGATGTAATATCCTCTGATAGTGTAAAATTTTAGTTGTAAGTTTTACCATAGTATTTAACAAGTTTATATCTCTGTGGGATTCATGATACTAAGGCACCTAAGAGAGAAAATTATAAATTTCAAGCCAATATGCGAAAGGATGGCCTATGTTAGAGTCAACAGCAAACCATTTAATATATCAGTCTTGAATTTATACGCCCCCACAGAAACAAGCAATGCAGACGAAAAAGAAATCTTTTATGATAGGGTCGAAGAGGAGATAGAAAAAATACCCAAAGAAGATGTCATATTTGTACTAGGAGACCTCAACGCCCAGATTGGAAAAGAGGACTTTTTACAACAAATTGCAGGAAAGCATACAATACACGAAAACACGAATGACAATGGGCAAAGACTATGTAACCTAGCAACAAGAACAAATTTGTTAATAAGCTCAACAAAATTTAAACACCCTAAAATACATAAGGTAACATGGAGGTCACCAGATCAGAAAACATATAGTCAAATTGATCACATAATGATTAATAAACGAAAGCAATCGTCAATAAAAGATGTAAGAACGTTCAGAGGTGCGTGTGCAGATTCAGACCACTACATGGTCACAGCCACTATGAGACAAAAAGTTAAAATTGAAACAAAACAAAAAAACCAACATAAAAAGTGGAATGTCAATAAAATGAGTAATGAAGAAGTAAGAAAAAAATATGAAGAGGCAGTAACAGTTCAAATAAAAGAGAAATATAAAGCAGAAGATATAAACACAGAATGGGAGACGATCAAAAAATCAATAGAAGAAGGTGCAAATATGCAGATAGGTAAAAGTCAGGCTAAAACAAAAAACGAATGGTATAACCAAGAATGTAGAGAAATAACAGGAAAAAAAGTGCAAGCCAGAAATAAATGGCTAAGAACAGATAAAGAGGAAGACAGAGAAGAATATGAAAAATTAAGAAGGAATGCTAAGAAAGTGATAAGGCAAAATAAAAGAAGATGGGTAGACAAAAAAATGCAGGAAATAGAGCAGGAAAGAACAAACAGAAATACGAAAAGTTTTTACAAAAAATTTAAAGAACAAAACAAAAAATACAAGGGCAAAACAAACAGAATAAAAAATAGAGAGGGAATAGTAATAATAGAGGACCAAGAATACAAACAAGTATGGAGAGATTACTACAGAGAGCTCTTGACGGAGGAAACAACAGAAGAAGAAATGCATAATGAGGAGGAAACGGTGCACGAAGAAGAAGCTGATGAAGTAGATATCGAAATTTCAAAAGAACCAACATTAGAGGAATTGGATGAAGTAATACAGAGAAGCAAAAATGGAAAAGCCCCTGGTAAAGATGGCATTAATATGGAACTAATAAAATACGGGGGAAGGGAACTAAGAGGAAAAATACTGGCACTATTGAAAAATATATGGAAAGATGAGAAAATGCCAGCGGACTGGGAGGTAGGGCAGATCATAACAGTACATAAAAAGGGAGACCAACAAATCTGTGAAAATTATAGAGGAATAACGTTACTAAATACAACATATAAAATATTGACATCAATAATAAAAAAGAGGTTATCAAAGATCACAAAGAAGACAGTAGGACAGTACCAATGTGGATTCACAGAAGGAAGATCTACAATAGATGCAATACACACAATAAAACAAATAATGGAAAAAGCAAACGAGTATAAATTAGAATTGGAAATGTTATTCATAGACTTCAAACAGGCATTTGATTCAATTAAAAGGAACGGATTAATGATAGCACTTAAAAAATTAAAAATCCCACATAAACTCAGAAAATTAATAGAAATGACAATGAGAACTACAAAAATAAGCATAAAGACACAAAGAGGAGAGACAGAGGAATTCATTATAAATAAAGGGATGAAACAAGGAGATGCCTTATCAACAACGCTATTTAATCTAGCATTAGAATATGTACTACGAAATATAAATAAAGGAAATCTCAGAACAAGAGGTGGTCAAATAATTGCATATGCAGACGATATTGCTATTATTGCAAAGAACAGAAAAATAATGAAAGAAATGCTAGAAGAAATAAGAGAGAAAGGGGAGGTAATGGGGCTAAGATTAAATCAAGAAAAGACAAAAATATTAAGATTAGGTAAAAAACCAATGAAAGAAAAAATCAAAATAGGAAGTTCTGAGTTTGAAGAAGTAGAATACTTCAAATACCTAGGAGTTACAATAAGTAAATCCGGAGAAAGGAAATCCGAAATAAAAGAAAAAATATTAGCAGCGAATAAAGCTTATTTTGCAAACAAAACATTACTTAAAAGCAAAACACTGACTAAAAAAAGTAAGATGAGCATTTATAACACCATAATTAGGCCAATATTATTATATGCAGGAGAAACAATGACGATGGTTAAAAAAGATGAAGAAGACTTAAGAATAGCAGAGAGAAAGATTATGAGAACCATACTAGGACCAATCAGAACAGAGCAAAATGAATATAGAAGCAGAACAAATGCAGAAATTAAGGAAGAACTTAAGGAAGACATCGTAACTAAAATAAAGCAATGCAGAGTTAGATGGTTAGGTCACATTTGGCGAGCAGGCGATGAGGCAGTGACATACGCAATGATGGAATGGAATCCAGGAGGAAAAAAGAGAAGGGGAAGACCGAGATCAAAGTGGCTGCAAGAAGTTGAAGAAGACCTCCAAAGGGCAGGAGTCAGAGAATGGAGAGAAAGAACTAGAGACAGGAAAAAATGGAGAGATATTGTCAAGAAGATAAGATAAACAAAAAAGACTGATCCACTTAAGAAATCGGATCTAGAAAGCATTTGCGGTTTAACCCCACACTGGGGTGTATAGCCATTATATATATATATATATATATATATATATATATATATATATATATATATATATATATATATATATATATATATATATATATATATATATCTGTAGTTTTTTGGCTGTTTTTATCTCCTTTTTTGAATAGTAGAATTAATTGGCTCGTTCTTGATTCTTCCGGTATTTTATAGTCTTTTATAATTGTATTAATTAATATTGTTAAATTGTTCTGTCATTACTGCTCCACAATATTTCAGTAATTCGTTTGGTATCCCGTCTTTACCTGCTGCTTTTCTGTTCATCAAGTTTTCGAGTATTTTCAAACTTCCTGTACATTTATACTAAGTTCTTGATTTGTGATAATTTCTGTTGTTTCGAGTTCTAGCATCGTTTGTTCTTCCTCTGCATAGAGCTTTTTTTAGATAGTCAATCCACGTACCCTTTTTTATCTGTTTTGGTTCCATTAATTCCTTTACATCCGTTCTTTAACCTCTTATGAACCGCCATATTTTCTTTTGCAGACCGTAAAAATCATGTTCCATTTTTTTCTAACAGAGTTTCCAGTGATCATTTTTTATTTTTCTTAAGTGCATGTGTTTCGTTTCTAATTATCTTGTAATTATGGTATGTCTTGGTTGACATGTATTTCAGGTAAGCTTTTTTCCTTTCTTTACATTTTTTCTTCACTTTTGTACAAAACCATGGAGTGCTTCGTCTTGGGAAGGATATATTTTGATTTATATTTCTTTCACATAGAACTTCCTTCGCCGAGGCTAAGATATTAGACCTAACTTTTTACCAGCTTTCTTCGACGTCATCACTTTCTGTGATATATTATGTGTTTCTGCTTTTTTCGGTTATTGTTTTTTGGAATAGGTATCTTATGGAGTCATCCTGTAAGCTTTCGACTTTTATCTTTTTGGTGTATCCTGGTTTTTTGTTATCACATATATGTGTTTTCATTCAGATTTTGCACAATACCAATGGCATGTGTAGTATGGTTAATAGAAAGCATAAGTAGTATATGTATAAGTTTCGCGCTAGTCTACTGTACCGCCTACTGTACCATCTTTTTTTTTTTCCTTTTTCTGCCATTTTCATTATATTTTCCCGTTCTACTATCTGTTTTATCGTCTTACCCTTGGTACTCTTCTCTACTTTGTTATTTACCTATGTCATTCCTCTTTTCACCCTCTTTAAGTTTCAAGATAAGCTGAATGATTTTTTTTATTTAATTTAATATTATCTGTTATTTTAAATCTCGTCTAGATATTTTTAGTATTTTAAATCTCTTTCAAATATCTCAAAATCGTTTTGTTTTTTATAAAACCTTGCATCTAATTACAGTGTTTTAATAATGGTTTTATCATTGCTTTATGTTGATGTTTTGTTTTGTCCTGTCTGTATCTCTTAAACCTCGGTTCACAAGAAATAAGTTATTGATATCAACCGACAATAGAAAATATAAATAAATATATAAATGCATTTTCATTTTTCTTGAAATTTATCTGTTAAAATGGATTTATTTTTTAACGTTCTTTTCAGTTGAAGTTTTATGTCATTTTGTTCTTAAGCCTAATAATGTTTACAATACTTTCCACTTAGTTTTTTACGAATTTGTTCTTTATTGTTCCTCTTTTCTTCTTTTGCGACATTTTTATAGGTTCTTCTCAGATGTTCTGATTATGCGCAGGAGAATTTTACATAACAATCTCTTAGCAATAAACGAACATACCTATCAACTGCATCTTCAAATAAACACTCTAGGTGTAAAAAAACACTTCATTTTTTATTCTTTTTAAATTAAGGTCCGCTTGACATTATAATAAGTTCAATACTGGTTTCAGTACTAAAAATATTAGTTAGTTGTGCCAGTCGATTTAGTATGAAAAATGTGTGTTTTTATTTGCAACTATCTTAATTTTAATTAGCTTGTAGGCATGCGCTCTACCGATTTTGTATTGATAACCTAAAAATGAAGTTTGATATATGATTAGAGTAAACAAAACACACAGGTAAATAATAACTGTGAAAAAGAAGCTGCAATGATGTGCAGTATCTTTAATTATGATAATGATGCTAACAATAAAGAAAAAAATCATACGCTTCTTAAAAAAAGGTATATGGAGAAAAAATTGATCGAGAACAGAAGGTTAGGCAAAGGAATATTAAATATGTTGAATGAAAAATTATTAGTAGAAAACTCTAGTAAAATAGCATATAAAAACCTTTTACAAATGAATAATACTATTTTATTTAAAAAATTGTTACGAATAGTTATGAATAGCATCTTCTTCTTCTTAAAGTGCCTATCCGTTCCGGATGTTGGCGATCATCACGGCTATCTTTACTTTATTTATTGCAGCGCGGAACAGTTCAGTGCTAGTCGTGTTATACCACTTTCGTAAATTTTGAAGCCAGGAAATGCGTCTTCTTTCCGGTCCTCTCTTACCATTTACTTTCCCTTGGAGAATCAGCTGGAGAAGGCCGTAACGTTCTGGATTTCTCATTACATGTCCTAGATATTCCAACTTTTTAGTTTTGAGGGTCATGAGAATTTCACATTCCTTCCCCATTCTACGCAGGACCTCCACATTAGTAACTCTGTCAACCCAGGATATACGTAAGATGCGCCTATAACACCACATTTCGAAAGCTTCGAGCCGATTCATAGATGCAACAGTCAGTGTCCATGCTTCCATTCCGTAGAGCAGAACTGTGAATATGTAACAGTTCAATAGACGGCATTTTGTTTTTAATGATATGTCTCGACTGTTGAAAATGGTTCTCATTCTAACGAATGCTGCTTTTGCTTTTATTTCCTGGAGTGGTCCCATTGGCTATTTAAATTGGTGCCTAGATATGTATATTGCTCCACTCTTTCGATATTCTGTTGGTTGATTGTAAGTTGAGCGTTTAGTATTGGTTTTTTACTAATTGTCATAAATTTGGTTTTCTTTATGTTAAGAGCTAGTCCGTATCTGTTGCTGACTTCTGTTATGCGATATCTGTAAGTCATTCAGATTATCGGCAAAAACTATAGTGTCATCTGCATATCTAATGTTATTCAACCATTCACCGTTTATTAGTATTCCTTTCGCACAACCGTCTAAAGCTACCTTAAATACCCATTCAGAATAAATGTTGAACAACAATGGAGACAAAATACAGCCCTGTCGTACTCCACGTTCTATTGCAATTTTATCAGTTAACTGGTCTTTTATTTTGATTTTGGCCGTTTGATTGTAGTAAATGTTTCTGATAATTCTAATCTTTGTTGTCAATTCCAATTTCTTGCATTAGAGTCATTAATTTGTCATGTTTTACTCTGTCAAATGCCTTCTGGTAATCTATAAAGCATACGTATATGTCACAATTCACATCCCTGCATCTCTGAAATAGCACCTGTACAGCAAAAAGGGCCTCCCGTGTTCCCAGAGCATCACGAAATCCGAATTGTGTTCCTGTTAGTTGTTCCTCACATTTTGTATATATTCTTTTGTAAATGACCTTTAGAAATGTTTTAAGTAAATGGCTCATAAGGCTTATAATTCTGTAGTCTTCGCACTGAATAACATAACAATAATAACATCACTTCTAGTTAATATTTCATTATTTTTAGTACAAGAAATTAGAACACGCTCTAATTTGTATCTAATTGATTGTATCTATTGTAATCTAGAGCCTGGCTCCAAAATTTACGAAAGTGGTATAACACGACTACCACTGAACTGTTCCGCGCTGCAATAAATAAAGTAAAGATAGCCGTGATGATCGCCAACATCCGGAACGGATAGGCACTTTAAGAAGAAGATTGTAATCTAATTTGTAGATACCATATTTTTAGTAATAAATTCAGTACTGAATTTAGCATAATGGCAAGCAGACCTATTTTCCTACAGAACAGCTACACACATCGGTATTTAGTTTGCTTATTTTCTCTTTTAATATTATCCAACCTTCCATACGGTAAAGACGTTATTTATTTGTTAATTTTTTTGTGCGCTTTATTTTAATTTAGCATTAATATATAATATTCTTTTTCAATAGGCCGCATCTCAAACTGAACATCAAAAAGTAGGACGAATGATCGAAGCCTGCCAAAAAGAATTGGGTTCAACTGTAAATGAAATCAAAAACATTAACCTTGGGATTATAAATCCTGATACCGGTAAGCAAGTTCTTTGTGTTCATCGTAAACTGGAAACACTGAATCAGAATGGAGACGTTATTCCAGATAAGTTTAAGCAACACATTGAAGCTATTACTGACGACGTAAATCATCGGAAAAAATTTCAAGACAGATGTGGTAAAACTCAAGGAGGCAATCCCGAAGTTAAAGCTATTAATTTTGATAAATGTATACAATCCGTCATAGCAGAAATCCATGTCTGATTTATCTAAAAATGTATAAAAATGTAAGGAATTTATAAATACATAAAATAAATTATAATAATAAAATATAATGTTCTCGTTTAAATATTTATTTGTTATCGAATTTGGCGTCTCATACAAAAACATCATCATCATCATCCAGCCTTCTGGGTCCAAAGTTAAACAAAAGCATAAGCTAATTTATTCCAGTTCTTTGGTCTTAAGATTCCTGCAGTCAATTCCCTGCGATTCTTTTGACGTCGTTCCACGTTACACTTTAGTTATGCTATGTACTCTATGACTTCTGCGACGCCTGCAATTTTCATTTCCATATTCATAACCCTGTCTTTGAGAGCCAAGTAAGGACCGTTCCATTCTTCAATGGGTCACTCTAAGTTTCTAAGAATAATAGAGATAGGCAAAATCATACAAAAAACATAAATCTAAAGATACAACATTCAAAAGCAAAAAAAACATGATTTTTTTTATTCCACGCCGTATATTGTTTTTGAATAATTTGTTTTATTATCTGTTAAAATATAATTGATTGAAATCTCTAAGGCAAACAGTTTTCGGGAAAAACGCATTTTTAATATAATAGTAATAACCCTTGAGAATCTAAGAGGTGATAGAGGTATCAAATACTGATCTTTCTGACCATACGTAGGTAATTATATTTTATATGTATCTGATCCGCTTTTAACTCGTCAGTATTCACATAATTTTGTTGTCGGTTTCTTATTTTGGTATTGGTAACCAGGTATTTTGGTATTATATGAGTATTTGGTGGAAAATAAATGTTACAGATGTTAATGATTTAAAGAGTTTTTATGGTTACCGCTACTGCTTCAAGGTTGGTTTATAAAAGTATTTGTCTAGATTCCAATTAACATAAATAGAAACCCCTCCACTGGCTTTTTGAAAATCACGTCTGTTTTTATGATAACCTGTAAACGCCTTTAATTTTGCTAATTTTTGATCAGTAAAATTCGTTTCTTGAAGACATATTATTGAAGGCGAGTGTTTAGTAATCAATAATTAAAACATTTCTAGTTGTGTATAATAACCGTTTATGTTCCACTGAAGAATTGACATTTTTGTTCTATATGTTAATTTTTATTCTTGTACTTGATCACTGTCTAATTCAGAGGAGGAATTTGTATCCAGCAATTTGGATATTTTGCGCTTAATCTTTGTGCAACGTGTTTTCATTATTTTTTCATTGAACAGAGGGTAGATGTTGTCTAAATATTTTAGTAACCCCTCAATATCTTTTGTAAAAGTTTGAGCAACACTCAATGGGTCGGGTGAACCATACGCGTCTTCAAAAAAGTGTATCGTTTCTTGGTCATTAAGAACACTTTCGTTTGTGTCGTGTTCAAAAAATACTATTGTTGGCTGCATCTATTTCTGTATATCAATAGGATCTATTGTTGGGATAGTTCTCTTCTTTTTTGAACGTGTATCATTAGCAGGTCGTATAAAGCATTCAGGAGTTTTAGGTGCTGTAACTGTTTCGGAGAAAGCTCTTTTACTCTGTGTTTGCAGTGTAAGTTTTGTGCTTATTTGTTGAAGTGATTAATGATTCATTAGTTACTGATCCTGTTTCATTAACGTTTATACCTTCATTTGTAACCGGATTATCGTTTTTTGGTCTTGGTTTATTTACATCTAAATCTTTGCTTTTGTATTGTTTAGATTGAGTGTCTTGTAGCAAATAATTTGGTTTTGAATGGATTTCTGCTGAGTGTTGTGTTACGTCGGGTATAATGTCTGCTGTAGTCACTGTGTTATTTATTATTGAACTGAAGTTATTATTTTTTTTTTTTTTTGAGGACAGTTTGAGGCGATATAGTCAATCTTTTTACAAATATAATAGGAGTGTTGATCTACAGACATAAAAATTCTATAGTTTGTATTGTCATGACAAATTAACAAGGATTCAGGAAGTACTAGGTCCACGTATGGTGAATATTGGATAATATTTGTCGTTCACTAGGAGTACTTAATCTTCTTCCTTGAATTATTTGATTGTTTACTATGATTTTATCTTGATGAACATTGATAAATTTGTCAAATAATTCTTCCTTAGATAAATAAATACAAATCCTGTTGTTAGCTATACGTGAAGAAAACAATATATGTTTTGAAGAAATAACTGATTCTAGTGATACAAGGTAATCTTTTAATTTTATATTTTCTAATGAACTAAATACAATAGCTTGCTGTCTGGATGGAAAAGTAAGAGTACTGGTTACTGATAAGTACGATTTTTTAAGTGTTGGTGGTGAAATACAGCTCATTTTCTGATCTAATTCGGAATTATTATCATCCATTTAAATAAACTTTGAAACTAGTAATTAGATCTGAATTCGGGCCTGTATCAAAACTGTAACAAGGCAATTAAGCCGGTGTAAAAACAAAAGTCTCTAATGTTATTCCTACTCAGGAACTTCACCAACGCACCCTGGCAATTTTTCAACGGGTATATTTAACTTAAAATTCACTTAAGAGCCGATATTTTCCTACTACATATACTAGTTAACTTCCAGGTCAGGATCTATATATTTTTATTGCTAAATATTTCTTTCAGTATTACTAACCAAACCCTGTTACATTATACCTATTGACTTTCTTTTTTTTTTCTGGCTGTTTATTTAATGACTATTTGGACATGTTTGTGAATTAAGGTTTTGTTAAACTCCCTGTTTTTAATGTGTGATTCTTGCTCATTTATTCTAAAACTTCTAAATCATATTTCAGTATGTTAATTGTCTTAAATGTTAGTTTGGTTTATTTAACCTCTAATAATTTAAATTTTTAAAGCCTTTTACGTATGGCACTATTATCATTTTTGGTGTTTTGTTGCTTTCCTTAATAAATTTTGTGGTATTTCTTGTTTAGAAATAACAATGAATAATCATTTTTTGGTAAAATCTTTGTTAGCAGGTTTCTTTCTCCCTTGAATACATTTTCTTCTTATTTATATATTTTTTCTCAATAGATATTAAAAAACGGGTAGCAACGTCAAAGTCTATTGCCTATTATCTATTTTAATCGTATTTTTTAACAAAACTAGTTATGTGTAATATGGCATCCTGCTCGTCATCAAGATTTTTTTTTATCTAGATCTCCCATATTTTGTTTTATTTAAATATCTGTTAATTTGGATTAGTTTCTTGTAGAGTTTTGTTTCATATCCTATTTTGGTTAAGTTGTTGTTTAGCTTTTCCAGGGTGAATTTAATAGATTGTACAGTAAATGTCCATTAAAAATTAATTTAGTGTTTCTGTTTAATTTGGTCAAATAGAGTACATACCAGTTCGGCCCTGATAGCGATCAAATCTACAACGTTATCAGCTGTCCCGAAATATAGTCATTTTAAATGGTAAAAACAAATCATAATTTAATATTTTATACCTCTACGACAAATTTAAGTGCATTAGTTAGTGCTGACAATATTATCTCAAGTGAGTAGCACTTCTTTTCGTATTATTTTTGTAACAATAACAAAATAACCTTTAAATAATACCTACGTAAAGAGATAACAAAAATTCCAGTTGGGTCTTGACCAGTTTTTTGGACCGGCTCAACTTCTGATCAAGAAAATTAATTAAAATGACTTCATACAACAATAATACTACACACAACTCCGTTAAACGCAATTACTCAGATGTCGTAAATTATTTTAAACATCCAACAAAACAACAAGCAATAGTCATTTCCAGCATTGAAGGCACAAAAATCCATGACTACGTCGTAGCTGTTGGATCACTGGTGGGTCCAATTAATGTACTTTTTGCCTCAAGAATTGCTAACAATAGGATATGCATATATCTCTCTTCAAAAAACACTGTTGATGCTCTTCTTCATTCTCATAAATATATCGAAATAAATGGATGTCAAGTCGAAGTAAGAAGATTAATTTCTCCAGCCCAGAGACTTCTAATATCTAATGCATGTCCTACAATCCCGAACGAAATAATTGAAGAAGAATTACAAAAACTTGGTATTCACACTGTATCTAAAATGACTTTTCTTCGAGTAGGTATGTCTGAAAGTGAGTACAGTCATGTTCTGAGCTTTAGAAGGCAATCATTCATTACACCCCTGGAAAATATGTCTATTCCTGACTCTTTTACCATAACTCATGATAATACTTCCTACCGAGTATTTCTCTTCATAGACGGATTCAGTTGCTCCAAATGTAAAACCATTGGTCATCAAGAATCAGAATGCGCTAACATTTCAAACCAAACTAATTCAACTACCCTCTTAGATTCAACTCAAACCACATCAACATTATCTAAACATCATCAACCTAATGATACCCTTTCAACTCCCCTCTCAAATTCAACTCTAATCACATCGTCATTATCTAATCCTAATGAACCTAATGATAAAATATCTCAATCTATGGAAACCGACCTCATCCAAAACATATCTAAAGATAATCCAAACACTTCGTCTTCTTCTTCCAAAACAACATCACCAGCTGTAAATAGCACTGAAAATACTACGGAAACCGACATCATCCAAAACATATCTAAAGATAATTCAAACACGTCGTCTTCTTCTTCCAAAACAACAGCACCAGCTGTAAATAACACTGAAAATACTACGACACCAGAAACATCAATAACCTTAATGCAGTCAATTCTAAACAGCTAAAAAGACATAGCATATCATCTCCTGAAATTAACGATGACAACCCAAAAACCGACTCATCCGTTTTTAATACCCCTAAACAAAATAAACCAAAAAAGAAACCCAAAACTTCTTCCAAAACCCCCCGCGAAGATGTCATTCACTCCTTAGAATCCATCAAAGACAAAATCGAAAATAGATCACCTCCATTTATACTAAATTTTAATGAAATATGTGATTTTATGGAAAATGTTTTAAACTCTCATAACCCTGAATTAACTTCTAAAGATTACTCCAATGAACCAGAGGAACTAATTCAAATCCTTAATTTTGTTTATTGTTACACCCAAAATTCTAGGTTAAGAAATAATATCACCCGACTAAAGAAAAAAATAAACCCTAACCCTTCTTCAGCTGACGAAACTG
The DNA here is from genome assembly GCF_040954645.1 of Diabrotica undecimpunctata. Taxonomy (NCBI): domain Eukaryota; kingdom Metazoa; phylum Arthropoda; class Insecta; order Coleoptera; family Chrysomelidae; genus Diabrotica; species Diabrotica undecimpunctata. The sequence continues at coordinate 71,259,791 of NC_092803.1, read as the reverse complement.
ACGAATCGTCACTAGTTGAAAAATAATTAACGGATGACTAATTCATTTATAGTGCAATGGAACATAAATGGGTTTTATACCCATTATGAACAGTTAAAACTACTAATCGGCGAGCTTTCCCCTTTAATTCTTTGTCTTCAAGAAACCCACTTTAAACAAAATAACATAAATTTAAAAAATTTTCAATGTTTTAAAAAAAATCGAATATCTCAACAAGCTAGTGGTGGAGTAGCTATTTTCACCAGAACTGATTTGGAAGCTAAACCGATCGCGCTAAGTACTAATCTTGAAGCTGTAGCAGTCTCTATTACCTATCATAAAAAGATTAACATATGTAACATTTATTTACCACACCCTAGTAATCTAGATATGCACGAATTAAATAATCTTATAGACCAAATTCCACATCCTAAATTAATTTTAGGCGATATGAACTGCCACCACCCGGCATGGGGAAGTCACAAAACTGATAAATACGGTAACTTATTGAAAAACCTAATTGATTGTTCTGATTTATTGCTACTTAATACAGGGAATCCAACTAGATTTAATTCTTATAACGGTTCATTTTCCGCCATTGATATATCCTTATGCAGTCAATCACTCTCAACTACATTGTCATGGAACACTTTGAACTCATTATATAATAGTGACCACTTTCCAATTTCTATAACATCAGATCACATTCATCCCCTTGATTTCCCAATATATCAATCCTGGAAATTAAAAAATGCAAATTGGGCATCCTATCAATCCTATATCAATAATAAACTTGAAAACTTCCATTTAACCAATGATATAAACTATGATATCACCTCTTTAAATAATATTATTATAGAAGCAGCTTTAGAAAATATAGGAAAGACAAAACCCTGTAAAAGGCAACCCGTACCTTGGTGGAATAGTGAAATTGCAAAAGCACTCTCATCTTGTAAACATGCCTTTAATAAACTTAAAAAACATAATACAGACGAAAACTTACTTAATTTTAAAAAACTCAGAGCTGAATCAAGATATCTTATGAAAAAAAGCAAAAAAGATACTTGGAAAGAATACGTATCGTCCATAAATTCATCAACACCTTCACAGGTTATTTGGTCTAAAATTCGGAAACTTAAAGGTACCAACTCCTTTAGGCATATCAATGCACTAACATATAATAATGAGATCATCACCTGTAAAAAAGCTATTGGTGAAACTTTAGCCGAAGTTTACCAAGAAAATTCTAGCGACCAAAATATAACGCCGGAATTCTTATTACATAAGCAAAATATAAAATCATTCGAAATCGTTGATAAGGAATCTGGTGATCCATTAAATGCTACCATAACTCTTCAAGAACTAGAATACTCTATTGTAAACTCCAAAAACACATCCCCAGGACATGATGATATTCCACCAATATTCATAAAACACCTACCTTTCAGAGCAAAAATAATATTGTTAGATTTATTCAATACCTGTTTTTTAAATCATAAATTTCCAAAACTCTGGTCTCAGTCAATAACTATTCCCATTATTAAACCCAATAAACCCAAAGATATACCCTCATCGTACCGTCCTATTTCTCTCACATGCAGCATGTGCAAAATACTGGAAAAAATTCTAAATCTCCGTCTAACATGGTATTTAGAAACAAAAGATCTCCTTACCCCATTTCAGAGTGGTTTTCGCAAGGGACGGTCTACATTAGATAATCATATTTCACTGCAAACCTCAATTAATGAAGCCTTTGCAAACAATCAGAAGTTGATTGCAATATTTTTTGACATAACCCAGGCTTTTGATAGGACATGGAAACACTCTATATTAGCAACACTTAATAATTATGGAATTCAAGGTAACATGCTTGCTTTTATAAAAAATTTTTTAAGTAATCGTTCTATACAAGTTAGAATAAATGGAATCATAAGTTCTTCAAAAATGCTAGATAATGGAATCCCTCAAGGATCCATTTTAAGTCCAACCCTATTTTTAGTGGCTTTTAATAGCATCATAAATGTAATCAGAGCTCCTATTAAAGCTAGCATTTACGCGGATGATATTGTTATTTACACCAAATCTAATAACCTAGTTTCAGCAACAAATATATTACAACTTATGTTAAATCGACTTCAAAATTGGGCATTACAAACCGGATTCAATTTTTCTGCAGAAAAAACTCAATACGTAATTTTTAGTAAAAATAACACTCACCGTACAATTAATTTAAGATTAAATGATTTACCTATAAAACAGTCAACAGAAGTAAGTTTTTTAGGCCTAACTTTCAATAAAAAATTAAATTGGAATGTGCATATTAATAAATTACAACAAGCATGCCAAAACCGGTTAAACATACTTAAAATGTTATCTAATAAATTTTGGGGTGCCGACTGTAAAACATTAATTAACCTTTACAAATCACTTATTAGAAGTAAATTAGATTACGGTTGCATATCTTACGGTGCTGCAAGCAAAACTGCTTTAAAAAAACTAAATAGCATACAATCTACAGCTTTGAGATTAGCACTGGGTGCCTTCAGAACTAGTCCTATTAGTAGCTTACAAGTTTTAGCGAGAGAACCACCTCTATATATTAGACGCCAACAACTATCCCTAAACTATATAGGGAAAATATCAGCACAGAAACAACATCCAGTATTCTCCCAAATTTGCCATCCGAATAGTGGTTCTACAAAACCAACTAAAAATAGTACTCCCCTTATAGAACGAATAAAATCTTCTAACTTTGATATGGATAAGCTAAATCGATCTCTACAAGTCAGTGTAAATTTTCCTCCATGGATAATCCAACCACTTACCATTGATTTAACCCTCACAAAATATCCCAAATCAACTACAAATCCGATTTTCATTAAACACTTGTACTCCGAAGTGATATCTCATTATCCTAATCATCTCCAAATTTTCAGTGATGCCTCTAAAGCTCATGACGGACATGCTGCTGCATACTACTGTAAATACACTACTCACACTATATCCATACCTACAAATTGCTGCATCCTCACAGGCGAGACCACAGCCATTTTGGAAGCCTTAATTTTCTTCAAAACGCGTAGTGAGAATAAATGTGTCATTATCACTGACTCATTAAATGCTCTATTAGGTGTAAAACAAATATACCCTACAAATCCAATATTTCGGGCTATAAAAAATGAGATCAATGTAATCCAATCAACTCAAAAAGAAGTAGCATTTATCTGGGTACCGTCGCATGTAGGAATAGCTGGAAATGAGAAAGTGGACAACCTAGCAAACACAAGTCGAATAAACTCACAATACACAACCAAATCAAGAAATTACCCATACTCCGATCTTAAAAGCCTAATTAAAGACCACTGTATGAACATATGGCAAGACTACTGGAAAGATTCAGGAACCAAACTATATGAGATTTATCCCCTTGTGAAGACCATCTTGAATAATCCATCCAATAGAAGGGATCAAGTAATAATTAACCGACTAAGAATTGGACACACTGCACTGACCCATAGATTCTTAATCAACAAAGAACCTTCTCCAACCTGCAGAAACTGTTCTCTCCCATTGACGGTGAAGCATATTCTGACTGACTGCCAGTACCACGAAGAAATAAGAAGACAATATGGAATCTCAGATGACATCAAAACCACCTTAACCATAAACACTGACCATGTAATAAATTATTTAAAAGATTTACGTTTATATACATCTATTTAATGTAAATAAAATGAACTTTTGTGTACGTTACTCCACTAATAACCCTTCGTGGTTGATGTGGATTATATGTTTTTTCTAAATAAAAAAAAAAGAGTACATATCATCTACATAATATCTTCACCATTATAGTGAATTTTCGTTTATGCTTTTGCACAGCATATTTCGCACTTTATCTTGGTTTTATGATGTTATTTGGTTATGTTTGCATAAGTTGCCAAATGGGTCCATAAAATAACATTACTTCTACTATTCATCTTCTACTATCATTACTACTCGATTTTATGCGTATCCCTTTGAACTAAGTTTTTCTCGGCAACCGATGGTCCTAGCAAATTTCAAGTTATACTTTTCTTAACTAAAAAAGACGGAAAGATAATTCTTTTTCTAGTCAAAACTAATATACAGGGTGGAACAAATTAAAATAAAATATATAAATACATTAATAAAAACATTAATAATTTTTTTTTATCTATGTTTTAAGTTCTCAGAAGAAAAGTAAAAAATGGCAAAAAAGAAATAATGAAATTTGAGAATGAAGATAAAAATATTATCACCAATCGAGATAAATTACTAAGGGTAGTAGAAGATTTCTATACAGAATTATACAGAAGTTAACAAAAATATGATGAGCTACTAACAAAAATAATAGAAAACTGATGAAAAAAATTAATAAACCAAGGATCGGAATTTATGCCTGATATATCAACAAACGAAATAAGGAACACCCTGAAGAAAATAAAAGCACCGGGAGAAGATAACATCGTTATAAAAGCCGTAAAAATTGGACGAGACAGACTTATACAGAAGAAAAAGAAATTTTTCAACTTGTCTATACCAAAGTGAAACACTGACAAGATGACACAGAGCACCATTTTATTCCACAAAACGAACAGTGTAACAGACCTCCAGAATTACTGACCCATAATCCTGTTAAACCATTTCTACACGTTATTCATAAAAATAATAACAAATATACTGGAAAAAATTAGATTTTTACTATCCTAGGGAAAACGAACGTTTTAAGAAAAACTTTGGCACCAACGACCACCTTCACTGCATAAAAGGGACTATGCGGCAAACCCTTTGGTAACAGTTTTGGATGAGGGCTGGTTTTAAACTAGAGCACAGCGGGTCTACTTGCATCATCCCAACTGTGTAATGACTGAATTAATTTGTAAAGATGGATGATGAGAGTTGACACGCAAGTAACGCATGAGTATGTTTTCGATAAACAAAATGATGAAAACCTTTTGATTGGTTTTTCTTTAACCTCTCGCCGAAAATGCGTCATCCTTCATAAAAAATTCTCTTTATTTTATCGAACTTTTTAAACAATACCCCATCTCACCGTCAGACATTCCGGTAAGTTTCGATATCGTTTTACTCCTTACAAACATTCCTATAGACGAAACTCTAAACATACTGAAAACTAAATACAATATGCAGCAAAACTACTTATCTCTTATTAAACATTGTCTGTTTAACACTTATTTCATCTTCTAAAATTAATTCTGCAGACAAATAAATGGTGCCCCAATGAGCTCTCCACTATCTCTAGTAATTGTCAATATCTTTATGGACTTTATGGATCTTTAAGACTTCGATATCCAAGCACTATCTAAATCAATGCTCAAATACACATTGGCTACGATATGTTGACGATACCACCGTTAATTGGCCCCATAGCAGGAATGCCTTAATATTTTTTTAAACCCATTATATCCTAGTATCCCACAATAGAGGTGGAAACTAAATTATCCCACCTTTTCTCAACGTTTTCATTAAGAAAAACCAATTCCAAGGCTTTCATCGCTCTGTTTAAAAAACCCACCCATACCATTTGTTCCTTTAATGCCAACTCTCATCATCCACCTTCACAAATTAATTCAATTACTAATACCCTTGTCCCCAAACCAATATGTCTTCGGGATGACGCAAGTAGACTCGCTGAGCTATTTAGTTTTAAACAAGCCCTCATCCAAAACGAAATCGTATCAATATGAGCATCCACAGACACTAATCTCCCACTAAACCTCAACCCAAGAACACAGACCGTCATCATATACAAGCTTTTCTATTCCTAGGTCAAAGGTGTCATTGACAAAATCGACAAAATTATTAAATCAAGATTAATAAAGAAAATATTTACTCCTCAACAAAAATGTTCATCTCTTGTCCGATCAATCAAAGAAAACATTCAAAATAAATAACACGAAGTTTATGAAGTTCATTGTGCAGACTGCTCCCGATATTATATAGGCCAAACAAATCGTAGAATTAAAAAAAAAGGATTTATGAACATTTCATTTCTGTTCGCAATTCCAACTCACTTTCGGCTCTAGGTCCAACACCATCTTCATACAGGTCACAAAATTGATTTTGAAAACTCCAGAACCATAGCCCCTATCCGGGAGACATAGAACCATATATATATATATATATATATATATATATATATATATATATATATATATATATATATATATATATATATATATATATACAGTCCTCATTAATTTTATTAGACTCACCATAAAAATGTCAGTTTTTTTTTATTTCAATCGCACTGAAAGTATATTCACTTAGATACTAAGGTACTGAATGGGTTGCATAACTATTGGGTACATAGTTACGTAGTAAATGGTATAAATTTTTCTTACTTTTCTTAGAATTGTCAAAAATTTACAGATGGCAGTAGAATGTGCTCAAAGTGTGGAGTAAGTAGTTGATTAATATTTTTAGTTATTTACTTAAACAACAGATTTATGGCCAGTTTATTTAAAATTTGCACTAGTAAGTATTGAGATTAATACATAATAGTGTTACTTTTGATTTTGGTTAATTCTTCATCATAAAATGAGACGGTTAATCTTGGATTGGAATTTTTAGATGGATAAATCTAAAGATCCTTGTGTTGAGAAAATCTCGTCCATTACTGCACTATTAGAGAATATATCACTTAGTCAGAGAGAGATAGCATGAAAATGTGGTGTATCCCAGTCGTCAGTGAGAAGATTGAGTCAAAAACCCAAAGAGATTTAAAAAATAAATTGTTAGAAGCAGGATGCTTAGTGTCGGTGGCCACCGTACTCCGAGATTTGTATGGCATGGGCTTCAAATGTCGCAGGTCTGTTAAGAAGCCAAAACTATCACCAAAAATGCTCAAAAAACGCTTAACTTGGCCCAAGATCCAGAAAGGTGCATCCATCAATAGATCCACTGGTCTATAGATGATTGGGGTAAGTTAAATTATTACAAAGCATTTTATTTTCGCACTTTATAATTGTTATTCACATTCACGGGTTTGCTTCAGCCAGGAAGCCACATTTCAAATTATGGATAACCATTCCCAGTTTGTCCGAAGACGTCCAGTGGAAAAATATGAAAAGGGGTGTGTAATTAATATAATTAAACATCCCACCTCAGTAATGATATGGTCGGTGATTAGTGGCAAAGGTATGGGACGTTTGTATGTCGTAGAAGGAAAAATGCGAGAAGACCAGTATAAAAGGGTTTTGCAGACAAGATTGGTTCCACAAGTGAACTAATGGTTTGGTAACAGCCATAAGATATTTATGCAGGATGAAGCACCTTGCCATATAGCTAAAAGTATTAAAATTTTTTGGTTAGAACAAGAAATTCCGCTCTTACCATGGCCGGTATCTCATCAGACATAAACTTCATTGAAAATGTTTGGGTGTGCCTAAAAAGAGAGAGAGTTAGCCAAGGAAATAATTACCAATAGGGTTCTTCCCACTTCCTGTGATTCGAGCATAGCGGTGCCACCTTTTCTGATGGCGAAGAACTTAAGAATTAAATAAAAAAAAATATTTTTCTGTCCTCTGGAATTTGTTCTCGTTCTTCATTTACTGTAATTATTCCTCCGTGTTGATTTATAAACTCATCGACTAAATAGTTTTAATAGTACAAAGTATAAATAAATGTGATTATTGGAAATTTTTGTGCAGAATGAGATGTTCGTTGGATTGACAATATTTTCACTAGCTCAAAAATATTCTTTAAGTTTGATACCATTTAAGAAATTAAAAACTATACTTTGCTCCTTTGATAGAAAACGTGTGGACCCTTATTGATTACGTGTAAGGTTTATTGTTAGTATAACTGTTGATTTAAGACCGTATTATTTATACTATTTGTTGATTTGGAACTTTTTAATTTAAAATGTTGTTAAGTCGGACCTGCCTTTTAGAGAGATTCAAGTAATAAGCTACTTCATAACTCCTAAGTATACACTTTATATTGGATTTTTTTTATCAACAAAAATACAAAATAAAATTATATAAAAAACTTTTGTAGCTTTACTTTTCCAGGCATGAATGATTACTTATTGCACTTTTGCTAACCACTGATTTAATAAACATGCTTTTAATTAACAAAATATTAAAACTTTGTTTGGAGCTGAATTATACATTATGCTTATCACAGTGTAAGCAGAATTGTCCTTCCATGTTTAATTTTATAAAGTTGTACGTGTTTTTAGGTTAAAACTTTTCGTTTATTAGGTTTTTTGATGTCGAATGCCTTATTGTAGCCTGCCAAATAGACATCAAGGTTTTGATTATTATCTAGGCTTATTTAATAACACTATTAAAAACAAATAGTGCTCCTCCTACGTCCACATCTTTAGAAGCCCACTGTCGTGTTACTAATGTCTAAAACAGAAATAGTTTATTTAATTTTAAAAATTGTAGGTTGATGTATTCCAATCTGGAGAACGAAACGTCAAATAAATAATTTGTATCAATTTGAGTTTTTATATGTTATATTTAAATATTGCGTAATCTACAAAATCTTGTGAGCATTAGTAGCACAAAGGAACCTAAATATATTTTTGCATGCACTTAACAAAATTAAGCGCAGCCTCTTTGGCACTATTTCCATTTCGTGTTCCACAATCGCTGATTATGTCTTTCGCTTTAGGATTTCCCAGGCGCCTTTCTAACTTAGGCCGTAAGTTATCAGTAAGGATATCACCGTTTTCGTTCATAACACCGGCTTTAAGGTTCATGCAAAGGGCAATCTGGCCAGCTTTTTCCACATCGAGCTTCTCACCACTTCTGATCTTCTTTACTAGGTTTGCTGGCCCGTCAGTACCTTGACATTCTTGGACTATACTATCAGCCTTAAGATGTTGAGCTACATCAGCTAAAACCTGAAAATATATTATGTGTTAAAATAATATTTAAGTGCTTGATTTAAATAACAAATATTGAAATGGTCACTGGAGTCAACAAGAACTAAAAAAGAAGAAACGCGATTAGACACAAGAAACTATCGTAAAGAAATATAATTTAGCGCCTTCAATTTCTTTATAACTTCGTTGGCCTGATCTGTATTTTTAGGTTTATGTTCAATACGTTTTTGTTAATTACCACTAGATGTTTTTAAAATACCTGTATTCTCCATAATGAACTAGACTATCAACTTTATATTTATATTTTATCCTAAAATTAAGTTTAATTTTTATGAAAGAAAATTACTGATAGAAATTCATTGTTGACATGTGTGTTACAATAACAACGCAACTTTAAATTAACTATAATTGTCAATTGCTTCTTTTGTGGTGTCACATTCTACTAGTATGGCAGTGTCATCTGTAAAGTGCATTTACAGCCCTAAAAATATTATGAGAAGGTACAAAGATCAACTTGTAATAAAAGAAATGCATTATATTTGTAAATAGTTCCTTTTTCAATTGAACATGAAATTATCAATGAAACAAAGTAAATTCTAAACAAAAAAAACTTAAAGCTTCTAACAAATATCCAAACGAAACAGAAATACTATATTAACTAAAAACAATAATAAATTAATTAAATGCTCCGAGTGATAATTTAATCCTAGTAGGAAATCACATACATAAATATGTAGATGAATAAATCCATAGAAGGAACACCAAAGAACCTTACAGAAACCGTAAACGTAACGAAGACATTTGCTGAACTTTTATTTTTTTGGTTAGGAACATATTTACTCAACCATAATTAAACCATTATAGAAAATAAAATACCCTCTACAAGTAGCACTACATTATACCCCGAAATAAACAGTACTGAAACTAAAACATAGGTTTTGTTCGGCTCACGATTAGTTTACCGTGAGATATATTTGCTATAAAATACTATTTTATCAAATTAAAATAATATACGACGACAATTTTAATAGAACTTTTATTGACGAAGCTAAATGTGTGTACAGAACTGAGTTTGGAATGATGCTCTTAAAAATACATTACAAAACGTCTAAAAGAAGCCCCTAGTGGAGGGGAGGGCGTTTCTAAAAACTATAAAATTTTATCTTGGAAAAGCACGAAATGTCCTTCTCAGAAATACATAAATACGTAGCGTGCACGAGAACAATGAACCGCTTGATTCGATTAACTGTAAATGTTAAAACTACCTAATTTCTAAAGACGGGGATTATTATCTAGAAATTTTCCTTAGAAATATGTGAAACTGATAAACACTTTACTCTTTGAATAGATTTCTTTAAGCTAATTTACCCAAACTTTAAGAATTACCGATATCAATCTAAAATAATAAAGTAAAATCGAAAAACAACATGAAGTAAATTATAATGGGACGGAACAGGTGTCTCTTTATCCGGGCTGTTATACCCAAATAAACTAGTATATACTTGTCAAGTAATCCTTAAGCAATTAATTAGTATTGCCTAATTGTTAAAAATGGTGTTAAGTACAGAGGAGAAAGTGTTTCTGGTGGAGCATTATTTTCGTTCACAAGGAATCGGCCGACGTAATGGTGCAAGTCTGCGATACGTGTTTAATCAATTCACATAATACGGGTAATGTATTGTACCAACGAATAGGAAACTCGGGGAGTCCCAGGACAGTTAATAACAACAATATCCATGAACAGGTTTTTGAGCGAATCTTGGAAAATCCGAAGGCAGCAATTGGACAGCGTTGCATCTTGGCTTAAAAAGCAGTTCCTTGCAAAGAATACTAACGGAGCTGGATGCATTTTTGTATGTGATTCAGGTAGATGGTACATCAACAATAACATCCTAGAGATTATCGCAGTAGAGTGGAATATTGCGCCAGAATTCTTACGTTACAATAAGAAAATCCTGAATTTTTGAAAAATGTATGGTTTTCAGACGAAGCACATTTTTATTTGTCGGGCCATGTAAATCGTCGCACAAATAGATTTCTGGGCTTTGCCAAACCAGATAAAGTTTAAGAACTTTCGTTACATAGTACAAAAGTGAGGATCTGGTGCAGTTTCGGGACACGGAATCATTGATTTCTACTTTATCGAAGAAAATGGTAGGCAAGTCGCACTTAATCAACAGAGATACATACAAATTTTTACACTCTTTATCCCTAATCTACGTCGATTCCCTCGTGTACGTAATTTGACATTTCGAGACCAATTTTTCCATCAGGACGGGGCAACTTGCCAGACTGCTGTCGCAATTCGTGTCAATTTCTTCAGGGGCAATTGCTACTGACTTCCCTTATTCTTCACATTCTCCAGACCTCACATCTCCAAACGCATATATTTGACCATGGATAAAACTGCCGTTTTTAAACGAGCACCACAAACCATCGATAATATAAATGATCGCGTTATAGCCTTCTTCGCAGACCTGAGACAACCCTTATTCGATAACAACACGATAAACTTGTAACATCAGTATAAAGTTTGTCTTGAGCGAAGAGGAGCACATTTAGAACATGTAATAAAGTGTCAATAATATGTATTTCTTAAAACAATAAAATAATTATACGTTCAGTACTGTTTATTTTGGGCTAGACTGTGCTTTGGTTTATAAGTATCTAGTTAATCTATGACGTTAATATAAAGTTTAGCAATTGCTGACAGACTCGCCTAGATAAATCGCCACCCCTTCACACCGAACAAATTTTATGATACAAACACAAATACGTGAAGTCTTTTTCTAGAAGGATTCATAGAGAAAAAAAGAAAAGATTGAAGACAAATGATATCTTACTTGCTGAAAATGTGGGAAATCTAAAAACAAATGGTAGCTAGAAGAAAACTCAGAAAGGATAGGTCAAAAGATAAATATGAAAAAACTTATAATAATTTTAGATGAAAATAGATGATAATAAATATATAATACATTACATTTATTTAGGCCAAAAGTAAACAATATGGGAAGAAAATACATGTATTGAAATAGACAGGGCAGTAAAACTGGATTAAACAGACTTTGATCAAATAAAATACAACCTAAAAAATGATAAAATTTCCCAACATTTGAGAATAAAATTTTTCAATGCAATTGTCAAAAAACAAGTAGTCAACAAAATAGAGGTTGCCCAAAGATCAGTAATAAGAAAAATGCTAAAAGTTATTCTGAGAAATATAATTAGAAATTATCAATTTAAAGAAATAACAAAAGTTATTTCGCACAAACCTAAAATGGGACTACGCAGGACATATTGCCAGAAAAAAAAAGACATATATATTTTTATAGAGAATTGTCATTATTTTGTATGCAAAATCACTCCCTAAAAGTTGTTGCACTTATTTACTAACACCCTGTGTATGGTAACACTTTTGGTTCACTAATCAGGTACTGTCAGGCCTATCGAAAATGCCTGGAATTTTTTTTAACTTCAAAATAAATTAACACAATCATATAAAATTTCAAGCTTACAGCAACAAGTTTTTTTTTCAAATTGTATCTACACTTTCAAAAATATAGGGGTTAATGACGCGCAGGGCTAATACATACCAGGCGATGGTTACCGTACTTAGCATGTTATGAGTCATCACTATAAAAATTTCTAGCCTTACAAACCTTTCTAGCCCTAGCCTTTCTAGCCTTACAGACATACCGTTACTCGAAAGATGCATTAGCTTTCCTACTACATATACCTATGTTAAAACACTTTTTAACTCTTATTGATTAAACTAGTATGAAATATTAAATATTGTGTATTATTCGGAATCTATATTCAGAAAAGCATTAAACAAGGTTTATTAAACGGAACCAGCATAGAACATCAGGTACGCTGATGATACCGTCCTAATATTAAGCAACACACAAGAACTACAAAATATAATAAATATGGTAGTTCGTCGTAGCGAAATGTTTGGTTTACATCTAAACGTTTCCAAAACTAAAACTTTAGTATTTTCAAAGACACCAATAAACGTACATGTGTATGCCAAGGGTCAAATAATAGAACAGGTAAATTCCATAAAATATTTGGGAGCAAATATCAATAGACAGTGAAACCCAAAAAAAGAAATCCTATCAGAAATCGAACAAGCGAGGAAAACACTCATGAAAGTGAAAACTTCTTTACAAGATCAGACCTTAGTCTAGAGCTCAGAATTCGAACGATCAGATATAACGTTTTCTGTTTTGCTGTATGGCTGTGAAAGTTGGACAATGGACTCTGAAACCGAAAAAAGAATAGATGCCTTTGAAATGTACATATAAAGACAGATGCTGAGAATTCCACGGATACAAAAAGTTACCAATGGTGAGGTACTTCGGCGCATGAGTAAACAAGAAGAATTACTTAGCACAATCAAAGAGAGAAAAATACTAAACTTGGGTCATGTGTTGAGAGGTGAAAGATGTGAATTACTCCAATTCATATTGGAAGGTAAAGTGCAGGGCAAAAGAGCAGTTGGAACTCGTGGCTGAAAGACCTAAGGAAACGGTTTAATAGAAATCTTTCGTGCAGCAGTTTCCAAAGCTACAATTGCCATTTGGCTCGCCAACCTTCAAAAGAAGACGGCGCAATAAGAAGAAAATGTTAAAGAGAATATAGCCGTCAAAGTTGTTAAAGTCTTTTCAAAATTGACCGTTGTCCTACTTGGTTGCGGTGTGGTAGGCAACAGTCGTGCTTTCTGGCTAAAAAGATCTTATTGTAGATTTTGTGCCCTAGAAAACAAAAACTTCTGATTATTTTGTAGGTTTTTGCATTATTTGTATGTGCTTTATGTGTTTGTGTGTGTGTGTGTGTGTGTGTGTGTGTGTGTGTGTGTGTGTGTGTGTGTGTGTGTGTGTGTGTGTGTGTGTGTGTGTGTGTGTGTGTGTGTGTGTGTATTGTATTTGTGTATTTTGTGTTGCATATGTATTGTGTACGATGTGCCTCAGATTTTTTAATCTGGTATTGTTGGTATATTCTTGTTGTTGATTTCGTATAATATTGAAATTAAAAACCTGCTACATTCTGCTGATGCGTTTGATGGCTTCATATTTTTCTTTGTTAAGTAGGATAAGGACTGCTTTTGATTTTTTTTTTTTCATGTCTGTTTCTTTCATGACTATTGATGCATATTTCCTTTATGAAAAAGAGAACAATCAGACAAGCAGCAATTATCCTATTCAATCAATAAAGATATGTACACACACACACACATACACACAAATGCATAAAGCACACATCAACTAGCAGAAACATATAAAATAGTCAAAATTTGAGGTACTCTAGGGCACAAAATCCACCCTCAGATCTTTTCAGCCAAAAAAACATGGCTGTTGTCTGCAAAACCGCGGCCAAGTAGGTCAACCGTCAATTTTGAAAAGACATAACCCCTTCAACAACTTTGGTGGCTATACTCTTTTTAACATTATTCTTGAATAATCTTTTATGAAAACATTTTCGGAGTGGAAATAGTAACGTCAAATTTTTGGTTAAAAAGGTAATTTTCATTACAATCAAATGTGGCTTAGTTCCATATAAACACAATATTTAACTTGGACATGCCACAAGAAAACAATTTAAAGAAGACGAAAAGTTATTAGATATATGCACCAATTATTACACTTCTTCTTATCAACCCCCAAAACAGGAAATTACCAAAACAAAGGACGTTATTCTAATACATATGGAACCAAATTCAAACAAAGAAATGCATCTTTGTATAGACCACTACTACAATAGTGACTTACTAACTAACCAACTTCTACGATTTAAAACTCACCTAACAAATACCTACTCTTAGAAAGGATAGAAAAATAACTCTTGTTGTATTAACAAAATTTATCCAACCTATCTACTTAATCAAACTAAAGAAAAGGAGACAATGTTTTGTGAAGACAAGGTAAATTTTACGTTTATAAAGGGAGGAATAACTATAAAGTTTTAACAATTACTGTTGCTTACTATCCTAAACGAACATAATGTAGAAACAGAAGGAACAAAATAAAAATTAAACCGATATAGTTCGCGGAATAAATTAGGACATATCGTGAATAAATAGAATTTTTTTGGCAGAACGAAGAACATAATTTTCTGATATAAAAAGTTTAGTTTTCTCTACTAGATACAGCTGTCTGGAACGCAAAGTTTATTTGTAATAATAATTTAGTAGTCCTGGTAAATCAGTATTTATTTTATATAGCATGAACCGTTCTCTCAAAAAAAATGCTTGAAGCGACCGTCGATTTTGCATGTCAGTAACACCCGCGAAATCAATGTTCAATAAAGATTTGTATGAGCGGGACGGTAAAAATTCAATATCTTTTGATCCAAATGTTCTATCGACAAAAATCAAGATGCGCCTTAAAGGCAAAGAATGTAGCTTTCGTAGGCAGTTCTTGTATTATGCCTAGAGTAAACTCAGTTTTTATAAAAACCGTTAAATAAATTAACGTGCCGATTTTTGTCATTTTTTACGATTCTCGTGAGATCAATAAAATTGATTACTTTCATTGACCAGTTGTAGTAAAATTTTAATTTTTATAGATCAATCTTTAAAACCTATGCCATGAAATTTCAAGTTTGAGTTGTGATAACACATGAGGCATTTGGAATATGAATAAAAAACACAGAATTTAAAGCTTTACATTACAAACGATCACACGTCACGGGAACTGCTTTTAAAAAGACTGTTTTAGACCTAGTTAATTTCAGATTTTGTTATTTTGAAAAACATATTATTTTAGTTGAGTTTAAAATGTTTTAAATGTTTTAGATCGTTTGTTTCAAATGCCTCACATTTGTTGCCAAAACTCAAAACTAAAATTTCATGCTATAAGTTTTAAAGGTTAGGCTCTACCAATCAAAATTTTATAGTAGCCAGTCAATGAAAGAAAAAGATTGTGTTGATCTCGTAAGAATCATAAAAAATGACAAAAACCGCGCCACGTTTATTTATTTAACACCTGTATAAAATCTGACATTATTTGTTGCAAAATACAAAAACTGCATACGAAATCCGAACTCTTTACCTTTAAAACGCCTAAAAAATTTTGTCAATAGGTTAATTGAATCAAACGATATCGAATTTTTACCGTCGAGCTGATACAAATTTTATTGAACATTGATGTCGCGCGCGTATCTTACATGTAAATTCTACGGTCGCTACAAGCGTTGTTTTTAAAAGAACGGTTCATTCTACACAAAAAATGTTTAAATATATATATATATATATATATATATATATATATATATATATATATAGTTATATAGTATTTTAAACTACTGTGGATCATTATTTTCAAATTGTAAACTCATTTTTATATACGTAATCTCAAACATAAGAAATTCCGAATTTATATCTACATTATATAAACATATAGATACACGTATTATATAATTACATTATAATAATTTAATATTTAGTTAGTTACTAAGCAAAATTTATACTCACAGTTGACAGAATGCAAGCAATAACGACGAAAAAAATTGTTCCCTTCATGATTGCACAAGTCTCGAAACTCTAGTGGTATTGAAAAGAATACAAACACCTTATCATTTGTTTATGCAACGTTACGTTGCGATTAAAAAGGTCAAAATTGTGGATTAGACGGTCAAACATTAGTGACAAAGACGTCTACATTTTATTGTTAAACAATGACTACAACATACACAGTTTAATGAGAGATAATTTCATCTTACATTAAAGAATTTCTCAGAATCATAATAAAAGTATTTTATCGCAAATTGTTTTATCTAATTGAAATGTGTATTAGAAGAACGAAAATAAGTGATTTAATATTAAATTATAGGGGTATAAACTTGCACCCCACTTACACGAAGGTATAAACAAAAATAGTGCAAGTTAAATTATTAGAGATAAATCGCGAAACCTAAGAAAAAATAGTTCTACAACAGAGGCAGTTTGTAATTAGACAACTTTAAAATCTAATAAAACAACATGCTGTTTGCCTGAATTATATACATAACAAAGGCATTTGACAAAGTTCAATTAAAAGAGATTAATATATTATATACTATAATAGAAAAGGGAATATCTACTGCTTAAACTCCCTCCACAATATAACAATAAACATAAACAATCTCTCTACCAGAATTTCCACCACTCACTTTTCTATTTAATTCTAATGTTGATTCAATTTTGTCAATATTATACGAGATATGTCAAATAATATGAATTTTGCTTAAGAGCTGTGCTAAAACATAACTGTCATATCCAAACAACTTTTCTTAATAACCATTTTCGATATCGTGAAATATAAAGGTACTTTACTCTTGAGCAAAATTCATATTTTTTTACATACCTCGTATAATATTGATAAAATTGGGTATCTGATGATTGCATTACGAATTATAGTTCTATTCACAGCTGTCCTATTGAACCAGTTGGACGATCTCGTATTCAGATCTCCAATCATGGTGGTGGGCTCCTCTGTCATTGCCCATGTCCTCATTTAGGATTGGATAATACGGTCTGACGTATGCTGAAACAATTTTCAGCGTATCATCTCCCGTTTTGATCTTTACTATAGTAGCTTCCATAATAACTAGTCCATCCGGTGGAGGAATTGCTTGATGTTCTATTTCTTTTTTTTTTTACCAGTATGGCCGTACCTCTTAATAGTACCCTGTGATTATTTGGAAATTTAGTTTTTGTTTTTCCCATTATTTTTGTATGTTGTAAAGCTATTATATCTAGTTTGAGTTCGTTGGTAAGCTAGTCCAGAGAGTTAATTTCTTTTTTCAGCCCTCCTTAAATTTATGGCCTATTCTAAGATTATCCGCCTGGCCCACCCTGGACATCACTGTTGACTAAAACTTCCCAATGAATTTATGATACCTGTCATTTTTTCGAACCTTTACATAAAGATTTTCGTGCTAGATATTTCTTTTAGATTTGGTGCCTTTTTGGTCATCTGTACGTAGTTTACAAAATTATTTGTTATTGTGCTTTGTACGTTTCTATTTCTGGTTGGTTGTGGAGCAGATGATTTTCTTCTGAGAACTTTGGAGCATCCTTTTTCAAGTAATTTGAAGTGTGGGCCTGGTCACAGATTAAGTACTTCAAATAGGTTCCCATGTCCTTTGTGCATACGTTAATTAGATGCTCTTCGCTGTACTTGACACATTTTGAAGCATAGTGACAAGCTTTGGACCTGTAGAAGAATACTTGGCAGTTATAACACTAAATAACTTCTTTCTTGTTCTTTACTTTCTCCTCAACGTAGGTTTTCATATGACAGAGGTTTGTTGAGCCTCTTAGTTTTTCCGTGTCTTCTTTTACAGTGACTAATAATACTCTGACTAATCATATATATAAAATCATACTGAGAGCCTGGAATAAGGAACAAATCCCAGAAGAGTGGTGTATATACATATACACCATACATCATACAAAATATTTTCGAGTATTTTATATGGTCGCCTGAGTGCATATTCAGAGGAGCTTCTTGGCGAATATCAAAGTGGTTTTAGACCTGGTCGATCAACAACAAACTAGCAACAACAGATCAACAACACGTTTGTGCTAAGGCAAATACTGGAAAAAACCAATGAAGTCAATATCGACACATGCCATCTTTTCATAAATTTTAAATCGGCCTATGATAGTGTCCTAAGAAATAAATTGTATAAAGCCATGGATGAATTGCACATCCCCGATAAACTGATAAGATTTGTTAAGGCTACAATGCGTAAAGTTTTTTGCAAACTCGAAATACAGGGCGAACAATCACAGGCATTTGAAACGCATGTTAAGCTGCGACAGGGAGATGCGCTGGCGTATCTCCTTTTCAACATAGCTCTGGAAAAGGCGGTCAGGGATGCCCAAGTAGACAACAGAGGAAACATTTTTAATAAATCATCCCAAATTTTGGCATATGCAGATGATGTTGACCTAGTTGCCCGCACAACACGCAAGATATAAGAAATATATACCACTTTGTCAAACGCCTCAAAAAATATGGGCCTGCAAGTAAATGAGGAGAAAACTAAGATAATGGCTCAACACCCAACAATAGAGCCAGAAATAATAGAGCCACCAATTCACGGTTGATATCTCTACCTTTGAAGTGGTAAACAAATTCACATACTTAGGTTCCCTGATTACCAAGGAAAACGTCATGACGGAAGAAATCAAGCGAAGAATAATCCTAGCAAACAAAAGCTATTTTGGACTGAGTAGACATATGAGAAGCAGAAACTTAAATCAAAAAACAAAAGTAACCATATACAAAACCCTTATACAACCAGTGTTGACATATGGGTCGGAGACATGGACCATTTCCAATGCAGATGAAAATCTCCTGCTTATATTTGAACGAAGGATCCTGAGAAGAATATTCGGTGGCATCTGTGAAAATGATGTTTGGAGAAGAAGGTACAACTACGAGATATATCACAGATAAAAACATATGTTTGGTGGTAAAGACGTAGTATCCTTTATAAAAATAGGAAGACTAAGATGGGCAGGACATCTGGCAAGATCACAGCAGAACAACCCTCCTAGAATAATCCTTATGTCACAACCTGTGGGAAGTAGAAGTAGGGGTAGGCCAAAACTCAGATGGAGGGATGGTGTAGATGAGGATGGTAGACAAATAGGCGCAGCAAACTGGCAACAGTTGGCAATGGATAGAACTGACTGGCGTAATAGACTTGGGAAGGTCGAGGCTCTTTTATAGGGCTGTAGCACCAATGGTGATGATGAACAATACAGTGGCAGCAATTTTTTGTCTTCCTTTTGAAAGATTATGTTAGCAACTTTGGTCGCCTAAATGCCTCTTTCGTTCAGTTCTTGTTGGATTTTGTTGACTTCTGTAGTCTGGTGTAATCCTCTGATTACCAGCGGTGTGAATCTTTCTTGCTCTATTAGATGTGCTATGTTTTCAATAGGGCATTTTTTGCTGTATTCTTAAAGTACCTTGATCATTGCAAGGTAATCGTCTCTCTTGTTCTTCTGGATGTCGATTGTCGATCCTATTCCTTTTCAGCGGCTTTTTGTAGGATTTCTTGGCTTTGCCTACGGATTTTAGTATTATGGCTTGTAGTTTGGGCAATGTCTTATTTGTAGGTTATTCCGTTTTGTTTTTTACTGTTTTGTTTGTTGCTTCTGCTATCTCTATGTTTACCGTTTTTTTCTTTTGCTTGTTTTCATTTTGTCTTGCAGAAATTTGTGTTTACTTTTGAGAAACACTAATTGTCTTGGGTTTTTCGTTAATTTTTTCAGCTTGTTTTTAAGCAACTTTTTCAGCTTGTTTAGCAGTGAACTTTACTTAATTTTCTATTTTATTTGTCTTTTTTTCTGCTAAATTTTCCAACCGGTATAGTCGTTTTCAGTTTCCATTTTTTCATAAACTTTTTGGCTGCAGCCATGGGTTGGGGGTCACTGTAGTTTGCACTGATCATCTGCTTAGATAGTATTATTACGTAGTTTACTAGTCTTTGATTTTTTATTTCTTTTTATGTTACTATCGGCGTTTGTTTCCTGCCTCCATCCTTCTTATTTGCTCGACCAACGTATCTATTGATCGGACTATTTCCTTACTTCCTTTTCCTTGATTTATTTGAATTATTATCGTTTAGGTCATTACGTTTATCATTTATCTTAATTAAATCATTATTAACATTATCATTATTTATTAAATCATTTTTAATATTAACATATAACTAAGAACCCTTAGTAATAATTGTACTTGATCGTCTGGAGATTCTACGCTGATGTCACTATAGGCCTAAAAGGCCTTCGCTGAGCTGGTATTGTCTGCTATACCCCAATTTTGTTCGTCACGCATAAACAGAAACAGTTCGCCATCGATGAATTAAGCCTCACTACAGGCTGCATTTTACTTCCTTCTACAAGGTCTATACCACACTCCATGACGCTAGTAAATATGAAAGAAGTAGAAATGACACAAAGAGAATTGCAACGTAGTGCTTCGAATATCAATAATAAAACGGAGAAAAAAAATCAGGCACGTCGTAGAGAAGGAAAATGATAAAATATATTGCAGTTGTATATTATCAAAAAAATACAAATTGTAAAGATTTCTTGTTAAGAAATAAAAATAATTTAAATTTGTTACGTTTCTTTGTCTTTCTCCTCATTCATAACTCTTTCATAAACACAAATAACATGTGATTTAAAGTTATATACTTATGGAGGATTAGGAGATCCAACAAAATATTTTTAGTCACAAGGTTATTACCACTTAACAGTTAATTCATAGACGTTTTGTGAAATATTTGACATAGTAAAAATTCAATCTGCCCATAGCACAATCTTCTTCAGCGCGGAGACAGATGTTCTTATCTGGGATAAACTGACGTATCTTGATTGGTTCACTCAATGATTCAAACATTCTTAGAAAAATAAATATTTAAGCATGCCACTTTGCTCCTAAATTTCTGGTTCTGGTTATATTTTGCCAGAATTGCATTTAGTATCAAGGTGGTACGATTATCTAACTTTTTTCCAAGATGCTGCTATATATATATATATATATATATATATATATATATATATATATATATATATATATATATATATACATATATATAATATATATATATATATATATATATATATATATATATATATATATAATATATATATATACATATATATATATATATATATATATATATATATATATATATTAAAAAATGCTCTGGCTTTAATATAAGACTACAAAATTTCAGTTAGTTTATCCTTTTTCATTTCAAAATTTTTTAATTGCTGAACAACTCAGATATAAATTGATTCCTCAGTCTTCCGCTTTAGTTTATTAAAAATATTAATTCTATGTCTTTCATAAATAGATCATAAATATTTATTTACCTTAGAAATTATTATTTAATTTATATACCAGTTTTTTTATTATAAGTCATACTTTGTAAAGATTATAAGAAATACTGGAATTATTTAATAATAGGGAAAAAAACTGTGACTGCAATAAATAAAAATTCAAAAATACAATATTTCTTATTTATATCATTTTGTATCATAAATCTAAATAAAAATCCTTTTTTATTAATAAATCTTGTGTTTCTGAATAAAAAGTGTATCAACTCCATTATTTGACCTTCTCTAGTATCTTAAAGTTATCATAAGGTCAACTAGTAATTCAAAGAATCGAGAAAATGTACAATCAATGTTTGCAGTTGATTATTTAATTTTTAAAAACTTACTCTATGGTAAAAACTTCTTTAGTAGAAAGGTATAAAATGTATTAAAATTTTTAAAAATTATCCAAAATAGATTTATAAAGTTTTAGAATATTTTTAAACATATCGGACAATCCTCAGTAAAAACGTCGATATAGTACTTGAAACAAGCAATTAAAGTAATAAATATTATAATTATTGTGACACTAGGTTGATGATAAAGGATTACATTTTTAAGAGAACATACAAATTCACAGCTCGAAAAATGGACCTATTCCAACGAGTGGTAACAACCAAGTTAGTCATTGTACACTGTATTTTTACTATATTTTTAAACCAGTGCTGCCTGCACCTTTTAAAAACCGTACAGAACTTGTCTATTTGTCAGGGTCTCTAAAAAACAATACCTTAAGACCATTAAATGTTAGAATAAGTGAACATTAATCTTACATTAAAAATAGATAATTGGATAGACCTCAAATATGTAAACATGCATGAGAAAATTAACACAGAATTCAATGGAACGGTTCGTATGGATTCCTGAAAGAAACAGATGGTTAAACAAATCAAAATCAAACAAGCTGCTTTTATAATA
The DNA here is from genome assembly GCF_040954645.1 of Diabrotica undecimpunctata. Classification (NCBI taxonomy): domain Eukaryota; kingdom Metazoa; phylum Arthropoda; class Insecta; order Coleoptera; family Chrysomelidae; genus Diabrotica; species Diabrotica undecimpunctata. The sequence goes on along the minus strand of NC_092803.1, from coordinate 71,237,133 downwards.
TTAAATAAAACCAATTGCGATACTAATTCCGCAACAGAAAGCAATAAGATCTGGTCAATAGCAAAAGAAGAAATCAATTAAAAGGAAATATCGCTATGTGTAAGTCAATAACACATCAATGGTACACCATTTATCACATAATACATATCAAATTAGGATTTGATGTGTATTTTTTTTATTGCCGTGACCAGAATTCGAACCTGGGTTACCACGGCCACAAACGTGGGATCCGAACAACTAGTCCACTAGACGATCACGGCTAATTAAGCGATGTGTATTACGATTCTAGTTCGAATATTTTAAAACTCTAACCTAAGATTCCATTAAAACAAATTTAGGTCAGTTGTTTACAAAAGAAACAGTGTACTTTACCATTTTATGTAAATAAGTACGCTAATAATTAAAAATAAAGTAATCAATCAGCGGAAGTAATAACAAATAAATGTTTCTTATTCTAAAAATGCTAAGATATTAAATAAATAATATTCATCAATATTTAAAAATGACAATAGGTATACATAACTTACTTACCCATATGTTTAATTTACCATGATAACAATATTAATAAAAAAAATATTGTTTGGTGATACAACTGTCAAATTATCTGACATTGACAAATACAATATTTAATTATTGTTTGTTGTATATACAAGTACACATTTGAACTTTCTTGAGATATTTACAAGATTTAATTTATAATTTAAAATGCCTAACGAGGCTTGTTACTCCCGGGCAAATTTCCAAAGTCGAACGCGCGTATAGAAGTATAATTTCAAAATTGACAGTTCTCGGTCATACAGTGATTTATTGAGATTATTATTTTGAAATACAAAAGACTAAAATAATTATGAACATTTAATAAATAATACGAAACATATCACATAAATAATAATATTAATAAATATTATATATATATATATATATATATATATATATATATATATATAAATATATATATATATATTATATATATATATATATATATATATATATATATATATATATATATATATATATAATATTAAATATATATACAAAAGGAACATTTTTATTCTCGAGAGAGAAAATATATCTTGTGTCTCTCTCTTAGTCATTATCTTACATATGTAATGATTTCACGGATGAAAAAGTGATATTTTTACAAAAAGAAAAAAAATAATCTTATGTTTTTCTTGTTATTACTGGTATTAAACCAATTAATTAGTTAAATCTAAAATTAGCTTCAAAGTTAGTACTTAAATTTAAAAAAATACAGTGTCGTGTATAGAAAAAAAAATATCTTTCACATCATGTGCCAGTCGACTACTTCGTCTCCCTCCTAATACAAATTTATGTGTTTTTTTAATTTTTTAAGAAACTCTTGGTTTCTGAGGGAGTCAAATTTTCGTTGGAACACACTGTATCTCTTTTTGGTTATTAAAGTTTAATTCCATTTCGTTGTACTTGTTTTTGGGTTTCCATAGTTCAGCAAATCTTCTACTTTGAGCATAATTAATGAACGCACATAATTATACACGAATGAAATAACGAATCTATAGAATTCAGAAATTTTAATATTTGGGTCACATAGTTAAAAGACGAAACATGTATTACTTAGGTTATTCATATAACAGGTTATAAAAGGAAGGAAAGCTTCAGGAAGATGTAGAAGTGCGGCTAATAGAGGTGAAACATCTGTCATGATTTCCATCTATGATTAGAGGTGTAAATCTGAAGAAACTGGAAGGACTACATACCACAATTTTTACCTATATAAATTTAACTCAATAGTTATATTACATAAATAATATTGCTTCTGTACAATATGTAAATATTCTGTTCAATAATAAAGTAATTCTAAACAAAAATTAAAAATTATTTCTGCCTGTTTTGGTATGTACAATATCAAATTACGGTAATTTTTATGTTCCGGTGTTGATATTAAGTAATATCCAATTAATCCAGTTAAAAACTTTTTCTGATTTAAAAGTATTTATATGAAGGCCAGCTAACCAATTTCTATATAATATAAAGGTTAACCAACATTTTTTTTTGCTTTTTATGGTTCAGACATGAAGTGTTTTGTTATCTTAGTTATGATTTGTGCTAAAGCATGGGTAAGTAACAGAAATATCCAAAAATGCAATAATTTATTATTTTAATACCTTTTAATAAAAAATTAATTTGAATTGATTAACTCTTAAAGTAATCACTATTTAAATGGGAATAAGCCACAATGAAAGGTTAAAGTTCGTTTATTGACGTTTCAATTTCCACTTCGCAAATCCGAAGTGGAAATTGAAACGTCAAGAAAATACGCGGATTATACGACAAGAAAGATTATAGCGGTTTACGAGCAGTTGTCACTTTATTATAAGAGGCTGCTAAAAACAGCAGAAATGGGAAAACTAAGAAGAATTACAGGAAACACGCTAAGAGATAAAATAAGGAGTTATGAGATTAAAACAAAATGTAATGAACAGGGTATAAATGATGTATAAATGTACAGGATACTAAGCAGAAAAAAAATAATCACATAAGTAGAATGGCTGATACAAGAGTTTTTAAAATGCAAGGGACAAATAACCAAGTGGTAGAAGAAATTTTGGTAGCACTGGTACTACCACGCAAGTGATGATAATCTTACATAGAGGCAACGTACAAGTAAAATTACCCATATAAAGGAGGAAAAAGAAGAAGGGTACAATCTTATGAAGAAAACACAAATCTGCTTCAAATAATGTAGTAACGAGATATTAGGTATTAAAAGTATATCAACATGTGTGTATTAATTACTGTTGTCTAATGAAACTAATTGTGTAAACGCATATCCTCAAAAATTTATTTTGAACGCTCTCGATACTGTTGATTAACATGTTTACAATTTGTACTAAAAACTGATTACCATTTTTAAGAATAAATTTCAAATATCTTAATGATTTAGTTTAAGCTTTAATAATTAATTAATTATACTTGATAGTTAATTTATAATCAAAATTTATAACCAAATCTTTAATATTCTTACGTTTCTCTAAAGGTACATCGTTTGTATTATAACAATAATTACACTCCCTTAATTTATTTCCCTTGACCTACCAAAAGGAATTTTAAAACAGTTTTTTATATTTAAGTATATCCATTGTTTAAAACGGAATATGGTATAGCATATTTAGCTACCTCACACCAACTGACTAAACATTTAAAATCATTTTGCAACAAGGCGGCTGTTATTAACTACTCGAAATAATTTAAAGTTGTCAGCAAATATTAAAATATTACTACTTTTAATGACAGATAATATATCATTAACAAATATCATTAACAAATAAGAAATAAGTCCAATATGAAACCCCTGAGGATCTTCTAAGGTTACAGATACTCGCTGAGATAAACAATTTCCATATTTTACATACTGGGATTTAAGTAATATTAAACAACACTGTAACGAATAGAAAAATTAAATAATAGAATTATATAAAGATGACCAAAGAATCTACCATAAAATAACATTAAATCAAGATACAGCCCACCGATTCTAATATCAGAAGTTCACATGGCCATGGACCAAGCGAAATGAAGCAAGGCTTCTAGTCCTGACGAAATACCTACAGAACTGTTACAACTATTATATAATGAGAGTTTTTATCTCCTACTTCTTTAACAAGATATACAGCAGCGCAAAATTACCAGAGAACTAGTTAGAATTAATATTTAGAACTATTCTTAAGAAAAGGAATGCCGGACAGTGTAGCGAATATCGACTTATCAGTTTAATGAGTCACGCAAATTTTTTATGAAAATATTGCATTGTCGCATATACAGTGTTTTTCAGATAAAACTATCTACCTTAAATAACTTTTGACTTATAATTTTTAGGAAAAGGGCAAAAATACGTCCATTACTATTTGAAGGGGGAGACATTATGTCATATTTTCCCCAAATCGTCCCCTAGTTTTTTTCTTAAATTACTTTCACCTTTTTTTATTTGATATTCGGATTCTTCTCTTGGTATTGATTTAAAAAATGTATAACACATAAAGTTTAAAGTGATTAGTTTATGACAAAAATAAATATAAAATCAAGAAAACTGGATGGAAAAAAGAATATTTTTTAACAACTTTATTACAAACATTTATAACAAACATTTCTCCACCAAAAATATTTACAATAACTGTTAAATCCGATGACCTAGGTGGCCAATCCATCATTTTTGTCCTCTTCTACCTATCTAATGGGCGGAAAAAGTTTCGTTTAAAAGTTGTCGCACAGGTAGAGCAAAGTGTGGAGGAGCTTCACCACGTTGAAATACAACCAAATCTTCAGAAAAGGTATTATCATTTTCTACTATTTTCAACCACTTGCCTAAGTAACTCAAGAACCGATGCACCTTTTAAATTTCCAATGATAAAAAGGGGTCCGATAATGTGATCCCCTAAGATATCTCACCATAAGCTTAATCTTTGAGGATGCTGTGTAAAATTCACGCACAATATATGAATCACTCTCAGCTCTGTATCGAAAATTATGTCTGTTCTCCAATGCATTTAATGAAAATGAGCATTCATCGGAAAAGCAAATATTGCTTAACGCAATCCTCAAAAACAATTGTTTGGCACAACAATTTTATGGAAGTTTCGGAAGGATGTAGAAGGTGGAACACTTATTGCTCTGCTTATTGTTAACAGTGACTGTGATTGATCAGTCCTTAAAGGCTACTTTAATTGCATCATTATTTACGAATTTACGAAAAAACGTTATGTTTTTATTGTAAACTGGCCCTGTTGCTCTAAATTTCTGCATAAGTTTAATCACTCTGAATTTTTTGTCGATTGTGGAGTTTCATTAAAAATTCTAGCAGCATCTCTTGCACAATTATTATTTTTGTAGTTTTAACCTTCAATTTCGATTCTTCCTTGCGAAGTGTAAACCATAAAAAGTTGTTTATGTCATAAACTAATCACTTTAAGCCGAATGTATTGTACATTTTTAATATCAGTACAAAAATTAGAATCAAAATATAAAATAAAAAAGTGTGATTTTAATAAAAAAAAAATAAAAGGGGTGATACGGGGGTGAGGGGGTGCCTTTCTCAGCCACAATAAATATGACATAATGTCTATTCTTTAAATATTAATTTACATGTTTTTGCGCTTTTCCTGAAGTTCAAAAGTTTTTACTGAAAAGCACATACTTTGTACTGTACTATACTGGTAAAGAGCAGTTTGTGAAGAGACCGAATATATATATATATATATATATATATATATATATATATATATATATATATATAAATATATATATATATATATACATATATATAAATACGTTGGAATTATCGTATAAAGTGGTCTCTAATAAAAATCTTTCATTTTTCTAAGATACATAATATTTCGCTATTTATTTGATAGCTTCATCAGGAGTAAACTGTAAAACAATTTGAACATTACAAAAAAATGGCATACAAATGTATTTAAAAACACTCACAGAAATTAAAAGATTTCACAAATAAAAACTGACATTGAAGTATTTGAAATATTGAATGTCAAGATTAAATTGTCTTAAGCACGTTCGTTATAGCAATACGATAAAAAAATTAAAATTACTTCAAATGTATAAATAAAAATAACAATAAAAGAAACATTAGAAGAAATCCTACTTAAAAGTTTTAAGCCAACATACATACCCCAGTCCCAAAAAAGCAATCGTTTTCTCTTCAAAGGATGGATTACGCCTACAGGACTACCTCATACCACTAGGAGCACTTATACAGCCCAAAAACATCTTATTTCCTTCAAGGCTGTCCAATAATCGAGTATGCATGTATCTAGCGAGCAAAAAAATTGTGGATAACTTTATGCAGGTACATGATAGTGTAATACTATTCAATGATGACCAGTTCAAGCTAGAAAATATATTAATCCAGCGGGTAGGTTAGTTCTATCAAATGTATGCCCCTTAATTCCCCATGATATTCTTATTCACGAATTAGAAAACCTAGGTCTCAAGCTAATGTCATTAATGACCTTTCTTCGTATTAGCTCTACCTTACCGGAATTCAGTCATATTTACAGTTTTAGAAGACAAGTTTTTATCAAATCTGTTATAAATCCTTTACCAGAATCTTTTTTAATTAATTACGATAACAAATCCTATCGAATTTTCTTATTCCAAGATAATCAGTTATGCAAACTGCAAACAGCAAGGACATAATGCTAATAATTGTAAAGTAAAAATCCCACAAACTCTCAACAATCACCCACACCTCCAACTATTTCATCATCGTTAAACACTCCTTCACAAATAGACACCATAGAAAAAATGATACTTCCTTTACAAATACTACAAATCCTGAACATGTCGAACCAAAAGAATCCTCAGTTACCAACACCATTACACCTCCAAAAAATAACAGCGCTATATCACTAGATATTACTCAACAGACAAGCCGTAAACGTGACGTAGATGAAATTCTATCACCTTCACCAACATATACACCAGCTTTGTCAGAAAAAGACAAACAAACGGAAATTAATTTTAGGAAACCTACACAAAAACCCAACAAAAACTCAAGAACAGTTCTGATGCTGACCTAAAAACAATAATAAATGAACATTCACCACCATATATAATTAATCACGACCAATTTATAGATCTGTTAGAAAACGCACCAGGTTCTCCAAATATTATCACCACTATAACTAATTATACACATGATTTTACTAGATTACTAGCAATGATTAGTAACTTAGAAAAAAAATCACAAAACGCCTAAATGACGAACTCTCTTCTACCGAAGACGACACAGACCCAGAGTCTTAATAAAATTAAAACTTTTTTAGAACTAAAAAGTAAAAATAGCGTCGTTTAATTCAATTATTCAGTGGAATATAAACGGATACTATAGTAACTTACCGATGTTAAAAATTCTATAATCAGAGTATCTACCAGATATTATTTGTCTACCTAACAGGTGATTTTAATGCTTACAACAGTATTTAAGGTTCTACATATGATAGATGACAAAGGACTTTGATGAAGAATTCATAGATTAGTATAACTTATCACTGTTGAACGATGGTCGCCCTACAAGATTCAATATACAAACATGCGAATCAACGCCCTTGGACTTAACGATAACGGATAATAACTTCTCTGCATTAATGACATGAGAAAGATTAGACTACACTTATAACAGCGATCATTGCCCAATAATAATCACTAATAACTTGTTCAAGCATAAAAATGGAAAGCACACCTCTAAGTGGAAAACGACGGAAGCAAATTGGACATTATTTGAAGATATCATACAAAAACATGTTACAAACTGTAAAATATCCAACAATATTGACACAGACATTGAAACCTTCTTTAGCATCATCTTAGATGTAGCGGAGGTAACCATTAAAAAAACTGCACTTGTTACAAAACATAAACCAGTTCCTTGGTGGAACGAACAATGAACAAGGCATCTATCGAAGCTTCCAAAACAGCCTTTAACAAATACAAAAGACATAAAACACTTAACAATAAAATAGAATTTTAAAAACTTAAAGCTAAAGCTCAGTTAACAATAAAAACTTCAAAAAAAACTTCGTGGGCTCAATTTGTGTCCAGTATAAACAGTAGGACCCCTATGTCTGAAATGTGAAAGAATGTTAAAAAAATATCTGGAATACCAGCTTATAACAAAATCACTCAACTAAAGAGAGATAATAGAATAATCACAGATGACCTAGAAATAGGAGAAGAATTTGCTAATACGTATAAAAATAGATCTAATACAAGCAATTATAATAATAATTTTATCAACTTTAAACAGAACGAAGAATGCAATGTAATTATACTATTTGAAGATGACACATATGCTTTAAACTCCAAATTTAATATAAATGAATACAAAGATGCATTAAACTCATTTAAAGTTAAAGACTAGTGAGGGTCCAGATAATATCCTAATGGTTTTTCTTAAGCATTTACCTGGGAATGCACACAATCATCTTCTTAACATATTTAATATTATTTGGACAGAACAGAAATTTCCAACAGCGTGGAGATATTCTATTATAATACCAATATTAAAACCAAAATGTCCCAAAAGAGATCCTGAGTCTTATAGACCAACTGCACTAACAGTACTGCATGGAAACTGTTAGAAAAAATGGTCAACCGTCGTCTCCTCTGGACACTTGAAGATAGAAATATTATTATTTCAAAACAAAGTGGTTTCCGACACAATAGATCAACTCTAAACAATATTATAGACCTAGAAAGCAGTGTACATAAAGCCTTCTTCCGTATTGGAATATTGATACATTGAAATCAGTACTTAAAAAGCTCGACACTATTCACAACACAACGCAAATGAATTGTCGTTAAATGATAGAAGAGCTTACCTTAGTCTAACATATGCAACAAAAATTAGGGATAATGTAATTTTCCAATTTGCCAAACTTCAATGCAAATCACCGTTCTGTTAGACCTTTCTATAAAAGAATAAAAGACCGCTTGCATCTGTTTGATATTGTCATACCTGAATGTCTTCCATACACATATGACCATACTCCATCTTGGATTCAAAACATACCATCATATAACTTTAAACTTACGTCATTTCCCATTTAAAAAAAATACTTAGTCGTTACAAAAATCATACCCAGATATACAGTAATGGCTCAAAATCATCTGCAGGTGTGGAAGCGTCTGTAGTAACTCCAGAAAAGGTCCTTAAATTCAAACTATCTAATGTTAGTACTATGTATACAGCTGAACTGTATGCTCTTTATCGCGCCATAGAACTAATCAATCTGACAACAAACTGAAAATATATTATCTTAACAGACTCACTTAGTGCCATACAGAGCATCCGACAACTGTATCCAAAAAACCCGCTTTTAAAAAAAAAATTAAAACGGTCCTTCTTCAGGCTTATATCAATCATAATGAGATAAATTTCATCTGGATCCCATCCCATATAGGAATAAAAGGCAACGAAACTGCTGACCATAGTGCGAAAGACGCGATAGTGAGTGACGTTTCCGAAATCTTAAACACATCGGTATCAACGGATATAAAAGCTTATATAAAAAAATCAATCATAGGTGCGTGGAAAAATAAATGGAATGTGTCGAACTCAAAATTAAAACAAGTGAAACCCAGATTATAGACATGAAATGTGTTACCTACATCACGAAGCCAAGAAATAATAGTAACGCGCCTCAGACTCGGACATACTAGGTTAAAAAAAAACTGTGGAATATTGTTAAAAATTTGACAGGTAAAGAAACCGAAAAAAATATTAAAGAAATAGTTACGCAAGAAGGAACTACTGTAACAGATGGTGAAACTATCTCCAATTCGTTTGCTCGTTATTTTACAGAAATTGGAGAAACTTATGCCAAGAATATAACACCACAATACAACAGCGTGATGCATTCTATGTATTTAAGACCGGTCTCTGAAAGTGAAATTGAGGGAATTATTAAAACACTTAAGAAGAAAAAAATTACCCGGTATTGACAACATTAGAGCAGAAACAATAAAAATTATAGATAAACAAATCATCAAACCGTTGGTGGAACTAATAAATTTATTATTTAAATCTGGTCAATGTCCAGACAAATTTAAGGAAACAGTTGTAATTCCTATATACAAGAAAGGAGATAAACTAAGTTTGTCAAACTACAGACCAATCTCACTATTCACCACTTTAACAAAAATCTTTGAAAAATGTCTTAAAATCATATTAACATCTTTCTTTGATAAACACAGCATATTATCGTCTTCACAGTTTGGATTCCGTGAAGGTTTATCGACAAATGATGCAATAATAAAAATCACCAATGAAATATACAATCGAATCGACAATAGCCAACCTACTGCTTGTGTGTTTCTAGACCTGGCAAAAGCATTTGATACTGTAAGCCATCCAAAACTACTAGAAGCACTAGAAAATAATGGAATACGAGGCACTGCTCATAATTTACTGAAGTCTTACTTGGACAACAGACAACAAGTTGTTAGGATAAATAATATATACAGCAAAAAACTTCACAGTATTAGGACCACTACTATTCAATATCCATGTCAAAGATCTATATAATCTCAATACTGAGGGGAAGATAGTAAGTTTTGCCGATCATACCGCAATTTTATATAGCGCAGACAATTGGGAACATTTAAAGAATAAAATTAAGCTAGATATGCTCAAACTAATAAAATGGTTTAGTTATAAGGGTTTAACCATGAATTATGAAAAAACGTTTTTTGTTCCGTTTTGCTGTTACAAAGTAACACTACCTTCTTATACTTCTATAATAATTAGCAACACGAAGGAAAACGTGATTATAAAATCAAGTAACACTATAAAATATCTTGGAATAAAAATCGACTCTCATTTAAGATGGGATGTCCAGATAGATGAAATAACAAAGTGTTTAAGAGCTTTAGTTCCAAACTTTAAATTTCTCAAATCTAAAATAGATTTCAAATTTAAAAATATTATATTATGCACTAGTTGAGTCTAGAAGTAGATATGGAATTCTTGGGTGGGGCGGTGTACAAAAGACTTAATTAAAGAAAGTCGACATATTACAAAAAAAAAATATTGAAAATAATAATTAATAAAAAAATTACATACTCCTCTCATTTATTATTCTGTGATACTAACGTAATGGATACGAGGCAACTTTATATGTATTCCCTGCTACTGTACACCTACAATCATAAGCATATTCTGCGTACCTTACCCCCTCACTACGAGACACACTAAAACCAATCAACGTGTTCAATTGGGAAATATCAAAAAATCAATAGGACAGAGATCTGCTATGTATCTTGCTCCAAAAATATTTAATCACTTTCCCAACATGTATAAAATATATATTAATACTCTTAATTCAATAAATATGGTAAAATCTATATTTAAAAAGTATGTGTTAAGTCTAGATCGTATGTTTGTGCGTACACTTTTCAATCTGACTAATATCTGAGAATATTTGCAATAGAATGATTTTTTATATTGTTTCGTATAAATATAAAAAAATTAAATACATGTAATATACATACTACACAATGTTTGTAGATTATTATACAAATAAATAAATATAATTAAATGTCGTCACACACTATTCTCGTGTTCGACAAATAGGTTTTAACGGGTAATGAGTAAATGTTTTTTTGATTTTTAAGTGACAAATGTAAATTTAATATGTATGTAAAAAAAACTACTAATTATACTTTTTTTTTGTATATTGAAATCAATAAACATCCAGATTTAGCCATACGGCTCACACTCCCTCTAAGGGGAAAATTCACTCATCCCAGATACCTACAATATCAAAAGGATTGAGCTCTGGTGGGACTCTTTCCGTGTTATCGAGCCCTAGGTGACTTAGTTTGCTGGAATATCTCCCAAAAATTTTCGTACACATTTGGACGTCGCGAGGAGTACAGCTTTCTGCATGGCCTTATAAAGATGTTCATTTAGACCCAGCTGTTTGATGTTCGCTAGGAGATTTTTGGGAATAACACCAGTAGTAGATAGAATAATAGGTACTGTCTGGACACTTTCCATTCTCCATTGTCTCCTGATTTTTACTTCTAAATCTCTATACTTGGCGATCTTTTCGTTGAATTTAACACGCAAATTATTGGTGTTAGGTATCGCCACATCAATAAGTGTTGTTTGCCTGGTAAATTTATTAACTAGTATGAGATCCGGTCTATTATGTGCCACTGGTTGGTCTGTGAGCACAGTGCGGTCCCAGTATAGCTTGTAGTTGTCATTTTTAAGCATTCTGTCAGCTAGTTTTTGGTGGATAATCTTTCCTACTGAGTCATGGCGTTCTTTATAGTTATATCAGTTCCGACAAACGCCTGGCAGCCCCCGGTAAGATGTTGGATGGTTTCTTGGGCTTGGTATCCATATCGGCATTTGTCATTTTGGACTTGAGGATCTTTAACAATATATTTCAGGTAATTTTTAGTTGGAATAACCTAAACCTGAATGGCAAGTAGAAAGCCCTCAGTCTCGGGAAACATCTTTCCTGATGTCAACCAATAGTTCGACGCTGTATTGTCGACATATTCTTGGCTGATCTCATTGAGATGTCACCCATGCAGAGGTTTACTCATCCAGGTGCGCATTTTTTCTTGCTTAGTCAGATGGTTTATGCGCATTTCTTGTTCCCTCAGTTTTAGTGGCGTTGTATCATCTACTGAGCAAATTGCTCGATGTAAGGTAGATGTCTCAGCCTGCACCTGAAAATAAGTTCTTAAATTAGCAACCTGTTTATCCAATTGCTCACCTATGTCCATAAGTCCTCTTCCCCCTTGATATCGCGGTAATGTTGTTCTCTCTACTGCACTGCATGGATGGTGTTTTTGCGCCTTTGTGAGAAGTGTTCTTACTTTCTGCTGAAGACTCTCTATATCCGTTTTTGACCACTTTATAATACCAAATGAGTAGCTCAGCGCGGAATAGGCGTATGTATTTAATGCCTTAAACAAATTTTTACTATTAAGATATGACCGATTTAGTTGTCTTACTCTTCGTACAAACTCGGAAGTTAGTTCGGTTTTCATTAGCTTATGGTCAATTTTTCACGCTTGCTGTACTCCGAGATATTTGTACATATCATTTTTACCCATTGCCTCGATGTTTTGGCCATCTTGCATATCGAAACCTCCGGGATGAACCTTTCCTCTCACTATATTTAGTATACGGCACTTGTCTAGTCCAATGTGCATACTAATATCATTTGAGAAAGTTTCCACAGTTTTTAGCATCTGATCTAGGTGGTTTCGAGTGGAAGCCATTAATTTCAAATCATCCATATACAATAGATGATTAAGCTCCGCCACAACAGTGTTGTTATTTTTGATGCCAAATCCTGCGTCACTGGAGTTCAGCAGCTAAGATAGTGGGTTCATTGCTAGGCAGAACCAAAGTGAACTTAACGAGTCTCCCTGGAAAAGGCTTCGGTTAATAGGGATATCTTCAGTTTCGATATTGGTTTCATCAGGTATTTGAAGGTGAATTTTAGTCTTCCACTCTGCCATTGTATGCTTCAAAAAGGTCACGAGATTATCATCGACTTTATATATTTTCAATATATCTATAAGCCATTCATGCGGTACTGAATCAAAAGCCTTCTTGTAGTCAACAATAAACATTATTATTATTATTATTATCCAGATTTAGCCATACGGCTCACACTCCCTATAAGGGGAACATTCACTCATCCCAGATACCTACGGTATGAAAAGGATTGAGCTCTGGTGAGACTCTTTCCATGTTAGCGAGTCCTAGGTGACTTGGTACGTCGGTTTATCTCCCAAAAATTTTCGCACACATCTGGACGTCGAAAGTAGCACAGCTTTCTGCATGATCTTATATACATGTTCATTTAGACCCAGCTATTTTATGTTTTCTAGGAGGTTCTTCGGGATGACTCCAGTGGTATAAAGAATAATAGATATCGTCTGGGTACTTTCCATTCTCCATTGTCTCCTTATTTGTATTTCCAGATTTCTGTACTTGGCGATAATTTCGTTATACTTAACACGCAGATTATTGTTGTTAGGTATCGCCACATCGATTAGTGTTTTTTGTCTTGTTAGTTTATTAACTAGCACGAGATCTGGTCTATTATGTGCTACAGTTTGGTCTGTGAGCACAGTGCGATCCCAATATAGCTTGTAGTTGTCATTCTCAAGCATACTTTCAGGAACGTATTGATAATGTGGGAGATGGTTTGTTTGTAGAAGTCCCAGTTTAAAAGCTATCTCTTGATGGAGGATCTTCCCTACTGAGTCATGCCGTTCCTTATATTCAGTTGCAGCAAATGTCTAGCAGATCCCGGTAAGATGTTGGATAGTTTCTTGGGCTTGACATCCATATCGGCATTTGTCGTTTTGGACCTGAGGGTGTTTGACGATATATTTCAGGTAATTTTTGGTTGGTATAACCTGATCCTGAATGGCGAGTAATGAACCTTCTGTTTCAGGGAACATCTTTCCTGATGTCAGCCAATAGTTCGACGCTATATTGTCGACATAGTCTTGACTGACTTCATTCGGATGTCGCCCGTGCAGAGGTTTACCCATCCAGATGCGCATTTTTTCGTTCTTAGTAAGATGGTATATGCGCATTTCTTGTTCCCTCAGTTTGATCGGTGTTGTGTCATCTACTGCACAAATCGCGCGATGAAGAGTAGATGTCTCCGCCTGCACCTGAAAATGAGTTCGTAAATTGCAGGAAACCCTTGCCTTTGTCAAGATTCTAAAATGTACAAGATAAGGAACAAACAGTTATTGTAAAATATGTATATATATATATATATTGTTATGGATCAGTTTATCGATCAGAAATAGAATAAAGAGTTTTTTTATTATTTTAATATACCGCGGGCATATAAGTTAAAATACAACCCTGTACTTATTTGTAATAGTTAGAATAAGAGAAAACATTGTTCCGTGACGGGAACCTGACGAGTTTTTCCGTGAAAGACTGAGTGAATAGTGAAAGGACAATAGAACCCGTATAATTATAGATTTAGGAATAAACTTGTAATTGTATTTTGCGGTGGGCATTTTTCGAAAGTAAATAAGAATTAGATTTAGATATGAGATAACAAGATTTTGGAAACTTATTTCTGTTGAAAAAGGCAAAATTGTTGTGGGAATGAGAGAGTTGAGAAGGTTGTCTGGGAGAGATTGAAAGAATTAATATGTTACCGGCAGACCAGAAGAGAAGACGTGTTTTCGTGTAGTCAATCTGAGTACCAGTGTTTTCGTTTGTTAGTGAAAAAGGTGGAAGCTGAGAGCAGATCAAAATCGAGAAGATTAATACCTCTTTTGAGTCTGCATAGTCCTCGAGATATAATTGAGAATGAAAGGAGAATTTGTGAATAAAGAGTACCGGTCAAAAGAGGCTTGGGCTTGTGTTTTCGGAGGAGTAGTTTGCTGGTATGCAGTTTGGATCGATGCTGAGAACGGGAAAGATTTGATGGTAGCCGGACATAATCAATCAAGGAAGGAACTGTGGTTTGATCGAGAGGAGACATCATTGGTGTAAAAAAAAATAAAGGTCAGTCAAATAATTTGAATGAAAGAAAATTTTAAGATATTCTAAAGATAAAATCAAATATAAGCATATGAACTAAGATTCCAAGTTTCAAAGAGTTATTTTTTTTTTTGAATAAATTATATTTTTATGTGGTCATTTTTTTTAGTAGATATTATTATAAAACAGATCAATAGATAGTTTGTAATTAAAATTAAATTTAGAGTATAGGAGTTTTGTTGGGAAAGATAATTGCCCACAAAAGTTATTTATTAATATTCATCGTATTGCTTATTGAAAATAAATAATAATTTGTGTGCATATTTATGTTGTTTTAATGTTAGTTCCGTTTCCTGTTCTATCCCGATTATGAGCAACTAGGAGATACTGAACCCACTAGAAGAGATATATAAAGTAAACTGATTAAAGTAAAATTAAAAAGGCACCCTGAGAATTTTTAATAGTAATTTATTTGTATGACTCTGCATAAATTAGTGAATTAATTAATTAAATAATTGGATTAATTAAATTAGTGTTAATTAATAATAAAACATCATAAAGCAGATCACAACAATGTATATATATATATATATATATATATATATATATATATATATATATATATATATATACTAACAACACAGTTTATTAGGGTTGCAGTCAGAAAATTGTCCGGGATGTTAATGAAACACTCTTATGACTTTTTGTCTAGCTTTCGGAATGGTTTTATTCCTTTTTCAAGACACTGTAATAAGAAAAAGTGTAAATATTTATAAAATATCACAAATCTTCAGTGCAAATTACTAGTCGTTGAGATTATTTATAAAAGCATAGACACTCCATAGACACGCATAAACTTAAGAACAGTCCGGTGTGCACCCTCCAACAAAAAGGCAAACAAGCTGGTGTCAGATTTACCTTCTTCCAAATCCATAACAACAGAAGTTGCAAAATCCTTAAAAATTTACAATGCAGTTGCACCCAGGTTTTATACACTGCCTAAAGTTCACAAACCCACTATTTCAATGAGACCTATTGTCTCTTCCATTGATGCTCCTAATAGTAAACTTGCTAAACACCTCACAGATATCCTCACAATTGCCTATAACGAATCCAATGAATTCTATATTAGAGATTCTTTCACTTTTAGTAATTTCATTAACAATGTTAAAGTTCCGAATAATTATATACTGATTAGTCTAGATGTTGTGTCACTGTTTACAAACTTACCACTAGATGCTATTCTTAACAGCATCAAAAATAACTGGAACAGCATCTCTCCGCCTACCAAGATCAGCTTAGATGATTTCATAAGAGTTTTAACATTTATATTTGACTCTAACATCTTTTTATTCAATGGCAATTTCTTTAAACAAATCTTTGGCACTCCAATGGGCAGCAAAATATCCCCCATACTATGTAACTTTGTTTTGGATGAACTTATAACAACGTGTAAAGAAAAGATACCTCTTCACATACCTTTTATTAAACGATATGTTGATGATTTGATTTTATCGGTCCCTGAAAACAAAGTAACTGATGTGTTAAACACCTTTAACTCCCAATGTGAACACCTAAAGTTTTCGGTTGAGAGAGAGGCTGATAATATGATTCCTTTTTTAGACATGCTAATCCATCGTGGCAATGATGGCATGCTAAGGACGGAGTGGTATCGTAAACCTTGTTTAAGTAACCGTTTTATAAACTTTCATCCTCAACATCCATCCAAGATGAAAACAAGTTTGGTTTTGGCCCTGAAAACTAGGGTTATCAACTTGTCACACATCGAGTTCAGAGACAAGGGACTAAAAAAGCTGCGATCTATATTACAAGAGAACTCCTATCCTATAGGGCTGTTAAATAAACTCATTTTCGGTTCTCCTTTTCCTTCGAATTTTTCTGACAACCAAAATTTTCATAACAATGAGGTCCGACAATTGACATTGACACAGAACACATCAGTGATACCATCTAAAATAACTTATGGTTGCCTACCCTACATTCCAGTTTTGACACCGAAGCTAATGAACATCTTCAAAAATGTTAGTGATTTAAAAATTACAACCAAAAATGTGAAAACGGTATCGAAGTTATACACAAAAACAAAAGATCCTTTCACAATACAGGAGTCATCGAATGTTGTTTATTCTATACCGTGTAATAATTGTAACAAAATATATATAGGAGAATCATCTCGTAATTTTCACAGTAGGGTGACCTCACATCGTAGCGATATAAAAACCAAAAAAATAAATGCATGTGCATTGACAAAACATGCATTAACTTTGAAACATGAATTTAATTTCGAGGATTCCTGTATTTTGGCAAAGGAAAAGAACCATTCAAAACGTGTTTTCTTGGAAATGTGTTCCATAAAATCGAGTACATCTTGCATCAATAAAAAGTCAGACATAGATAAACTGAGCAACATTTATTGTTACTTACTGGAAAAACATCCAAAATAAAATTAATATCTACCTGTACCCGTACCCACAAAAATTACAGTTATATGCATAACATGTTGCATACCATTAAGACAGGTTTAAAAATTAAAATCACCTAAGATGGGCCTCTAGTATTTCTTAAAAAGAAATATGATATTAAGTACACCTAATTACTTTTTAATCATAGGATTTTTTCTTTTTGTTCTCTATGTGCCAGAGTTAAAACACACCAGTAAAAGATGACAACAAAATTTTTACTATTTGTACCTAAATTTTAAAGAATTTTAAAATGTATTTTGTCCACTATTTTATATTTTATCTGTGTGTTATTAATGTTGAGTGTCCATGCTTTTATAAATAATCTCAACGACTAGTAATTTGCACTGAAGATTTGTGATATTTTATAAATATTTACACTTTTTCTTATTACAGTGTCTTGAAAAAGAATAAAACCATTCCGAAAGGTAGACAAAAAGTCATAAGAGTGTTTCATTAACATCCCGGCCAATTTTCTGACTGCAACCCTAATAAACTGTGTTGTTAGTTTATATTGACAGTCACGAATATCCAGTAATTCTTAACACTGATATTAATGAAGTGACAAATAAAAGTTGATATCTGATATCTCATGGTTTACTGTCATTAGTGTATAATTATTTTTATATGGGCGTATCATTGATGTTTTCGAAAAAGGTAAAGTATTATATTCTTTTTTAGGCTGGTGATACATTTACTGACCTACATCAAGCCGTGAAAGATTGTGGTGCTGGACCTGGTGGCCCAAACCAAGTCAAGCAGTCACTGGATCTACAAAGAGATGGAGCGACACTCTTCTGCGTATTGAAAAAAAGTGGAATGGTAAATGAGAATGGAGATATGATCGAAAATAATGTAAGAGATATATTTCAAAACGAGTATGCCACTGAAAAAGAAGTGGATGCAGTAATTGTGAAATGCGGGACTAAAAATGGAAAAACTTCCGAAGAAGCTGCTTTTAATTTGTTTATTTGTTTCCAGAGTCTTCCTTTGAGAACGAAAAAACCTTGATAAAATTATATTATGTTGGTTGTTTAAATAAAATTATATTTTGATGTTGAGATTTTACTATATCATTTTATTAAGAAATAAACCATTTATATTATTTTCTCATCCTTTATATCTACGTAAGGTTAAATTTCCTAATTGTGTATTATATTTCGCCCGATTTAGCCTTGTATTATACCAACATTATTATTTTTCCAAAAGTATTTCTTTTTCTACAACTGAGATAAGCGACTAGTGTGGCAAAACTTTTATTCTCCATTATCTGATACTTCTTATCATGCACAATTTTTTTTTATAACTTCCTTTGTTATAGTTTTCTCTTAAGAACTAATTGCAAGATGCAGTATTTTTCGCTTCCTAGTAAATATTCCAGGTTACTCGTTTTTCTTAATTAGATCACTAATGTTTATTCGTTGTCGAAATTCTTCATTTGACATTCTTGGTGTAAAAGATATTTTTAAGTCTCAACTATAAGGAACTGAGGAAGATATAAATTATATGAATCGAAAATTATTTGAGGAGTATGCCAAATGGGGGCTTACTGTAAACATAAGCAAAACAGAATATTTAAAAATTGGAGGAAATACCACAGATCTGAGGCTTGAAAACGCAGTCATAAAAGGCTGCAACCAGTATAAATATCTAGGAAGCATCATATCAGCAGATGGCAGAGTTAAGATAGATGTACAAAACCGAATAACCCAAGGGAAAAAATGGCATCCGAATACTGAATTCATTACTGTGGTCTAATAAAATAAAGAAACATACCAAACTTCGCGTATACAGAGCAATTGTAGAACCAATTACCACATATGGTGCCGAATGTTGGACGATGACAAAGAATTAACGAGATAAAGTAGACGTTGTGGAAATGGATTATCTTAGAAGGTCATGTCGAGTATCGAGAATGGAAAGAATCAGGAATGAGGAAATACGAAACCGTACAGGAATTAGAGATACTCTTTCAGATAGAATACAAGGAAGGCAATTACAATGGTATGGTCACGTGATGAAAATGGAGGAGGAGCGGTGGCCAAAGAAAGCCTTAATGTATGTTCCGCCAGAAAGAAGGAAAAGGGGAAGATTACCAAATTCCTGGAGAAGAGAAATTGCAAAAACAATGCAATCTAGAGGCTTAGAAGAGGGAGATTGGAGAAATAGGAAAAGATGGAGGCGAAATGCGGGAAGCGGCAATCGTCATAGGACCCCCGTTATATGATGATGATGATGACTATAAACCGATATGCAAAGGCTTTTCGTTCATTTAAGCAAAGTCTTTAGAGTGCATGTCCTGAATTTATAAACTAATATGAGCTATACAAAATTTTAGAAGTTTTAGTCGTAGCTGCAGATTGAGATGTAAATAGAAAAGAAGTTTGGCCATCTAGTGAATCTAACCTAAATTAAGAAATTTAGGATATTTTGGCAAGTATTTCAGATTTAGGTTCAAGTTGGCTTTTAAGACAACAGTATAGGAATTCTTGATTAGTGGTTATTGGTAACTTCAACACTACAAAAATAGGTATCTAACAAGTAGAAGACATAACAGCGGAAGTGGTTGATAAAAAAAAATGTGTACTGAAATTCTAGAACTATAGAACTATAACCCCCGTTCGATGCTATAAATCACCCTATATAATACTGCTGTCTTTGTTGTGTTTTATATTGTAAAAAGTCTTTACATTCCATCTTCACTTCCTCTCTCAACCATGAGATTTTTTTTTGATATGTCGGTGTTTGTTACTTTCCTTTCTCCATATATAGTGATTCTGTTGCTGCATTAATTATGTTATTTTTAAATTTTTTACGGCTTTGCTCGATGTTATCGTTTTCTAATATTTTATTCTCAGCAATCTTCTTTGATATTCTTTTTCTTTATAAGGATTTCGTGGATTACGTATTTAGTCCTTCGACTCTGATTTTTGTTTGTTTTTGTGCTGCATTCTTGAGCGTAAAGTATTTCAGGACGATTCTTATTGTACATAATACTAGGCTATGGTTGCCACATATATCTTCTGAGTTGGGGCATCTTACGTCGAATGTTTTAAATGGATGTATGTCTCTATTGGTTATATTATAACATAATCTATTAAAGATCTTTGTCTGCTAGTGTTATTAAATGTATATTTGTGTTTGTCTTTATGGTTCTTTATTCTAATTCGTTATTCGTGCAGAAGTTTATAATCAGTCCTTCGTTTTCGTTTCTAATACTCTCGTTATGTTTT
Organism: Diabrotica undecimpunctata; assembly: GCF_040954645.1. NCBI lineage: Eukaryota > Metazoa > Arthropoda > Insecta > Coleoptera > Chrysomelidae > Diabrotica > Diabrotica undecimpunctata. The sequence continues at coordinate 71,216,377 of NC_092803.1, read as the reverse complement.
TACTAAATTCCGGGCATAACTTGTTGCCTATTTTAGCGTTAAAATCTCTCAGTATATTCTTTTTCATTGATATCTTTGCTATTACAATCCTTTCTGATGCATATTAAGACATTAAGACTCTTTGATGTGTTTTTGGTATCTTTCGTGTATTAGTAAGGCTACACCTTCTTTGACGTTATTTGCTTTTGATACTCTCCTATAGATTAGTATATATTTACCTATGTTTACTTGTCAATATCTTTTCTTTTTTGTTTTTTGTAAAACACACACATCTATTAGTTTCTGTTTCAGCACTTTGATTATTTCTTGGTCTCTTGTGTTGAGCGATCTGGTGTTTGTTCCATATTTTCGATATTCTTCGTTTTTTCTTATTTCTTGCCGTATCTTGGTAGTCACAATCCGTTTCCGAGGCTACATATTGTTGCTTAGAGCAGTTTTTGTTTTTAAATTGGTAGGCTACTTTAACTTTACCAATCATCCTCCACATTTTATTCGTGTTCGAGATCGAGTTCGGGAATCCCAGAGCTAGTCGATCCACCTCGCAATTAACCTAGGCAGTGTTAATAATATAATATAATAAATAAATCTAAAGTAAGAATTAAATAATAATTAGATAGTGGTCAGACAAAATATTAATACTTAAAATATTTCTGTAATTTTATAAAAAAATGTTGTAAGAAGATCTTAATTATTGAAAAAAAAAACAAACATTAACAAAAGACCTTGACATACCAACTTTAAAACTATTTATATAATTTAGCAATTTTGTATAATGAAAATAGTGTTTTTTTTTCATTTTCCCCATAAACTCTAAAGGTCAAAAAACTAAACTGATATGGTATCATATTTAAAGGTATAAAAGCAGAAATCATTAAGTAATTAATACATTTTCACAATATCAAATATGAAATATTTAATTGCATTTATGTTTTTGGTCGCTGTTGCGGTGAGTACTTAGTATTGTGAAACTTAAAAATCTTACTAAACTTTTAACTAACAGTGCTCTTTGACATGCTCCTCCCAAATATTTTTCTTATTGTTCAATTTATCGGAATATTATTCACACTAACTAAATTATGTGCAATCTAAATTAAAGATTTATACACACACACGCATATATATATATATATATATATATATATATATATATATATATATATATATATATATATATATATATATATATATATATAATATCTCAGCATATTCTATTAATTATGGTGTAGGCTCCCTTACATATTCATTCTTCATATCTGCCCACGATTGTCTAAAATTCGCTTTTCTGTACCATGTTGTACCGGCTTGTTTCCTTATGACATAGTCCTATCTTAAATTTGGACGTCTTGTTGGTCTCTTGACGCCTCTTGGATACCACAGTATAATTCTAGTGGACCACCTATTGTCAGTCCTTCTCGCTAAATGTCCAGCCCACTGCCATTTTAAGGATTTAATTCTATGGATTACATCAGTAACCTTCGTTTTCTGTCTGATCCAGACTATTCTTTGTTGATATCTCTTTGTTATACCTAGCATGCATCGCTCCATTGACCTTTGACTAAGTTTGAGTTTAGATATTATCTCTTTCTCATGTCTCCAAATTTTGCAGCCGTATGTCATGATTGGTAGTATACACTGATCGACCGCTTTTTTCTTCAGATGGATTGGCATCTTCGATTTAAATATAACTGAATTTCTACCAAAAAAAGTCCAAGCTAGTTTTAATCTTCTGTTGATTTCTGGAAGTAAGGAGCCATATTTATGTATTAACTATCCCAGGTATACATACTCGTCTACTGTCTCAAGTGCAGTGCTGTTTATTAGCACATCTTGGACATCCACTAGCTCGTTGCACGTGGTTTTTGTTTTTGTCAAGTTTATTTTTAGGCCAAATTTATTGCTTGTTGTATTTAGGTCGCTTATAAGTTCTTGTTGTTCTGCAGGATTATTAGCAATCAGAACGAAGTCGTCTGTAAATCTTAGATAGGTGAGGTATTCTTCATCAATGGATATTCCTTTGTTCTGCTAGTTCATTTTTCTGAATATATTTTCTAGAGTTGCAGTGAAGAGCTTTGGTGATATTGCGTCCTCTTGTCAGACGGCTCTGGTAGTGGGACATTCTGGAGTGTTTTCATAAATTTTTACCTTACCTTTTGCTTGTCTGTATATACTTGCTAAAGTTTCTATATACGGTTTGTCAATGCCTCGATTGCTCAAAGCTTCTATTACTGCCTTGGGATATATAGAATTGAAATCCTTCTCGAAATCTATGAAGGTTAATGCTAGCGGTATTTCATATTCTTTAGCTCTACTCATTAGTTCTCGAAGTGTATAAATATGATCTATGGTACTGAATCCACTTCTGAAGCCAGCTTGTTCTCTTGGCTGTGCAGCATCTAATGCGTTTGTTAATCTGTTGTTGATGATCTTTGTGAATATCTTGTATACGATTGGTAGTAGACTTATGGGTCTGTCTTTTTTGATATATATATATATATATATATATATATATATATATATATATATACACTCCTCTCTCTCTATAACGATATGCAAGGGACCAGGAATTTTCATCGTTATAAGGAGAGATCTTTATACAGAGAGTGGCCTAATTCGGTACTGTAATATTAATAATACTGTACTAAATAAAATATTTTAAATTAAAAAAATTATCAAAACGAATATAAATGAATTAACATTGTATTCCACATAGATTTATTAACGAATAATATAAGCAATACAGTATAAAAAATGACTGTACAATTAAAACATGTGTACTGTACAATAAAAAAAATAATATGCTACTGTTAAATATATTTAGCCTACATTACCAAAAAATCTGTCATCTTGGTCTGTCTTCTTTTCCCTTTCCACAGAACTTTCTTCTTCTACACAAACTGCTTGCAGGATGTCCTAGTCAGAAAGTCCAGATGTTGTAGCTACATTTTCATCAACTTCTTTAAAATCTGTTAGCTCTTCTGGTCCGTAGGTGATAGTAAGTTCAAACTGTCTGGCCCAAACATCTAATGGCAGGTCATCTTCATCATCAGTCAATCCTTGATCCAGCCATCCTGTGTGTTTGAAGGAATGTTTTATTGTATTACTCGTCACGTCGTCCCAGGATTTACTAATCATTAGGATGGTGTCAAGAATGTTTAGTTTAAGATCTTCATTATTCTCAACCAATTCCATCAAAAGTCGTCTCTTGTTATGGCTTTTCAAAACTCTTGATGACACTTTGGTCTATAGGCTGAAGGACACTCATTGTGTTTTCTGGCAGAAAACAGAGTTCGATATTTTGAAGGTCGCGCAATACAGGATCATCAGTACAACAGTAAATATTATATTTTAAATCTGTAGATAGATAGACTTTTATCCTCTATTAGTTCAGTTTTTTTGTAGTAGTATCTCCCGAGGCAAAAATATGGACACAAAAAACAAATATTTTCGATTTTTTTTTTCAGATTTTTTTTTAATAAAAGTGAAGTGATTCCAGCAAAAAAATAGACTCCTATGGAAAATGTCCAATTCAAAACAGATCAGGCCTGGACTATTAGTAAAATATCAGTTTCTGTCTATAAACAAAACAATATTTCTTTAATAAATTTTAATTTTAGGCAGGTGATCGCCACGATGATATCAAAGCAGCCGCAAAAGACTGCTCTTTGAATAAGGATCTCTTTCAAAGTGAAGTAGACAAAGAAAAGTTAGGTGCAGCAATTTTATGTGTAAACAAGAAAATTGGTCTTATGAATGAGGACGGTAGCATTAATGAAAATGTCTTTAAGTCTGATACAAAACTATGGAATTTGGATGACGCTTTATCTCAAAAAATCTTCGATAACTGTAAAGACTTAAAAGGTGATAATCTTAAAATTAAGGCGTATAATCTGGCCAAGTGTATTAAAGAAACTAGAGGCTAAGAAATTTAATTCAATTACAGTAAATACAACCTAAAAAGATGTTTGTGATAATATAATTTTAAATCCTTTATTTATAATATAATATTTTTGTAATGTATTAAATTTGTGAAATAAACATTTGTGTCTTTAGTTGTGGTCCTTTTAACCTATACAGGCTTCTCCAATTATATTACTTTATGAATTTCTCTCTTATTATATAAATCCTGCCTAAGCATCTCCCTTCAAATCTTCTTTGGTTTTGCTCTCGTATTGCTTCCAAGAACTTGTAAATTGGCAATTCCTTATATTGGGTATATCACATTAACGCTTAACATGCCCATATTATTTTAACGTACGCTCTATCATTTTAATATTAATTGGTGCCACACCTAGGCTTTCCCTAATCTATTAATCCTTACTCTCCTTTCTTTTGTTACTCCACTCATTCGTTGTTTCTCTTTCTTTTTAACTGCCCACAATTCAGTTCCGTATTTTATGCCTAGTTTTCTGCCAGTTTTATAGAATTTTTCTTTCAGTTTTATTGGAATCTATCTGTTAAATAACACACCAGTCACCACCTTTTATTTCATCCATCTCGCTCTAACTCGCTAATATTCTGTAATACCGATCAGATACTTAAAACCATTACTTAACTTAATCTTAATAGTCCGGTATATGATGGTAAAAATAATAGAAAAGCTCTGAATTTTTTTATATGCATCGATTTGCTTGAAATTTTGACAGTAGGTGGAGAATTGCTCAGAGATCAAAATCTACCCTATGCCAATATGCTTATTTCCTCTGTACGTGGCTAACACCCTAACTCGTGATGTGGAAAATTTTTTTAAAAAAAACTATGGTAGTCGCGAGATGAGTAAATTTTAAGACAAAAATGTTCTGTAGAGCTTTTCGAAACGTCAATATTTTAGAAGTTATTCGTGACTAAATGTTCCCAAATTATACTTTAAAACAGCATATTCTTAAGCGGTTTTTTCCAAAAATTTAAGCTCTATTGGGAAAACTGTTTGGATATAAAATGGAGTTTATAAAACAAAGAGACCCATTTTTCATTGTCACCGTATACTTAGTATTAACAAAGTTATGCCCGTTTCAATGTAGACTTTTATTCATCGAATACAAAATTAAACATATGATGTTGAATAACCGGAAAACGGTAAGTTTTTCGTAAAACACTTATAGAAAACTTTTTTACAGATCTTATAAAAGCGATTGAAATGATAAAGCAAAACCTAGGATATAAGGTTTTAATCAACATAAATTGTACATATAATGTTAACAAAAACAATAGAAATTAATATGGCAGTGACAGTGACTTCTTTCAAACACTGACAGCATAAAGTTAGCCTACAATATTAGAAGTCCACAGCCAAAGCAATACTAAGGAAGTTAATATCACATCATTCTCCCACACTATAATCTTCCAAATACCGTGGTAAATGACGAATTCTTTCAGATCGTCTAGGTAGTGCTGAAGGAGGCGATAAGCTCTGTTCAGAACTCATTGGGGGTTCTTCAAGAAGTAATGAATCCGGTGGAGGGGGAGATGTAGATGTATCTGACAGGGGCTGCATGTTTTGCGTGGTTGTATTGGATGAGGAATCATTAAGACTCGAATGTAACTCATGTGGGTCTTCTACGAACACTGATTCTTGACCTGGTATATCTAGTATTTCCCCTTCACCTCGTCCACACGGAGCCAGATGACGATTATACACTGTGGTCTCCCGTCCGTCTTTCAGTTTAACAAAAGAGTATTCAGGATTTGCCTCTATTACCTCCACTTCCTCTACGATAGGCTGGTACTTGTTCTTCCGATCGAACCTTTTCATCAAGACATGCCCAGATTCTGCTAGCCATGACGGTATTGTATTCCCATTTGGAGATCGACGTGTGTGCACGAACATCCTTTAATGCGGCGTACAGTTAGTTGCGGTACACAAGAGTGAACGAATGGAATGCAGCACGACAGGTAGGTATTGTTCCCAATTCTCAATAGGTGCTTTATGTAATTCACAGGCCAGTTGAATAGCTTTCCAGACAGTAGAATTCAACTTCTCCACTTGACCATTTCCTTGAGGATTATAAGCAGTAGTTCTACTTGTTGCGATTCTTCTGGAGTTGAGAAACTCTTTGACTTCAGCTGACAGAAATTGAGTCCCCCTATCCGAATGAATGTATGCAGGCATTCCAAACATCATGAATAAGTTATTTAAATTCTTGATTACTGTTTTGGCACTAATGTCACCGCATGGGAAAGCAAATGGGAATCTGTAATACTCATCTATTACCGTAAAAATATAACGATTATTGGTATTCGAAGGCACTGGTCCTTTAAAGTCAATACTAAGGCGTTCGAAGGGAGATGTGGCTTTTATAAGCTTTGGAAAAAGCCCCTCATTCTTAAAGTATCTCGGCTTAATTTTAGCACATACCCCACAGTCACGAGTCATAGTCTTGACTTCATTGAGAGAGAAAGGCAAATTATTTGATTTTATCCAATAAAACATACGTGTTACCCCTGGATGACAAAGTGCAGTGTGAAGTGACTTGAGTTTTGATGCACCTGCCGCCGTGGTAGTAGCACAAGAGCAGATGCGCGATAAAGCATCCGCTGCTTGGTTGTCTTTTCCTGATCGATACACAATGTCATATTTATAAGGTGCCAATTCAAGTCGCCATCTTTGTATTTTCTCATTTTTAGTCTTGCTGGAATGCTTCGCGTTAAACATAAATGTTACAGACTTTTGATCAGTAATGATTGTGAAAGGCTTTCCTATAAGAAAATGGCGCCACTTCTTTAGAGATTCAACAATAGCATATGCTTCTTTCTCCACAGCAGAATGGTTCAGCTCACTAGAGTTAAGTGATCTTGAAAAGAAAGTAACGGGTCTGGAATCCTGACTCAAGGTAGCAGCAATTGAGTGTTCTGAAGCATCAGTTTCAACAACAAATGGTATATTTTCGTTGATAGCGTAAACAGATGACTTTGCAACTATAGATTTCAGATTTTCAAAACAAGATAAAGCATCTTCGTTCAATGGAAAATTGTTGACATGAGCTAATGTGTGGACTCTTTCGGAAAATTTGGGGATCCATTTTGAATAATGGGCAAACATACCTAATACCCTTCTGAGAGATGCAGTGTCATTCGGTAGAGGGATTTTTAATACGGGTTGTAGTCTGCTAGCATCGGGCTTTATGACATGGTTTGGTCCTATAGTATAACCAAGTAAGTTTATTACTGTTTGATTGAATTTGCTCTTGGTTTTGTTTAGTGCCAAGCCATATTTGTCTGTGGCCTTCAGAAAGTTCTCAAGATTTTTGTCATGATCTACCTTCGTCTTACCACAAACAGTTATATCATCAAGATAGGCATATATCCCTTCAAGGTTTTCTGTGCATATGAGCCAGTCAATTGTTCTTTGGAAACTGACTACACCATTGGTAACACCAAACGGAATGCGACAAAATTGGTACAGTTTCCCAGCGGCTTCAAAAGCTGTGTACATCTTTTCATGTGGAAGTATTGGAAAGTGATGGTATGCACTTTAAAAATCTATTGCACTAAAGACAGTGAATTGTGATACAGTGATAGAGCATCATGACTAATTATAATATCAGCACAGATATTTTTAACTATAAGTAAATTAATGTTGTCGTAGGAGTGATCACCAATTTTAATATTTTGAGTAGTCACACCTTTAACTTCAGAGGTGGGTGATAATGAGGCCATAGAAACAGTCTGAATACAAGGCTTCCTAGGGACTTTGCACAGGTTAGCAAAGTCTTCATTAATAAAACTGACAGAGCTACCAGTATCTATAAGGGCATCAGCACGAAGACCTTTTATAGATGCAGGCACTATAGCTTTTTTCAATGAAGCAGGAGTAGCAGCAATAATGCAGGCTGTGCAGTTTTCATAGCCTTCAAATACGTTGGCAGATGCACTAGTGCTCTTGGAGCGGCAAACCTTTGCAAAGTGTCCCTTTTTATTACAGGATTTGCAAATGGATTCTCGAGCAGGACAGTTCTTCCTTGAATGTATTGGCCCACCACAGAAAAAACATTTGTGTCCTGACCTAGAAGAGTTAGTAGAGTTGATATCAGCTGTCACAGTGACACATTCAAAATTTGTTGGAGAGCTCTGTGACTCAAATTGATAGTTACCAAGTAGCGCAGTAAGTGTCGAATGTTGATTTGAATAAACCTGAGAGTTGAGTTCTGCTATTTCCATTGAAATAGCTATATTGTAAGTTTCTTCTAAAGTTAGTGTTAAACTCTCTAACAGTCTCGATCGTATCTTTGTGGATGTCATTCCAGCAATAAAAGCTCCACGGATTGTATCATTTTTATTAGTATCAGCATCTACAGCAGTAAAATTGCAGTCTTTTGCTAACTGTTTTAAAGATTGCATCTAAGAATCGATAGACTCATCTGTCTGTTGTCGTATGTGAAGAGCATGAATAGTATTGTTTGGTTTGATGTATATTTTGTCAAGAGTTTGAATGGATTCGTTGTAAGTGTTACAATCACTTATATATGTATATACTCGTGGCGAAATATGATTTATTAACAGTTGTAGCTTAATATCATTAATATCTAGGGGTGGTACAGCAGCACTATCAGCAGAAACAGCGGGAGTGACAATATGGGCAGCTAAAAAGTTCATAAAAGTTCTTTTCCAATGGTCCCATTCCTTTGCTGTTGATTTCACAGATGGATCCCCGTCGAACCTCTCGGGTCTTAGATACTTCTCCATTTATGTTGATTAAATTGAAATGATAAAGCAAAACCTAGAATATAAGGTTTTAATCAACATAAATTGTACATATAATGTTAACATAAACAATAGAAATTAATATGGCAGTGACTTCTTTCAAACACTGACAGCATAAAGCTGCCTACAATATTAGAAATCTACAGCCAAAGCAATACTAAGGAGGTTAATATCACATCAGCGATTTTCATAAAAATTAAGATAAATTATAATTAAAATAAAGTCCACTTATTTTTTTTGTGACGCAGAAAGTAACAAACTCGCCCCTGTCAAAACCATTTCAATCCTGGTTGAAACTATTTATTGTTTACACTTGTAATATTGCAAAATTTAAAAACTCATTTTTTCTTTATATCTCTATATTTCGCTAGTTTTTTGTTAGCTTCACCAGGAGAAACTACAAATAAATAATAAATATTGAACTTAAAGAATTAAGAGTATTTTAATATTATATATATATATATATATATATATATATATATATATATATATATATATATATATATATATATATATATATTTATATATATATACATATATATATATATATATATATATATATATTTATATATATATATATATATTTATATATATATATATATATATATATATATATATATATATATATATATATATATATATATTTATATATATATCCCGTTCATTGCCTAATCCGCCTTTGGGTTCCCGTTCGCCAAGCCTGTCTATTCTGCCAGTCTTACGAGAGACGATTACTGGTTTCAATATGGTATTAGGTATATATTCTTTTTTTCGTTTGCGGTCTTATATTTTTCTGGAATTATAGTACTGAATTCAATGCACCTATAACTTGTTTCCCTTTGGTTATTCTGTCTTTTATGGTTTCATCAGTTCTTCTTGTCTTTGTTAGTTTTACCCCCAAATATATACATTGATCGCATTTCTTAATTTTCCCGTCTTCATTTTAACATTTCTTTGTTCAAAACAGTACTCAAGGACAATATCGCTTGGGTGTATAATTAGTGATTAAAAAACATAAAAAAACAAAAGTACACATAAAACAAATAATAGCAATAGTTTTATACATATTAAAAATACACAGGATGGTTAAAAGGTTTTATTGTTTGAACAGAAAAATTTATTTAATTTATTTAGAATATTACAGTAATTAATTAATACATAATAATATATAATAATAGAATAATACAGGTTTTTTTTTAAATATATTTCTTTATTGATTTCCAAAAACAGTCTTTTTTCTTGTCTTAATATCCTGCCATTTGGTGATCACACCGGTGCCGTTTTTAAATGGTGGTCAACTGCCGCACACGTATTTTTCTGTTTTATACAGTCACTTCTGTGTTGTATTATTCTCTGCTTGAGCCATTGTGAAGTTTGGCCGACATAACAGCTCTGACAATTCGAACAAGGCCACTTGTAGATGACATTACATTTATAAAGAATTGGAGTCTTGTGTTTTATTTTTGAAAACAGTTGTCGATTTTCCAATACATTATATTTAACAATTGTTATATTAGTAAATTGTTTAAATAATCTAGTCACAGAAGGGGTAAAACAAAATGGCAGTTTTTTATATTAGATTGGCTGTACTGCTCCCATATTAGTGAGATTGTCAAAAATTTTCAAGTTAAATATTAGTTTTTTGAGGATATGTTTTGGGTATTCATTATTTTCAAAGATGTTTAATAGCTAGTTTAAGATTCTGTTCTTGAACTTTTCGTCACCAATATGCCTTCCCCTATTTTTCATTGCAATTACTGTATTAAACTTTTGATGAGTCGGATAGTTTAAAAATTAATTTAAATATCTTCCAGACTTTGTTGGATTTTGATACAAATATATCATTATTTCATTTTGTTCAGTTCTTATTAATCTTGTGTCTAGAAATTTTATCGTACATTCACTTTTAATCTCTAAAATAAATTGTATATGTTTATTAGATGTATGAAAATGTTTAAGGTGTTTTAAGTTCGTCTACAAATTTTTTAATAAGGTGCAAAGAGAAACGCAGTTGTAGAAATAGGGTATAAAGTAAAAATGATTCAAAATGTTAATTGCTATTATTGGGCTAAGTATATATATATATATATATATATATATATATATATATACTAAATTTAGTTCATTATGGTATACGGAAATGTGGGACAATAAAGGCTACTGCATCATTTTATTTAAGACGTTTCGTGTATTAATCTATACACATCATCAGCAGTTCATCTACAAATTATTTAAATAACCAACATCTATAAAGACAAAATAATTGTACATGGTTGACCTTACAAAAGATCCGTAGCTTATTAAGTTGGAAGTGAAGACATAGCTTTATCTTCTTCTTCTTCTTCTTTTTATGTAGACAAAACTCTGTTTCAAATGTCTGTTTTTCAATGTGCTTCCAGTGAGTTCCATCGTTTTCGTGGTCTTCCTACTAATCGTCTTCCTATTGGAAAACCATCTCTTGCCGTCTTTACTACTCTATTTGTTTTAATTCGGCTTAGGTACATAGCTTTATGAAAGTAGTAAATCATTTTCTCCACGACTTCAAATTATTTCACATCGTCGATCGAAAAGTTCGGACATAGAGAAAACACCCGTGACAAACCCAGAAAAAGAAGAAATGGTAATAATAAATAAGGACGAAATAATAACTTCGCCGGGAAAGTGACCACTAGCGAAGATAAAACAAACACACCTAGAGCCGAAGGTTTCACACAAGTGGTAACACATCAGAAGGAATAATAACTACTCGTCATATAAAATCAGTCTCAATTGTAAGAGAATCAAACTCACGAAAGATAAGAAGAGCCCGTAATAAGTTAAAAAAATGTACTGTTTGTTTACTATTTCTAAAATTTTTGAAACCGTCAAATGCAGACATGTACAAAATTTATGCTCCATCCCCCGTATTGTATTCAGAGCATCCAAGCGATGTATACATAGACCAAAGGATATTTAGAATAATAATTTATATAGAAAAATAACGAATTTTATACAATGAACGGATGATAGTGCAAGGACTCGCCGCGCAAGCGCGGTCGCTAAGTTGTTACACCGGCTATCGGATGACAACAAAGTCGAAGTGATGATGAGGGGATTCGTTGAGACTTCTCTTTGAAAGTGAATGAATGTTCATTGGGTGGCAGGCAGATTTACTCCACGGCCCACGCCTAATATTTATACTACAATTTCAATCCTACCAAATCGTTGCAGTACTAAATCAATAACATAAATGGAACAAGAGAAATAAAACGTTACCTCAAATTATGTATTATTAAATAAATTTAGCCCGTAAATAAATATTAAACATTGAAATATAACTGAAATAAAATAAACCATACAAATGTAACACTATTTAACAAACAGTAAGAAAACCTACACACCTACAAACCTACCAAATAGTTGCGCCAAAACAAACAGGGCTTCTTGTCCATAAAAAAATTAAAGGTATAAGCGTTGCGTGAGCTCAGACGTAAACGCTGTAGAACATAAAAACAATAAAAAAACGAAGAACCGAAAACGCACTAGGTACTACTTACAATCAATTAACACAAAAATTGGTATAGAGCTAACGAACATAAACTATTGTAGCGAGATTAAATAAAACGAGCGGTTCGAATTTATATAAATATATTTATTTATAGTTTACAGTTCGGTACTCTCTTATCAACTAAAACTCTACTTCTAACATCGCGTCATATATATACCAAAAGTATTAAGTTCCAGAACATTCGGGAGTTGTCCCATCTCTAATTCGCCTACGTGACCTGTTGTTCTGTCTCTCACTCGATGGATCGCGAATGTTCTTGATGCCTTGTTAGAGTTGTAACCGTTATATGAGCCATGCCAAAAGCATGTTCGTAACACTATTAACAAAAAGCTTACAATAAAGCTAGCGGAGGGAAATATGTGCTCCCAAATCCATAAAGTGGAGGAAATCAGTGTCGAAGAAGGTAACCATGAAGAACAACGTAATAAAAAAATGGAATGAAATAAAAGAAAACCCTACAAAGAAAAACATATAAGAATATCTTCCTATATATTACACTAACACAAAAAGGTAAATCTAAAACAAATAAATTAACCTAAACTATTTCAAAATTACGTAAGAGGCATAATTCAATTTCTATAGCAACAAAAATTAAAATTACCTACCAAGGCGCATAATTGAATTTTTATAACATACAAATAAACAAAAATTAAAACTACAATATAACATGTACTACCCTCCGGCCAGAAGGGCTTTAATTGCGGTACAGGTTCCAATAGCCACTCTTCTACAACGTATTTTCACCAATAAATACTGGCTACCCCTATCGATTAGGTGGTGTAAGGCCTAAAAGTTACATTAAAAAATATATAAAACTCCCAACATACATAAAAATTTGCTTGTTTATGAACAATACGATTATTGTAGTACAAAAGAAAATGTATTACACATACCTGATGTTATGTTTCTTCACGGTGGATTCAGGAATAATTACAGTCTGTCTGTGGAATCGTGACATGGAAATATGTCCCTTAAAATACAGCATGAACTTGGCAACCACACAAAATATGCCTACAGCCATGATACTATGATTAAGAAGATAAGATATTGCGCGTAACGTAATTGGAGAGTTGCAAGTTCGTAATGTCAGTTTTTTGTATGTGTCAACAAATAATCTTTAATAAATATTTTGGAGATATCCTTTTGTGTACGATTATTGTAATTATTTAACCTTTATTTAATAGTATTATTTTGCTAATTGAATAATTTCATCACAGAATGCATAAAAATCCCATTTAACTTTAACAAGAATTCAAATTCTACTCTCCAATGACGACATGCGCGAACACGACCGATTTTGTGCTACGGGAAGATCCTATCTTGTAGTCATAGTATCATGCCTACAGCAACACTTCAATCTGCCCAAGTTCTATAACATAAGTTCAGGCCGATAAACGAGGGTGATCTATACAAAATCAATTGCCTAATAACTTATGTTTCACTCTCCATCATACGCCAAAAACGACCGTCAAGATGACGTACCGCAAAACAACCCTTGTCAGATTAAAAAGGCTACTACCCAAATATCACTAATATGGGAGAAATTGGGGCATAATCTGTTTACCAGAATGACTTTTGTATGTTATGCAAAAGTGAAATAATCTGATTGGCAGAATTAATATTTTAATACTTTATTTAGATTGTTGAATTTTTAATACGTAAAAATAGTGTACAAGGTCTGGAAGATATGTGTAAAATTAGCAATAATATAATAAATTGTAAATCACTATCGAGTCAACTTAAAAAGGAACAAAAACGAGCTGAAATGATAAGTAGAACATTAGAACTAGAAGATGACAGAAGACAGACGAAGAAACACATAAAACGTTTAATACAACTTCAGACTAAGTTGATTTTACAAAGGATAGCTTTAATTAATTCTGCGGAAAAAAGAATAAACGGAAATTTGAAGAGGTTCCGAGAAGCATTGATAAAAGGAGTTAAGGAATCGCCTTAAACCCTAAGCAATGTATCGTACAGAATTAACACAGATGAAAAAAAACATATACGACTTAAAGTGTTAGCGGCGTATGACTATGCAAAACAATATATGCTCTAATTTCTAAATTCTGTGGTAATAATTTCATAGTGCGAATATTATAGGTTTTAGATACGGCGGTCCTAAGGTACAAGGCAATGATCTTTTTGATGGATTTTTTTTTTATTAGTAAACTTATAAATTAGAATTTCTTTATATATAAATAAATTTTTATATAAAATCCTTTATAAAAGATATATAATTAAAAAACCCAATCGGGCTATATCACAAAACGTTTTCGGAATCTGCATTCCATCATTAGTGTTTGCTAAAAGCTGTTTAATTAAAAAGGGGACTACGGAAAGGGGGGGCCAGAAAAAAGAAGAATATCTTGGCTCCAGAACTTACGAAAATGGTTTTCCTTGACCACTTAAGAACTATTTCGAGCTGCGGTCAATAAAGTTAGAATTGCCATGCTAGTAGCGTAACGGATAGGCACCACAAGAAGAAGAAGAAGACTTTAATTAAAGAAAACGTGAAATTTAAATTTTAACCAAGGTTAATACAAAATGTGGTTAATATTTACAGGTGTACATGTTTTGAGCCACTAAATATTTGGGTAAAAATGCGTTAAATTTTATTAGTTTAAATTTAGATTACATTATTCGATCTTTAATTTTAAGATGTTGTTACCAGTGGAACTGATAACATGGCAACGCACGACTCTACATGAGGTTGCTGGTCCTGAGACAAAGTGTCTACGAGGACTTGTTGATAGCAACTGATTGAAATGACAATATTGACATGTTAGGACGAAAGTCTGAACAAAGCAGTCAGTTTAACGTAAGGTATATGTCTAAATATGACAGAAGCCAGCAAATTTTTAAAAATTGAATAAGTTAAAATTATAATAATATTAGAACAGTAGCAACCATCAATGTTGTAGTTTAAAATGTAAATTTGTCCTAAATTTATGTTAAGAACATTGAAAAAATTGTTTTATTAATTAATGTAGGTGGACTGAAGTGTGGTAAAATTTTGTGGGTACTGATAGGCAACCAACTATTCATAAGTCTAAATTAAGTTTTTGTAAACTAAAGATTTTAACAAAAGGCCCTTTATGTTTTGCAACATTTGGTACCTAGAAAATGGAAAAATAGACATATGTGGGAAGTTGGGTTCTTTAAACTTTATTGTTGAGGAGTGAAATAGTAAATGATGTATTTGAAAGTGCTATTGAGATAAAATGTAAATAGAAGGAAATATTTTTGTAAAAAGCAAGAGGCAATGCTTTTTAACATAGAGTGTGTTAATGTTAACATATTAACATTAAAGATATAATGTAATCTAAATTTAAACTAATAACATTCAACGGGTTTTTACGCAAATATTTAGTGGCTCAAAACATGTACACCTGTATCTAAGTATGTATTTTAATTCTATACATTTTATAAAAGATTTTAAATAAAAACATTTTTTGATACATGGTATACAGTCATCTACAGAAACTTAGTTTCCTTGTGGATTCTTATTATAGTCTAATAAGTCTCTCTAGTCATTTTTTAGTTAGGTCGGTTGTATTTATTATGAAGCTTCTTCTTCTTCTCATTGCGCCGCCTTCTTTCGAAGGTTGGCGATCCAAATGGCAATTGTAGTTTTGGAAACTGCTGCGCGAAAGATATCTGCGGATTAGCGGTCGAACCATCTCCTCAAGTTTTTCAGCCACGAGTTCTGGCGTCTTTCTACTGATCTTTTGCCCTGTACTTTTCCTTCCAGTATAACTTTAAGTAACTCATATCTTTCGCCTCTTAACACATGACCCAAGTATTGCATTTTCCTCTCTTTGATTATTCTTAGTAATTCTTTTTGTTTACACATGCGACGAAGTACCTCAACATTAGTAACTCTTTGTACCCATGGAATCCTTAACATTCGTCTGTATATATACATCTCAAAGGCATTATGAAGATACTAACTAATAAATAATTTACTCAACGAGCTCTAATTATATCACGTCATTGATCGAGAATTTCGGAAATAGGTCATTTGGATTTATATTCGACTTATATTATGTTCAAATTTATATAGGTGCATCAGTCATTGTATGATTCAAAGAATGTTTAAATAATAGAGAAAACATAAATAAGCGAAACGGAATCAAGTAAAATGGAATATATTCAACAATCCTTTATTCAGTGCTTTATTTATCTCCGTGTAAAATAAAAAAATGAGAATAACGGAAAAGAAGTTCAAATATCACATCACAAAGAAGTATTTTCCAAGGCTTTCCTGTATGCATAATATGCTCAAAATTTGGTATGGCTAGGGATACGGAATTTTCGTATCTACGAAATAGATGCGAATTTCGGCGAAAGTTTGAACATAAATGTGATAAATGCGAAATATTGAGTTTTTATTTAATTCCGCGAAATATCTACAGGTGCTCAACTCACCCCTAAATAAATAGCAATGGAAAGATTTTACCGAAAGTTTTTTATTGTAATTTTTGAAAGGATTGTCTATTGTTGTAACATATGTTAAAACAGAAGGATCTTGTTGATTCTTTGAGAAGTATAAATAAGCCGACTGTTGTTATCTGCATTTCGGTCTTTTGTATTGGTAAAAATCTAAGTAGGGATAAAAATCGGCTAATTCTTATTTTCTAAACTTATAAATTAGTCAACCAGGACAATCAGTGTTCATTCCGTCAATTTTTACTGGGTGAGAACATAGTCTATCAAAAAAGTTTTCGTAGTAAAATAAAGTTACATAAAGTATCCCCTAAAATGGGACGCCCTAAAACAATTTTGAGTGATCGAGTAAAAGAATTTGCAACAGATGCCCTATATCTGTGTGACACAAATATTGTGATGTGTAAGTATTGTAATGCTCGTTTGGAAGGTGATAAAAAGGACACACTGCAGGAACTTGTGAAGTCGACTAACCACATTAACATCTACTTCAGGAACTAAGCGACAACTGTCAATTGCTAGTGGGTTTGAGAGACAATAACGAGCAAAAGAAAAAAATGATATTTTTGTGGAGGATACAGTTAGTATGTGTCTGAAAGCCAACATTCCACTTCATAAATTGGATCATCCAGCTGTGCGTGAATATATTGCTAAATATGTGCCGGGGTCAGGTGCTCTTCCATGTGCGGACACTTAAAGGAGAAAGGTAGTACCACGGTTAGGGCTGCCTGAAAACGCCAATACATTGCAAGCTGAAAGACAAGCCCATTGTAATAGTAGCAGACGAAACCTCGGATGGACAAGCAAGATGTGTTTTTGCTATTCTCTTCAGAACTATAGATTCTGTACAACATCAAGAATGTTTTTTTGCAAGTGTCAATTTCCGTAATATTTCCAATGCATCAACGTGTTCACGGGCAATTATAGATACATGAAAAGACTTTGAAATTGATTATTCACAAGTTAAGGCCTGGTATCAGATTCAGCAAAATACATGTCTGCTTGCTTTAAATTATTAAAAATTCTAATAGGACCACATATCTTACATTACTAATGTTGGGCTCATAAAGTTAATCTTGTTGGTGATGTTTTTGTAGGAGAGTTCAAGGAGTTAAACATGTTAACAGCAAAAGTCAAGTCAGCCTTTTGTCTTTCAAGAAAAATGAAGAACTCTTACTTGCATTATTTGAAAGAAAACGTGTCCAATCCAGCAAAACTTTATGCAGCACCAGTTGTAACTAGATGGAACTCTTGGTAATCAGCAATGTCGTATCTAAGTGAATATTTTAATCACATACTCAATTTTTTTGATGTGTGGAAGAATGAAAATTCCGGTATTAAATTTCTCAAAGACAATTACGCCGATGAAACTTTCAGACATAAACTAGAAATTCAAATGACCTTCACCACCGAGTTTTGTACAAAATTGATGAAATTAATAGACGATTTAGAAGGAGTCAGTTATCCATTCGCCCATCTTTTATGGAACAAATCAGGGGACAAATCGTCACTTGAACACCATCGCCAAGGTTATTTTGATGTAAAAACATCTCGATTGCTCACTAAAAACGAAGAAATTAACGCTACACTGAAGGAAATGCTTATGAAATCAAATGACAAAGCCTTTAATAAACTAACTCTCCATATCACTTTAAAACATTGGACAGATATTTAACCCATGTATAGCTGCAAGTTTTACTGTGAACCCGAGTGTACTCTCAGAAATCTTTTCTAAAATTCCTTTATTAGAACAATGACAAAATTGGAGTACATAGATGCATATACTTACTTTCATAGATTAATTCTTCAATAGATACGAACGAACTAAGATCCCAATGTGGTATCTTCGTTCCCACGATTCCCACAAGGAACGATTCTTCAGCAAATATAATATTGTAGTGACAGATCGAAGAACAGCTCTTAAAGAGTCGAATGTCGAAATTACAACAATGTTAGCTTTTAATTAATGTTTTTTGTTGTTTTAAGTACTCGTAGTTAAAAATAAATGCGAAATAAATGCAAAATTTTGTAATTATCAAAAAAGTAAATGCGAAGTTCATGTTTTTTATTTGCGAAAATTCCGTAGCCCTAGGTAGAAGGACATTGTGTCTTACACGCTTTAATAACACGTAAATAATAACAACTTTTATATTTGATATCCTGTTTGATACCAGCTTTAAAATTTTTCACGAGTCTAATATTTCTAACCGTTACATGTTACAAAATTACTGCACATTTTAGTTCCTTTTTTAATCAGTACTTACCAACAGAAGTCTCGTTTCTAGGCTTCCATTGATTGGTATGTGTAATTTAGAGGTGTTTAAAAGTAATAGATGTAGTGATATAATATATCCACATTTTCATTTATTTGTATATTCATTTTATTTGTATACAGAGCACAGCATGATAATCATAAGAAAACATGTAGGTATGTGTTAGAATAAAATTATTTAGTTGGCATGAGATAATCATAAAATAATTTAATATAATATTTATATTAAATATTTGCATAACTATATGATGAATATGTTGAATAATTGAGTACTTTATGCATCTCTTTAATTTTCACAATGTTTAACTGAAATAATTTTTATTTTCCGGTGTTCTATCCCATTCAAAATAATGCATAACGATAAATTGAAGTTGCACCTAATTTGTGTTAATTCAAATAAATTTAGAAGAAGGTCGATGAATAACTGCTTAATTTTGTTATATAAACTAGTTTACCAGAGTTTTTTTTATTATTAATATATATATTATAATATATATTATTTAATATGAAGATATTTATTACTTTAGTCATTCTATTTGGCATAGCCTGGGTAAGTTTCCAATATTTTTATTTATTTTTTATTTTATCATCCCGCGACAAATTTTGGGTTTTAGCCACAAATTTTAAAATAAATATAAACTTCTGAAGCAGAACAGATATATATATATATATATATATCTCATATTCACAGAAAAACACAAGATTCTGAATTTTGTACAAATCATCAAAACAGAAAACAATATACGAAACGGAACAAAGCGCAGCTTGGACAGAGAAAGTTTAAAATATAAATATTAAGAAGAACCACTAACAACAAAACGTTCTTGCTGTTATTAATACTGAAAAATATAAAATGATTAGGATTACGGATAATATGATAATAATAATAATATTAATAATAACCTGCCTGCAACACTAATTCATGTGGCGATACCCAACAATATTAATCTTCGTGTTAAACAGAACGAAAAGACCGTCAAGTACAGGGGTCTGGAAATTCAAATACGAAGATAGTGGAGAATGGAAAGTACCCAGACAATACCTAATATTCTCCTTACTACTGGAGTCATTCCGAAGAACCTCCTAGAAAACATAAAAAAAGCTAGGTCTAAATGAACATCTCTACAAGACCATGCATAAAGCTGTACTACTCTCAACGTCCAGATGTATAGGAAAATTTTTAGGAGTTATTCCAGCATACCAAGTTACCTAGGGCTCGATAACAAAGTAAGAGTCCCACCAGATCTCAATCCTTTTGATACCGTAGGTATTTGGGATGAGTGAATTTTCCCCTTAGAGATATTGTGAGCCGTATGGCTAAATCTGGATAACCTGCCTTAAAAATTTGCCAAATTCGATGGTAATACAGTGACCTCTTTAAAGCATCTAATGTCAGATTGAAAAACTAAAATTCACATCCAAATATCTGGTGAAAAAAATATTAAAGCTGATAATATTGCAATTAACTGAGGCCAAGGAAATCCGTTCGGTCCACTGTGGTTCTATCTAGCTATGAACTACCTGTCTCAGCAACTGAAAAACAACACTGACACAGGTTTTAGCATCAAAAATAACAAGCTTAATCATCTGTTATATACGGATAATTTAAAACTATTATCTTTAACTTAAAGCTTCTTGGGTCAGATTCTAAAAACTGTAGAAACCTTCTCTAATGATATTAGTATGCACTTCGGACTAGATAACTGCCGTGTATTAAATATCGTAAGAGAAAAGTTTCACCCAGAGGATTCGATATGCAAGAACATCGAGGACATGGATAAAAATAATATGTATATATACCTGGAAATAAAGCACGTTAAATTAATCATAGGTAAATAAAAACTGAGATAACTACATAGTACGCGATTACACAGTATGTGAATAGAAAAACAGCTGCTTCATTTACACCTTAACAGTAAAAATTTGTTTAAGACACTAAGCACCTATGTCTTGTCTGCGCTTAGCTGTTCATTTGGTATTGTTAAGTAAACAAAAACGGATATAAAAATTTTCAACAAAACAACATATAAACACACATCACAAAGGCGCAAAACCGGTGCATAAGGATATAAGTAAGTAATTACAAAAAGAGATTACTTAAGAACTTATTTTTGGATGCAGGCAGATACATTTACCTTACATGCCGCGATTTGCGCAGTAAATAACACAACACCGAAAAAACTGAAATAACCGGAAAAGAACAAAAACCACCTGACTAAGAAGGAAAACATGCGCTCTTGGATAAATAAACCTCTGCACGGGCGACATCCCAATGAAGTCATCAAGAATATGTCGACAATATATCGTCGAACTATTGGTTGACATCAAGAAAGATGTTGTCTGAAACAGAAGGTTTATTACTCTCTATTCAAGGTTAGATATGTATGTATGTACATTCTTTTTTAGGTTCATTGCTGGATGAATAATTTCAATTGTTTTCTGTTCTTACCTATCAGCTTTCAATCTCAGATTCCCATCTCTCTAACATCTTCCATCACTACATATATTCATTTCTTTCTTGATCTTCCTCTCTTTTTTTCCCTCAGGTACTCTCCAAGCAATATTCTTGACTAGTCTATTACCTTGCATTCTTTCTAAATGTCCGAGCCATTCTAGTCTACGATTTTTCATCACTTTTGATATTGTAGGGTTAGCATACAAATGGTACACTTCTGCATTAGTTCACCTGCTCCATTCTCCCTCTACTACTTTTCCGCCAAACATTCCGGGAAGTATCTCTCTTTCTTATGCTTAAAATCTACTCTGTATGGTTTTATTCATATTCCATGTCTTGGCAGCGTATAGCGTTGTGAGTCTAATTATAGTTTTGTATACTTTTATTTTTGTAAAAAGAGAAATCAAACGATTTCTACTTAGCGAAACCGAATTCAAATATTAACCACTGTGTTTCCTAAAATTTGCGAAACAAACAGCTGGATGAAATACTCGGCAAGGGAATCTAAAATTGCATTTCACAAGCCGTTCATCCTAGTCAAAATTCGTAGTGAATTCAGTTTCTCGTACTTCCAACGAAGTAAATAACAAAACAGAATGACGGTATTAGATTTTTGTTTTGATACAGTGCAGCAACAACCGTTGATACGTATTTCGACCTCCTTAAGTCTCTTCAGAACGGTATAGTCACTGCTCGAAATACGTATCAACGGTTGTTGCTGCACTGTATCAAAACAAAAATCTAATACCGTCATTCTGTTTTATTTTTGTATTACAAGATATATCTTTGGTCTTAATTATTTTGCTCATGGCTCCAGAATACCTGTTGCTCTTAGTTCGTCTCTTCAGTTCTTCTTATTTCAGTTTCTTCCTTAGATGTCTGATCTATAAGAGTACCTAAGTACATATATTTATCCATCTTCTCGAATTCTACAACTTATCCATCCTCTACCTTCAATTGAAAGGATCCCCTGGTGTTTCTGGTGGTCCTTTTTTGCTCGAGATTTTCATGTACTTTGATTGATTAATATTAACTTTCAATCCCATTTTAGAGCTTTCTTAGTTTAGTCTTTTTGCAATATTTGCCAGTTCTTTTCCATTTCTTGCAATGAGAACCACACCATCAGCGTATGCTACGCTTAGGTGCTCCTTGTACAAAATAGCGCCAGACCTACTTATCCCACTAACCCTCATATTTTTTTTTAGAACTATATCGAATAGCAATGTAGACAATGGGTCTTCTTGGCGAACACCTCTTTTTACTTCGAATTCTTCTGAGGCTGTAATGTTGCATTTCACCGCACAAATGGTTTATCTAATTGTCATTTTTACCAATCTTACCATTTTTTTGGCACTTGGAATTCTTTTAGCGTTTCTATTAATTTGTTTCTGTCTATTGTATCATAGACGGATTTGTAATCAATGAAAATGCTTCTGCTGAAATGTTGTATTTATAGCAATTGATCAGGATTTGTTTTAACATAAAAGTTTGATCGGTTGTTGATCTTCTTTTCCTAAATTTTCCCCTGGTATTCTCCTAGATTCTTCCCTACATATATTTCTAATCGTTTTTTAATTAGTACGGCGAGTATTGTTTATATTACCTCCAATAAAGATATTTCTCTATACTATGCGCATTCAGCTCTATCTCCCTTTTTGTGTATAGAAATTATTATCGACTTATTCCATTCTTGAGGCATTTCTTCCCACACTTCCAGTATTAGCCCAATAAGTTGGTTTATTAAAGCCTCTCATGCATATTTTAAGTTCTTTGCCACAGTGCTACACTCCCCGGGGCTTTTTTGATTTTTCATATATTTTATTATTTCTTTAGTTTCTTCTATCTCTTTGAAATATTCTTTCCACCTTTCACATATTTGGTCTTCATCCACTATCAGGTTTCCTTGCTGATCTTTTACATTCATCGTTCTTCCCTGATACCTCGTTTTAATATATTTTACCTCCTTATAAAAAATTATATTTTTCTTGTAATTTTCTTTAATACGCTTTACTTTATCATCCATATACTTGCGTGTCCACCCTCTTAGGATTTTCTTTACTTTTTTTCGTTGTTTGGCATACCTTTCTAGGTCGTCTTGTTTTTGCGATCGTAAACGTATTAATCTCAAATCTGATCTTTTTTTCTTCAACGTTGCTTCCTTTATAGTGTTTGTCATGTTCAAGAACTTTTGTTGTATGTTACTCACAGTAGTACTATCTTGTTTGGCGTAGGTTTCATGAATATCCTTTTGATAATCCTGCATTACTTAAAATTTTTGCAGTTTTTCAAAATTAAATTTATATTGCACTTTCTTTTTCCGTTTATGCTTTTTAATTATTTCTTTTCTTATATTAATTCTAAGCAAAAAATGATCTGAGTCTACGTCAGCCTCTCTGCACGTTTTTACATTTGTTATTAAATTGGCGAATTTCTATCGTATTAAGATGTGGTCTATTTGATTAGTTTCATTGGATCCCGGAATTTTTCATGTTCTTTTTTATATATTTTTCTACCGAAATGCGTACTCACTATTTTCATCCTGTGTTCAATTGCGAATGTAATCAATCTTTGGCCATTACCATTTGTATTCATATGTTTACTATAACCCTCTGTTGTTTTTATATATATCTTCTCTTCCGACCTTTGCATTGGCGTCGTCTATAACAATTTTAAAATCTTGTCTAGACATTTCTTCAAACAATGACTCAAAGTCTTCATAAAATTCATCTTTTACGTCTTCTTCTTCTTCTTCTTCTTCTTCTTCTTCTTCTTCTTCTTCTTCTGTTGGAGCATGTATTTTCATCAGCGATACCATGTTCTCTTTTAATTTAATTCTAATTGCACACATTCTGTCAGATTTTACTACGAAACGTTTTACCTGCTCCACGTCTTCGTGTACCAGGAAACCAACTCCAAAATTCCTATTATTGACTCCATTGGTATAAAACATATATCGGCTAATCTTTCCAATGTTGTTTCCAGTCAAATATGTTTCTTGTATTGCTATGATGTGTATATTATATTTTTTAAGTTCTGGTATTAGGTTAATTAATACTCCCTCCTCGTATACTCCTCGTACATTTCAGGTCGCAATATTTAGGTTCGTATTCTTATTTTTTGTTTTGCTATTTACGTTCAAACTTATTTTTCTGCTCATAGCATAATGGGTCGTCCTTTTTGTTTTTCCACTACTATATGCCACTATATATACTATATGTTGTTTGGGTCCATATTTATAGAATTTTGTGGTTTAAAAGTATCATTTCCGGCCTATTCCCATTTTATGACATCCACAGATATTTTTTTTACCCTATCTTAACGTTTTAACCTTCAGCGCTTATTTTCTTGCCTTTATTTACAGTTTCCTGCCTCATGTGTCTTTCCTTTTCGGTCAGGTTATCGTTGGTAAAGATTTTTTCTCCGGCAAGAAATCTGAGTTTGCTTTTTTCTTTCATTACCTTAATTTTTTTGTGATAATCTTTCATTTGTACCAGACAAATATTGTTTTTAGCTTCATTTCAAATTCTATTTCGACATACTCTTTTAGGTGCTTTTGTATAAAAAAATCTTTTACAATATTTTTTAAGAGTGTTTCATCTGTTAAAGTGCGACTGTTAGTAAAGCGTCCTCGAAAAATATATTAAAAGGTGTAAAGGTTTTTTTAACTTACGTTATTGAGATTTGTCTTTCGTGGATGTTCTACTAACAGGTGACAATTATACGCACCACTCATGGATTGAGTCAAATATTAAAAAATAAATGGTGTAAAAGACCAAATTCACAAATTATTATATACGCTGACACATAAGAAAAAGACAATTAAAAACAGTTTAAAAGCCACGTATACCGGCCAACTGTGATTTGTTAGGTTAAGAGTAGATGTAATTTCTGGACATTGCAAATGACACCACTTCTTCTTTTATTTTTTCGTTTTAAAGTCGTTTAAAGTCCAGAGATTGCATCTAGGAGATGAAATGCCACGATTACAATTTACTGACGAAGTTCAATTTACAAGGTATGGAATAAATCACTCACGCAACTCACACATTTAGGCAGTCGATAATCCCCATCCCAGTCGCGAATCCAGTTCGCAGTATAGATTTTCAGTAAATAGTTAGATAGGAGTAATAGACAGACAACTAATAGGGACCAAATTTTTTAATGCACCATTTTTAGATGCCATGTACTTAGATTTCTTACAAAATATTTTACGGAATCTACTTGCCAATGTAGCCAACGGTATGTACTTCACGCAGGATTAAGAATAATCACAGTTTTCAGTTGCTGTTAGTCAACATATTTATGCATCTTATGGAAATAGGATGATACGACGCGTGGGACTCATGCATGGCCACCTAGATCACCTAATTTTAGCCCTGTCGACTATCCCATATGGGGTCAAGTAAAAGAAATAGTTTATCGAGAAAATATAAATACAAGACCGAAACTAATTAACAAAATGATTGATTTTTATATTAGAAACATTATTAGAAACGATTCCTTACCTATCAGCAAATCAATTAGATATTCGGCGACAATTTTACCTTTGGTTTTCGTTAGGTTTTTTTCGCTTTAAATTCTTTTATGCAACGATATGCAATTATTGTATATTATGAAGTTTTCTTCAAGCTGTAAATTCGTAAAAAAAAAGACTAAATTGTATTTTTTATTTTGGTGCAAAATTCTGAGAACTCAATAAAACAAACGACACTACCAATGAACCACTAAACAAATAATACTTATACAGTGCGTTTCAGTATTATTCAAAACAACTTCTGAAACTCTTATGTTAGACATGTCTAACTTAAAAATTATTTTATAATATGATTAAGCCTCAATTAAGTGTAATGAAAATTGCATTTTATAATTTTTGAGGTTTCGATTTCCACTCTGGAAACCGTTTTCAAAAAAGATTATTTCAAATTAATAAGATGTTATTATAATCAAAAATTGTGTTCAACAACAATATTTTTATTTTTATTAACTAATATGTTTACAAAAATACACATAGTTTTAGAATGTATGCATCACAAAATTTTCGGAATTATTTCGATGAACTACTGTTGTAGATCATTTATAAAAAAATATCATATCGTTGCTTAATATTATTGTTTTAAAAGAGATACTGTTTTTATTTTAATTAATAAAAAATATAAAACTAAAAAATTTACTTTTAATTAAAATGTATACTCTGAGCCAAAATTAACCGGCCACCTTTTAAAATTGGTAATTTTTGATTTCTTATATCTCCCAAACCTGTTTAAGTAATTATTTTAATATATTATAGCCTTATTTCTTGACAATATCTTTATAATAATATTGTTGCTAAACAGGTAAATTTTCATTGTATACCGGGTGTACGAATCAAACACTGTTTTTTTCTTAAAGTTTGCATCACCCAGTGGAATATTTTAGCATTTGTAGAATGCTGAAATTAAATCGTAACTATAGCATTATGCTTTTTCAACATTTTGTTTTTTGATTGATTCGCTTATGTTGGATAATACAAAAATTAGCTGCTTTAACAGCTGGACATGTTTTTTATCAATTTTTATCTCCGCGGAAGAGAAGAAATAATCTTTTTGAAAAAAAGGCATTTGTTACAGTAAAAATCCAATGAACGAAATCTTCGAAGAAAATTCAAATTAACAATATTTTGGAAATCAAAGTCTAATTGAAAAAAATTGGGATCAATTAATGAGTGCTGCCGCCTCTAGCTTTTACTACTTCTTGGAGCCGATTTAAAAATCTATTGATGATATCTTGGATATCAGATTGGGGGATATTGTGCCACTCCTCTACCTCAGCTGTCTTCAGCTCTTCAAAGGATGCAGGGGCTGGTACTCTTGCTCTTATCCGTCTTTTGAAGTTGTCCCAGATATGCTCAATTGGGTTAAGATCGGGACTGTGTGCTGGCCATGGTAGATCTTGAATCCCGACCTCATTAAGGTACTCACGGGTAGATCTTGCTGTATGCCAACGTGCAATGTCATGTATTAGTCAGAAGTTATCACTTATGAATAGTGCAAAACGGATGACGTGGTCTTAGAGAACTTCTTGCACGTATACTTAGGCATTCACACTGCCTCTACCGAATACAACAAGATCAGTACGCGCTTCGTAAGAAATACCTCCCCAAATCAATATTGACCCTCCTCGGTAAGCTACTGTTTCGGTTATAGCGTATGCAGCAAAGCTTTCATTTTGATGCCTATTGACACGTTAGCGTCCATCTGGACGTTTTAGGGCTATTCTGCTCTCATCTGAGAACAGTATATTCTTCCATTCCGCCATAGTCCCGTTAGTATATTCTCGCGCAAAATGAAGTCTAGCCCTACGGTGTTGTGGGAGCAGTTGTGGTGCGCGACCTGGACGAAAAATCCTCAAGTTTATTTCTGACAGTCTTCTTCTAATCGTTTGTCTACTCACACTAATGTTTCTCACCTCGAGAAGAGACCTACGAGCTTCAGGAGCAGTGCAAAAGCGATTTCTCAATACTTTAGTGACAATGAAGCGGTCATCTTGAACTGTAGTGCATCGTTTTCGGCCTTGAGCTGGCCTGCGGTTGTACGATCCTGTCTCCCGAAATCATCTGATGGCATATTGTACCGTAGTTCTGGGTACATCGAGTATACCAGCGATATGACGTTGACTGTAACCAGCATCAACTAAAGCTACTGCCCTAGCAGCATCAGTTGGAACGAGTGGCATTTTTAAAATCATAAACAATAAATAAGCAATAAAATTTCAACTTAAACAATATTCGCTCACAATGATATAAAATTACCATTTTAATAGTTAATTTTAATTACAAATTTATATTTAATTACAAATTTAATTTTAATTACAAATTGTTCAAGAATTGTTATTAACACGGAAACAGATTTGCAACAATGTCGTACAACGATTATATGTCAAAAATCCTTCGATGACACAAATTTAGAAAACAAACTGTTACAGGTTATGTAAACAAAACAAAAAAAAAAGGTGGTGGGGTTAATTTTGCTGGTGAGTTAAATTGTCTGTATTGATAAAAAACATGACTTGTTGTTAAACTACCTAACTTTTGTATTATCCAACAGAAGCACATAAATCAAATAACAAATTATTGAGAAAACATGAGGCTATAGTTAAGTTTTAATTTCAATATTTCATAAATACTAGAATATTCCACAGGTTGATGCAAACTTTAAGAAAAAAACACAGTTTAATTCGTACACCCGGTACACAATCAAAATTTATCTGTTTAGCAAACCATATTATTTCAACGATATTATCAAGGAATAAGGCTATAACATATTAAGAAAATCACTTAAATCGGACCACAGGTTTAGGAGATATCTTGGAAAAGCACTCTGCCGAAACAGCTGTAGTGATAACATATTATAATAAATTATGTGGAAATTTTGAAAACAAAGTGTTCAGTGTTTTATTGTTGTATAAAATAAATTTCCATCAAGTAACAGTCGAATCCATCACTCATCAATTATTTGAAGCTTTTTAAATCAGAATTCATTTTCGTTGATTGGGTGGGATTTTGTATAAAGATTACGGTCAGGCTCAGTAAAAGGATATTTTTGCATGCTTTGTGAATTTTGAACATTTTGTTTCATCAAGTCCAACATCAAAATAATTAAAATTCTAAAAATTCAGCAATTGTGTTTTTTTTTTAGTTTTGGCCTACTAAACACTTGAATGCTGCACTATCAGGTACTTTTCTCTCCCATTTCCTAATATTTCATGGTTGTGTTAATGTTTTATGTATCCATATATCTTTTACGTAGGCTTCTCATGATTTGAGCAACCGTGGAATATCCAACTTTAATATACCAACATAATATACAAAAATAAAAGATACAAATTGTATTGTGAGAACGATTTGCGCAGTAGAAATCGAAACGTCAAAATAAACTTATTTTAAAATAAATTTTAGGTAATTCCCAGTATAAATAGTTATATATAAATTATCTTTTTGTACTTTTTCTTGGCTTTATTTAGCTTGAGCTTAATATGATTTCATACACATTTATTTATTTTTAACAACTAAGAGTTTTGTATTTAAGAATTTTGTAAAATGTGATGAAGCACATTGAATAAAGCTGAAATAGCCCTTAATATATCTTTTTATATCTTAATATTTTTTATTTAGAGTGATGATATATTCAAAGACTTGGGGCTTGCCGTGGTCGAATGCGATGCCGGACCTGGTGGAGCAAATGAGATAAAACATCCTGTGGACCTACAAAAATCATCAGCAACAGTATCCTGTGTTATGATTAAAAGCGGACTTATGACTGAAAAAGGAGACCCGGTGACAAATAATATTAAAAAATTGTTTGGACAAATAAAAGATGAAAACGAAATTGACGAAATGATCCAGAAATGCACCAAAAACGGAAATACACCTGAAGAGGCAGCTGTAAATTTATATAAGTGTTTGGAATCAAAAAGCCGTTGATTGATTATTTATAAATAAACCTATTTTAGCAGTATACTATTTTAATTTTGTTGTTCTAATAAAATATATTCGTGAGTTAGAAAGATATTGGAGAATATACCATTACGATGTTTCGCAAAGATTCTGATAGATTAATATTCCTGAATTTAAAGATATTCTAATTTGCCTTTGTGCTTGTTATATTCCATGTCTATCTTTACGTACCATAACTTCTACTTGTTATGAAAACTTGTAAATTATGTTTATTTTTCTTCCTTTATAACACAATTCGTCTTCTAAGGGTGCGTTCATTACGGAGACCATGGCACGGTATCCTCGCCTAGACCATAGCACTGACAGTGAACGCTCGCATTTAAAATAATACATTTATTTTACGTGGCGATGATAATACAGTGATGAGTGTCTTACCACCCGGCTTTTTAACGTAAGAGATAAAAACACAGATACCTTGTGAAATAAAAAGAGGTGAAACTTGTAGAGGTGAAAAATAATCGATAGAAACCTATAATTTACATTACATTACATTACCACTATCGATAGTCTCACACCTTTAGACGTTAGCTTCGAGCTAAATCACCTCGGTCATAATTGCAGACGTTGCAGACGATTAGAGTTCAAAACCCACATGTGGTTTTTTTTTAATAATTTGATATTATGCAGAGATCGTTTTGCTTTGAATCACTAAACATTTATGTCAGTCGTTACTAGTATTAGAAGTATTTAAAGTTAAACATAAATATCTTATTGAAAAAACAGTATTGTCGTACTTTCGAAAATAAGGTAAAAATTCTTCAAAATTAAAAGAACGTTTAAAGAATGTTTAAATAAGTAAAAATTCTACAAAAATAAAAAAAATATTGTAAATAAATGTATTTACAATACGTTCAAATAAGCCTTGATAAGCAGCAGAACAATAACCCAAACTGTCACTAATTAATTATAAAAGTCTGATGGATCAGAGTTCAAAGCACGATGTTCTCATCCAGGCGCTCAGGTTTCGAATCCAACATGAAGGTTTATTTTTAAAAATTAAAATTTGAAATTATGCAGATATTATATCGTTTTGCTTTAAATCAATAAACATTTATTTCAGTCTTTATTAGAAGTGTTTGTAGTAAAACATGAAAATCTTATTGAAAAAACAATGTCGTACTTTCGAAAATAAAGTAAAAATTCTTCAAACATAAAAGAATGTTCTTACAAAAAATGTTTAAATAGGTAGAAATTCTATAAAAATATTCTAAATAAACGTATTTTATTCTAATGAAATGTATTTACAAAAAATGTTCGAATAAGCCTCCATTAGCAGCAGAACAATAACCCAATCTATTATAAAAGTTTCGTCTAACATTAGTTAATGTTTCTGGACTAATACCTCTCATTGAATCAGAGATATTTTCTCTTAATTATTGGAAAGAATTAGGCCTATCGTCTTCAATTCCATATAGTTTGGACTTGATATATCCCCACATAAAAAAATCACAAGGTGCAAGATCAGGTGATCTTGCAGGCCAAAAAATATCTCCGTGGCCACTAATCAATCGATTAGGAAAAGTCGCACTGAGATATTCACTGACAATGCTAGAATTATGTGCAGGACAACCATCGTGTTGAAACCATATGGATTCGAAAGGTATTGGTAAATTACGAATGGCTCGGACAATTTGATTTTGCAGAAGTTCCAAGTATTTCCGCCCAGTCAACATATCGTCTATAAAAAATGGACCAATGACATGATTCCCTATTATGCCTCCCCTAACATTTACTTTTCGAGGACGCTAGGTACGAGCGACATAAATCTGACGAGGATTTTCTCGAGACCAATACCGAGCATTCATTGAATTGTGACGGCCATGCAATGAAAACGTACATTCATTGGTGAACAAAACGTTCTCTAAAAAATGTTCATCTTGATGTGACATTTTCATTGCAGTTTGACAAAATTCTAAACGTCTATATTGATCCCCAGGGAATTGTTCGTTGGATTTATCAAGTTTATAGGGACGGTATCCATGTCTTTTTAAAATTTTACCTACTCTAAATCGTAAAATTCCATATTGTTCTCCGAGACGAGATGTTGATTGGGTAGGATTTTGCTCAATACTTGCACAAATCAAAGTGTCCCTTAGTTCCAAATCTGGATTTACCTCCCCTCGTCTACGAACTAATCTTGGATCGAACACGGATCCATAAGTAAAAAAATTACGTATAATAGACTGAATTGTTGATCTTGCTGGAGCCGGCCTATTTGGAAACATATTTACAAATTGTTGTCTAATCATGTTGTCTGATAATCCATTCACATGCCAGACAATAATTTGCACTTTTTCCTCGATCGTTAAAACCATTTTCACGAATTGTTTTTTCAATAAAAAGTTTCTGTTTACCGTGCAAAAACACTTCTCGATATGTTATTATTTGATGGCTGAAGGCTTGATGATTTGGTTAGCTGTAAAGCAGGCAGCTGTTAGCGCGCATCCATTCCAATGTTGTCAATTGTTTTGAAAATCATTACCTGTACAGAAGAATTGATATTAACACTGAGAATTTAGTGATGGATTTGACATTAAACAGTCTTCACCGGATTATTTTGCATTCACAACTGAAGACTGTAAAACTGGAATTAATTTTATAACATCGGAATAAGAATAAATTGTAAATAACGACTTTTTCGAAAACTTGTTACCTAATATGTATCATATTTTTTATTATTTTGATTGAATAAAACAAAAATTTTATCCTTGGTGTGAATTGAACCCCAATCTTCTTGTCAATAGACCACGTCTCTAACTGTTACACCAATTCCACATACAATAATTGTTTTCGGACAGAACATACCTACCTTTAGTTTAGTCAAATATTTCAGTTGAGTTATTTTTATTATTAAATAAACTTAAAGATTTATAATTTAAAATCGCTACTAATTAATGTTTTTTACTATAATATATCTTAATTTATTCAATCATTTATTCTAACATCGGAAATTATTAAAATAAAATATTTTCGAGGTCATTCGTATAATTAGGACTGAAGTCAAATAGCCACGTCGAATAACTAGCTTTATCTCATACTATCTCACAACTTAATCTGTCTTCTATCCTTTCCGCTATTTTGCCGGGTGGTAAGGCACTCATCACTGTATAATACCATCCTATGGTCCGATCGAGGGTCGGCGCCTCGTTATGAACACACACTAACGCTTATATTGTGCGTATTATAATATATAGTGTGCGAAGAAAAAATCAGCCGCTCTCTATACATCTGTGATCTAAGAATTATTACCAATCTTTCCTGGAATCAAACATCGTCTATCCGTATAGAGGCAGGAGAGTTCGATGATATAAAAATCAAACGTGGAGTCCGACAACAGGGCTGTGTATCACCCCTGCTGTTCAACATATACTCTTTAGAAATCTTTCAAGCAGTAATAGAGAATGTTAAATGATTTCAAATTAACGGATTATGTATTAATAACATCAGATTCGTGGACGACACAATAGTATTCGCTGACAGTTATTAAGCCTACAGGAGTGGGTGAATAGGATCACAAAAGTAAGTGATCAGTGAGAACTCTCAACGAATAGAAAGATGTAAAACATACATCTACCTTTGTATGAACGTCAATGAAAATTGGGACCATTCCCTAGAAATCAAATGTAGGATAGAGAAAGCAAGATCTGCATTCCAA
Organism: Diabrotica undecimpunctata; assembly: GCF_040954645.1. Classification (NCBI taxonomy): domain Eukaryota; kingdom Metazoa; phylum Arthropoda; class Insecta; order Coleoptera; family Chrysomelidae; genus Diabrotica; species Diabrotica undecimpunctata. Next base: position 71,182,811 of record NC_092803.1, on the reverse strand, counting down.
AAAACCGCTCAGCTCTTCAACTAGCATGATTTATCAGTACCCATAAATATCAGGTTACTAGGATGTTAGGTATATCTTTTCTATCACGTTACTTGCGAGAACAGTTTTTAAATACTTATTTGGTGGAACAAGATCGCAAAGACGTTATTAATTTGAGGATGTACACAGGAAAAGGAACTGAAAAAACTTCTGGAAAAGATCATGCTTAAGATGTAATTTTTACCCTGATGGAGAATTATTCAAATTCTCGGCGCATTCTATATTGTGATAATTATTACACAAGTACACCCGTAGCACAATAATAGTTACTTCGTAAAAAGACTAGAATTTGTTTTTTTATAAACATTGTCGCATCAACGTTTAAGGTTATTAGAGACATAAATACATATACATTCGATAACTTACTTATAAATATTAAACTTGTTAAGTATATTAATGTCTTAAAGGAATTTTACCATTTGTTCAATTTTACATTTTTCTCCTAAGATTTCATTTGTTGATCCGACGATGTGGTTGCTATGTCTCTGCAACTGATATCTTAGACACTTTACAAGGACATAAAGTAGGATTAGTGTGGCCCATTATATGCCCATGTGTAAGTCGGGCATGTCCTAGACGAAGTCGAGTAATAACGACTTGATGAGCTCTGTTGGAAATTTATTATTTTCACGGCTTTACATATATTTTGACTTCGTGAAGTTTTGCCACAAATTTTCAACCTTCACTTTAATAAATGATTTATAGTTATTTAGCACTACTTTTTTCACTTCACTTGCATTTTTATTGTTTCTGGCTTGTTGAGCAATGCGGTTCGCTTCTTCGTTCCCTTGAAGTTCAATGTGTCAAGGAACTTATAGAAATTGTACAGTACGGTTGCTGTTTTGTATGGTAGCATCCTTATGTATTTAAGTGGGGTCACTCTAGTTTCTGCTTTCAAACTTTCTGTTGGGCTGTTCCGGAATGCCCATGTCGCTATTCTTAATGCCGTAATTTGAATAACGTCAAGGTGATATAACACAGATTCTTTGGCAGATGCATATACTATGGAATCGTAATATATTTTAGATCTTATTAGGGTTTTATAAATATGGATTAAGCAGATATAGTCCGCTCCATAGTTTTTAATAAAGAAAGTTTTCATAATATTGATTTCATTCTGGCACATTTTTTTTAATTTGCAGTATATGTTTTTTTCATGTTAGTTTCGTATCGAAGATCATTCCCAAAATCCTAATGCCATCAGCCTAAGTAAGGATTTGGTTATATAATTTTAGCTGTAGTTTAATTCGATCACGTTTCTTTGTAAATAACAAGCACTTTGATTTGCTGAATGAAAACTGAAATCCTGTTTTTTCGACCAATTTTCTGAGAAACTGAGTATCTCATTGAAGATATGCAGTAGATAACACTTACTTGAAACTTCCGTTGCTTAAGAAAATTTGAAATGTAATTAATTATAATTACCTCTAAAATTCCATGTATGAACTGTTCTGATAATATCATATCGCCATGCCGTATCAAATGCTTTGGTAACATCTATGAACACTGAAATAGTTTCCTGTTTGTTCGCAAAAGATTCCAGAATTTCAGACTGTAAATTAATGAAGTTATCAGTAGTAGTTCCGATTTGTCAGAATCCACTCTGCTTGTTTACCAGGAGGTGATTTTCTTCTAACATATACCATCTACCATACCAGTCTTTTGTTAATTATTTTTCCATTACTTTGCACATTACATTGATAAGTAAGATGTGTCTATATGAAGAAATTTCAGTTCGTGCATTACTAGGTTTTAGAATAGGAATAATTATTGAGTTGTTTCAGGAGATTGGAAGGATATTATTTAACCATATTCTATTAAAAATTTTTAGAAGAACACATTTAGCGTTATCTGGCATTTTTTCCAAGAATATTAAAGATATATTATCAGATACATGAGTAAAGTTTTTATTAGTATTAAGGGCAAAGTTGCGCTAAGTTCATCTAAAGTTAAAGAGATATTGATAGAACTATTATCTTTAACTTCACAATCAAGATGTTGTTGTTCTGTGTTGAATTTGTGTAGTATAAACTCTTTGGAATAGTTGCTATTGCTAGAGGTTTTTTTTTTCAAAATATGTAGCAAAATCATTAGCTATTTTATTTATTATTTATTTTATTTCTGTTTTTTGTATTCAATCATGTTAGTTGCGTTATTATGTTTTTTAATTTTGTTGAAAGACACTTTATATTGCTTAATTTCGTTTTGACATTCTGTGTTTCACTATGGTAGAGGTCTGTGTTTTCTTAATATTTTAGTATTTCCTATAAGTGTTTCTGCCGCGTTTATAATAATAATATTAGTTAAAATGTTTACAGTTTCATTTATATCAGTGTTGTCAAACCTGGTGATTGTGAGAACTGATCCAGTGATTTCATGGCCTCAGCGTATTTATTCCAATTAGCGTTTTAAAGGTTCCATTTTCAGACTGATTGGTAGTCAGAGGTAATATTATCAGAAAATACAGCTACTTTTATTGCGTAGTGGTCGTTCCCATATAATAAGGGTAGAGGATCCCAGTCAAGTGCGATTGAAAGAGTTGTGACACAAATCGATAGATTGATTACCGATTTTGAACCGTATGTACATTAAATCTGGTTGGTCGTCAATCATTGAGAATGTTTTCTGTTTTTTAACAAGTCTTCGATTAGTCTGCCTTTGGTATTAAAATTTGTTGAGCTCCACATTAGGCTGTGACTATTGAAATCTGCCAATATTAATGCTTCAGCTTCGATGTCTGTTCTAAGAGGAATTGTTTGTGCTTCAAGGATATTATTAACATATATAATTACTCCACCACTGGCTTTTACCTGATTGTATATATTTTTATAAAAAGTTATATTAACATATATATCATAATAGATATAAAACCAGTTTATATTCCATTATAATAAATTAAATGTTTATTTTGTTTTTAAATAAATGTCAAGCTCCTGGAATAACTCACTCGACGTGTCCGTGTCGAGTTCTTCATCCACGTATTTAAGTTTTTTGAGTTGTTTTCAGTTTCTTTTTTAACTTTGTATATTTCAATTTTAGTGGAAACTCGAATGTACATAAATGGATTTTCGATAAAAGTTATATAAATTCTTAAGTGTCTCAGGTATATTTATTTGTAACACTGATAACATATTTAGCTCCTTGAGTGTTTTCAAATAAATCAACTGTTTCTTAGAAGGTTTATATTTGATTTTCGGAATCAAATAATTCTTTTAATTTTGTTTTTATTCTTTTTTATTTCTGGGTTGACTCTAAAAATAAATTGTCACTAGCTAATGTCTCCATGGGCCTTATTGCTTCAAATATAATTCGTTTGGAGGATGATTTTGATGAATTTTTTTTGTTGGATATATTAAATTCGTGTGGTGTCGTACAGTCTTTATTTTCATTAAGAAAGCTAGAATGATTGTGTGGACTGGAAGATAAAGACTGTTTAGTAATGCTTGTGTGGAATGAAGCAGATATATTTGTTTTGGATAGTACTGATATTGCATTAACTGTCGATGTATCGTGAGTTATTAAGTGGATTGTACATGATGTTTTTGAAGATAACCTTGAGGTATTTGATAAGAGGTACTCTTTGTTGAAGGTGTCATAGCAGACGTTACTGCTGAAGATACTGTAGTAGATTCATTTCTCTTTGAAAATGTAGTAGTTGGGACAGCTGTATCCGAGTTATTTATAGCTACTGAGCAACTACTGGAAATGTGGCCATATTGTTTGCAATGAAAACATACATTGTCTAACGGAAAAAAAAATTCGATTGTTCATGTCGTTATACGTTATATCAATGGAATAGGGAATTGGGACTGTGGGTGGGGATATGTAAATATATCAAAGGAAACTAAGTACATGTTTGTATTCTGGATTGGTGGTTCCTATTCGCAAAAATGACATTGATAAAGTTATGTTTTAGCTCTAAAGATAAAAGTTCTTTCTCTATTATCTTATGAGGGATAGTATGTGATACATTGGATATTGAGAGTCTTTAACTTGGATTATTTAGTCTAGCGACTTGAATTTGTATATCGTTTACAGTAATGAAACCTCCATTGTTTAAAAAGAATTCACCTACGATTTGTTTTTTTTTTTGAGAAATAAATACAGATACGATTGTTGGTGAATTTTGATGGAAAAGGAACATGTTTTGGACTAACTGGAGTGCCTATCGCTAACAAATATTCTTCTAATTTGACATTATTGAGAGAATTGAAAACTATTGCTTGTAGTATGGATCAATAGATTAGGTCTTGTTATTAACTGGCTGCAGCTCAGTAAAATAAAGGTGATTGTAAAGTAGAGAAAATTCATTGTTATTCTCAGTAACATTAAATTCTTTTTTTAATTACCATTTAATTATCCCAAATACGAACCTGTTCTACTTCAGGTTTTGGTAATTACCTTTGATGATAAAAACTGATGTCGATAAATGGCTCGTACAATTTATGTACTGTGTTTCTAAGATACTGTGATCACGAATTTCTTTAGTAATATTAAAATATGTACTCACAGATCTTATTTCCTCGATACACAATGAACCAACACTATTACACTGTATGGGGGTGCAAATTTTACGTTTGTTATTACTATGTAAATGTCACAATTTCTCAAGGCGCGTACAGACTAGCACACGCATGCGGTGAGAAGCCACGCATATGCATGCGTACCCAAACCATTCGCACTCAGAGCATTCGTTGAAATTAGAAATCACCGTATATGTATGCGTGCTCAAGGCGCACCATCCATTCGTGAAAAAATGTTAGCTTATGGTTATTGCCGCGTTTGCGGTTATTAGTTCATTAAAAAAGAAAAAACAAAGGAAAAATAGGCGATGGTGGACGACGCATTTATTTAAAAGAAGAACCCTACAAATGAAGTCCGATTTACTAGTAGATTTGGCGTTAGAATCTAATACTGGACAATTTCTGCTCATTTTTTTCTTCATCACTGCTGAATCTATATCAAGATTTCTTGAAATCGACTCCCATGCATCTTCTTTTTTTGTTTTTGAATAATAAAACGTATTTTTTGGATCCCATAATATAGAGTTTTCTTTATACAAATCTATTAATTGCAAACATTGTTCATTTGACTTACACATAAATCAATAAAATGAATAAAACTCAATAAATCCGAACTTGTCTTGCAAATGCAACAAATCCCCACGCTATCCGTCTAAACTGAGCGCGAACGCACACGTATGTTTCTTTGATGTGTGCGAAAAAACCGACACCACTCTGGCTCGCAGCATGTGTGCTCAAGTCATTCGCGAGAAGCAACGCATGCGGCGAGAGGTTACGAAAGCGCCGTCCACATTTGCACACGTATGTGTATTCGTGGCTGCTCACCGCATGCGTTTGTAGGTCTGTACGCGCCTTCAGAATCGATCAAAAAGCGTCTACGCATATTTGATGTCGGCGCCAGACTCGACTAGAATTTGTGGTATTCTCAGATCTAATAGAAAGTGTTTACCAATAGATGTTAAGGATAAAAATTAAAAAAAAAAGCTAAAGTTATTGGTCAGCAAAACAAACATGTAAAAGTAATTAAATGGCAAGATAAAAGACCTACCTGTTTATCAACCAATAAACATTATGATGATGTGCTAATGGAAACTGTAAAAATTCGTTATGATATGACCAAGCTGTTCTAAATCCATCATGCATTAAATACTATACTTCTGCCAAAAAGGAAGTAGATTACAGGTAATAAAATGTTAATTAAATGTGTATAAAACTTCATATTAATTTATTTTTTTAGTGATCAAATGGGATTATACTATAGTGTATTAGGAAAAACGATCGGATAGCCAAGCGGGCTGGGCAACTGGCTTCTCCTTCGCTTCACTGCGAGAGATGTCAGTTCAATCCCCAGCTCGGTGTACAGAAAACAAAAAGGCTAACGCAGCAGTTTAAAATTCCAAATGAATCTGCGGCTTAGTCTAGAATAAGCTGGTATCTGATCGGCCTATGGTGGAACAGTACGGCAAGAGATAAGGGCTTGTGGCTTGGTGATACTCCTCCATAGATCCCTACCGGAAGGGCGTGTGCCGCCTAAATACCGGGTATATATATATATATATATATATATATATATATATATATATATATATATATATATATATATATATATATATATATATATATATATATATGGGAAAAACAAAAAAATGGTATAAAAATGGAAAACGGCATTTTCTTTGTTTTTTGTGTGATTAATATGTGGATACTTTATAACAAAAAACACAATGATAATCAAAAGTCTGTGTTGAATTCTCGAGATACATTGTATAAATATTTATTTCGAGTGTTGTACCATACAAAAGTTTGTAAAAAGCTGCCCCGATCATAAAAAACGGCGCAAATGCACAGGGTGTTATTAAATATAAAGATTAATAGCAAGGATGCAAAATAACGTAAAAAAATAGTAATTACATTTTGTAAAGAATGTCTAGGAAAACCAGCTTAATGCTAAATACATGTCAACAGTTACCACGAAAAAAATGGACAATGTATAATTCATGAATTTTACTTTTTTTTACAAATGTTTGTAATTTTGAGTTTTATTTCAATAAAAATATTATAAAATTTTCGTGGAACTTAATTATGAATATTTTATAACTATCTAGGAACTGTGAGAAAGGAATATTGTTTGACAGTTTTACAATGAATTTCTATAAAAAATACTGTTTTCATTTATTGTAACAAAATAATTTTCAGAAATACATAACAATCTCTTCGGTGCCATATATTACCCAAACCGCCAGATGAGAAAGTTTTTGACGAGGCCTAATAGACCTCGTACCGCCATATCTGAAGTCTTACAAAAATTTATTCCGACATATACGAAAATGGGGGGCCATTTAAAGGGGCCAAATAGACTTCGTTCCACAGGTAAGGTGCTATATTGATAGACGGAGTTGAGTCTTAGACTCTCACAGACGCTACCTGCAGGAAAATTGAGGCTTTCGAAATGTGGCTTTATCGTCGAATCCTCAAGATATTTTATAACTAACACATTACTAATAAGGACATTTTAGTAAGAAAGTAAAAAGAGATGGTGCTGTTAGAATAAAAAGAGGCAAAATCGAATACCTCGGTCACGTCATGACTACATAAGTCGCAGCGAAAGATATGGATTGCTGCAACTAATTTTACAGGGAAAAGTAGAAAAAACAAGGCCCAGGAAGATAAAGTAATTCCTGGCTAAAGAATCTATCTACGTACGTGCTTCAACACAATACCCACAAATCTTTTTAGGTCAGCTGTGTACAAAGTACAGATTGACATGATGGTCGCCGACATCCGAAACGAATAGGCCCTACAAGAAGAAGAAGAAATTTTGATTTAGCAGTAATTAAAATTGGCAAAATATTAAAAGAATGAAATATGGAAGACAACTTTTTAAAGTGCCATCCTATAGCTTCTTCTCTCAGAGTACGCACCAGTTTTATTTCTTTACAAGAAACGCACTTTAAAAATATCTCAACGCAAAACCTGAAACGTTACACTATATTTTGCACCAACCGACCCAATCAGAACTATGCCAGTGGACAATTAGCTTTATATATAAAGTGAAATATACCTGTCCAAAATATAAACCTCATAACTAATATCGAAGCAGTCGCTGTAATAGTACTAGCCCTACTAAAGTTTAATATTTGTAGCATTTATATTTCACCAGACGAAAATCTAACTAAACTCGAATTACTTAATGTTCTCCAACAAATTCCGTCACCTCGACTCATTAAGAGAGATTTTAATGGCCATAACATTACATGGGGGTCAAATAAAACAACACAGAGGGGAAATATGTTAAAAAATGTTTTTAACACTATGAACATATGCCTACTCAACGGTTGATCTCCAACAAGATTCAATATGGCTATGGGAATATCTTCTGTGATTGATCTCCCCATATGCGAACTTTCTTTGTTCACACAACTCAATTGGACAGCACTGAAATATTTATATAGTTGGTACCACTTTCCAATCTTAATAAAACATACAGTTAATTTAAATACAAGTACAATACCAACTAAAAAATGAAAAATAAAAAAGGCAAATTGGACTGAATTTGAAAAAATTATATCAGAGAGACTAAATCAGATTAAAATTTCAGAGTCGATTGACGACAAACTCACGAGCTTTAATCAGCTTGTACTGGATGCTGCTAATATACCCATAGGAAAATCTCAACTTTTAAAGAAACACATACCAATTCCCTGATGAAATACACAATGTGAGGCCGCTATGTAATTAAGTAAAATAATTTGGAACCGATACAAAAAATACAAAAATATTGATCTATAAACAGAGTACAAATAACGTAGAGCTGAAGCAAAGCGAATCATAAAAAAGCAAATAAGAATCCTGGCAGAAATAATACATATCTAGCATTAATAGCAACACAAATATATTATCAGTTTGGAAAAAAATAAAAAAAAATAACAGGACAGTATACTTACCAACAAATCGTAAGTCTAGAAAAAAGAAACGTTATTAACTGATCCACAGGATATAGTAAGTAAATAAACTAGCTGATAATTATCAAAAATTCTCGTCCAGCCAAAATTACAGTAACGAGTTCTTAACTTACAAACAACAGGAGGTTGCAGTATCTATTACAATTTCCGACGAATATAACCCTATCCATACACCTCTTAGCTATGGAGAGTTTCAAGAAGCACTTAAAAGCACGAAAGATACTTCACCAGTTCCAGACGACATACCAATACAATTTATTGAAAAACTTCCCATAGAAGCAAAAGAGTTTCTACTCCAAATTTTTAATATTATTTGTTCACAAAAATCATTTCCAAAAATCTGGAAAAATATAATTGTTATTCCTATCATTACACCAAATATAGATAAAGTACAACCAGAATCATATCGTTTTATATCACTAATATGTTCTTCATGTAAACAAAAAATAGTCAACAAAAAAATAATCTGGAACCTAGAACATAATGATCAACTTGCCATCGAAAAAGTGGCTTTAGACTAGGCAGATCTACAAACGACAACATTATAAATCTAGAAAAAGCTATTCACGAAGCTTTTAAAAATAATCAAAAATGTATGTCAGTTTACTTTGACATAACTAAAGCATTTGATACAGTAAGGAAACATCGTATATTGAACATTCTAAAAAAAATTGGAATATCAAGAAAATATTTTGGCCTACATAAACAATTTTTTAACTCAAAGAACATTTCAAGTCCGAGCGGATGGTGCTATATTATATCTTAGAGAACAACAAAACGGAATCCCACAAGGATCGATTATCAGTCCTACCCTATTTTTATTAGCAATAAACGATATAATAAAAATCTTTGCGAAATCTGTTCAGGCAAGACTTTATGGTGATGACTTAATTATTTACATCAAAGACAAGAACGTTAATAGTAAGGCGTCAATATTACAAGAACACTAAATAAAGTAGTAAATTGGTCACTAAATACAAGTTTTAGTTTTTGCTCTAAGAAAACAAATGTATGTTTTCAAAAAGACATATCAAGGATAAATCAAACATAATACTTAAAAACCAAAATTGTTTCTATAAAACGAAAAAAAATTTCTAGAAGTGATATTTAATCAACAGTTAAATTGGAAAAGTCATATCCAGCAGTTAGTTCATTCATGTCGAAATTGCCTTAATTTGTAGTTAAGTACCTGGTTCACAAAACTTGGCGTGCCGATGGTAAAATACTACTGATGTTATACAGATCCTTAATTTTTTCCTAAATTGATAACGAATTTATTGCTTATGCATCGGCCAGCACAACAACATTAAAACTTTGGAGATGTTACTTGGAGCGCACAGAACAACTCCGATAAATAGCATACAAGCTGAAATAGGTCAACCCACGCTAGAGCCTCGTAGGCAGCTATTAACCCTTAATTACACTTCTAGCCTAACTTTAAATAAAATAAATCCAATAAATAACATTTCAGACTTATCCATGGCTAATGACTCTTCAAGGTTCAATCTCCCATATTCCCGCAGAATTTATCATGCAATAAACCTACTTAACTGGAAGCAATTGCCACCGTTATAACAATACAAAAATATATCTTTATCTTTACCTTAGATTATAAAAATTCCAACAGTCAATTACAGTTTATTACAATTTCAAAAAAATAGCACCAACCATAACCTTATCATTCGATTCTTCAGAGATCTAATTAACTCATATTTCGATTACACAGTTTACTATACAGATGCGTCTAAAACTGAAAACGAAGTCGGAATGGCAATAATAAATGGCACAGAGATTGTCAAACATAGAATTCCAGATACTGCAACTATATTTACAAGAGAATTCTATGCAATTTACCAAGCGATACAACACGCAAATGCAAGTAAGATGAACAAAATAGTAATTGTGACAGATTCTATGTCATCACTACAAATAGTCAGGAAAGTATACACGCAGCACCCGTTAGCTTTACGAATAAAGGAAGAACTAAATAAATTACATACGAAAGATACAAGCTTCAAGTTTCTCTGGTTCCCATCACATGTTGGAATAGCAGGTAAAGAAGCAGCAGACAAAATGCCAAAGAAGCTATAAACGACAACAGTACCCCATATCACCCTAATCTGTAAGTATAGATCTAAAAAGCTACTTTATAAAGCACCTGTTAGAGAACTGAAACAATAAATGGAACCACCCGAGGTATCCAGACGAAAGCAAATAGTTATTTCCTGTTTACGACTTTGATATACCCAGTTTTCTCATGAACATTTGTTTAAGAAAGAAGAGCGCCCAATTTGGGATGAGTGCGGTTCATCCCTTACGGTAAAACATGTTGTGCTAGTGGAAAGTGCGAAAAGTTCAATTGTCACAGAATTAAATACCATTTACATTCTTACTGTGTCTGAACGTGTAAAGGTCGTTCTGTATGTTGAGAATCGTTATTTAAGTTTTAAAGTGAATATGTGGATTGTAAATTTACTCAATTTTAAACATTTAAACATAAAGGTGTAGTGTATTGGAAACTGCTGTTAACTCTTACCTACGAGTAATCGTAAAATTATTATTTAAAATCTGACTATAATTGTTGCATTGAACTGTTTATTTTGTTTATCTTTGAACCTTGTGCTCATTAATGAAACACTAATACATTTCAAATCATCTTTCGCTTTATGCCAATTTTATAGGCAACCAGTAATACGATATAGTGTGTTGTTACCTAGATACTGGTCAATAATTACAACAATTATGAATGATCCTGAACCCGTTGCTTTTGACTATAAGGGCAACACAAAATTGAACAAACTACTTCAAACGTAATAAAATCAATAATGTTAACGAATGACGGAGAAAACAATACACCTACAACTTCATATGTTGATGCAGCTAAAACAAGACCCAAACGTATTTTTCCAAAAAAAAACAAGCAATTATAATACATTCTCATCCCAATCTTGTGTTACTGGACTACGTTAAAGCAGTTGGAAACATCGTTAATCCCAAAAATGCTTGTTTTACATCGAAAATATCAAACAACCGAGTGTGTATCTACTTATCAAGAACCGAGCTTGTAGACCAGCTTATATTAGAGCATTCCACTGAAACTGTAAATTCCGATGAGCTGGGTATAAGAAGACTAATTTCGCCAGCTAAGATAATATTGATATCAAATGTCTGTCCATCCATACCTAATGAGGTCATAGAACAGGCACTTAAAGATTTCGGACTTCAAATGGTGTCGCCTATATTATTATTAAAGGCAGGTATCCCAGGAGATGAGTACTCGCATATTATGAGTTTCAGACGTCAAGTCTACGTTACCCCAGCTACTGAAAACTACGAGCTTCAAACGTCTTTTTTAATACAGCATGAGAATATCGCATATAGAATATTCTTGTCTACAGATCGTATGGAGTGTTTCCTTTGTAAACAGCCTGGACATACAGCAAACAAATGTCCTAACACAAATAAACAAACAGCTTTATTGCCGCATCAACATAATTTATCGTCAACAACTACAATAGTTAATACAAATTGTGAGCATCTTCAAACAACTTCAATATTACCAGCACCAGGTGTCAAACGACTACATTCATCAACTAATGACACAAATTCTCTTGAAGACCAGGCATCCGACGTTGATGTAATGCCCCCTCCTAAGTACTCCTCCAGCACTGATTAACCAAAATTAGTTAAGAAGAAACCTAGGATGCAGTCCACAAGCAAAGTTTTTCTATCAGACAACACAAAGACAATTATACAAAATCTCTGAAGACAAATCCGAATGACTATACGTTAACAGCTGATCAGATTATTGCATTCCTCCAAAAATTAATTTAGCAACGGCAACCCAATAATGGAAACTCTGCAAATTACTACAGATATACAGGTCCTGTTCGATGATATGTATAAGATATATCCTTCTTTAATAGAAAGATCTGTTAAGGGTAGAGTTACTAGAACAACGAAAAAATTAAAGAAATATTATTACATATTTCTTTAATTATAAAGTATATAACCACAGATAATAGCAACGCTGCAGTATCACAATCATCTACTGACGACGATTATCTCTCAGATACATCACAAAAGTCACAAAAATCTACGTTTTAGTTACTTTTCAAATTATTTCAATGAAATTGTGACGGATTCTATCCGAGATATGAAAGAATCCAACAATTGATCGCAGAAACAGGGGCAGATTTTATATGTTTACAAGAGACAATCTTTAAAGATACCAAAATTGGACAACTTAAAAATTACGAAAGTTACCATTGTTTAAGGAAGGACTATGTGAGAGCCAGTGGCGGCACCTCAATTTTTGTTTCCAGAGATCTGTTTTCTACACATCACATACTTATTACTGGCATTAAAGCAATTGCAGTCTTCATCTGGTGCCACAGCAAAATTACGGTATGTAGCATTTACGTACCACCTAATTACAAACTGTTAGAAGATTAATTGTATGATCTAACCGTCAACTCCCCACTCCTTATCTTCTTGTGGGTGACTTCAATGCACATTATACTATATGGGGTTCTGATAAAACATTTGGAAGGAGAAAAGTCGTTGAAAATGTATTAAATTGTTCTAGCACTTGCCTATTAAATACTGAATCAAGTACATACTTCAATATATCTTCTGGCACATTTTCAGCAATTTATTTGAGCTTTTCTGACCCATAGTCATCATCTCTATTAAACTGGCATGTCCTCGAAAGTCTCTTTGATGGCAATCACTTTCTAATTCTGATTTCAAAGAGCGAGATTAAATCTAGCAATTATCATGTACCCAAATGGCGAATCGCCAATGCAGATTGGATTGGCTTCTGCTCGTATCTCAAAAACAAACTTCCCCTTCTGTCTCTTTCTGATGACGTGGACGAATCTCTAAACCTTTTTATCCACTGCATTATCTCTGCAGCTGAACTACATATTGGCAAATCTTCTACAACCTATACACTGAAAAAAGTACCATAACGAACCACCACTCTGGTTAAGGAGACAACATCTTCTTTTGTCATGCACAGCTATCTTATCAGCCAATCCACAAAATTCAGCCTATCAACTACTTATTCAGCCAAATAATGTCATTTATCATTCTCAGATCACTAGAACTACACAACCTCTCTCTTGTATACTAAATTCTATTCTCGATGGTTTCGATCTTGCTGAAACTTCACCTTTTCATATCTTCACATATCCTCCGTGGCATCAGCAACGTCCGAAGGTTAAGGAGACAACATTTTCTTTTGTCATATGCAGCGAGCTTGCTGCTATAAGTGCTATAGCATTGCTATAAATGATCATAGCTATTTTAATTTTTGAGGCAGTAGCTCTAAATAGTTGTTATGAGCTGCGTCCACGCCATTCTCTCAGGTTCTTGAGCCATATAATTCGTCTTCTTTCAATGCTTCTTCTGCCATCTATCCAGCCTACCAAGTACTTATTCAACCAAATAATCTCATTCATCATTCTCAGACCACTAGAGCTACACAACCTCTCTCTCTTGTATACTAAATTCTATTCTCGACGGTTTTGGTCTTGCTGCAACTTCACCCTTTCATATCTCCACACATCCTCCGTGACATCAGTAACTTCCGAATGTCAATACCTCCCTTTGCTCTTTCATTAAACATAATACCCATTATTCCTAGACATACTTAAACGAAATAAGTTTCATAAAGTTCTTTATACAGATGCCCCTAAAAATGATGTAGGGGTGGGTAGTGCTGTTGTTTCCTCTTATAGTACTACAAAACTTATCAGACTTTTTGCTATTTGTAGTGTATACACTGAAGAACTACATGTTATCGTTGAGGCTTTTCGTATGTTGGAATCAACTGACTTCAATGTAGCGATTTGCACAGACTCCTTATCGTCAATACAAGTATTTAAAAACATGTTCTCAGATCATCCCCTGGTAAATTTAATACATGACATATATAATAAACAGACAATGGAGTTATTGTCACTAGTGTCTGAGTACCTTCACATGTAAGAGTTGTACGAAATGAGGCTGCAGATGTAGCCGCAAAAGAAGCTTTTACTTTGGATATTTTCTTATGGTGCCATGGCTACTACATGGCTATTCTGACTTTGTTGACTGCTGCCCTGAAAAGTCCAGTAGTGGTTAAGTTAAACCATTTTCGCAGGTTATGCAGCCAGGATATTCTTCTTCGTCCTGGACCTATTTTCCCATGCACTTTACCTTGAAGTATGGTGCGAAGTAGGTTGTATCGTTGTTCATTGTCTATCCAAGAAATCCTCAACATGCGTCTATAGCACCACATCTCAAATGCTTTGAGTCTCTTCAGTGATGCTTCAGTTAAGGTCCATATATATATCAAATATCTAGCTGCATAATGATATTAAAAAAAAGTTCAACGAGTGTTAAAAAGAAAGATAGATATTATCTTCTTTTGGTGTATGTATGACATTTGTGAATTATGCTTTCGTATTAAGATCATTTAATTATATTACATCAGTTAGTAGAAATAGTTATGAATTCACTCAAAATAGAAAATCATGAGGACCACACGAAATAACCAACGAGCTCCTAAAACACGGAAGAGAAAGTATAACCTTAGAGATGACAAAACTTATACAAACCTAATATTGCACTGTAAGATACCAGATGCATGAAGAAACAGCATAATGATACCAATATTCAAGAAAAAAGATAAAGAAAACCCCAACAATTATAGAGGTATAAATCTAGTGAACACCGCACTTAAGCTAACCACAAAAGTCCTAACCAACAAAATCAATAAACTAACAACTTTATCAGATGAACAACGAGGATTCAGATCCGGAAGATCCTACGTATACGCCGTATTTGTACTAAGAAAAATCACAGAAAAGACCATCGAGGCATATATATGTTTTATAGAACTGACAAAGAAGGCTTTCGATCGCATCCAAGTCGAAGACGTCTTACACCTACTGTATAAAAGAAACATACCAATCAATATTATACAAACCATCAAAAACATCTACTTCCATAATCGAATACAGACAAAGATAAATGGAAAACTAACACAGTGTATACGAGTACAAAGCGGAGTCAGACAGGGTGACTCGTTAAGCCCACTTCTCCTTAATATAATAATGGACGAAACAGTACAAGCAGTACGTAAAGGTCATGGTTACAGAATGGGGAACAAAGAAATATAAATATTATATTATGCAGACGACACCGCATTAATCGCCGAGACAGAAGACGAGCTCCAAGGATTAACACATATCTTCAATGCAACAGCCAGGAAATACAAAATGATAATAGGAGCAGAAAAAACCAAATGTCTGACAACATCTAAATACCCACTATGATGTAAAATCGAAATTGATGGGAAAATAACAGAGCAGAAAGGAAGGATTAGATATCTGGTAATATATATAACTAGTTACGAATGTTGAAGAATAAGTACGACAACAAAGCTTAAAAGCAAGTATAGTGGCAGGATCTCTTAATGACACAATCTAAAAGAACAAATACCTAAGACAAGACACAAAAACAAGAATCTATAAAGCAGCAAATAAACCTATATTAACATACACGGCGGAGACAAGACCTGATATATCTAAAACGAGACGACTACTAGAAACAACAGAGATGAAAATACTTCGACGAATATCAGGAAAAAGTCTGTCGGATAGATAGAGAAGTGAAAACATAAGAAAAGCATGCAACATAGATGACATAAATGGATGGATGACAAAACGGAAACAGGAGTGGAACGAAAATATTAATAGAATGACAGAAGATAGGATAGTACGAATAGCACGAGATAAGTCACCAAATGGACGAAGAAGTATTGGCAGACCAAGAAAAAATGGTGCGATAATTTAAACAATTTAGGAGGCTAATATTGAAGAAGAAACAAGCTTTAAAGCCTACATACAAGAAGAAAGAAGAGGAAGAAGTGCATTTTATAATCTTTAATTACTATTAAGGAAAAACAATCAATAAAATCACTTTGAAGTATTTTCTTCTTTAATAGATTTATTTGGTACTTAAGCCGAGGGTGTTTTTTGGTACTTAAGATACATGCAGAAACGATATTAAAAACAAACGAAAAACTCAAAGTTAAATTCCATTTTTGCATATTTTTCCTTAAGTCATATTGTCATATTTTGCAAATAACTAATGTCTATTGCCTGTATATACAAAGTAAAGATAGGCCATAATCGGAAAAATATACACGATGAATATAAAAAAAAACAAGGGTTATAAAGGTTATTATTTAATAGATACGATCGCTGAAATATTTGTATAAGTTTATAGAAACTGTAAATATTGATTCATTTCATTATATAATCACTTTTTTTAAATATTTTTTTGAGGCAAGAAGTCAATGATAAATGTACAAATAAAAGGACAAGCATGAGATAACTGATGTTAATTAAATAATTTAACATGAAGTTCCTAGTTGTTTTTACACTTCTTGTAGCAGTTGTTCTGGTAAGATATTTTTAATACCTTTTGATTTAAAAATTGTGGCATCACTTTTTCGTTGACTATTTCATGTAATTTTTAAATTCGTAAAATATAGGATCTAAGATTGTTAGGATCCCGTCTCTCAATATTGAAAACAAAATGAAAATTATTTAACTTCTTGAACGTGATGAAGTTTACTATATGGAGTTTATTTATTCTTTATTATGTATTTCTTTAATTTTGTCGATGAATTAATTTCTCGGTGTATAAAATTAAAAAATACATTTATATTAAATCAGTTATCATTCAGGTTATAATTTTGACCCATACCAAACGTAAACCTTCATAAATGCTTCCATAGCACCCAGAGCTCCCACTTTAATATATCTTTTACTTTGTCTCCTATTCTCACTTTTACTTGGGCTTTAATGTTGTTTATGCCGATAACGTCCACTTTTTTTTTCGTGAATTTTGATTATTTTTTTTTTCCTTAGGTATAGTTCTGTTTTACATATGCGTATGCCCATGTGGTTTGTGAAGTTCGAAACCACAGAGCTAAATGTCTTTAAAGTTTTTAGTGACTTTAAGGATGCTTCGGTCTGAGTTGATCTGCATATGGTTTGCTTTTCTTGTCGTGCTTTGCTTTTACTTCTGTTTTTGTTTCTTTGTTGTTTGACTTAATTTTACAATTTCGTTCTACGTGATTGTGAACTTTGGTCTGTCTATTATCGCTTCGTGTAGTTATTGTTTAGGTCCTTATATTTTAGGGTCCTTATATTTAGGTCCTGCAGGGAGTTAAGCCGGTCTTCTGTTTTGTTGTTAAACGATAAACGAAAACTGATGTTTTTTCTAGTATAAAAAAACATCATTTTATTTTAGTTAGAGCTATCTCAAGATCTCCGAGGCCAGGTGAAAGCTCAAAACACGTGTAGGAGAATGGTAGTGCTCGAATTGAAAATGAATTCTATCGTCTACCTTCATTTTATTGTATTTTCTCTATGTAAAGAGTTCAAAGGTTATTCCTGATATCGTCAAATGGGTTTCAGTAAGCTTGGATTTGCAGTTTACCTAATTTACCGTCTAACACTTGTTACTTCATACATACTATAATGTCGAAGTACATAAATAATATCCACTTTTTTATGCCAAAAACATTTAATGTGAAATTTAACTCTTTGGGCCATTTTTTTTTTTGTTTTCTAGTAATTAAAACTAAAGAAAAAAATCGGAAAATAAAGAAAAAAATAAAGAAACGATGGTAATCATGTCTTTTTTGTAAAATTTCAAAAATTTAATGAGCGAAATAATGATGATTTTGAAGTTTAAAAATGTCGCGACTTAAAAGCCCCTACAAACCTTTTTAAAAAACAAATATTATGGCCTTTTTTATAATGCATTCTCAATCTACAGGGTGAGTTTGCAACACCTTAATTTTCTCGTAAACGGCTTGGTAAGGGTCTGCTAATGCGGCTGATATTATGTAATGTTGTTGAGATTGTTGTCAGATCTTCAGTTTTTCTGAAAATATAATAAACTTTATTTTTTACCTGGATCGTCATGTATAATTTTTGCCTTTTGAATTGAAGTATCTCATGTTGAAAAATATTATCTGGGACTTGGAATAGTTTTTATTGGTTTTGTATTTATTTATTTATTTATTTATTTATTGAGACACCTTACAAACACTATAGACTAATAGTAATTACATGTAAAGTGTTTAAGACAAAAAAAAATACAACAAATGAATGAAAGAAACGAACATTAATAATACAATAAGGAAAAAAAATACAATAAACTCCTTAAACCTAGTGCTGATGAGCAAGTAATCTCTTAAGTTCCCAGCTTTTTACATTAAATATATCCACATGAGTGAGTCTATTAAATACTTCATTACAAATTTTTAACATAATGTTAATTGGTGATATGTTTCCATGGTAATTTCTAAAGAATAGATCTAGGTTAGTTATCCTTAACCTACTCTTGGGTACTCTAAAGTAAATAAACTCAATTAAATCTCAGTTTGTGTACTATTAACAATCAAGTATATGAATATAATGGCCTGACTGTTTCTTCTAGTGGCAAGTGACTGCAAGTGAAATGAGTCTAAAATTACCCTGTATGAGACCACATAGGGATATTTCTTATTTTTCCTTACGTATAGAAATGTTAAAAATCGTTTTTGCACTTTTTAATTATTTTTGAGTTTGAAACTCCAGTAGGAGACCAGATGATTGAAGCATATTCCATATGTGGTCTCACCAGGGCATTATAGAGTTTTATAATTGTGCTTATTCTGAAATTTTTGCTATTTCTAATGACAAAACCCAAAGCACGATAAGCTCTGTTAGTTATTTCATAAAAGTGTATATTGCACTTCATGTTGATTTGGAATTTAATTCTAAGATTCTTCATAACACTCACTCTCTCAACTCGATCATCATTAATATAATAATCTTCAATAACACTATTGAGTTTTCGCGTATATGAAACTACTGCACACTTTTTAACATTAAGAGTCAGTTTTGAATCGTTAAACCATTGAATAACTGATCTTTGATCATCTTGCAATTTGACTGCATCTTTCTAATGAGAGATTGTTTTAAAAAGTTTACATTCATTGGCATACATTAAGTTGTTACAAGATTTAATACAGTCTGGCAAGTCGTTAATACATAAAATAAAGAGCAATGGTCCTAGTTTGCTCCCTTGTGGGACTCCTAAGGATGACACATATTAGTGAGAAAAGCAATTACCTACTTTTACTGCATTCTTTCTATCTGACAAATAAGAATTTAATAAATTAAAAGCTTTTTTTGAGAAACCAAACTGTAACAGTTTATTTTAAAAAATAAAGTGATTTACCTTATTAAATGTTTTTTTTGCAATCAGTATGGAGAACGTCTAACTGTTCCCCTGCCTCAATAGCCTTAGCAATATGTTCAGAGAGAACACAGAGATTAGTTACTGTTAATTTGTCTATTACAAAACCATGCTGGAATTTGCTGATTTTACTCTTAACATGCTCATTTATATCATTATAAAAAATACTTTTAAAAATCTTACTAAGCAATATTATTTAACAAGCTGATAGGGCTGTAGTTTTGAATGTCATTTTTTTATCTCTTTTATGCATTGGAGAAATTGTTGCCACTTTTAAAATATCTGGAAAATATTCCTGTTCAATCGACATACTAAACAAAAACACCAGAGGTTTTTATCCGAGTGTTCGGCTATTCCCTTATAGATATAAGGTGGCATTTCATCAGGGTCTATAGATTTTTTGGGTTCAAGTTTTTTAATACTATTTACAACATCTAATTCTGTGATATATTTAAAGGTAAACGAATCCCACTCTATTATCCCGAATTACACCATTCTTATATTTATATAAGATATACCTTATATACACTATTATAAGATATATCCTATATACACTTTTCTTATATTTTGACTTAAAGAAAGTCCAGAATTTGTTTGGGTCACGAACTAGATGGTTTTCAAGTAAACGTTTGTATAAGTTATGCTCATATTTGGTTTGGTTTTTAATATCAGTTCTTAAAAGCTGAAATTCAACACTCTTTGGGCTTCCTGAGGCTTTATTTAAGCACAAACGATGCAGACTATCTTTCTTTTTAAGAACCAGTTTGGAAACCTGGAAGTAGAGTTTCTGGCCCTTTTTTGTCTTTAGGAATAGAAAAATTTAAAAAGGTGTATATTTGACTATAAAAAACATTAAAAGCATTTTTAATATCCTTCTTATATAAATGTATGGAGTTTTAACTATTAAAGAATTAATTGTTGATTTAAAAGTGTATGGCTAAACAAATTTTAGGGCAGAAAAAAATTGATATGTTGTAAGAACTAATTTAAATTTTGTTATTGGTTTATTCCCATTAAAATAGTAATGATTTCTTATTGGTGTAACCAGTGAAAAAATAACGAAATGAGACAAAGATCTCCAGAGTTCCAGCCGCAAAACACCGAAGGGTTTGTGAAAGGTATGCTATTATGTTTTAATCATAATAACTGGGGATATGGTAGTTATCCTAGTTATGATGTAAATATATCAGATGTAACTGTTGTTAGGTCAAGATATGACTACAATTGTGTAACATTGCATTACTGGTAATGTTAATAAATAACTGGAAAAGGTAAACATATTCCTAATAAGGCCCTATACGTTAAAAGATAACATTTGGAACCTGGAAGGTATTTTAAATTTATTCGATGGTGTTAGTGGTGAAAATATTTTGGAGTTACTGTAAAGTTCTGAAAAATGAGAAGTAAAGTGATCTTGTGTGATTGGACCTTAAACAAACTCTGGATCAAATAAGTGTATGTGTGAGAAAAAATATGAATGGAGTTAATATGAAGTTATGTGGATATGGAGAAATTGATAGCTTGTTGAAAATTAACCGATATGGGGCGGGACGTGGCAACATTAGGCATAAAGAACAAGGCAGGTTGAGAAGATGTAGGGTGGGGTTTGACGAATGGTTTTATATATGGACTTATTATGTATAAAGAATTAAGAAGATGTGAGGATATGTAAAAAATCAAAGACGAAATGGTTGGATAGCTAAGTTATATTATATAAGTTATGAATGAAAATAGTTGACGGTGGTGAGAGAGAAAATCTCGGTGGAATGACATAACGAATAACGCAGTTGGGACTTTTTTGTTTTTCATTTATTATTTCCAAGCCTTGATATAAGTTTCAAATTTTTCTGCAGAAGTTTTAAGTTTCTTAAGAAGTTTTTTTGCAAAATGTTGGATAAGAGATTAACATCTTCTGGGATGTTAAGAGTGTGGTTGTGTTGTTTTAAATGCTGAGAGAAAGTAGAAGTATTTTCTGTTTTCGTGTGCTCGAGAGAACGTGACCACAATGATCTACAGGTTCTACATATATATGTAGCATCATAGTTAGAACATTGTATATATATAAAACAAAACCTTCCAATATTTAAGAATTAAAAGATACGATTACCACAGAGATACGAAGAATTGAGCAGTAAGGGATGTGTAAAATATATTTAAAAGTTTTAGAAATTACATGGCTTGTTGTATTAAAGTACGCATACAACATTTTGAGAATCTGATGTAATCGCCTTTTTTGGTTTTCTAAAACTCTTAATTTTCTACTACTCAAATATTGACATACCTGAAACATGAATATGTTTTCAGCTGCTGTAGGTTTTCTGATCTATGATTTGGATAATTCTTTTACTGCACTAGTTTCGTTAAATATTTTACTAATTTATTGTGAGTAGGGGTTATTATGATGTTATTAGGATATAAATTATTAAAGATTATTTAAATTAAACAAGTTTATTAATTTAATAAACTTCGGCTAGAAGATATAGTAAATGTAGCAATAACTTCAAAATTATGGTATTTAGGTATAGAAAATATTATATAAAATTAATCAGTATCTCTTAAGGACTTTAAAAGGCAAAAAATATTCAGAGTGATTTATTTGAAATAAGAAAGTTAATTATATTTTTAGAAAAAAAAGTAAAACTGACAACACTGTAAATACCACCATAATATCGGCCATATTACAAGACCCTATACACCAAAATCTATAAAAATCATGTAAGCCGTTCCCGAGATAATTAAGAAGTTCCATATTTAAAATTCACCGTGTACATTGAGAGTTACAAAAAACAAAAGCATTATTTTAAAAGTAAAAAAAAAGACCTTTATTGTTGTCTTTAAAAAGGTTTGGAGGTGCTTTTGAACCCATTCTACAGTGATTTTAAGTCACGATATTTTTACACTCCAAAATCACTATTATTTCGCTCATTAAAGTTTTGAAATTTCACAAAAAAACATGATTACCCTGGTTCCGACTGGTGGCACTATTTTTTTCTTCAATTTCACGTACTAAAGAACAGAAACAATGGCGTCAAAAGTGTACCCTCAAATTTCAAAATTAATGTTTTTTACATCAAAAAAGTAGATATTTTTGTGGAACTCGATATTATGTAAATATCAGTTATAGAACTATTTACCTACTACACTTTATATTATTTTGACTATTCATCTCTTTCTACCTTCTAGAGAAACTTGGGAAACGACGTCAGTTTATTGACAATTAATAAATTTTTGAAATAATTTAATAGCTCTTTCAGTTCATTCTTGTATAATTCGGTCAAGATCCACTACCCAATTTTGCAATTAACTGAATTCACCGTAACATATTTTTTACTGTACAAAATATAAATACTAAATACATTATAATACAATCCTAACAAATCTGAATTAAATCTCTTTTAGGCTGTAGAACGTAGAGAGCAGCTCAGAACTGCCTTCCACGAATGCGTTAGTGGCGAGTCAGGCGGTCCAAACGATCCAAGAAAACTGGTATTGCAAGATAATGCCGATGTCGCCAAAGTGGGCGCAACGATTTTTTGCATTAACAAGAAAACTGGATTACAAAATGAAAATGGTGATGTAAACCTAACTGTTTTAAAGAACGATATAAGTCTTTGGGAAAAGGATGAGGCTAAGGCTAGTGAAATTGTTGCTGAATGTACAAAGAACAAGGGAGCAGATGCCAATGAAACTGCATTTAACGTGTTTAAATGCTTAATGAAGAAAAACGGGAAATAAGAGGGAAGGAATCAAGCTACTGTAATTAAATAATTTACATACAAGTACTTGTAATAAAAAAATAAAGATAGAATAATGTTTTCTGTTTTTTTATTGGTTGACGTTTATTATCAATTAATATTTTTTACTTTGGAAATATTTTTAAATATTAGGAAAAAAATCCAATACACATTTTTGTCGTGGCATTTAAATATTATTTTATGTTTTCTTCTTCACGTGCTGTATTCGTTAACGGAGGTTAGCTGTCGTAGCAGATTGCACCCATTTTCCTATCTTACCTGCAATAAATGTGATTGTAAAAGTAAATATTGTTCGTATAATAAAAGGTTGTTTCTAAGTATTTTAATGGTCAGATAAAAATTTCTTAAAATCTTAACACATAGTGAAATAATTATATTTTTTATGCTCCCCTACTTCCTTACATTTTTCTGTTAACCATCATCCTTTTATCTTTTTTTCAGCTCACCTATCACTCTTTTTATTTGCTTATATTTTGTAGTGTTCTAGTTTATATAATTTCTTTTATTAGACAAATAATTTCTGTTTGGATCTAGATTTGTTGGTTTTCTACTTTTACCTTGCATACTTTTTCTTCTTCTTCTTAACATGCCATACACCAAAGTGCGTAGGCGACTATCTCATTACTAGAATTCTGTTCTTGGCGGCGTGACACAGCTCGCCTGTATTGTGTATTCCTGTCCATTCTTTAATATTCCTTAACCAGGATAATTGTTTGCGGCCGGCTCCTCTCCTACCTTCGATCTTCCCTTGTAGGATTAACTGTGGTATTTCATATTTTGCTCCTCTCAATATGTGCCCAAGGTAACCAATCTTGCGTTTTTTAATCAATTTAAAGAGTTCTCTTTCCACGCTGGCTCTCTTAAGGACGTCATCGTTTCGAACTCTATCCACCCAAGGTTTGCGCATCATTCTTCTTAATGACCACATTTCAAATGCTTCAAGTTTGTTGATAGATGTTTTTTTTTAAGTCCACGTTTCCATGCCATAAAGCAAGATGGACCATATGTAGCACTTGACCATTCTGTAGCGTATTTCGAAATTTAGCTTTTGATTACATAGGAGCGGTCTGAATTTCACAAAAGCTTGTCTTGCCATTTGTATTCGGGTTTTTATCTCTTGTTGTGGATCCGATTGGTCATTGATTGTGTTTTTGATTGAAGTTTTCACGCGTTTTATGCGATCTTCACCTATGCATAATATCGGGTTTTCTGGAGGGTTTCTGCTAATGACCATATATTTCGTTTTCAAAATGTTGATTTTGAGGCCATATTTTTTACCTATGCTATTCACCCTATCAAGTAATAACTGCTGATCTTCCAAATTATCAGTTATAATCACTGTGTCGTCCGCATAGCGTAGGTTGCTAATTGGTATGCCGTTCACCTTAATGCCTAATTCCGTGTCTTCTAATGCTTTCGCAAATATATTTTCAACATATAAATTTAAAAGTATATGTATAAACTATGTAGTAGTTCCATCATGATATCATGTTTAACATTGTCAAATGCCTTCTCGTAGTCGATGAAGGTGAGGTAGACATCTTTTCGCTGATCTAAACAGTTTTGTATTAAAGTGTTCAAACATAAAATTGCCTCTCTTGTTCCTAGTCCTCCCTTAAAACCGAATTGTGTTGACCCGCTAAGTTCTTCTAGTATCTTGTACATTCTAGAGTGTAATATCCTAAGGAAGAGTTTCAGCAAGTGACTCATTAAACTGATTAAGCGGTGTTCATTGCATTTTGTGGCATTAGCTGTTTTTGGGATCATCACAAAGGATGACTGCAGCCATTCTCGCGGAATGTAACCAGTATTATAAATTCTATTGAACAGCTTTACCAAGATTTCGATATTCTCCTCGTCTAGTAGTTTTATTGCTTCTATATTAATTTCATCTAGACCTGTTGCTTTATGCATCTTTGTAGTTCTAACTGCATATTCTATTTCACTTCGCATTATTGATGGCCCTGATAAGTTTTCGGAAGAAAGTTTGCGCGTTGGTTGTGTTGGTCTTTCGTCATTAAAAAGTCTTTCTGCGTATTCTTTCCACGCCATTGCTATCTCATCTTCTGACTCTATGTATTCGTTTCTGTCGTTGCGTATTCTTGTTCTGTGGTGACTTTTGTGTATATTCGATATTTCTTTGATCTTCTTATGTAGTCCAAAACTATCTCCTTTTTCCTGCAATTGTTCTATTTCGTTGCACCTTGATTACGTTGTTGTTTATGTTGCCTTCGCTTTTCCATTAGATTCATAATTTCGTCCGTCATCCATTTGTTATGCTTTCTCTTTTTCATACTTTTCCAGTGACAATTATATTGTGTCCAGACCCATAGTTTTTAGTCCATACAAACAGTGCTTTCCTATAGCCGCTCTGAATCGAAGTATCCTGTAGCTGATCCTCTTCTGTCGAGTTTTTCAGCTCGTTAATTTCCGTGTATTCCTTAATGACCTGGCAACTTTACTAGTGTGAGATTGTTATGTTTCGCTAATTCTCAGCATGGCAATACTACCCTAGAATCTAGAGCTTCTAAAAGCTCCTATAGTAACTTGCATAAATTGCATCCCACATTGCATAAATTATTTCCTGGAATATAGAGGTATATTCTGAGAGTGCTCCAGTTTGGTAAAGGGTTCGGGTATTCCATGTTCCTAACCTCAATTTCATTTTACGTTTGTAGAGTCGTCGTCATGAGTTTTATCCAGCTAATAGTTCCTGGGGTTTCGTAACATATGCTTTTTTACAGGAAGAGGTTGTCGGCCTCTAGCCCAAAGCCCAATCTTGGAGAGTCAGGGACTCTTCTGTTAGAGCTGCCATACCTTAGTCTGTTTTGGTTCGCGGTTGGTATTTTTTATTTTCCAGCTACACACCGGTTCTAGGACTGTTTAGGGATTCCCCTATCCACCATCTAGGGACGCGTTTGCTGGAAAACAGACTCTCAGACAGGGAGAAACTTCACAAGGACTTTTGTCTGTTTTCCATCGCACCTATTACTTTTTTATTTGCTTATATTTTGAGGTGTTCTAGTTTATATAATTTCATCGGTTAGACAAATAATTTCTGTTTAGATCCAGATTTTTTATTTTCTACTTTTACCGGACATATTTTTCCAGTGACAGTTATATTGTGTATGGACCCAGAAATTTTAGTCAAGACAAACAGAGCTTTCCTTGGCCGCTATGGCTCAAAGTATCTTGTAGCTGATTCTCTTCTGTCAAGTTTATCAGCTCTTTCATTTTCGTGTATTCTTTGATGACCTGGCAAACTATACTAGTGTGACATTGTTAAGTTTCACCAGTTCTCAGCATGGCAATAGAAGTACATAAAAAGAATAAAAGAATACTGCATGAAATAAGTCAAAAGGAGCGAGTTCCAAATCAGCAAGAAGACGGGTGAGAGACGCTGATGATACTTTAGTCGTCAGATGCAAATTTAGAAACTGATAAAGAATACATCGTAATAATTGGGAGGCATAGTAAAACACAAAAACACGAATGTAAACGGCCAATATCTTAGTGACTTTGCAGCTGGTAAAAACATGATCATAAGTCCTACCATATTTCCCTACAAAAACATACACAAAGGTACCTGGATATCCCCCAAAGGGGATTAAATAGATTTCGTCTTAATAGAAAAGCGATCAGTAACAAGCATGCTGGACGTAAAAAGTAAACAAGGTGCATGCTGCGGCTCAAACCACCTACTGGTTCAGGTACACTTTAGGATCAGCGGACAGGCAAAAGAGACTCAACCATAAAAGGAAATTCTAGATCTTGGTGAACTGAAAAATAAATAAAGAGGAAGTTGACTAAATATGAAGAAAATGAAGAGAGATTATTAGGAACCTAATAAGTAAAACCACATTAACTACAGCAAAATCGATGCTAGGAACAAAAAAACAGAAAGTTGATTATTGGTTTAATGATGAGTGTAAGGCGTCAATTAAAGAACGACACGAAACACCTACATAAAATATATTTGATTAGACGAACTAGAGAAAGAAAAAGGATATTTGAAAACAAAAGACGAATAGCTGATAATTTGTGTAGACAAAAAAAAAAGAAAACACATAATCAAACAATTAATAGACATAAAAATAAACTTTAGAGAAGACAAAACATAGAATGCATATAAATTTATCAAACAAATACAACAAGGATATAAACCAAAAACTAATCTGTGCAGGAATCGAAACGGCAAAGTAACCAGCAACACTAAAGAAATTGAAGAAACTTGAAAAACATATTTTTAAAAACTACTGGCCAAAAACTCTCACAATGATGATGTAGAATACACAGAACATGAGCTATTGGAGAAGGCAGAAAATGAAGAGTATGAAATAACAAAACCGCCAACGATAGAGGAATTTGAAAGGGCAATTAAACTGCAGAAAATTACTAAGGCCCCTAGATGTGATGGAATACCCGCAGAATTATTAAATTCTGATATATGAGGTCATCCACAGAATATGGAAATAAGACAAAATGACAAAAGAGTGAAATAAAAGTATCATCTGCCCAATCCATAAAACTATAAGCGAAATCCCCTTTCTGTATTGTGGATACAAAATATTTACCAGTATACTTAACCACAGACTACAACCCCTACCAGATAATATCATCGGAGAATATTACACAAGATTTAGGTAAGGAAGATCAACCATTGACCAACTATTTACGGTTAAGCAGGTCTTAAGCAAAACCTGAGAATGTGACATAGATGTCTATAATATTTTTCTCGACTTTAAACAGGCATATAACTCCATAAACACGGCACACTTATACAAAATATTAAGTGAGTTTGAAATACCTTTTAAATTAGTTAGGCTCATCCAAATGACGATATCAGACACAGTAGCTCAGGTACTGTTACAACGTAAGAAAACATACCCATTATTGTTGACAACATTGTTTAATGCATTAAAATACGTAGTAAGAAAAACATCGGAAGGTAAAAACAGAACACTTATCAATAAATCAGTTACACTGGTAGCATATGCAGATGACATGAATATCATGAGCATAAACAAAACAAAAAAAACTAAAATCCTGGTACACAATCGATCGGAGAGAGCCACATGACCATAAATGACAGTTGACAGCTGATGCAGAGCTTAGCACAGGAATTATCCTAGCCAATACGGCATACTTTACTATGAGCCTGATATTTAAATCACGAGACGTACATCAAAGAAGCAAGATACGAATCTACAAAACCATAATCCTACCAATAGTGAGCTACGGATGTGGAACTTGAAAGGAACTGAAATACTGGCATATAAATGAGAACAACAGGTGGCGAAGCAAATGCAATTATGATGTTATATATACATATATATATATATATACATATATATATATATACATATATATATATATATATACATATAATATAAAATTAGTTTTTCTTGAGTTTAGGTTCAATAAATTATATAAGATGTGGAACTAGATTTTATTTTCCATAAAAATCAACGTTTCGGCTGGAAACACTTGCTTTTGTCAAGATTCTAAAATGAACAAGATTAGGAACACACAGTTATTGTAAAGTATGTGTATATATATAAATATTATTTTACATATTTATTTATGGTTATTTTACAGTAACTGTTTGTTCTTAATCTTGTTCATTTTAGAATCTTGACAAAGGCAAGGGTTTCCTACCGAAACGTTGATTTTTATGGAAAATAAAATCTAGTTCCACATCTAATATAATTTATTGGACCTAAACCCAAGAAAAACTAATTTTATATTAATTATAGTACGGTTCAAGAAACTCAAAACTATAATATATATATATATATATATATATATATATATATATATATATATATATATATATATATATATACCTATATAAATAATATATATACATACATATATATATATACAGCCACATATATATTTAGTGGCTGTACTGTGTCTAGACTGTATATACAGCCACACTTATCTCAGTATGTCAGTTTGTCCGTCTTCAACTTCTTCAATGGGAATACCATGTATTTAGGATGGAAGAAAACAGGATTCCAAAATCTCTTGAATGCAAAAATGCAGGAAAAGAGACCTATTGCAAGACTGGATGATGTGAATGAGGATGCCAGAAACCTACTTGGCAGTCGATCTTGGAGGAGAATGGCCACAGACCGCAACGGATGGAGAGGTTTGATGAGAGAGGCCAGTGCTTGAATTGGGCTGTAGAACCATAGGATGGATGGAGAATATTTTGTGACGCTTTATTTATATTAGTTATAATCTCTTTGCTCTGCTGTTTTAGGTCTTCTCATGTTTAGTTAAATTGAAGTACTGTTTTTCTAATTCAATTTGTAACCTTTTTTCTCGTTTTAATATTTTCTACAGCAGCGATATTGTATTCAATCAATTTAGGCTGTTTTCATCAAAACAGTAATTACTTTAAAATAACACAAGAAAATAGCTTCAGAACAATATGAAAACAAAATTTAAAACAGCCAATGCGATCAGATCTATCCTTTCCAAGACAAAACCTAATTACACACAAGAGAGATCAAAGAACTGCTTCTATAAAATTCCCTGTGGATGCAACAATTTGGGAGAAACCGCAAGACCAAGTGTCAGGATAAACAAGCATAAAAGATACTACACAAACAGGGACAGATATGTGAAAATACCTGCGACATTCAACACAAAGTATAATGGAAAGATGCATTAATAATCATGAAACAACTTAACGCAAGTCAACAAAAAGATTATACCCGTAATAGTAAATTAAGAACATATGAGACACATTGTCTACAGTCACACATAATACATGTGCAACACACAATACACGAATACTCACAAACACAAAAACGCATAAAGCACTTACCATTAATGCAAAAACACACAGAATAATCAGAATTTGCATTTTTTTATGGCAAAAAATCTACCCTCATATCTTGCCAGCCAAAGCACAGCTGTTGGACATAAAGTCTTCAACAACTTTGGCGGCTATTTTTAACGGTATTCTTAAATAATCTTTTTTTAAAAACGATTTTTGAAGTAAAAATGGTTAAATTTTTAGTTTCAAAAGTAAATTTTCACTACAATTGATTGTGGCTTAATCACATATCAATATAACTTCTTAGATATGCCACAAGAAAACAGTTTAAGAATCTTATTTGTATCTTGAGTTATATTAATATCAAAACCCTTTACGGCCATATGCTTTTTAAGCATCTCCCCAGGTCTTCATTGTCTTTGTCTTCTTCTACCCTCAGGAAATTTCAAATCAGCAATTCTTCTCGACTTTGAAATTGCCGGATTTATCTTAACCTATGCTTTCTTTATTTTTGGCATTCATGGGACCACGTCTGGACCCCCCTCTCTTATTATACTCTTTTATAATTTCACTTCACTCATCCATCTAAGCATTTTCATTTTCGTCACACAAAACACCACTCGACTCCTTTAAATAATGGATCATTATCCATATATTATTTTTAATTGAAATTAGTTTAAGTATAATAAGATATTGTAATTACTACTCTATAAAAAAGGAAACAAAAAAATTTCTATTATTTACTCAATTGTTTTCATTATCGATAATAAGTCTTCCACAGCGCCAAAAATTAAAACTTGCAATCTCAGGAGTTGCACCACTACGCTTTGTGCATCTCTTATCAACTTTGTCAGCAGTTTTCTTATTGCCAGTAAGAAGCATTACAACTTCGCGGGTGACGGTTCTATCAATGTCACAATTTTCATTGGTTATTCCAAGTTTTACATTGATACAGAGAGTTTGAGGGCCCAAGGTTTTAATGTCAGGATCTGAGCCAACTACAAGTTTCCTTATGTCGTTTTCTCCACCATAGGTCGCACCACAGCTTCCAAAAGACTTTGCAAGATCTTCAAGTGTGAGTTTTGCCTGAAAAAAAAAATGTGTATGAATGATCACTATTATTTTAATTTAATTTAATAAGATACACTGGTTATTTTTTAAGAATGAGAAAAACAAGGAATATTGTTTTACAGAAAATAAATTAATGTACCAGTATTTTTTGTTATTTTACCAAAAATTTACTTTAAAATAAGTTTATTTTGACGTTTTGATGTTTACTTCGGAAATCGATCTTAAAATACAAATTAAAAAGTTAGTTTATTTCCTGATAATAAAATTTTTGTAATAATTTAATTGTGTTTGACTATTATATCGCACTAATAATACAATAGTGTCGCAACTAAAAATGTTTCGAAATTGACATAACACTATATTCACACGTAAAATTCAATTCCCTATAACTCAATAAAACTGCCATTTTAATAGTGCAATAAATTAATAAGAGATGGAACCATAAGACGTTATTCATGACTGACCGACTGTCATCACCCCCGTCACAATATCGCGTCATCTTTAGTTGCGACCAATAGTGATCGGGCACGCACGTGTTGCTTTGCTCATCATTTCGATATTGCTTTGCTCATATTTCTTAATCAGGTATGTAATTTCCATAGGTATATTTCGAGTTATTACATTCTTGTTGATTTGAACCTAACCAAAACATTGTTGTTGTTCTAGTTATTACACTATTACTGATTTACACCAGCACTTTTTAAATTAATATTTTTACTAACTACACTATTATTGGTTCAGTTCATTATTTTTGACAAGCTACATTATTGTTGAATCATTACTTTAAATCATTTTTGTTGTTGTTTACAAAACATTTATTAATCATTATCTATTTGTCGATCACCGGATAGTAATAACTCATTTAAAATGTGTAGCAGTGTTATTAGAAAGCTTACCAACTAATTTATTTTATAAATTTAGAGTTAGTACACTCTTTGTGACATTCTTGCATCAAGTACCTACATACTTAATATAATAATATTACTTGATTCATCTTAAGGTTCAATACCTGAGTCGTGGTCGGTTACTTGTTGCTATGGCAAC
This sequence comes from Diabrotica undecimpunctata, assembly GCF_040954645.1. Lineage (NCBI taxonomy): Eukaryota > Metazoa > Arthropoda > Insecta > Coleoptera > Chrysomelidae > Diabrotica > Diabrotica undecimpunctata. The sequence goes on along the minus strand of NC_092803.1, from coordinate 71,150,314 downwards.
AAATGCTGAGGATTGCGAGCAGGAAATCTCTTCACCGTCGTTATTGTCACTAAAGAGTACAAATAATGAACCTGGTGGCCAAATAGAAAACAGTGACGTGGATAAAGGACAACCATCACCTATACTTCACCATTTACGAGTCATCAAGTACTTCAAGAAATTGACCTAAACAGCGAATGAGATTGGGAGTTGTACTCTGTAATATATAGAAAAAATTATACAGGCTACTCCTGGTAGAGAACTGGACTTTATATTTTATTCTGATAATTGTTGCGGGCAGCAAAAAATAAATACATCCTTATAGCATATGCGTACGCAGTACAGAAAATGAGTGTCAAAAGCATAACCGATAAATTTCTAATTCGCGGTCACTCTCAAAACGAGGGTGACAATGTGCACAGCGTCATAGAAAAGCAAGAAAAGCGTTTCGTAAAATCTGGTCCAGTGTATGTGGCACAACAATATATGACATTAATTCAGACGCCTAAAAAGACAGGCAAACGGTATAGCGTGACTGAAATGACCAATGAAAAATTTTACAATCTGAAATTACTTTAAGAAGAGTGGGGTAACAATTTTAATGTTAATGAGGAGAAAGACAAAATAAAATGGCATGACGTGTTTCGTGCTGAAAACGGACATCCATTTACTTTCTTTTATAAGAACTCTTACGAAGATGAAGATTACCAAAAAGTTTTCGTACTTAGCTTACGACGAACTGAAAACCAGACTTCGTTATTTGCTAATGGTTTGACACGAGAGTACACAAGCAGGATACCTTTAACTCAAAATAAGAAAAGGGACTTAAAGGAATTACTTGACAAAAATGTAATACCCAGGAGTTATCGTGAAAGTTACTATAAGAATTTGACCGATTAAAAATTAAAATTGAAATCAGTAATAAATAATTTTTAGACTCATTTAAACTAAGCTTAAATAATTTGTTTTTTTATGTATGTCCTTTTAATTGACTACGAATTACTTATGACTAGATTTTGTGTTCTTTTTTTGGAAGGTTTATTTTGTTAAATCTATAGATTAAGTACAAAATATTCAAGAATACTGTATTTTGTTATCTGTATCTGAATTTGTTTGATTATAATAAACGTAATTAAAAACAGTCTTGATTTATTTATCAATATCAAACACAACAATTCTCGGTAATTGTTAACGTGCAATACAATCTCTTTAGATCCAATGTTAAAAAATACCAAGAATCAGTTCCCAAAATTGTTGTATGTCCAAAAACTAACGTAAACCGCAAAAAAAATAGTAAATCAAATTGTAGTAACACAAAATATTTCATAAATAATGTCATAACTAAAAATAATATTTCATTTCACTGTCAGTATTTTTATTTAAGTAAGAGTACAAAGAAACTTCCTTTATTATTAATTAGAAACATATTATGCATTAATTTTTTTTTACCTGCAATAGGAAATGATTAATGGGTTTTTCGTTGATTTTGAAAAATCATATTTTTTGAGTTACGACACTATTGTATTATTAGTGCGATATATTTTAAAGTAGGAGACTTTAAAATTATTCTCAATATTTTTGAGTTGCGTTCTTTGGACAACTTTATTTGAAAATAGTTCATTCGATTACATAAAATCAACTTTAACTTAAGAATTGCCGCCAGAAAAATAACAGCACAATATTGCCATATGCTATTAAAATATTAAGAGTGGTATTTCCTTTCTATGTATATCCTTTTTTAACATTGTTAATCAGATCCTACTGCATTCTGCTAATTTGCGACGTGATTAATTTCATTTAATATAATAAGGGCATCGCCTTTGGCTTTATTTTATCATCTTTTTCTTTTAGCACTATAAATATATGAACCTTTCCATTGGACTCTATGCTCCCATTCACGTTTATATATTTGAGATCTATCAAATTTACTATTTAATGTTCACTTATTTTAACATTTAATAGTCTTGATGTTTCACCTAAATGAAAATATTCGCATTTACAAGGTATTTTATAAATACAATAATTTGTTATTTCTTGTTCATTGTTAGGTTTGGTTGTAGATAAAATAGCTCTAAATATAATTGTTGTTTAAATGTTGATATGTTGAATTTATTTCCCATCCTTTAAGTTTTTGGGATAATCGTTGTATGTATGGTAATATTCCTGGTATCGTGTCTTGTGAATTTAATAGAATCCCGTTCTAAGTTGTTCTGTCTATTCTTGAAAATTTCTTATTTATAAATTTACTTATAAATGATAAATTATAATCTTTTTTAATAAAAAAATGTTAACAATTTTTTTTACCTAAGAACGAATTTTTATTAAAACAAGTAATTTGGGCTCTATGATATATTGGATTTATTGATCCCTTTTTAATATTGATGTTGTGCTATGATTTGTAATTTAGATATCCTTTGGTGTGTGTTGGTTTTCTATATACCTGAGTCTTATATCCAGTAATCTACTTTGAGATCAAAACATCCAGGAATGATAGTGAATTATTATATTCCATTTGCACGGTAAATGTCTCGTCTTGTCTTGCCTTCACTTCTTGTTTCTTCTTTAACGTTTATTTAATGTATTAAATTAAAATATAATAGATTCATGAAAGTAAGCTTAATAGCAATAATTTGAGGTTCACTACACCAATCAAATTATGTACTATTTATGTATAATTTATTTAGTGTCATATATTTACCGGTAGTATGGATTTTAAAATATTATTATGTTAATTATTATATCGAATTCGTAAAGTAAATCAAATTGTTCTTTTTATTTATGTTAAATTAAAGAGTGATACTAAGACTCAATTTGCTAATTTCAGTTCTTTTATGAAGGGAAGTAGGATTATTCAATATATATGCCACATTTCCAAAAACTGTTAATACAATAAGTAAATGATTTGACAATTGACTAAGAAACAATTAGGTAATAGTCCACTAATATGTTTCTTTTTATTCTTAACAATCTTATTAAACTAAAACTGGTATGTTAACTAGGGGATTGGTACTATTACAGAAAACTACAACTAACTAAAATTGTTAAATACTGTCCTAAAACTAAGCAACTAAAATTTTACAAGAACTGATGAATCAGAGAATAAGTTAAGCAGATGAACAACAGGGTTTTCGTACTGAAATATCGTATACAGATGTAATATTCGTCATAAAGCAAACTACTGAGAAATCCCTAGATAGAGTAGAATAAACCAGTATTTCTGTGTCAGATTGACTTAAAGAAAATATTTAGGAGTAAGACTTAAATATATAATCCATCTTCTATTTAATAAAGAAGTTTTCCTATATGCTAGTTCCCCTATATGTGATAGAAACTATTAAAAACATCTACAAAACAACAAAATGGAAGTCAGAATAGATAGACAACTTACATAACCTATAGAAATAGGCAGCGGAATAAGATATATAATCTTCAATTTAATAATGAATAATATCGTCAAAAGTGTCAACAAAGAAAGAGGATGCAATATAGGAAATAAAGAATTAAAAATACCCTGTTATTCGAACGATGATATATTGATGGCCCAAGATGAAGATAGTCTGCAAAAACTACTCCACAAATTCCGCAAGAGCGAAAGAATTTATTATGACAATCTTTTTTTTTATTGTATAAAGGCTTTGGCATAGCCAATTAGCCAGACATGACAATGTTAAATATAACAATAGCAATTAGCAAAAAACTATTCAGCTGTTAAATAGAAATCGATGGCATCAGTATTCAACAGTAATGAGAATAAAATACCTTGGAATTAAATTATCCACCTATGGAGATCTGGACAAAGAAATGAAAAATCACGTACAAAAAGCAAATAGACTGTCAGGATATTCTAATAACAAGATCCAACACAGCCACAACACAAAAACGATAAGAAACGGCAGATATAAGAGTACTGAGAAGAATTACAGGAAATACACTGAAAGATCTAAACAGGAGTGAAGACTCTAGAAGAAAATTTACCGTTAGTAAATAAATGAATTGATTATATACAATACATTCTTTTTTGCTGTACAGTTTTTGACATTTATATTTTTTCTGTCGTCTCACTTTTTTTCTTTTCTTTTTTCCTTTGTCGTCTAAAACCATATCTGAATTAAACATCTTACAATGTTTTTTAAAAGCACATACGGTCACAACTTGAAATGATTCTAGCAACACCCAGAGCAATTCATGGGAGGACAAGGTGTACTTTTCTTTTTCCCTTTGTCGTCTAAAACCATATCTGAATTAAACATCTTACAATGCTTTTTAAAAGCACATACGGTCACAATTTGAAATGATTCCAGCAACACCCAGAGCAATTCATGGGAGGACAAGGTCGACTCAATATAAAAGGCAGTGTATTCACGGGCTGATATAAAATTTGAAACGGTAAATTTGGTAAACAGTAAGGGATATAACTTAATTTGTAGTTAACCATTGTATTAACACTTAAATTTTAAAGATACGAGGAAACGTATGTGGATGTACTAAAATTTTGATATTTAATAGACAGTAAACATAAAAAAATGGAATAACCACATAATCAGAATAAAGGAAACCCGTGTGGTAAAAATAGCAAATCACGAATCGGTAGAAGCAGTATTGGACGACCGTGCAATGATGGAGTGGCAACCTTCCATAGAGGTATTAATCCGCCAATGAACAAGCAGAATTTCTTATAAAGGAGAAGAATAAGAAGAAGAATCTTATGTTTAGAAGAGCCTCCTTCTTCAAGATATATAATAAATCCGTTTTTACCGTGTAAGTTAAATGGTATGACGCAGTTTAAATTATTTAAAACTTTTTATAAATATTGATTTACCATTTGATTATTTCTTTAATGCTTAAGAAAAGGTTAACCCCTTACTGCATACTGCGTCAAATTTGGAACAATTCATATATGTCTCATTTTCAAACGGATATATTTGTTTTAAGCCACAACTTGTCCTGTATTTGTATGTAGCGGGTAGTACTCTTTAACAGTTCCCAGTAAAGGACAGACTACTATAGCGCTTGGAAACCCAGCCCCTACGCCAGCTACTGTTTATTTCCTAAGCTCCCGCCTACGAGAAAACAGGTTCCAATTCTGTACTTCATCTAATCCTTATATATCCTTTAATATTCCTGACTGAGAGCAGCAGTGACCAACAGTACTAAGATAAGGCGCATAGGAAATAATCCTGGGCCGGTCCGACGTATCATTTCGCCTACTGCGATACAGTAGTGCAGGGGAATCCATCGCATTATCGTTCTCAAACAAGTAATGCGTGATGTCCAAGAGAATGCCTGAGATGTTGTCACACAGTCCGGGTAACGACCAGCGATACCTTAAGTGCGGGTTAAGTAATACAAAGTTGGCTACCGGCAACGCGAATGTTAGTGATCAGGCATCATATGTAAATTCAGCTACTGGCCCAGAAAAATTAAAACTCATTAAATTAATAAAATAAAAAAGATATAACATTAAAATTTCTGGACTAGCTGAAACACATTGGGTAGTGCATAAAATCTGTCGCCGAATTCAAAGTTGTAAACAATAGGAAAGTTTTCCTTAAACTGGAAGGCAGACCACGTAAACTCAATATCCTACAAGTTTACGTGCCATCCAGTACAGTAGACGACATAACAGTCAAGGAATTCTACGAAAAATTAGAAACAATAATAATTGCCAACATTCCAAATAAAGAGCTAGCCTTAATATGTGGTGACTTAAACGCAAAAGTTGGTAACACTTCACAGAATGACGACCTACAGAATGTACTGAACAGAGTATATACCCCCTAGTAAGGTAACTCCCATAGAAAGTTTTGGGATAGAGTTTCTAGGGCCAAATACGGACGGGCCGATACTAATTTCATTTGGCGGCAAATTCAAAACTTAGGTTCTGAATTTTAGGCGGCAAATTCAAAAAATATGCTCTGAATTTTAGGCGCCAAAATTCAAAAAGTATGATTTTAATGGAAAGTAAGTATAGTCATAAAATAAGAAATAAAAACTTATTCTATGCCAAAAAATATATTCTCTCTGTCCAAAAATACAGTAAGTATACACTTACACATTTTTATATATAAATGTATAACATAATATCTGATACACAGGGAGTATATATTATGGTATAGGACAATTTTTATTTAATATTTTATGATTATATCTGTTTTCCATTACATTAACAAACCAAAGTCCCAAAAACAACAAAATAAAACACATACATCCTGACACTTGTTTATTTCTATAATTTTCTTTGGTAAAGTATTGGCTACAAATATTCTCATCCTCCTTATTTTTTGAGCCCTTGTTAAGGTGTGGTTGGAGACACTCTGAATATTGTTAGCTTGCTGTCTCCATTGGCTGCAATTCTGTACCAGATGGACAACTTCATGAATTGATTTTTCCACCAATCTTCATTTAATCTTCCCATCGTGTTAGAGATCTTTCTTTTGATATACAAATATAGATACCTCTATATTCATTAGTAATGGTTTGTTGTAAGTTCCATACCTTCTAAAATACTCTGCCTTAAAGTACCATCTGTAGATAATAAAGTGTAAACTTTAGCATTTCTGCGATCTTGCTCTTCAGGATCATCACAAATTAGCATGTAACTCCATTTAACTATTGCTTAGAAGCAGAAGATCCATGAAAATCTAAAATAATGAAATATTATTAAAATTAAGAATGTATGACTTTTTTTTATAAAATAAGGCCAATTTTGGGAATGCAATGATAAGAGTTAAGAGTTTTAATGATTACAAAATATATATAGTATATGAATATAACACTAATGTTGGTTAAGATTTAAAGGTAATTTAAGTACAAAAACAAAATGTACAAAATAGTATCGAGTTTGTATTTACTAACAAAAGTTTGGTATAATTAGGTGCTGTTCTTACCTGGTGCTTGTAAAAATAAACGCCTAATCCTCAGAATGTTTAATAGCCCTCCAACTTTAACTTTCACCCATCAACAAAACATATTCTTGTGATTGGGAATACTATACCACTTTGGTAATGTACCCTCTTCTCTTTTAGCAGTGTTTATTAGATATATAAAAATTGATGTATACTGTTTTTTCGCCTTTTTCTAAAATTTGGGATATGAGATTATATAACGCCATTTGCAACTTGCAAAGGCGGGATTACAATGTTGCCACTAATGGCACTAACACATTTTTTTTTGGTAGATACTCATAATTCTTTAGAAATACGTTGTTGTAAATTTAAGTAATAATTTTAGTAGAATTTGCTATATTATTTTTTTTTTTAAAACGTATAGTATAATTATTATTTGGGTAAATTTGCAAAACTAGTGAAACCATGGCAACAGCACTTACATCAACATCATAAGTCTTTTGCAAATCACTCTCCCCACCCGTCCTATTCCACTTGCGCCACTATTGGGTATGTATTGTGGTACTGAAAAAGTTCGGCATAGGTCAGAGAAATGAAAGAGAGGAGACCGCTTAATCGATTTTTCTATCACAAATAACTATTCTATGATGAATACTCGAGTTAAACACCACATGCGCCCACTTTATACTTAACTGGTAAGGGGTAGGTCTAGAAATCAAATTGACTACATCCTCACTAATATTCGACGGAGATTATCCATTCAAATATTCAGACCATGTCCAGGGGCAATATTCGGATTTAATGTTTCTCGCCTTGTAGCTAAAGTAAAGCTCAAACTCAAAGCACCCAAGAAACAAAGAGAGATAAAAAGAATAGAACTAAGAAATAAGGACGTACTATTGGTAAGAGTGTATCACAATAATTATGGGAAAGTATTGAGTATTGTGTAACAACGTCAATTAAACGCCGAAAACTAAATAATCCTTAAAAAAAACACTGGATAACAGATAAAATTCTTAACATAACTGAGAATAGAATAAATCTTTATCATTCTGGTGAACATCTTAAAAGGAAAAAAGCTAGTTTAAGTAACCACAACAATAAAATAAATCGAAGATGTAAGGCTGAAAAACAACAATACTATCACAAAATATGTAAAGAAATTGAGAACCACGATTAAAAGGATCAGCCAAGAGATCTATTTAGTTGAAGAACACACAAGAACCGTGAAAACCCACAGAGAATATATAGCAGAGCTATGGAGAATATATTCCCGGGATCAATAAACTTAAGTAAACAAAACACCTGGTCCATGATAACAGAAAAAATGCTCAAAGCCAAAAAAAACGAAAAAAATTACTTCACTTGCTCTGCAAAAAAAAACATGGTATTCCAAGAAATGGCCTGACGACTGGACAATATCTACAACAACGACAATAAATAAAAAAGGCACCTTACATAGCACCTTATATAAAGGCAACAACTGAACCATTGTACCTGATCTTACATACCAGCAAAATAATGCTACACATAATGAATGAAAGACTCAAAACTTTCCTACAGTGAGAAATGCACCAAGAGCAAACTGGACTGACCTAAGGCAGAGGTAATCGAGAATACCTTCTGAATATAAGATAAATAATAGAAAATTCTAGGGAATTTAATATCCCACTATACATTTGTTTCGATTGTCGCAAAGCGTTTGACAGGGTCAAGTGATAGCACTTATAGCAGATACTAAAAGAAATAGGCGTACCACAACACTTAATTTCACTTATGACTGTACTGTATAAACACACTACTGAAACAGTTAAATTGTTTGACACAGTTTTCAACAAATTCCATCCAGAATAATGTGTCATAGTCCAGTCGTCATAGAGTTGGCCTCTAAAAATCCTACGAACAAGCTGAATTTTGCAGAGAATATTAATTTTGGGACCCCAAAAAGATGCAATAAGTTTACCAGGTCCTAAAATAATATGCTCAGCAAAACTGAGCTTGTTCGTATGATTTTTAGAGGTTCAGTGGCATTTTCGTCTCTGACGACTGGAGTATCAGTACAGAACAACAAAAGTAAGTACTTAAATGAAAAAAATTTAACTTACCGCAGTTACGGATATTATAACAAAAATTAGAGCTAGCACCTTCATTGTGAAAATTTAAGTATGCCACGAAACACAATAAACTATTTATATATTCAAAGCGAATAAATATAATTTAAAATTGTGGTCATCGTCAATTAACAGAATTTTAATAGAGAAAAATACTAACTTTCTTATCAGTTATAGTAATAAAATTGTAATTTTGTATTTTTCCTACTGGTAGAAAAAATATAACTGACATAATTATAAGTAATTGCTGTCAAAATAAATGTTTTTAAATTATTCATTTATATAAATGAAATACGATATCTAAAAATATCGTAAACAACATAACAAATAGACCTGACACAACAAGGCTATAAAACAGTTGAAAACAATTAAAATAAAAAAATAAAAACAACAAAGAAAATAATATTTAGTTCAGTACTTTGTCTGTGTGTGGGGGGGGGGGGTATCATGGCATAGACAAAATCTTGCCATAAAAAATGAAAATGATTAATTATCTGAAATGTTTCATGTTGCCTATTTTTTTAAACTATAACACTATTTTTATTTATCTGAGAAAGACAGAGAAAGAGTTCAGAGCGACGAATATGTGATTTAGATCATCAATAGATACGTTATCACAAATACAGACAAAAGAGTTAAGTATTCCAGTTTTATATAAGTGGGATGGAAAGCGATCACGGTTTAATAATTTTAAACGAGTCAATACTGGGTCCTGATTCTATTTCATTTCGATGTCGAAATTTAAAAGCGACTACGCCATGACAGTCGCAATCGCTAGCGATTCTCATTCATTTCGATTGTAGTTAAAACTGGGGATATTTACTTTATCATTTTGACACTGCTGAAAATTTGGGTTGGCCCTGTTGTTTATTGGCTGCACGCTGCATACGCTAGTTGAATGTTTGATTTGTTTACGTTTATACCTGTTTACGTTTATCGTTTATATACCGTTTATATCGTTTATACGTTTATCCTGTTTTTTCTTGTTTGAGTTGTTAAATCATAAAGAGTGGCTATTCTCAATTATATTTTGAATTGAAAGAAAAGATGGCAAGAAAAAAAGGCGATGTGGGAGATCCTTAAGTTATAACCACTAAGATTTGACTTGGTGGTTATGTTCTAATATATTTTTAAATTTACTGCAGCTTAGTAACACTAACCCTAAACATTTTGGGTATTCTAGAGGCATAAACACCTTCTTCCAAATATGGTTCTAATACCCTTATTAAATAATTTGCAGCTTGTTTATTATGCCGGAATTGCTGCCTAAATTGAGCATCACTTAGTGAAAAAGAATTTTGAGTATCCCGTAACATTCTTCTTATCCTCCGTTGTGAGCGTCGGATATCTATCCTCTCTAATTCCTCCAAAACTAGCAAATGTCCGTAAAACACAGCCATATTAATACTTTTTGCCTCAGTTTTCCTTGCAAGGATCAAAACACAACACCACCTACCTAAACTGAACCTAAGTTGACTTCTCCCAGTCCAGCCCAGCAGCCATGTCATGTCAGATGTCAGATTAATTTCGACTCGAAATTAAATTTTAACCACTTTCTTGAAGTTGAAATTAATTTCGATAAATCGAAAATTAGTGACGTCGTTTGGTTAGTTCAGCTGAAATCCACAAGGTTCGCAAAGTCGCATTTCGACGTCGCCATATTAATTTCGACTTGTTTTGAGTCGAAATCTCAATTAGAATCAGGGCCCTGAACTTTGTGCTCTAGTATAATTATAGATGAAGTGAGGAATGTTTGTTGGAAGTGTAAGGTAAATGCTAAAATAATGATTTGGAAATTTACCTGCAATTTTTTGTAATTAGCTTTCCATTTACACCTGATATTAGGTTTGGGAGCATTATTCAAACCTTTTAAATTAAATACTTTGTCAATATGGTGGCAACTGTAAATACTTTTTGAGGCCATATTCGCAATTTCATTACCCAATGTCCTTTGGTCCAAATAAACGAAATTATTTTGCTTAACATCCATAATTATTTTTTTTATGTTCAAAATTAAATCATTTCGGAATTGATTTACTGGGTGACCGCTAATAGCTTCTAATGTTATAGCTAATAATGACTTTTAGTCTGAAATTATTGCAACATTTGTGCATTTCTCAGTTGCACACCTTTTAATGCCTTTTTAATAGCAAAGGACTAACAATTAAACAATAATGTAAGATTCTATACTTTTCAATATGATTTATGCTTAAAACAAAAATGACGAAACCGGTATTTTGATCCGTTTTTGACCCATCTGTATATATTTTTGTTAGGCTATTCAGAATGGATTTATTATGGCTTGGTTTAAGATATTATAATCTGAGTACTGATGGAATATGGTGGTAGATTTGTCAATTATCGAATCGAAAGTTTGTGCATACAATGGCATTTTATTAAATTAAACAATATTGGTTTGCAATAAGTTCGTAACAATAAAAGTATCTGCCAAAGGATGAGAGTTTTTCTTTTTCCAATAATGATTTGTCAAATTTTCAATTATAAGAAAGTTAATTTTTGCGATCAAAATCACTGTTGTAACATCTATATTTTAATAGATTTTTATATGCTAAAAACTCTCTTCGAAAACTAAGAGGTTATTCTTGAGACTCTGCCAGAGTGGCAAGATTTGGTGAGGATACCATGGCTCCCAAACATATTTTTAGAGCTTTATACTGTATTCGATCGAGAGTGAATTGGTTAGTGTTAGAGGTAAAACCATAAAGAGAACACACATAATTCAAAATAAAACGAATGTAACATTTGTGAAACATTAAGGAGATTTGTTGATCCATGCCCCAGTTCCGTTTGGAGAGGAAGCGCAGAACATTCATTTATCTTTCACATCTTTGTTTGATATACGTAATGTGACTAGTCCAGTAAAGTTTTTTATCTATAATTATACCTAAATATTTTTATTTGTTAACCATAGGAATAGTGTATTTTCCTAAAGAGCAATCATTGACTAACTGATATCTGTGCCTTGCGAGACACATCACAGCTGTCTTTTTCGGTGAAACACTAAAATCCATATCGTCGAACCAGTTTTGTAACAGTAAATAATTTATGTGTTATCGCTCATCAAATCACGTAAGTCCGCAGTGTATAAGTTAAACAAAAGAGGGCTTAAAGTTCAACATTGTGGAAGCCCGTTCTAAAGTACTTTTGGACCATGTAAAACGTCATGATAATCTCGCAGAAATATTTTTCTATTATTAAACAAATTTAAAATTTTAATAGAAAGTCTTTTATTAATACCAAAAGAGACCATTTTTAAATATAGTATTTCCAAATCTACCACATTATACGCGCATTTAAAGTCCACAAAAAGACATAACATGTAATTAGTTTTTAAAAGACACAATTGTGCGTCTGTAACTAAATGGGAGATTGCATCAATTGTACCTATACCTCTACGAAATCCATACTGATTTTTTCTAAAAGTGATCTGCTGTTTACAAAATGTTCAAAATGTTCAACTCTACATTTTATAAGCAGTTCGAAAGTTTTTGTAATACACGATAATAATGAAATAGGTCGGTAGGACGAAGGTAAGACAGGTTGTTGTTTAGGTGTTACTAGAAGACACACTTTTATATTTTTAAGATTATCTGAATACTTTTGTTTTAACCACCAATCATTAAACATTTTTAAAATAAGAAGTTTACATCTTTCAGGTAATTTGTTTATTATCGAATAAGTTAACCTGTTAAGTCCAGGAGCTGTATTTTTGAATTTTTTTTAAGGCTAATTCTAATTCCGAAAAGTTAAAAATTATTGAAAGAGTGTCTGTGTCTTGGTAATAATGAAATTGATTGTTATCTTTAAAAATTTGACCCGAATTATCATTATAATTAAAAGTTTATTATTTTTTGTTTTATTCTTCACACCTCAGCCGCTAGAACAATGGAATTAATTACCTTCTTTAAGTACTTCTTGGTGCAAAAGATACCAACACCTCGGATTAAGTCTTTTTGTGCATAAAAAATTTGATATATAAGCGATCTACTAATTTTTTTTAGTATTTTTTATGGTTAATTAATAAATTAGCGATTTTTTATGTTCTGAAAATAACCTTAACACGTTTTAAACCTTTAAATTGAATATCAATAACACCGTTTTTGATAAAAACTAATTCCAATGAATTGAAACCATTGGAAAAAAGACAACCAATGTTTTCATCAGTATGTTCCAAAAATACCTGATACGGGCCTGAATAAGTTGGTGAATATTTACTATTAAAGTCATAATTATTTACGTTTGAGGATATTGTATACCTTGAACTATCATTATCATTATTAATATTAATAGAGGGTGGACCAGAACAGCCACTCCCGCTCTCGTTGCCTGCCATGGTCTTTACAATAGACCTGTCTCCTGAACACAACTTTTCACTTATTACTATGAAGTAGTTCTTCTTCCTCAGCTGTTTCTTTTTTTCATTCACCATATTGTTTCTCGACGTTATCATAAAGAAAAACCAATCCCAAGGTTTTCATCACTCTGTTTATCGAAAACCCACTCATACCAATTGTTAATCGTATGCCAACTCTCATCATCCACCTTCACAAATTTATTCAGTCATTAATACCGCTTGTCTCCAGATCAATACGCCTTTGAGATGATGGAAGTAGACCCGCTGAGCTCCCTAGTTTAAAACAAGTCCTCATCCGAAACTAGATGACGCATACAGTTACCCTCGACATGGAGATCTCTCATAACGAAAATATCGTCCGCTTCCCCACCAATCAAAATCCTGTTCTCAAAAATGTTTGCATTAATTCCCGCGAAAATCCCCACGCTAAACTCCTCGCCAACCTCCACCCAGACCACGTCAACATCAACGGTATAAGGACCGTCCTCTGTTCCCAGTAGCAGTAATGCATTGGTTAGTGATCAGTGTGGTAGTGTCAAGAGACTCGGGAGACTGAGAGTTTGGAAGCCTTGAAGAAGACATCAAAAAGGATGTCAAAAGCTCGGCGCAATCAAAATTGACGTGGTTTAACCAGGAAGACTGTTAAGTTTAATATTAATTCTTGTAAAAGTATTAGCCTTAACTCTAGGTTCTCTCTCTCCCCCTCTCTCTCTCTCTCTCAATATATATGTATATATATATATACATATATATATATATATACATATATATATATATATATATATATATATATATATATATATACATATATAATATGGGTATTGATATATACATATACCTATGTATATATCAGTACCCATATTTTATTCTTTATTGAAATGAGCTACAAGTATATTTTGACAATATTTTTTTAATTATCATTGTATAAAATAATCAAAAACTGACTTTTATATTATATATTTAATTGTTTTCGTTATCTATAATAAGTCTTGCACAGCGCCAATAATTAAAACATGCATCCTCAGGAGTTGCACCATTACGCTGTGTGCATCTCTTATCAACTTTGTCAGCAGTTTTTTTATTACCAGTAAAAAGCATTACAGCCTCCCTAGTGAGGGTTTTATCAACGTCACAATTTTCATTGGTTACTCCAAGTTTTATGTTGATACACAGAGTTAGCGAGCCCAAAGTTTTAATGTCAGGATTTGGGCCAACTACAAGTTTCCTAATATCGTTTGGTCCACCATAGGTCGCACCACAGCTTTCAAAAGACTTAGAAAGATCGTCAAGTGTGATTTTAGCCTAAAAACAGAAAATTTATGTATAAGTAATCAGTATGACTTTAATTTAATTTAATTAGAATACACTGGCTAAAAGAGGAAAAATAAAAAATAGTTACCGCGTCTTTATTGTCATGTAGTACCGATTCTACTAACATACTTAAACCTATTACTATTTACGATTATCTTATGTGTAGTAATGACTGTTTTTAAAGTATTTTGATGCATCTTCACGGGCATTTTAACAACACTAGACAATACTTTAAATGTTTATAACGTTCATTGATGTGCTGGATAGCCAATAATTTTTGACGAAATGCCCCTGGAGACGCTCTGAGATCTAAAGTAATTGGGCAATATTTAATAAAAGAACTGTGCTCGATATCTGCATTTTATTTATAAAATTCATATATTCAAGCATTATTCGAGCATTATATATAAATTCATTATTCGAGCAGATATTTGTCTTTAATATTTTAATCCTCGAATTTCTTTTCAGTACTTCCTACATGCATCACATAAGCAGTACACATTAAGCATCAAGGAATATAACGTTGGAGTTTCGCTGTTATATGACGTAGCAGTAAGAAATATAGGTTATTAAATGTCCTGTTGTTATTAAATTGTCTTTAAAACTGGTCACTTATTATATCGAAACAAGCGGTACTGAGAGAAGATTTTTCATATCTTTATTAAATAAAAAAAATAATCATATTTGCCCACGCAAAAGTAATTCGTCTTTGGATTTCACATGTTTGGTTATCCCTGCTGATTCTTATTTCATGACCCAAATACGTATATTTCTCCATCAGTTCTACCATTTTGTCTTGAATAGTTAAATGGTTATTGGGGACCATATTTGTCGTAAACTTAGTTTTATTTCAAGTTCATTCTGAGGTCCACCAACATGCAAACTCTAATTCATTAAGCATATCTACGGCTTCTCCGAAATCATCTGTAATAAGGACAATATCATCTGCGAAACGAAGATGGTTAGGTTTTTCGCCGTCTATTTTTACTTCTCTGTGGTCCCAATTAACCATCTTAAAGGCATACCCTAATAAAAAAATAATAACAAAATTGCGATTATCGAAGTCTTTGCACAGATTGCGCTATAACAACAATAAATTTCGTTTAATAACCCCATCAACAAATTTAATATATTAAAAAGAATTATAAATGAATATTAGCAGTATCAATGGTGGGAAATTAAAATCGAAAAGCAGGTATTCGTATAGGTACTTAGCCAATTTATTGAGGGAAGCTAGATAATATGAACAACGAAATGAAAAAAATATCCGTTGACGTCCTTAGAATAAGTAAATTGTGATAGCCAGCAAAAGTAAAATTTTACTACAAAGGCTCCGTACTCTATTATCCTGGCAATGATTTACCAAATCACTTGTATCGCGTTGATTTAATACTAACTAAAAAGCTCAAGCGGTCTAAGATTAATTTTATTGCAGTCAGACAAAATTCTCCTTTTATAGCTAAAGGCGTAGGCGTGTATATGTGCGTGTATTTCAATATATTACAATGATATAATTTGACTGAAGAGAAGAATGAAAACATAATAAAAAAGTTTAAAGAAGCTAACTTTAATATTAGGTGATTTTAAGTACAAAATTGGAAAGCAGGAAGAATGAAAAATGTTGTTATGAGTATTATTACGGAGTAAGTAAAAAACGAAGCGATACATTCTCTCAAGGAGAAAATTTCATCGTTAAAAATATTTTTTGGTTGAATCTTACCCCCTATAGATGGGCAACCTTACAACCTTACTTGGCAGTCCATAGTGAATTAAAGATCAGCAGAAAGACAGCCACAGAACGATGATCTCTGATTGATGTATCTACCGACAATTAACATGACAATTGTAAATTTTGTTTTAGCAGAGTTTGCAGTATGTTTATAAATTATTTTCGTTTGGTTTAAATATTCTTTCCTTTTTCGTACTTTAAATATACATATTTTTTAACAAAAAGTTTATATAACGACTAACTGTTACTTTCGTAATCGATTTATTAGGATAAGAATTAATTTATTAGCTCATAAAGAATAATACATTTTAGTAACCTCTAAATTGGTGTTATATAAAATCAACATTCACGATAACCCATACTGTCAATGTGGGCAAATGGAAACACTAGAACACATAAAAGATTATGTTGTCTATGAGGAGCTGATCAAAATTAATATTAAAATCCCAATTAACATACTAATGCTTCTATGCAATATTAATCCTAAAATTATCAAAATTCTTCTCAGATTCCTACAGATCAACCATATAAAATTATAACCTTCATAATAACCTATCCAATATTAACATTTAAACCACTTACAAAAAAACATAAATAACATGTAGATATGAAGATGAAATGTCTATGTTCACTGATAATTGATAATAGGGCATGAGATATATTCTCAGACTCACGACAGTGCCCAAAAATTAACAAAACAAATGTACTGGCTGATTATTCAGTAGAATAAAAGCAAGAAAAAGTAGAAGAAAAACAAGAAGATTTAGTTATTTAAATATGGCTACAATTACGTCAACAGACTAATTTAAAATATTTTTTAAGGATTTTTACTTTTAGAGTATGTCCTGTAAGCACAACAACTTATGCTGAATGTGTTGAAGTATTTCGAATTAGAAAAAATGAATGGAGGCCTTTGGAGCCATTTTCATCTGTTCAACAGGTAACATATTGAAATCTATGTTCGTTTATAAAAATTATTTCGTCTCCTCCTAACTGTTGAGGTTGGTGATCAATAAGGCAAATTTCTCTGTTCTGTGCTTGATGAATTAATTAATTTCCTCTTGTGTGGGTCCAATCTCTGATGTTTCGTAGCCAAGATTTTTTCTTTCGTCCTATGTCCCTTTTACCTTTAATCTTGCCTTCTAATATTACCTGGAGCTGCTCAAATTCCCTATGGCGCATTATGTGTCCTAGATATGACGTCTTTCTAATTTTGATATTATTGACCAGATGACGGCGTGTGTTCATTGCTCTCAGTACTTCTTCATTCGTAGTTCTGCTGGTCCAGCTGATTCTTAGCATTCGGTGGTACATCCACATTTCAAATGAATTTAATTTGTTGACGTCATATAGTAATAGAGACCACACATAACACTTTAGTGTTCTTAATCTTATTGAGATTGATAGCTTGGGGTTATATAGAACATTTTACGCATTTTTATGAAACCAGATCTTGCCATTTCAATGCGTCTTCTAATTTCTTTTGAGTGATTTAGTTGACTATTTAGTTCTCGGCCCAGGTATATAAAGCTTTGAACACTCTGAAGGGTGATACCATTTATTTGTAAGTTAGGTGCAACTTGTTCATGGGGATTTTTGTGGAATACCAGAATTTTGGTTTTGGAAAAGTTAATGTCCAAGCCCAGCCTGTGACTTTCTTCTGATAATATGTTCATCAATATTTTTAGTTATTCTTCTGTTTCTGCTAATACTACGGTGTCATCGGCATATCTTATATTGTTAATGATGATTCCATTGGCTCTGGCACGTTCAGAGCGATCTTCAAGAGAAGCTCTAATTATGTGTTCGGCATATACATTTAATAATAGGGGAGATAAAATGCACTCTTGACGCACCTCTCGTTCTATGTTGATGTACTTTGTGTGTCCGTTCTCTGTTCGAACGCATCCTGTGTGGTTCCAGTATGTATTACTTATGATAACTATGTCGTGTCCGTCCAACCCTACTTCTTTTAGCACCTCAATCAATTTTCCGTGTTTGATGCGGTCGAAGGAGACCTTTCTATAATCGATAAAGCACACATACAGCCGTTTTTGTACCTTAAAATACCTTCCTGGCATCAGTGTCAATCCCATAATTGTTTCTCTAGAGCCTGTACCCTTTCTAAAACCATATTGAGAACGACTCGGGTATTCTTCACACTTATTGTGAATTCGGTTATAAATTATTCGCATGAAAATCTTAGCGGCATGACTCATTGGGGATACAGTTCGATGGTCTTCACATTTCCTTGCTTTTTGTTTTTTAGAAAGAGCTATATGTATATGTGGATGTTAGTCACTCATGCGGTATTATGCCATGTTGATATATAATGTTGCAGAGGTATGTTAATTTCCTGACAGTATTATCACTTAGGTGTTTAAAATGTTCGACTGTTATTAGGTCTTCGCCGGGTGACATGTTGTTCTTTGCGTCTTTTATTTCCTGCAAAACTTCGGATGAGAATGTTTAATTTTTCATCTGTAGCTATTTGTGGGAGCTCTTCTGTTTACTGATCAACAAACAAATCTTCAAGATATTGCTGTCAAATTTCTTTCTGTTTTTCAGGGTCTAATTCCATTTGGTTTTTTTTGTTTGTTACAATCGATAAGTGTGTTTCCATATTCCAGCTACTTCTTTAACCTTTCTGTGTAGTTCTCTATCTTTATGCTTCATT
Organism: Diabrotica undecimpunctata; assembly: GCF_040954645.1. Taxonomy (NCBI): domain Eukaryota; kingdom Metazoa; phylum Arthropoda; class Insecta; order Coleoptera; family Chrysomelidae; genus Diabrotica; species Diabrotica undecimpunctata. The sequence continues at coordinate 71,131,287 of NC_092803.1, read as the reverse complement.
TGCAATTCTTCTACCTCTTTACATTTTTCTTTCATCCACTCTTCCTTAGCTACATTTATTTTTTTCTCAAATTCCCTGTTGAGTTCTTTGTATCGTGTTAGGTTTTTGTTTTTGACCATCTGTCTCCTCTCCATAATTTGTAATATTTCGTTTGCCATCCATGGTTTTCTATGTTTACGGTTTTCTTTCTGTATACTTTGGTCTGCTGCCTCCAAGACAGTATTTTTAATTTTCCTCCACATGTCTTTAATGTTTTCTTTTATTGTCTTCTCCTTAGTGGGAGCTATTGTCTTAGACTTTAACTGCGTGTCTACCATGTCTTCATACTTCTGTTGCTGTCCTTGGTCAGCACAACTCCATGCTATTCTCTGACTAGGTTTAGCCTTGTCTAGTCTTTCAAGTTTTAATCGGATAGTTGCGACTACAGGATTGTGGTCTGAATTTATGTCCGTTTTTACGATTGGGTACGTTTTTACATTTAGAATACCATTACGGAACCTTTTGTTAATTGTAATGTAGTCGATTTGGTTCCTCACAATATTTTCTTCGCAATCTTGAGGAGACCTCCACATATATAGACGTCTTTTAGGTAATTTAAACCATGTGTTAAGAACCACCAGGTTGTTCTCTTGGCAAAATTCAATAAAGCGTGTGCCTCGTTCGTTCCTGGTTCCTAAACCATATGGGCGATTCGACTTTTTCTGCTCCTACTTTGGCATTCCAATCTCTCATAAATATGTTGATGTCGTCTGATTTTATGTGTTTTTTGATCTTTTCAATATCAAAATAGCAAATCTCAAGATCTTCGTCTGGGCTGTCTGCTGTCGGTTGTCCATTTAATTTGATAATCAATAATCTGTCGTTGACTGGTAGTAAACTTTTCGTGTGTTGTTTCATGGATGCTGTTACCAATATTCCTACACCTGACTGGGCATCACCATCTTTGCCTGCATAATAGAAACGGTTGCCATTTACTGTATCCACATATCCTTCTCCTTTCCATCTCACCAAACACATACCAAGTATGTCCAACTTCATTCGTCTCATCTCGAAAATTATTTAACAATTCTTTATTTAAGAGAGTAGCTATTGAATTGGAAATATCAGGACGGGAAAAATGTACAATTATAAAAAAGAAAGAAAATATTCATATTTTTTCAAAGCCAGGCAAAAGTAGATCTCATCCGAAAACAAGACAACTGATCTATCTGAGGAATCAAAAATGGTAGAGCGGAATACAGTATACGACATGTATCAACAAAGTACCAATTTCTTCAATCTGAAGTTGAATACCAACCTTCCATGAGAGGACGATAAAAGGACGATGACTAAAAATACAGAACTGATATAGTAACTAATAGAAAGATGATCAATAGGACTACTAAAGGCACTGGTATAAAAATATTTAGAAAAAAGTTAAATAAGTGTATTAAAAATTTATATCCAAAATTTTATCAAAACACTTGTAAAATAATGTAGAAAACAATGTGTTTTGGTAATTTAGTTACAACACAAGCCAAATAAATAAATAATCTAACTCACCGCGGTTACGGATATTATACCAAAAATTACAGCTAACACTTTCATTGTGAAAATTTATGTACATCACGAAGCATATTAAACTATTTGTATATATACATATAGGGGAATAATTATTATCATTTAAAATGCCAGTAATCGCCAATTAATAGAATTTTAATAGAGCAGACATACTCATATTCCTATTATATATTACTATTATATTTTTCCCCATGGTAAAAATAAAATTGAACTAGTTATAAATAATTGCTGTCGAAATAAAAGTTTTTTAAATTATTTATTCATATAAATGATATGTAAACGATTTCTAAAAACATTGCAACCAAACCAACATATGAACATGATATAAAAAGGTTCATAATATAATTTGTACTAACGCCAAAAATCTTGGTGAGAACTGTCGCAATGATCACAAAACACAAAGCTAATATCTATGATTATAAGTAGAGTAAATGCGGTTGACTAACTTAAAAGCAATATGCACAAGAAAAAGCTTATTAAAGAAAACAGAGATCTTCACGTAAAAACTCCTGCAAAGAACACCGAATAAAGCCCTATAAGTTAAGTTAAAGTTCAGATCTACAAATGGAGTCAATGTCTATATATATATATATATATTAAAACTAAATTTAAACTAAATTTTTACTAGCTGTACCTGAATTTTAAAGAATTTTAAAATGTATTTTGTCCACTATTTTATATTTTATGTGTGTGTTATTAATGTTGAGTGTCTAGGCTTTTACAAATAAGCTCAACGACTATGTGTGTTGTTTGTATAATATATATATATATATATATATATTATATATATATATATATAATATATATATATATATATATATATATATATATATAATATATATATATATATATATATATATATATATATATATATATATATATATATATATATAATATATATATATATATATATATATATATATATATATATTATACAAACAACACACATAGTCGTTGAGATTATTTGTAAAAGCCTAGACACTCAACATTAATAACACACACATAAAATATAAAATAGTGGACAAAATACATTTTAAAATTCTTTAAAATTCAGGTACAGCTAGTAAAAATTTAGTTTGTCATCTTTTACTGGTGTGTTTTAGCTCTCTAAAAGATGACAAACTAAATTTTTAATATCTGTACCTAAATTTTAAAGAATTTTAAAATGTATTTTGTCCACTATTTTATATTTTATGTGTGTGTTGAGTGTCTATGCTTTTACAAATAATCTCAACGACTATGTCTTGAAAAAGAAATAAAATCATTCCGAAAGCTAGACAAAAAGTCATAAGAGTGTTTCATTAACATCCCGGCCAATTTTCTGACTGCAACCCTAATAAACTGTGTTGTTTGTTTATATTGACAGTCACTAATATCCAGTAATTCTTATATATATATATATATATATATATATATATATATATATATATATATAGAAAAATAATTTAATCTTTGCAGATAAGTTCAATAGTAAACTCTTAAATATTGGGGAAATCTGCAAGAAAGACTCTGATGAGTATCAATTCGCGAACGTTTTCGCGAAAGAGAATTAATTTGGCTTCTTCAGGGCTAAAAGAGAATAAATTATAATTAGCTACCATATATTATCTATTAAAAACATTATTGATCTTACCATAACAACATAGTGGTGTTTTTTGTTACTATGTGCAAAAAAAAGTTTTTTTTAACGTTGGAAATGTATGGTAGCTTTGAACTTAAAACGCAATGGTTTACCCAAGGTTAATCGAAAAACCCAATGTAACTACATTTAAAAGGAGGTAATTCTTTGAATTGTCGGCAATAACTAAATTTTTGATTGTTAGAAAGTTTAAATGTGAGGTTTTGTTTTACCAGAACGCATGTGCTGACAATTCAAGTAGTTCTTTTGAATCTTTATGTCGTTAAGGTCTATTGGTAAAACCGAATGAAGTTAAATCCCAGTATAGGGAAATATTACTTTAGATTTTCTTTTCTAATTATATTACATTTTTCATGTATTATTATAATAATGTCTTATTGAGATGTATCTAAGAAAAGCAAGGACATGTTATCTTTTTTAGTTAATGAAAATTAATTATTAAAGTAGGTTAGTTGTTAATGGATATATCAGTCAAGTTAGTTATCTGTGATGTTGTATTGTTCTTGGTATCTGATTTAAGTAAGAAGTGGTATATATCGCTTAGATTCTTAATGTCACTCTTAACATTGATGGAGAAATCGTTAAGGAAAATATAAGACATTTCAATGAACTCTCTTTTAGATTTATTGTTCTCACGGTGGAGAATTGTAGTGTTAGTATATACAGTTAGTAGTTATAGTATACAATTCTAAGTTACGGTAAGATCAATAATATTTTTAATAGATAATATATGGTAGCTAATTATAATTTATTCTCTTTCAGCCCTGAAGAAGCCAAATTATTTCTCTTTGGCGAAAACGTTCGGCGAAACAATTGATACTCATTCGCGTCTTTCTTGCAGATTTCCCCAATATTTAAGAGTTTACTATATATATATATATATATATATATATATATATATATATATATATATATATATATATATATATATAGTCAGAAGGTTGGCCAAGACGTTAGAGAAACACACAATATGATTAAAAAGTAATTAGGTGTTCTTAATAATTTATAAATTATAACTATCACTTGCTTGAATTAACATTTGACAAACAGTTTCAGTGTTTATGAGATAACTTTTTGTGTCCATTATTATTTTTACTTATTTTTGCTTCTTTAAGTATGTCATGGCAGGAAACGATGGATGGCATTTCGAACATTTAATTTAAAATAATTGTTATGCATAATTTGGTTACTTTAAAGTACATTATGAATTAAATCATTATTTGTAATTTAGTTGAATTTAAATTAAAAAAAAAATAATTTTTGTACCCTTAAAAAATATTTGAGTTAAAAATGTAATGTCGTTAAATGGAGAATTAAATTCTCCTTTAAATGAGGTGTCGCATTATACCAATTTCTATTTAAAAAAATTAACGGTTATGTCACTACACCCACAATGGTGATGTCATCCCTACTCCATGTACGTTATGATATGGGTATTTTATAACAAAAATCGACCTGTTTCGGGATTTCCCTCAAAACTCGACGGTTCTCGAAATAATGATAATATTCCATAATTTAGCCGTTATATATATATATATATATATATATATATATATATATATATATATATATATATATATATATATATATATATATATATCATCATCATCATCATTGGTGCTACAGCCCTATAAAAGAGCCTCGACCTTCCCAAGTCTATTACGCCAGTCAGTTCTATCCATTGCCAACTGTTGCCAGTTTGCTGCGCCTATTTGTCTACCATCCTCATCTACACCATCCCTCCATCTGAGTTTTGGTCTACCCCTTTTTCTACTTCCCACAGGTTGTGACATAAGGATTCTTCTAGGAGGGTTCTTCTATATATATATATATATATATATATATATATATATATATATATATATATATAATATATATATATATATATGAAAATTACTGAGTTCTCGGGAAGAACCGCGTTGAGAATTTAAAACTCGACGTTTCGGCACCCATTTTGGAGCCATTATCAAGAGTGATACGGTTCGGTTCGAGTTCGGGGTCTCAATCTGCCTACTCCCCTCACTCGAGACGTACCAGTATCGTGTTCTATATTGCAAGAACTGTCTCTCGGCACTGAGGTCTCAATCTGCCTACTCCTCAGTGTCGAGTGACAACCGGTCTTACCCTGTGTGGCTGCTTTTATACTCGCTGTATGCGCGGGAACGGTATGCGCTGACGTGGTCTGAACTGACGTGGCCTGAGCGGTGTGGGCGGGAGGTCGCTGAAGCAGGGGTCGCCATGTTGCCGGCAATCGTTTCGCGTCATCGCGCGTGTTCAAGCTGTTAAGCGGTTTTTCGATTTCGATAGCTTCACGAATGATTCTCGCTTTTAATGAGCGGATGGGAGCGATGGTTTTTAGCCCTCATCGAAGCTAAAGGAGGTCACACGAAATATTGAAAAAAATTGTTATTTAAGGTCAAAGAAAAAATGTTTTCAAAATTTTGGAAAAGAATGTATTTCTGCTTTATTTTTATATTATACTCACATCACTAGATGCTTCTTTATGCAGTTTTATTCTTTGTTAAACATCAAAATATAAAGTTTTTTGCAGTGATCATAATAATTTGGTCACCCACTGTATGTATTTTTCTACAAATATATCTTGGTTAGATGCATTTTGTTTACTTTACGTTATTAAAAACGACACTTTACAGTGACAAATATCATCTTTGAATAAAAAAGACAAATCTTAACTTAGTTTGTTGCTAACTTAATATAAAATTAAATAATGAACATTATTTTTTATGTATCCTACTTACATAGATATCAGAAATACAAATACTTTGTCAAGTTCGTAGTTATCCATATCATGTCCGTGGACTATACAAATTATTTTTTTGAATTTACGAGAAAAAATACTTTATGTGACCTCTTAATACTTGACCTTAAGTATCTTTAACAAGTAGCTATATCTCAATCAAGTTACAGAACAACAGAACAATCATTAAAAATTAAAAAAGGACAATAATGTACATATTGAAAGAAGGGCTGGAGACAGAAAGAAGCAAAGATTTTACGTAAAAAGAAAAGTATTATGGTTCTTTTAATGAAGCTCAAATATATTAAGTCACATTATTGCAGTGGCAAATGCTAAGTTCTAGTGTTTTTACTCGAGTGATCCATCGAATGAACCTGTCAAAGCAGGCTTTTTCCGAGAGGTGTGAAGAAATTTCAATTTAGGCTTTGTGACACCACATGCAGATATATGCTCAACATTTTTATGTCTAGCGAAAGAAAATAAGCGATCTGATGAGAGAAAATACTAACAAAATCACTTTCTTCTTCCTGTAATCCTCTAATAATAAAATAAAAATATTTATAATAGGAACTTAGGAATAATCACAGAAGTTTACAGGGATAACACTACTTACCTAAAAATCGGAAATAGACTCTTAGGGCCAATAAAAGTAACTAAAGGACTAAGACAAGGATGTAATATGTGACTCTTACTGTTTAATTTATATATTGAGGCAACCCTCCAAAATTGGTAAAACCACTGTCAGGGAATGGGACTCCCCATAGGAAATGGCATACTGTTCTCCCTGAACTTTGCGGATGACCAAATTGTCCTAGCTCAAGATTCTTATGATCTAGAATTTATGATAAAGCGTCTATGCAGAGAATATGTAAAATGGGGGTTACAAGTCAGCATGAAGAAAACAGAATATTTAGTTATTAATTCAGATGCAAGGTTTGAAGTGTTGATAGACGAGGACATGGAAATTAAACAAGTGGAAAAATTCAAATATTTAGGGGCACTCATTGATAAGAACGGCTTGGAAGAAACCGAAATTAAACACCGAATTAATCGGGGAGGTAAAATTATAGGACTGAACTCCTTATGGTGGGATCGCAACATTTCCAAAAGGAACAAAAAAAGGATAGGGCAAACCATGGTTGAATCAGTTCTTTGTTATGGTTCTGAAGTATGTACAATTAATGCAGACCTGAAGAGAAGATTGTTGGCAGTTGAAATGGATTATTTGAGAAGTGCTAGAACATCAAGGCTGAAAAGGAAGATCAACGAATCTATAAGAAATAACATGAATGCTACAGAAACGATTATTGACAGCATAGAAAGAAGAGGTTTAAAATGGTTTGGACACCTATTGAGAATGCCTGACGAACATTGTTCCCAAAAACTTCACACATAGAAGCCCCCTGGAAGAAGAAAAAGAGGTAGACATCGACTCTCATGAAATAAAGGAATTAGAAGAGCGATGAAATCGAGAGGTTTGGAGGAGGAGCATGCCTTGGACCGGGAGGATTGGCGGTGGAGAACGGGAATACGGCGATAGCGGTCTCCAAAATGTATTGTATTTTCATCGTGTAATACATATATATATATATATATATATATATATATATATATATATATATATATATATGTATATATATATATTATACGAAATTATATTGTATAAAATTAAGTAAAACTTGTCGCCGAAGTGATATTTTCCGTAATTTGAATAATACACTTCTATGGTTTGGTTTGAATTATTTTTATTATTTTAACACTTTCGAAACATTTCTTTCGCTATAAAATTAATTATTTTCGTTATCAATGATGAGTCTCACACAGCGCCAAAAATTAAAAGATGCAATCAGAGCAGTTTCTCCATTTCGTTCCGTGCATCTTTCATCAACTTTGTCAGCAGTATTTTTGTTCCCCGTTAATAACATAACAATCTCTCTGATGGCATCTTTATTAATATCGCTATTTTCATTAGAAACTCCAAGTTTCACATCGATACATAAACACATAGGACTCAAGGTTGCAATGTCAGCATCTGGAGCTACTACTAATGTCCTTATGTCATTTGGTCCGCCATATTCAGCCCCACACCCTCTGAAGGCAGTAGCTAGATCATCTAGTGTATATTCAGCCTGAAAAAAAAATTAATTAGTAGCACGATTTAATATTTTTTTACAAAAGTTGACAAGTCAGATTACCGTTTATACAACTAGTGAAACAGAAAAGTATTACTTAAATTAAGATTAATTTACCAATGGTAAAATAAAATAAATAAATTTAATAGCTCAGGAGTTACTTCCGGCATAAATATCGGTTCCATGCCAGAATAAAGCACATTATATTTGTTAGATAGTTTCCTGACATTAGTACAAAGATTTGCTCAAAGAACTGTTAAAAAGTCTCGGATATGGCCGGTAAACATCGCAACTGGAAAAAGGACAAGAGTTCAAAATCAAAAAATATAATGAGAGTAGAACATAAAAGTCCTAAATACTAAACATAAGAAAATAGAAAATGAATTAAACGAAGCTCAGGAAACAAGAGAAAGTATAGCAGTACTCTTAATATACAAAGTATATTGATAAAAATAAAATATAAAAAACAAATAAAATAATCTCGGTACATATCTCAGCGAATACTTGTGCCAAAAGTGACAACAAACAATAAAATTATAAACGTAATACGAATAAGTACGCCAGACGATGACAAATCAGCAAAGAATAGAGAACAGTTTTGTGAAGAGCTGCAAAAACCAATTGGTCAAAAAGTAACTATCTGTATATAGTATAGAGGGATTTTATTGCCAAAATATAATAAGAAGTAACACCTGGAATAAAGCAAACATTTTATTGCCAAAAATGGATGCCAATTGCCAATAAAAAGGATTTTATTGCCAAAACAGGATGAGAAGTAACACCTGGAATAAAGCAAACATTTATTGGGAGAACCAGTAACAGACAAGGAGAAATGATTTTCGAACTAAACAAGCTTAAAATAAATAACACATTCTTTAATTATCAGACTTAAGATTTTTTTGTATTATGCAATCAGTCTTAATTCTTCTTCTACTTTTGGTGATTCGTTTTGAATATTATAGATTATTCTGGTTATAATTATTTTATTGACTGATGTTTAAAATAAATTTGTTGTTGTTGTGGAGAACATTCGTCTACCGATTTTTCGCTTTCTGAATACTTTGCTTGGAAGATGATTTTTAGTTGTATGTTTTTAGTGCCGTTTCTCAGTATCTGTCCGGAATATTTAAACTTCCTCTTTTTAATCCTCTACATTACTTCCCTTTTTTTCTATTCTTCGTAGAACCTACGGTCTCATTAGTTACCTTCTCGGTTCAGGATATCCTTAGAATTTGCTTGTATAGTAACATCTCGAAGACTTTAAGTTTCTTTTCCATCGCTTCAGTAAGGGTCCAGGATTCAATTATGTGGTATAGTATTAAAAACATATGACATCGTAGAAGTCTGACCTTGATGTCTAGATTAAGGCTGTGGATTTTTAATGAGTTTGGCCATGTTGTTGAATACAGTCCTAGCCGTGTCTATTCTACTTTTTTCTCATGTTAGCCATCCCATTGTTCATTTAGTATAGTTCTACGATAGGTAAATTATTTTTCCCGGTATACTGTTATATTCTTACAATCGAGAGTTTCTAATTTTATTTTCGCTAATGAAAATAAATTTTGTTTTTGATATGTGAAGTTTTACTCCATATAAGAGACAGGCGACAAGAAACAAGGCATCTTTTAAGAGAAAAGCGACAAGGGCAAGAGACAAGGATAGAATTACTATAAATGTTATGATAACTTTGGATGAAGTCAAGGAGGGATCTGTCTAAAATCTCTTTAGTACGTACTTGGCGAGTTTTACACATATCAATTTCAAAATGTGTGTACTCATAGAACTAACAAAGGCACTTCTTTAAAAAATAACAATGCATTCGGTTTATTGGTTACCGAAATATCGAAGCTTAAAAGTGGCATGCATTTGTCGCCTATAAGTCAAGTACTCCAGCCAAGTACATTTATATAAATTTTTTGCGTGATTCATCTCGTGATTACACGCATAAAAAGGAAAAAACAAATCGTTTTCGCGTAAAACGTCGCTCGAAATGCATAAGAGGTAGGGTGGGGGTAGCCCCACGACGCGCTGAGCAAAAAGTGAATCAAGGCGAGTTGAAAATTACAACGCGCTCCAAAAAATGCATTTTCTCGGCTTCCTGTCATCCGATTTTGATCTTTTTTTTTAATCGATGTCTCAGGCGGCAAAGATTTCAAATATGGTATTTTCAAATGTTTTTTTTTCTTTTTTTAGTTGCAAAACAGGAAATATAACCTTTATGTAAAAAGATTTTCGACTATTTAAAGTACTTATTTTGGGCCCAGCATAATTTTGCAAATTTGAAATTTTTTTTTGCAGACCCTAGATTGTAAAATTATTATGAAAAAACTATTAAACCGATTCTAATGAAATTTAGCACACTTATTCAGTCGCATTATAAAGTTTTTCTAAGCGTAATATCAAGACTGTAATCTGTTTAAGGGGTCGAAGAAAAACTGCAATTATTGTACTTTTTCCTCAATTTTTTGAACACTAAATTTTAATTCTTATTCTTTAAAATAAAATATAAAATTAAAAAAAGATAAAATTTAAAATGAGTATATCTGGAAAAGTCTAGGAGTGGCACTGATACATATTAAGATAAGAGAGCATAGTTCAGATGATTTAGGCATATTCATTGTCGATACTTTTATCACCTAATACGAAAAATTCACCTAATACGAAGAAAACCAAAGACGACTTGGTGGGAAACACTTAGTGAGGATATGTCTTGGAATTAATATTGGTATGATATAAGATAGAGTTAAGAATATATATAATTAGAAAGCCGACTACGTATATGAATTAATTCATTAGCTGTCGTAAACTTTTTAGACTCTCTGCAAAACGATTGATAATAGAGTTGCAAGTTTACATTCTTGTCTAACGCGTCGTAAAATCTCGATCGCTTCCGTCGGTTCATCTCTAAGATTTGTTTCTATTGCGGCTGATTGGTTTCAGTATAAATTTTGTATTACACGCTGGTCTTTATCATCCATTTTTGTTTTGTTTTAACATCCATCATTTTTTTGGTGTTGAACTGTGTCGAATGCTTGTTGTTCGTTCACAATGTAGGTGTGGATATTGCAAGTCATTTTTCTGTATCGTTGGAATACTACCTGTAGACTAAAAAGTACATCTCTCGTGCCTACGTCTTTTATGAATCCAAATTGTGTGTCTTGTATTCTTTTTTATGTATTATTTTAAGAAAAAGTTTTAATACATGGCTCATTAAACTTATATTGTCCAAACTTTTTCGCTCGCTATTTCTTTGGTAATGTAACAAATCCTAAGACTAGTCAAATTATTATTAAAAATTTTACATACTATTCTTAAAGATTCATCATTAGAGTTTAAGAAATTTAGACTGATCCATCTTATCTCTGTCATTTTATTGCAATTGGATTTTTTCTGATGGAGCTATAGTCCTAACGTTTTAAGTGGATATCCTCTTTAGACAATTCGTGTTAATATTTTCTGATATATGTGTTAAGTATTGCACTTGAATTTTAGATATTAATGACCTGGAAGTCCTATGGTCATGGAAATTACCTTTACTACCGGATCTTGGTCTGATATCCCTGATCAGTAAGCGAATTTGTTTTGTGTTGAACAGCGATTATAATCGTACTAGATATATCCTCACAATTTTTTAATGTAGTAGTTTCCCCTTTCTTTATACATTCCTATCCTGTTCTCCAAATCACTTATTCTTTCGCCTTTGGAGCCCGTTTCTTAGCCCAAAGACGAAAGAGTGCCTAAGCACCTGCCAACTCGTCGACCCAAAGCCATTGATTGGTACGTGAATTGAGTATATTAGCCATCACTTGATCCCTATCTGGGTTAGCATTCAAAATAGATACTCCCCTATTCTACCACATACAGGTGTAGATTTGGACTTTCCTTTTATCGAGAAAAGGACCTTTCGGCATGTCCCAAGGACTCCAAAGTTTTAGGAGACTCTGAAGAATCAGTCTTTGGGTTGAAAAATATTTTGAGTCTTACGACTAAGTAGGGTAACATAAATGCACTTTTTAGCGGTCATTCTGTCATGATTTTTTAGTAATTAAAGTATCTTCTCAGGCTTTTATAAATCTAGCTTTATTTCTGTAATGTCCGGTGCCTTCTGTAATATGTTGTATCTGCTCATTTGTCGTTGCTTTAAATTACTAAAGGATATAGTTCCGTTTTCTGTATCCCTCGTATTGAAATAAATTTAAAAGCTTTATATTTTAAAGTGTTGAACGAAACTTCCTTTCTATTTTTGTTTATTTATTTTTGTCCAACTTCTGTCACTCCGCCAGGTTTTTTTTGTAGGTGGGATATGTTTTTGGGGTTGTTTTAATGTTTTAGTGGCTTTCTATTACCCGTAGACTGTATTTTATTGTGATTTCATGTTTTTGATCGAATAAAATTTGAGATCATTTCACATTTAAAAATATCAGAGGACTAAAATCCATGAAAGAAATTGTAGTCACAAATTAAAATATATGTATGCCAACTCTGGCGTAGGAAGTGATATACGTATGTCAGATCTCTGACGTACTGTAGGGAGTGACCAAAATGTGGTGCTTTGTAAAATCAGACATAATAAACAATGGATAAAAATAATTAACAAACAAGAATAGACAAGGACAATTATGGTTTCTGCTCCTGATGTACGGAGTAGAAGCCTTAATTCTCAGAAAAACATCCGCGGAAAAATTGAGAAGGACACAACGTAAAATAGAGAGATCAATGCTTAGAAGAACCTTGAGAAATCGGTTAAAAAACGAAAAAGTCCATAGGCGAACCAGATTGGAAGACATTATCAAGGCCATAGAGTGACAAGCGACGTCATAATGGAATGGACCTATAAGCTCTAAAGAATTGTGACCAATTGAATGGAAGAGGCGCAAAACAGAAATAGATGGAGGAAGCCTATGTTCAACAATGTATAAATCAGGGCTTATTGATGATGACGACGATGAAGGGCAAAGAAAAGAAAAAGAATAGAGGGTTTAGGAGACTATTTAACAAATTTTTTTATCAAGAAAGACTCGAGGCAAAAGTCGAAATGTACAAGCTTTTAGAAAACAAAGGTCAAACTAAGTCCGAACAAATTTCTGTAAAATTCACCGATGGTGTTGGTAGAAATGAACGAGTGTTTATAACTTTAGTTGATGTACGCGTAAGAGATAAAATGGTGCGTACAAAATTTATAGTTTTTCCAGATGCACCTAATAAAACTCTTCTGGGTATTGATTTTTTGATAAATGCGTAAATAGCTCTAGATTTTCAGAATAAGGAATGATGTTTTGCCAAAGAAAGCACACAACAGCCATTGCTTTTTGAAGAAAAAGGTACAGATCCTATTAAAATTTATTGTTGTGAAAATTTGAGACAAAAGGGAGATACTAGTGGATTATGAACGAGCTCGACTCGATGAATTTTTGGAAGAATATCTTCAGAATGGGGGAAGAGCCTACAGTTTATGCGGAGCATAGCGCACCAATTGCCCTGCATTCCGAATATCACCTACCATTAGAGAGGTACCGAAAGCCGAGTTAGATAAACTCTTGGAGGAAGGCATTATCGAAGAATCCGACAAAAGATGCAAAATTAAACGCCGTGACTCTTATCCGTTACCGCGTATACACGATTTATTACTCACCGCGAAGCGAACATTTTATATTTTTACCATCGATTTATTTGGACCGTTACCTAAAGGAACAAAAGGCAAACGTTGAATTTTGATACTGTAAGACACATGTACTAAGCGGGTGAAGTTATTTGCTTTAACTCCAGCATCCGCACAAGAATGCGCTATGAAGCTAATTGACGAGGTATTCTTACGATTTAGCCTACCGAGAAGGAGCATCAGTGATAATGGTCTTCAATTCGTGTCTGCTGTAATGCAACAAGTTTGCTTTTTGTTACAAATCAAAGAGAATTTTACTTCAATTTATCACCCTTTTGCTAAAATGGTAGAGCGCAAGAATAGGGATTTAAAACGAAGACTTGCTATGCTTGTAGGAACTGAGCATAATATTTGGCCTGAGAAGATACCAATTGTTAGATTTGCTGTGAACTCAGTATCGTGCGAGTCTACAAGACAAACCGCTGCCTATTTAACTTTTGGACGTGAGCTGCAAACTCTAGATCAAGTTAATCAAGATATCCGCCAAGTTGTAAAAACTGAGAATTTTATGGCTAAGAGATATCTATACCTAAAACGCATGGCTGATGGCATGGCTTGGCATGACAAGGACCAAGATAGGAAAATTCTTGTATATGCTGATCGACGTTTGAAGGAGCCCAGTTCATTCAAAAAAAAAAGATTTAGTATAGGCCAAAACAACTGCTCCTAGTAACAGATCGAAAAGTAAGACAGCTAAATGCTACCAAAAGAGAGGTGGACCCTATAGGAGAAATCGAGTGGTATCGCCTGTGAGTTATGACTTATGAGCTTTGTGGAGTGGACACCCTTACTGCCATTGGTGTGTTCCATGTATCCGCGCTTACACAAGCTAGCCTCAATGACGTTGAAGCTCCAACACCTGTAGTGCCAAGACAAAAAGGAGGACGCCCCAGGAAGAAAACCACATCTTCTGCAGCCACTCGTGGCATTTCGAGATCCCTGTAAGATGGACCAATGACCTGAGTGGTCTGACCGTTTTGTATACATTTTAGTTTTACAGATAGAACACAAAAACAGAGTTTTCAGTTATATTTAGTGAGTTAACGTTTAGTTTTTGTAAAAGAAATACGATTATAAAACTTTATCAAATCATCGTAATTTTCATTATAAAATAAACCCTAAAAACTCTAAGATCAATTATTATTAGTATAACATCGTATTATATTCGGCTATTCCACTTAATAATATGTTATAACACTCATTAAAACATTTACAAACGCACTTTCCACATTAAAATTAATTAAGATATAAAAATTGAAAAAATGCGTCTTGGTACAGATAAAAGACAAGGTGATACTATTTCACCAAATAGGTTTGGGCTTTGGGGTTTTATATGGGCATAAGCCACAATTATTGATTGTAATAAAAATTCTATTTTATAATTGTTTGAAGTTTCGGCAAAAAAATTTTAGTCCTTTTCGAGGTTTAAAAACCTATTAAATTTCTAAGGAACAAGTTTTCCTAAATATTAAAATTTAAAATTAAGCTAAGGAGGTATAATCAAATAAAAACAGTCAATAATCAAATAAGTAGTCAAATCAAATAGGTCCCAAAATGAACCATTATTGAGTTCACACAGCAACAGTATGTCTTTAAAATAAAATGGAAGTGTTCTCAATAAAAAAGGGAGTAAGGCGCGGCCGGTAGACTCTGCTAAGGATATTAAAGTAAACGGCATATTTATTAACAACATTAGGTATGCCGATGACACAGCGATGGTGGCGGATAATAACGAAAATCGTCAATGTCTTTTAAATTATCTAACTCTTATAAGTGAGGCTTTGGGGATGAAAATAATTATCAAGAAAACAACAACAATGACTATAGGTAGAAATAATTATCCAACTGCAAAGATATATGTAACTGAAGAATAAATCAAGCAAGCCAGGCAGTTTAAATACTTGGGTTGTCTACTTAAAGATAGTTGGGACCGTGAGACTGACATAAAAAGCAGAGTAGAAATAGCCAGAAATGATTTTTTTAATCTTTGTAAATTTCCGACTGATTGCAAGTTAAAATTTCAACCTAAGATACAAGATGCTAAATTGTTTAGCCTGTTCTCCTGTACGAAATGAAAGCGTAGACATTAAAGTTAAACGTTAAACAAGTTGAAGCTTTTGAAATGTGATGTCTGTGTCGAATGCTTAGAAAGTATGGAAGAACAGAGTCAGAAAGAAATAAGTGTTAAGAAGAGCGGTCTTGGATAAAGAACTTTTTGTTTATGTAAAAAGTAAGAAGACTGCATATTAAGTAAACATTTTAGGAGGAGAACACTTGTACCAGGAGAACATATTACACGTACAGTTTTCAGCAGCTAGTACTACAAGGAAAGATAGAGGAAAAGAGAGGTCTAGGACGTAAAAAGATGTCATAGCTACGTAATATTCGTCAACGGACAGGTATCCACAAATGGAAGAGACCTATATCCAGCAGTAGACAACGTAGGTTGAAGAAGAAAAAGAAGACTTTTTTCCCAGAACTAAAAACCAAAATCTATAAAAGGGTGGTTAGATCAATACTGAGACCCTACTTGTCATAAAGGTAACACATATGTGAACGGAAATAGAAAAAAAAAAATTGCGAAGATACATAGGCAAAGTTGGCAGAATAAACAAATGGCCTAAAGAGGAAATCATCAAATGGGGGAGATAAAACAAAGTATTAAAATTCCAAAAAGCGAATCTCCTACTGAAAGAATAGTAGGAAGATCGAAAAAACGAGAATCCAACATTCTATAAAACCGATCAATAGTTTAAAAAATAAACATTCAAATATGACCATATAGAAAAAAGATAAAAGAAACCGAAAAAAATATATTGATTTAATTTTTTTCGAAAAATCAATTTCTGCCATAAAAATGTATTAATATGACTAATTAATAAGTAACAAATTCTCTATATAAATAGGACTAAAAATTAATACACAAAATAATAAACTAACTTAAATATGTATAACTTACAGCCGTTAGGGATAAAACAACAATAATTACAGCTAAAACTTTCATTTTGATACTTTGCCTCAACTGTTCAGCACACTTTTAATATTTATACATATTTAAATCGAATAAATAAATTGTCAATCATTTGTAATTAACAAATAATAGAGTTTTAATAAATAAAGTATACTCACATTCGAAACATATTTAATTATTAGCTGTAACACTAAGACTGTGAATTTCTATTTATTTCCATGAGACTGAAAATTAGTCAAAATAATTATAAAATAATCGCTTTCGAACCTGACTAATGTTTTTTGATAAAAAGTAGAAAATAATTAAGCATAAGTATCAAATATTTATCGAAAAACATTTTAATGTTATTTTATTAAACTTCTAAAAAAAATTATGTATATATATATATATATATATATAGATAGATAAAAAATAAAAAATATATACAAAAAATAAGACAAAAATAAATTATTCATTGACAAATAAATTCATTGTTAATGAAGGAATTGCTAATATAGAAGAGCAATGATCATACATCGTTTACTTTAATTTTGTTTTAGTGTAATTCGCAGATATAAACATTACCTGTCATGAGAAGCACCATTCCTGGCATTTGTTATTGGTATAACAAGAAATTGAGAGGAAGTAAAAAAGAAATTTCGCATGACAAAAGAAGCAACTAAGGAACACTTTTTTAAAGACTAGCAAGTGAGCAGAAAAATACATAGTGCCCATCAAGTAGACCTATTCCAGCTGATACAGAGTTGCATGCAAGTCAGGCCGTGGACTTGGGGTATCTACATTATAAAAATGGAGTGTACCCTATCCTCCATGCTATGGCACGCTGGACGAGCCATACAGTCTGTAGTTAACACGCCGAAGTATGAGCAAGAACACAAGGTGTATAAATACTCATACGCTAATCTTTCCTATCTTGATTAACTCTTGCTTCCTCAGGCCTCAAACCGCTTTGAGGTTTTTGAGGGCAGATGGGTCACTATAATTCCTTCTACTACATACTCTAGTAACCTAACTATTACCGGTATAAGTAATCCTTAACCTGTTGGTCAACAGCTACGGATGGAAGAATCTACACGGGGCAAGGAATTTCATCGTCCTGGAGCTAATAAATTGACTCTGAAGAGGAAAGTGCTAAATAAGTTAATGTCATTGAGATGTGGAAAGCCACGAGATGAATACCACGTCAAAGATCCGTAAGGATATCCCTAGGATACCACAATGGCTGAAAATCCAAAAGAAACGGCCCGCACTTCCGGGCTCCGATTAAGTGGAGAGATGGTGCTAAGAATCCTCCGGTCAGTCAATAATGTCCCTAAAAATAAAAAAGGATCGGTACGTGGAACGTTCGAACCATTTACCAAATAGACAAGGCAGGAAATGATATTCAAAAAATGACACACATGAACATAGATATTTTAGAATGCAGTGAATTTCGATGGTCAAATTTTGTAGTAACAATTATAGATGAACACGAAATCTAATCTTTAAGAAGATTACACAACAAGAAATAAATGGCGTAGCGATAATAGGAAAAACGGAAGTAGTTAAAGCGATGATAGCAGTTATCCACATCAGAAGGAGTTGTGATATTGAAGATAGAAGAAGAGAAAATATGCTATTCGGGCTGCAATATTAAGGATACCTGGGGTCAAAGCTATAAAATAAAAACTTGTATTAAAAAAGCCCAAAGCTCTTTTAACGGTCTCATGAAGATTATCTGTATATACAAATCTCTAAGTATCGATATAAGCATAAGAAGTCATAGATGTTATATCTTTAGTGCCCTCCTCTTTGGAGTAGAAAGTTAGTCTTACAGAAGATGTCATGAAACCATTAGAGGCATTTGAAATACGGATCTACCCACGTATGTGAAAGGTCTAATATTGTAGCGGTTATATCTGCCGAACCTCAAAAACTTTACAATTACCAAAAACCTACCAGAAACAAAAATAAACATCTATGGCACAAAAATAAAATCTACAGTACTCTTAATTTCTTAATCTACATTAATTTTTCCAGAAAACACTGGAGGTCGTCCTAATAGGAAGGATTTTCGCCAATTGTCATGCATTTTAGGTAAGTGAGTTCCATCAATAATAAAAGGCAAATAAAAACATACATTTCTTCTACAGAAACATCCTTCCATATTAGACCATAAATGTTGCGAAAAAAATTTTCACTTTCCTCAAAATATAGTTTGGCACGCTTGTTGGTTTAGTCACAAAGGCTTCTAACTATTTTAACTAAAACAAATGCTTCAAAGCATTCTCTGGCGGATTTCTGAGAATCAATATCTATAGCCGGGTGAAAATCATCAGAAAATTCAACACGATTCATTGGAGAATATCTTTGGTCGCTAAATGGACTTGAAATAACTTTCCAATCTCCGAATTGTACTGGTTCATCATCTTCCTCCTCGTCTGTAGTTGAATAATCACTTCCTGAACTTATATCATCGCCCGAACCTTCGTAATCGAAATCTAGGTCGAATTCAGAATCGCTGCTCTTAGACATTATAAACACCTACTTCTCTGACAACAAAATCTCAACTGGTAAGGTAAGTAGTAAACAGCAGCACAATAAAGTCACTTCCCACACAATCCCATCAGTCAAACATCCCAAAAACCTTATTACCAATCAAATTAACTAAGTCTTATCTCCTTCTAGATATCACCCACTTTTGGGCGTGGTTTCCCCACTTTTAGATTTGAATAGGGTAATTCGGACGGAACAAAAATACCTTAAATATGATGCAGACGGTGGTATTGCCGTAATATCAAACATCAAACAGTAAGCACCACACACACTCCTTAAGTCACAAGTACAGGGAGAGATTGGTTTTCTGTGGTTTCCCAATCTCATTGCACAACGATACCTGATCCTAGGAGAGGACATAGCCACAGCTATCCTCCACGTCCTTAAAACCAAACAAAACAAAAGGCCAATAATCTGAAAAGGACCGCTTTCCCATGGAATTTGTACTTAGTGGCAAGCTTGGTCCATACGGCGCCCAAAAGGTGGAAGTTTTCGGCACCACCCTCGAAGAGGCACAGAGCCTAAACAAGGTAAAAACGTTGGATCGATGGCATCGCCGTATATCACGAGCAAAAACTTATGATGAACCCGTGAGCATCACCGTACTGAGTGGACAGTCAAGCATGATGTAGCGAAAGGGATAAAACAATTTCTCCCCAAAAATTTCGCCCAGCACCCTTCAGATTTGTTTAAAGAGTAAATTTTTGAACAGGAATCCGCAAATAACCCGGATCAGAAACATGTTTTGTACGGGAACGACCTCACAGCCTCGACTAAGTAGAACCCAGATCGTAGAAGAATATCCTGATTGAGGAATCTTCATCGAAGATACAGGTCGAGCACGTTTTCGCTCTTTATAAAAATCGAAAAGTACAAATTATGTTGTTGGTCCCCCAATAGATAATGTTACTTAAAGAAGACGTTATTTTTTTTTTAATGGCTTTGGCTTGAAACCTTTAGCCACGTAATTACATATAGATATTAGTATTCATTCATACAGGATTGTACAAGGAGGACACTTTTCACGCTCAGGGATTCATCAGAGCGGCTTTATTGTAACAAACAAGACATAAACCACGGTTAGGTAGGTGGGCAACATATGGTAAACATACAAAGGAAATATTCACGCATACGATCAATTTTACACTCATACCTTTAATTTAATTTTTACAAGAAATATCATAATTATTTTAAAGATTTTTATATTGTCTTCACTTAATAGAAGATTTACGTTTAATGGTGTACTTAAACCCTCTTTAATCAATTCTTTTAGCAGCCACGTACTTGAATTACGATGTAGTGGGCAGTTGAAAAACGTTATTTTTTAAAAATACAAGTTTTCTTTAGTTTAATTTATCGATTTTTCGACAAATTTTTAATTTTTAAGTTAAGTAATCACGGTTATGTTGATTCTAATATATTCTACAAAAATATATAAAATTTGCCAATGATTAATTAAAAAAAACTTTATTTACGTTTATTATATTCTTTGTTATCTAAAAAAACTACATTTGTATGAACACCTATTTCTAATACGTAAGATATTTTACGAGGTCATGACACATGGGGTTGTAAATAGTTCGGATATACATCTACCGTCGTAAAATCCGATATTGACAATATAATCATAGCGGGTGATGGGGAGAATAGAGGGGAAAAGAAAAAAGAAAATTCATCACGTAAACTCTGAAAGCCGGAGGCATAAACCGCACGCTTCATCCAGTGTTGTCAAATAGGACGAAATTTAAGAAATTATCTTTATTTTCTATAATATTTATCTAAATCTACGTCACTTCAATAGAGTATCGGATAAAAGGAGAGTAACAAAGCTTTTTTAATATTTAAATGAAAAAATAATTTATCTGATTATTTTTGGTTTATTGATATAGGTGTTGTCGCTAAAATTGAAAAAATATTACTTTACATAAAAGATTTTTTTTATTTAGCTTTATAAAGATATACAGTAACATTACAGTTGATAAAGAAATACATTAAATATTAGAACAATTATTAATTATCTTATCTATTTATTATAATTATAAATTCTAAACCACCTTTCTTCTATTAAATTTCCTGATAAAGCCTGGTTTCATAGAAGAAATTAATAAGGTTTTGGAATCGATCTGGCGAGCTGAGAATATTTTCAAGGTTTTGACTCAAAAGATTCTTTTTTCTGTTGTTGTTGAAATAGGGACAGTCTACGACAATATGTTTAACATATAGAGTATTACCAAAGTGTGTACATGTAGGTGGATCTTGTGAAGTCATTAAATGTTTATAAGTTAGTTTTGTATAACCGATTCTAAGTCAGCGAGGTAAGATTTTGTTTTTTCGTGTCATGGAAGGAAACTAAAGCTTTTTAACTTCTTCGTGATGGATATCACGAAGCTTGGAAGTGATTTTATTCCAGTGATCTTGCCAAGAAATTTGGATGATATTTTTAAAATACGACTGTAAATCTGTATGTAATCTTATATTTTGAGCCTCCATACTAAAAGGTGCCGCTTGTTTTGCAAAGAGGTCGGCTAGTTCGTTACCATGGATTCCTACATAAGAAGGAATCCAGATCATGGTTATAGATAGTCCCAGTGAGATTAAACTATCGAAAGAGTTTTGAATAGCTTGAACAAAAGAATGTTCCGTGTACATACTTTCAAGATAGTAGATAGACGCTTAAGAGTCTCTGCATATTGCTAACAATGAAAATTTGTACTACTAAAGTAAAGCAACAAATTATAAGGTGATGCGCCTTCTTGTAAATAAAAACAATTATAAGGTGTACTCATATTTATGGGGGATTTGCATGTCAAGATGCTAAAAATTCTAAGAGCTGCGAATTTATTGAAGAGTTTGGTTTGAGCATAAGAAATAAAAGCTGGGAAAGATTAAAATTTTTTACAGAAATTTTTTTTACAAAACAAAAGTAATTGCATAATGATAAACAAGAGATACCGTAAGAATACGTTTTAGTTAAAACCTATAATGAATTTAGCACCTCACCACGATCAATGTTGGCAAATTTAGAGTTGGACTAAAAAACAACAACAATCGTAATAAAGAAAGAAGCAGCGGCGCAGCTTCTATCGGATAAAATAAATAGTATAAAAATACAAATTCACAATTTTATATGCGTTTTCCCCATGCAAGCTATGCGGCTTCCCCAACTTTATTTCCCTATACATCTCCAATACCAATGTCAATCCCTTTAACTGACATGGTCTCTTGTCTTCTCCTACTCATTCCACGAACTTGATACTCAGCATTTCCTAGTATTGGCTGATTCGCATATCGACGTTGAACATAATCTAACCTTCTTAATCTATGCTCTCTCATTCTGACATCAACTGGTGCTATTCCTAGACTTTCTCTAATATATGCATTCTTATTTCTATCCTTTTTTTGTAACTACACACATTTATCTAAGCGTAACTACGCATTCTGATTTCCGCCATATGTATTATTCTTTTTTCCTGCTGTTTAATTGCTCAACATTTAGTTCAATATATGATAGCTGGTTATATGGCATTGTTCTGAAGCTATTTTCTTGTGGCATTTTAAAGTAATTACTGTTTTAATGGGAATAAGACACAAAATTTTGAATTGGCGTTTTAATCTCCACTTCGAAAATCGTTCTCAAAATACAAACATTAATAATGCTTGAAGACCATAAAAACGTTGGCTAGACGCCATCAAAGCAAAAGTGGGAGGAAACTATCACCAAATAGCACAAAACAGGGAAGCGTGGAAAATTCATGGGGAGGCTTTAATCCGGTGGATTAGAGTAGATGTAAACAGGCTAAAGAAGATATAGAAGATCTCACTTCTATGTTTCCGCTTATTTTTTGTATTATTTTTGCCCTGAATTGATCTAATTCACACCTTTGACCCTCCATCAATTGATTTTTGTTATGTTCTCAAAATATGACGATCATCTTTAAAATAACGCTAATACACCAAGTGATAAAAATGAAATTTTGAATTTTTTTATTGCAATATAAATTTTTTAATAAGGTAACCTAAACCAATTTTTTTTAATATTTATAAAGCTATTCCGGCCATATAAGCCGAAGCATAGTATAGGACAGAATTATTATATATTATATCAAAATATATTATTAAAACACGTTAGTTGTTTTTGTTAAGTGTTTTTAAATAAGAAAAATGTATTTAACAGAAGAAACATTTATTTATAAGTAACAAAAAATACATACATATTCTGTAAAAACATAAGAAAAAGTGGAGTACTTTGTTCATTTTCATCTGCAGATCGTTTAAAAAAACTGTCCAAGGAGGTTTGTTTCTTCCTCCCTTTCAGAATATTGCAAAAATGTGTTAGGCAAGTTTTGCTGAACAACACCGATGCACGACTAGTTGTAACTTTTTCGTGGTGATTTTCATCCACAAACTCTGCAACTTTCTACCACATTCCCAAGATCTCCCTTATATCTCTTGTAGAGACAACGTCTTCCAAATCTGGCTCCTCTTCAAAACTAATGTCTCGTTAAACCACCGTATGCTGCTGCAAATGTAGTTTGTCTAACTCCTCAATTGTCAGCTCCTGAGACTGTTCCTCGACAAGTTCGTTCACATCTGTTTCATCCACCTCCAGACTTATGGATTTTCCAAGAGAAACAAGCTCATCTACCACTGACACTTCGGGTTCCAGTCCTTCGCAGGCCCTTTCATCTACAGCCTCAGGTCACAACTTTTTCCATGCAGAGGTTAAGGTCCTTGTTGTAACACCTAGCCAGACCTGCTTAATAATTCTTAGGCATATTGATATGTTAAAGTGGTCCTTCCAGAACTCTCGAATGGTAAGGTTTGTGTTATCCGTCACCTAAAAGCAGCGCCGAAAAATGTGCTTTGTATATAACTTCTTAAAATTAGAAATCACTTGAGGATCCATGGGCTGCAAGACAGGAGTGGTGTTGGCTGGTAGGTAAAGAATATTTATAAACTTGAACTCTTGGAGCAAATCATCTTCGAGATTTGGTGAATGAGAAGGGGCATTATCGAGTACAAGAAGGATTTGCATGGGTAGGTTGTTTTGCTGTAGATATTTTTTAAAAGAAGGTGCAAACACCAGGTTTATCCGCTCCACAAAGAATTTCTTGGTAACCCACTCCTTTGGATTTGCCCTCCACACAACTGGCAGTTTTTCTTTTAACATCTTATGTGAATTAATGGCTCTGGGATTTTCTGAATGGTACACTAGAAGAGGTTTTATTTTACAGTCGCCACTCGCATTGGCACAAAGTAGTAGAGTTAATCTATCTTTCATAGGTTTGTGATCTGGCATTGTCTTCTCCTCTGCCGTTATGTAAGTCCTATTTGGCATCTTTTTCCAGAAAAGCCCTGTCTCGTCACAGTTGAAGACTTGCTGGGGGATGTATCCTTTGGTTTTTATATCAGTTCGGAAAACGTTTTGATGTAAACCTCAGCTGCTTTCACATCCAAATTTGCTGCCTCACCATGCCTGACAACGGAGTAAATGCCGGTCCTTTTTCTTAAGTTTGTCAAACCAACCCCGACTGGCTTTAAACAAGTCTTCCGATTCATCATTTGTGGGAGTGTGTAGGATCTGCTTTAGAAAATCTTCGTAAATCGCTCGTGCTTTCTCACATATTAGTAGTTTTTCCAACTTTTTATGGAGAGAAGTCTGGAGCTTAGAAATAATTTTAACGCCTTTAGCTGGCATTATACCATTTCCTCCATCACCTCCTTCCGTATAAGTACAGTACATATCATTAATGGGGTACGCTTGTACATCCTCGCTAAGTCAGTTACTCGTACACCTAGCTCATGTTTTTTAATGATTTCACGTTTTAGTTCAATAGACATCATCTTGTTCTTCGAACCCATGATTGTAAAAATAAATGTTATATTATAATGTACAAAAAGCACAAAACATGAACCCAACTTATCAACAATACTTCGAAAATAAGGGAAAACAAGCAAAGCAGACAGACTAAGGTATATAGTTAAAAATTTATACAGTGTAAATTACACCGACATCGAGAGTGCAATATGATTAGTATTAGAATTCGAATTTTTGTCTGATTTAACTTCCAATGACTAATTTGTCGGTCCAAGTAATAGTCACGTACAGACCCGTAAAATGATCTTTATGGTGAGGCCGTAAAGATCTATTACCAATAAAACTACCTTAGATTTACAAAGCAAATTAGAAGTAGTCAAATAAGAGGTATGAATTTACATAAAAACCGATTACTCGTATCTCAAATCTTCCTCTCATCTCATAGCAAAATATCGATCGCTCGGCGGCTCGTATCAAAAAATACTCGTATATTAGGATGCTCGTATATCGAGGTACCACTGTATTATAAAATATAGTATTATGCACAGTTTATTTGTCTTCCATTTGTGTATATGTTTTCCATTAAAAATAAAAATAGGAAACAAAAATCCAACTACAGAAAGGAAAAATTGAACTGTCCCTAAAATAGTAACAGTCCATTGCACATAACAAAGCACAAGGTCTGCTACCTCAACATTAATCCAAACAAAACAATCCCCCTTCTACATAAGACCCTTATCAGTGCCGGCAACATCGCGTCCTATCGGTCGATGACTCCTCGAGACTCTCGCGGGCGGGAACTGATCGCAATTGGAATCGAAAACAACGGCAGCTGCGCCCATTTTGAGGCCATTCATGGCTCTATGATTTTAGCTGAGTTTTATAGCGCTCTAGGCCTCTTTCCGGTTTTTACAATTTTCTGAAAATGGGTCACTGCGAAGAATAAATTTCAAATAAGGAAATATAATATGGAAATGGCAACGGCAATTCGCAGATATATTAATCGCTTGCGCATTATGTTCTTCTGCGGTTTGTTGTTTCGTTGTTTTCAAATCTTTTGGGGTTTGTGAGTCACTCGTCTTAAATAGATGATGATAAAAAACGTCGCGCGGGAATTTCGTACCAAGATCATTTATATTAAAAAAAAATGCTTCAGGAAACATTGGAGATAATAAATTATGCTAAACCACTAGGGAGAGTAAAGCAAAAATATTATTACACATATCATAATATGAAATACACATATATTATATATATATATATATATATATATATCATCATCAATCAGCCAATCCCGTCCACTGCTGGACATAGGCCTCCCTCAGTTCTTTCCAGTGTTCTCTACACTGGGCCGCTTGTAGCCAGTTTCCCGCTACTCTTTTTATGTCGTCGGTCCATCTAGTCGGTGATCGTCCTCGGCTTCTTTTATAATTTCTGGGCCTCCATTCCATAATTCGTCTTGTCCATCGTCCATCTTGTGTTCTGGCTAAGTGTCCTGCCCAGTTCCACTTAAGTCTCGTGGTTCTTTCGATGACGTCTTGAACTCCTGATCTTTGCATATATATATATATATATATATATATATATATATATATATATATATATATATATATATATATATATATATATATATATATATATAATATACAATGTGAATGAGATTATAATCTCACTGGAATCGAGGATATCGGTCGAGGAAAAAAAATGAAAAAACTATTTCAATCTTTGACATGTCAAACAATGTCAGATGCATAGGTTTAGGTGTTAGAAAATACATTTAATAACTACAATAAAATTACAGTAAAAAACACATTCAGAGTTTTTTTAAATTTTATACAAACTTTAAAATGTCACAAAAATGTCACAGTATGTTAACAAGAAAACAATTTAATATAATACGATACTTCTATTCTAACGCTGATGTACAATATATCGAATTAGTTGGAGCTTAGTAAACAATTTAAAAAAATAAAATTTTTTTTATAAAAAAAGGCATGGAAAGTTAACTTTATTGTTGGAGACACCAAAGCGATTAAGAAAAGCAACTATTTTTGACAGAATGAGCTCAACTATTACGAAGAGAAAATCAAAAAATAATATGGCTTTCTATCTATGGAAATCAGACTTTGTACGAAAAATCAACTAGATAACAAAAATATTCGTTTAAGCAGGACAGAATAGAAAAGTCCAATTTTTATATAAATCTGATTAAAAAGGATGGTTGGAAATATAAGGTACCGATGACCATTGACCACGAAATCTTTGTGTCCCTTTGGATAGGAAACTTTCGTGGAACTCGTCAAGTTGGTTATCTGGTGTTCAATGATAGATTTTACCTACAGATTTTTAATACCCCTAGGGGATCTTCTATTTCTCCCCTTTTGGTTGGTTTCGTCTTGGATGACCTTATTGTAGATTGACTCAGACACTTGGATTACAATATTCCTTTTGTTAAGAGGTATGTTGACGGCTTGATCCTGGCCGTACCCACTGATCAAATTACTCACACCCTTTCTGTCTTTAATGAATACAATCCCCACTTGCAGTTCACATGCGAGATGGAGGTAAATAACACCATTCCGTTCCTTGATATGTTAATTGTACAAGGTGTGGACAACATCCAAAGAACCAAATGGTTTAGAAAGAGCGTTGCTAGCAATCGCTTCCTTAATTATTATTCCTTTCATCCGAAAAGATTCAAACACAACCTCCTACAGGGATTAGACTTAAGAACTCACAAGTGGTCACATCCTTTATACAGAAGGAAAGCCATTCAGTTAATCAAAACTATATTAGTTGAGAATTTTATCCAACTTTTCTTAATAATAGATATCTTTGTTCTACTGCAAGGTCCTTACTTGACCCGTCTTATACCATTGTGGGAGATTTTCATAATAACATACTTGACAACAATGACCTCCACCTCGATGAGGAATCCACATCTGAGTTTTCTCCTAGATACTGCTCATTACCCTATTTTTCACATGTTACAGAGAAACTTACTAAGTTCTTTAAACCCCTATCTACTAAAATAGGCATAAAAAATGGTAAGACAGTTAGAAATCTCTTTTCACGTATCAAAACACCTGTAGATATTTGGGAGACATCAAATGTAGTATATAATATTCCATGCAAAGACTGTCATTTGAAGTATATTGGCCAAACAAAATGAAACCCTCAAAGAGCGTGTTATATCTCATAAAAGTGATATCAGATGCAACAAGAACTCTGGTGCTCTCAGTACCCACTCTATCTCTCTTAACCACTAAATCGACTTTAAGAATATTAAAGCTTTAGGAACGGAGAATAATTTCTAGAAAAGATCCCTCCTAGAAATGTGTCACATTAAGGGAAAAAACTCCATGAACAGACGTACTGACATCCATAATCTCAGCATCATTTATACTCCTTGCTGTTGAATAATCCTTAAAATCCTTCTAGTTAAATATTATATTTTATTAACTTAACTTATTCACACCCAAATCCGATCAAGACATGGCCTAATTTTTGGTTTTAGCCCTCTACTTTGATACTTCTAAACTCAATCCTTATAATTATTTCAACGAGAACTTCAGCAATTTTCACACTTCGCATCCGATGTAAAATCTTTTCCAAAGGGAACTTCATGGTGAGTTAAATAAATTCATATCACAATTGAGGCTATGAGAGCAAGAGTGGGCTAACCAACATTTTGTTGATAATTGAGTTATAGATTGCAATCACTTCTAACGACCTAAAGTTTTAAAGCAAAACCGGTCTAACCAACATTTCCATATATTATAACATAAATTTCTCCAGTAAGGTGATTTTGCATTATAGAAAATAACATAAATTTGAAAACACGAATGGGCTAACCCACGAAGTTGTGGAATAGACCAAAATTGTTCAATACATAAATACGTAAAAGAATGCAAGAGTGGGCTAACCTCCCTCTTTGTAGGATAGATCGGTTTTAACTGCTAATCAAGGGTACCTATCACATAATCTAACCTTCCAGTAAATAGATGTTTGTGTTAGGGTGGAAATTAGACTGTGTAGTGCAGTCTCTTTCTTTTTAATCGAACGAGATACAAGCATCAAGACACGAGACAGCGGACATTCTTACCTTGCCTGTGACCAAGATTTCGGAGTAATAAGTAAGCAAAACAAAAGTTTTAGATATCTACTTACGTACCTGACGACTGGATAAAGGTAATAGCACATGCACGAAAGAAAGCACATTTTACGATAATAAAGATGACAGAACACGATTTTTATTCTACTAAGAAGTTAGAAAGAAATATAACAAATCGCAAACTTGATACTCAAAAGTCCAATGGTTACAGATTCAGTGGTTGCAATACAAGAAAACAAATCCATTTACAATTTACTACAAATACAGCAATAATACAGATGTTGTCTTTTACTCACTAGATGTCAAAAAAGAGGACATCCAGGGAAATACTTCAGCTAGATTATCTTTATCCCGATATACCTCCAATAACCGAAACAAAAAAAAGATCTTTTGGAATTACTTTCATTTATACCTCCAATACATCATGGATTTTACACAAGCACCAGAACAATAAGATCTACTATACAGCAAGAAGAAGAGTTCATTAACGATGAAGATTAAGTATTTTTGTTACTTTGTTTTTTAATAAAGCATATTTTCAACATTGATATTGTTTAACTGTATTGTACCATATTGTACTCTAGGTCTAGTCCACATTCCTATTAAAATTTTTAAGGGCACACTGATGCAAAAGCGGTCTAATCCACAAAAAAAGCTTAAATTTTTATATTTTTGTTAAATATACTGCATGATCTTCGAGTTTTTTGTTATTAGTTAATGATTTGTAAACAATGACTACCTTTTATCATCATATTTTAATTTTATAAAATTTCAAAAAAACGCATATATTCTTGGTTCATGTAAATCCATTATTCAATATTTGGGGTTAGCCCACTCTTGCTCTCATAGCCTCAATTCATTTCATTAACATTCACTAATTCTAGGTTCCCCAACACAATTTCGTGGTCAATGGTCATCGGTACCTTATATTTACAACCTTGCTTTTTAATCAGATTTATATAAAAAATTTTACTTTGTTTTAGTCTGTCCTGCTTAATTGAGTATTTTTGTTATCTAGTTGATTTTTCGTACAAACTCTGATTTTCATAGATAGAAAGCCACATTATATTTTGTTTTTCTCTTCGTAATAGTTGAGCCATTTCTGTCAAAAATAGTTGCTTTTTTTAATCGCTTTGGTGTCTCCAACAATAAAGTAAACTTTCCATGCCTTTTCTATAAAAAAAATTTTATTTTTTTAAATTGTTTACTAAGCTCTAATTAAAACAAGCTAAAAAGAAAAAGACAGACAGCCAGGTCATTTGTCGTCTACCCGGGCCGCGTCTGCCTTCTATTTTCCCTTCTTAAAATATAAATACATAAACTATATCCGCAAAAAAATATAAAAGTGCCGACATAGGATCAGATCACAACCCAGTAATGGCCAAGATTAAGCTCAAAATGAAAATAATAAAACGAAGAACAACAAATCCAAAAATCGATACAAGTAAATTAAGGAACCCACACATAAGGTCACGCCTGGCAGATGAAATCAACAACGGATTAATGAATGTTAAAGAACAAAATTCTACAAAATACTGAGAAGGATAAAAAAGATAGAAATAGATAAAAGTCAAAAAGAAATTCTAATACCAACCAGATATAAAAAGAAGCAATGGATGACGAAAGAAATTTTAGATTTAAAGGAAGAAAGACGTCAATATAAAAACAAAGATAATCAGATGTACAAAAAGTGGATAAACAAATAAAATACAGAATTAAGAAAGCGAAAGAACAATGGTTAAAAGAACAACGCTCAGAAATAGAAGAATACCAGAAAAGACATGATAGTTTTAACACAAATAAAAAAATTAAAGAATTAACGCACAACAATAGAACAAGAAAACCGGGAATACTGAAAGATGAAAATAAGAAACTTGTGTTGAATACTAACGACAAATTAAAGAGATGGACAGAATACATTAATGAACTGTTTAAAGACAATAGAACAGAACAGATGGAGATAGAAGTAGAAGAGGATACGGTTTTAAAGATATTAAAAGGGAAAATTAAAATGTCATTAAAAAACAGCAAAAATGGTAAAGCAGTAGGTCCGGACCAAATCCCTATAGAAACCTTAAAATGCATAAATGATGAAACCTTAGACAATATAGTAGACTTATTTAACTCAGTATACAAAACAAGACACATACCGAAACAATGGTTACTCTCCACCTTTTGTGCTATCCCGAAAAATCCAAACGCTAAATATTGCAGTGAGTACAGAACAATATCACTAATAGGACATTCTCAAATTATTCCTGAAAATAATACATGGTCGTATAAATAAAAAACTGGAAGAAGGAATAGATGATAGTCAGTTTGGGTTCAGAAACGGACTAGGAACCAGAGAAACGTTATCTGCTTTTAATGTGTTAGCTCAAAGATGCATGGATATGAATGTTGATATGCATGTTTGCTACGTTGATGTTAAAAAATCATTTGAAAAAGTAAGACATGAAAAATTAGTCCAAATTCTAAAGACAAAAAAACATAGACCATAGGGACTTACGAATAATAACAAACCTCTACTGGAATCAAAGAGCAAAAATCGTAATAGATAACGAACCCAGTCCAGAAATTGAAATCAGGAGAGGAGTTAGGCAGGGATGTATTATGTCCCCATTACTATTTAATGTATATAGTGAGCCATTTTTGAAGAAGCATTACCATCTCAAAGTGAAGAAATAATAATTACCGGAAGATCTATTAACAACATAAGATATGCAGATGACACCGTGATAATGGCAAGCTCTGCTGAACAACTCCAATTACTGCTAAACAAAACAAACAGTTTCTGTGAAAAATATGGAATAAAAATGAATACAAAAAAGACCAAACAAATGATAATAACAAAGAAAACAAATATACCAACAAACATACATTTGGGAAATGTACCGATAGAAAGGATTGATAAATACAAATACCTAGGAACCTGGATTTCAGACAATAATGATGAAACAACCGAAATAAGAGCCAGGATAGAAATAGCAAGAAATGCGTTTGTAAAAATAAAAACAATTCTCTGCAACAAAGACCTTAGATTAGTACTGAGAGTAAGAGCCCTGAGATGATATGTGTTTTCGATACTGCAATATGGACTTGAAAGCTGGACATTAAAGCAAGAACACATAAATAAGTTACAGTCCTTTGAAATGTGGTGTTACAGAAGGATGCTTAGAATAGCGTGGAGACAGAAGAAAACTAACACGGAAGTATTGCGAGAAATGGGCAAAGAATGCGAAATAATAAACAGAATATACATAAGAAAGTTACAATATCTGGGACACATAATGAGGGAACAGCGATATGAATTGCTAAGGCTAATAATACAGGGAAAGATAAGAGGAGGAAGGAGTATAGGAAGAAGGAGAATGTTATGGTTAAAGAATTTAATGGACTGGTTTAAATACAGTTCTATAGAACTCTTCAGAGCAGCAGTAGATAGAGTAAAGGTAGTGATGATGATATCTAACCTCCGATCGGGAGACGGCACTTAAAGAAGAAGAAGGCAACAGTATACCTCCTTGTCTGATGTCTTTGAGAATTTTATTTTTCGATTTTGTCATATTTTTGACTTTTGTGTGGGCTGAGTGGTTTTAATACAAGTTCTTCAAAATCCATATTTTTTTATTCGCTAACCTAATTTGTTTGATCAGATAAAGACCTTTGGTAATCCTTAATTCTGCCTTTTGATTCCAGTTCAGCTGTTGGATCATACTTATAACTTTTCATCTAGACCAATATCCCTTAACGCCTCTATTAACATATTATGTCTTACATTACCAAAAGCCTTTAATAATTGATAAAACAAATAAAGAAATCCTTCTCTGGTTATTTCTGCACCAAACCAAACAGAGTATCTTCCTTTCTCTCATCACATCTGTTTTAAGTCCGCTTATGAATTACTTTTTAGAATGCTTTTATTAGTAATGAGTCGGTATGAGGTTGCTTCAATTGTTAGTTTAGTAGGTTTAGCCATCATTATACACTTATAAACTTACAAATATTTCTGACAGCATTTGGTTAATTTAAATTATTTCTTTCTGGCTCTTAAGGATATTAAGGCTAGAATAAATAATGAAAAGAAATATGTAAATACAGCTTACTTTTTAAGAAAAAAAAATGTTAATTGCTATTTTGTCTGTTTTTTATATTATCAGTCTTTATTTTACTTTTGTAAAAAGTATACAGTTTGCATTTAATTTAAAATTTGGTATTAAATATTGAGTATGGAAGGTCGTGTCAATATAAATTTAAATTTAACGAGAGATCAAGTGGTTAGAATAATTTCCCTCATTGAAGACCGAAGAACTAATAGATATGTGGCAAGTTTAGTCGGTGTAAATTAGTCGAAAGTATCATGAGTGATAGTAAGGTACCGAGAGACTGGTCTTTATGAAAGACGAGCTGTTACAGGTCGGCCAAGAGCAACTACGCATGTGGACAATAGATTAGTCGGGCTTTGCGTCGAAGACATGTGACTGCAAGTCAACTTCAACATAACTTAGCCGAGACTCGAAATGTACGTGTGTCTTTAAAAACTATTAGGCACATCTTAAGACAGTCTGGAATTAGAGCCAGTAGCTGCCACTGCCCCGAGACTTACAAGCGAACACCGTATACGTCTAATCTTTGCAAGAGAGCACGTAAACTGGAATATCGACGACTGGGGTAACATACTCTTTACGAATGAGTCAAGATTTTGTTTATACACTTCGGATGGAAGAATACCAGTTTATAGACGAGATGGCGAGCGTTATTTTCAATTTAACCTAAGACTGGCGGCAAACTTTGGAGGAGGATCTATTATGCTCTGGGGCTAAATATCTCTTAGGGGTCAAACCGAATTGGTACAGCTGGATGGAGGATCCTTAACTGCTGATAGGTACATTAGAAAAATTTTGGAGATGCATGTTGTTCCTTACGCCCCATTTATTGGTAATGACTTTGTTTTAATGCATGACAATGCACGCCCACACGTCGCAAGAATCATTACCGAGTACCTTCAAGAGGTAAATTTACAAGTTTTGAATTGGCCAGCGCATATCCCGTACTTAAATCCAATGAACATGTTTGGGACCATCTTTACAGAAGGGTGAGATCTGGTAATGTGACGCCAGCTAATCTTCATGACCTGCAACGGTTGTTAACCGTAGAATGGGATAATATTGATCAAGATTATCTAAGAAGATTAATTGGAAGTATGCCACAACGTTGTCCAGATGTTATCAGAGCTTGAGGAGGCAATACGTCTTACTAAATTATCATTACTTTTGATTTTGATTTTTTTTATTCAATGCTCTTTGTGCGCTTACTTTTAATTTATGAAATAAATTAAATATAACCTTTGTTTTTCGTACATTCTGCATTTTTTTTTTAATATTTGTTACTTACTTAAAAACCCAAAAAAAAAACAACAGTAAAACATCCATGTTTTAAATTATTTTTAATACAAAATTTGCAGTTTCATAGGTGATGCGATACTTTTTTGGCGGAGTGTATTAAAAAAGAATCTTGAACACTATTTCTAATATTTTCTGTAGAGACTTCTTTAACGTCAATAAAAAGTCAAGTAATAATATTTCACAGTCAAGACCCTTGTACTCTTCTAATACCTCCATCCTAACAAGGTAAAAAGAAATTGGGGAAAAACGAATAGGAAAAATTGGCTGGTGATAGGAATAGTCTAAACAACGGCTCTTTCGCGTCGTTTCATAATTCAGACAACTATTTAATGAAAAGTCTCGTCGTGGGGTGTGTTGCAGCCAGCCAAGTGGGGAGCAGTAGAATTTTGTAGAGGGTAGCAGAAGAGAAGCATCCGCGGCGCGGTTCCATACACCGCGTTCCCATGGAGACGCTGCAGCCGGGTCTGGAGCTCCGAGCACACGATTCTCACTTCCGATACTCTTTTCAGGCAGAGACGGATTTATTTTGTATATTATTAATTTAATATACACAAAAATATGAAATGCAGAAGAGATGTAAAAAACAATAAATACCCTGCAAACAAAAGAAATATATTATATTCGATGTACGATTTGATGAACTAGCTCAAAGTAGAAGTAGCACTAAATATATAAAAGAAGATAACTAAATAATCACATAATATAAGGGTGAACAAACGGTCAATTAGAGTCAGACTTTAATTGAAGCGGTCGTAATTTAAATTTAATCAATGCTAAATAATGTAATGGTAAAACCCAAAAAACTTATTGTAATTGTGTTTTTAATCATTTAAGTAAGTGATAACCATAGATTTACTGTATATAATTATAATTCATATCTAAAACTAACACAAAATTAATTATGCCTAATAGATCGTTTTGGGCTAGTTGTTCAAAGCTAACTTCTACCTCCGATAAAAAGCTCCACTGTGATGGCTATATGAAACCAATACTTATCGCTTGAACGGATCTGTCGGTCGATGATCGTGTTATGAGGCAAAAAGTACGTGAGATATGTATACTATGCAATGCATGTAGTTCAAACATTCGAATATTACTGAAATTAAGAGTCTACTAGTGGAGTTTAAAGCGGAAGTGAAGACTTTGATATTAAACTATCTAAACTCAGCAATAAATTAAATCAACTTGAATCTATTACAACAACAGAATTTACTGACAGCATTTTCAGTGAAGCCGTTGACCGCATATCTCGTTCTAACAATTTTTTGTTTAGAGGCGTCTTTGAACCTACAGGAGATGCAAAAACTCAAAAGTATCATGATAAATATAAAATTAATTTAGTCCTAGAAGTCATGGGATGTCAAGAAAGTCCTGTTATATTTTATAGAGTCGGTTAACCAAATCAAAGTAAACGTTATACCCTCATGATAAAAATGACAATGAGTTCTGAACACCACACTTAAAAAATCTTCGTAACAAAAATAAACTTTTGGAAAACAAATCTACTGAAACTAAAATTCTGTTATTGATGACACGACAACTATGCAGCAACTTCGGTAAAAGGAACTTCGTACTGAGCTTGAAACTCGTAAAAATAATGGAGAAAATGACCTTATCATCAAATAATGTAATTTACGAATGGCCGTTCAAAGATAATGAAATTTCTTTCCTAATTATTGTCCTGCACCAAAATTTACGGATTGGCTTCTTATGTATACGAATCGAAACTCTCTTGTGTTTAAATTTAATGAATTTATAAGTACTGTTCAACTTTTAAAAGCTCCTAACAGACATGTGGCTGAAGGTCTTCTATCTCCGATACTATTAGAAACATTGATAATTTTACTATATTTCGTAGAGAAAGAGGTACTCGTCGAGGAGGAGTATGCATATATTTAGCAAATGAAATTACTAATACTTTTTCCATCAGTAATAAAACAATAGACGTAACAGTTATAGAAATTATCCACTTACTTATTAACAATAATTCTTTTATACTTAATATACTTTGCATATACTGAAGTACGGATACAGTACTTACTCAGAATAATAAGCTTATTGACACACTTGAGAAATTATCATCCCTTGAAAATCGTATTTTTGTTGAAAATATCAATTTTCCAGAAATTAACTGGCGTATTATTTCCAAAACTAATACTATCAATTTTTAAAATTTGATTAAAAGCTTTACAATGAAGCCAAATTTAATACAACTCATAACTGAACCTACAAGGTTCGGAGCCAACAATAATCCTTCAATTTCATACTTTATTTTTCACAAATAACGATCAATTTATTGGTATACTTGAATTATCCTCTCCTGTAGGTCTTTCTGACCACTAGCTTATTACTGCTCACATTCAATTTAGTTTAACACTGCTTTGCAAAAATAATTTTGTAACGTATGCCACTACTGATTTCTTTAATGTTAATTTAGTTTTATCCCGGTTAAACTGATAATCTATTTTTCTTAATTACTCTGATCCATCGTCAATGTGGAATTCTTTTCTTCATATTGATATTACAACAATTTCTGATCATGCAACTGAATGGCAGCTGTACAGAAATCGCCTAAAATCTTGGATTAACATCTCAACTACCCAATTAATTCTACATAAGTGAAAGCTTCCGCGTACATATCCCTCTTTCCCTTGATGATTTTCTCGCTCACCGTTATTTTTCTAACGGAGTGAAACAATCGTTGCAAAAGTTAAGCACAGAATTTAAAGAATCTATCATTGCAAGTGGTGATAGTAAAAAAGTTTATCGATACATTCGCATATCTTTATATCTTCTAGAGTACCCATACCATTACATAAAAAACTTGACGGGTTTTTATGTCCTTTGTATAACTAATCTTCGAAATTTGTATCGTTATTGTTTTTGTTATGGTTTAACAGATGAATCTAACGTTACCAATCCTCAAATAATGTACCCACCTTTCCCTTAAACTCTTGATAATGTCTCTTTCACACGGAATGCAATTAATCATTAATTAATCATCAATAATGGAAACTACGCAATAATTCATTAAGTACCTGGATTAGACTAACCTCCTTTTTCCTCAAATAATGTGCAGAATCTGTAGCCATCCCTATATATCTCATAATTAACGCTTTTTTTAATCAAGGCTCTCTCCCCTCGTGCTGGAAATTTGTTTCGATTACTCATATATTCAAGAAAGGAAATAAACTTGATTGCAATAATCACTGTCCAATTAGCCTGGTTCTTATTGTCGACAAGGTCATGGAATCCATTATTTCGGAAGCAACGTCCAAGTTTCTCCTTTAAGAAAATGCCATCACTCACGTACAGCATGGCTTTATCAAAGGTAGTTCAACGATCACAAACTAACTTCATTGTGTAGATGATTGATCATTATCTGTAACCAATCGGCATCCTGTTTACGTAGTCTACTTAAATTTCTCCAAAGCCTTTGACTGGTTTCCAAAACGTCGATCACTAGCTAAATTGGATCACTATGGTATCCGCGGAAAGTTAAACATTTGGATTTAACATATTATATCCGATAGATACTTCAGGGTTCGTGTTGGGAAAGACTACTAGATAAGCCAGTTAAGAGTGGAGTCCCCCAAGGATCAGTAGTTGGACCGCTACTGTTTTGTATCCACACCAGTGATCTTCTGCTCATTGTATCCAGTAAGGCTTCAATTTACGCTGATGATACGAAATTTTATGTGAATCAAACTATTAATTAACATCTTCTTTAATACGATCCTCACGCAATATTCGAATGATCATCTTCCGCTTAATATTGAAAAATGCGTTGTTGTACATATCGGCAAAAATATCCCATCACTACCGTACTCTTTAATGGACATTCCTTAAACTCGGAAACGCCATACAACGATCTCGAAGTGATAATTAATAGTGACTTAAATTGGTCTGATCACATATTATTGGTGTGGTGACTCGAAACTGTTTTTGATCCGTAAATGTTTTACACATATATCTCTAATCTTTGTTAGTAAGCTTTACTCAATATACGTCAGACCTATTCTTGAGTTTGCCAGGCCAGTGTGGAGTCCAGATCTCAGTCGCGTTAAAATCATACTTGGTTCAGCGTAAAGCCACAAAACTGGCATACGGCCGTGTAAGACCTAATTATGAAGATATAATTTCCATGGCGCATTTTACGACATTCGAACAGCGATGTCTTTGAGGTGACCTAATTATGTACTTCCATATTTTAAAATATAATTTTGGAAATCCAAATACCATATTTACTTTAAATCAAGATAAAAGATTAGGAGTCAATCGTTACAAATTAAAGAGGGAACAGACTACTGGAAGGTCCAGGGTGAACTTGTCAAACAGAATACTTAATATCTGGAACAACTTGGATGAAAATACTATATTGCCAACTAGTTCTAACATCTTTAAAAATAAACTTGATAGCTCTTTATTTCATTTATGGGACTGTGTTATTTTAATACCTCATGATTTTTTTATTGTTTCACTATTTTTGCATTATGTACTTAATTGTAACGATATAATTGGTACTAGTTCTGTAATGATATTTTTCTTTCTTTTTCAACAAATATGTTTCTTAAACTGGACATTGAAGCAAGAAGTAAAGAGTATCGATAAAAGCCATAAGGTTACATATATTTTTGAACAAGTGAAATTGGCAAACAGGTTTTTCTAATGGAATTCTAAACCTCCGACAAATGTGATTAAATAAATTACCAGACAATTCGTAGCTATATATGAAAATAAAGAAAACGTTTAACAATTTACAAATTGTAGGACCATACAAACATTTAGTCACCAGATGAAAGTATGTGAGAATAACTGAGAGGTCGATACATAAAGGAACAGAAATATCCTAAAATCTGCATACTTAACAAATTATCTAATAAGGAATATTTGTTCAGATATAAAATAGTAACCTAAATAAGACACTGTAAAGGACACAAAGAGAAAATTAATAACCTACTGCCGATAAGAATTAACTCATAAGTAAAGTAATTGACATCAAAACAGAAAAATTATTGAAAGCCGAAAGAGAAATGACACCAATTGAAAAGAAAAGACAAAAATGTATTTAACAAGAAACAAGAACATTACAGAACAAACTATCACGGAAACGATAAAGTAGGAAAACAAAGAAAGAAACCAGAAAAACGACTAGAGAAAATAATTCAGCAAAACATGAAGTGCAATCAAAACTGGGGAAAATATAAATAAATTCCAATTAAGATCTATATAGAGAAATATCTTATTTAGATATGTTTCAAGAACAACAACCACCTACACAAGAAATTCTTCAAAATTTGAAAATTAAAATAAACCATGAACCAAATAATAAAAACTATTGGACGACAATACGACACATAAGGCAAGGAAAACGAAAGGAAATAAACGCAGTAAGAGATACTTCAAACCAAATACAAATAAGCCCAGAACAAGTAGCTAGGGTATGGAAAGAATATTATGAGAAAAAATTTGATACCGAAGTGATAAAGGAAGACAATATAATCAATGAAGGCGAAGAAAACACAGAACCAGAGCAAATAAGTAGAGAAGAAGTAATAGAAGGATTATCAAATATAAAAATAGGCAAGGCAGGTGGAAATGATGAAATTGAACCGGAAATGGTAAAATACATGGGAGAAGAAGGAATAAACTGGCTATGAAAAATATATAAAGGGGCGTGGGAAAAACAAACAATCCCTAAAGACTAGCAGAACAATATCATCGTGCCAATATACAAAAAAGAAGAACATGTAAACTGCAACAACTATAGAGCACTATGTCTGGTATGCTTTAAAATATATACGAAAATAATAGAGAAGAGACTGAGACAAGAAGTAGAAATGGTATTGAGAGAAGA
This sequence comes from Diabrotica undecimpunctata, assembly GCF_040954645.1. NCBI lineage: Eukaryota > Metazoa > Arthropoda > Insecta > Coleoptera > Chrysomelidae > Diabrotica > Diabrotica undecimpunctata. The sequence goes on along the minus strand of NC_092803.1, from coordinate 71,090,839 downwards.
ACAAAAGGCATTTAGACCAGGAAGACAGACAAATGACAACATATATATCATTAGAAACCTAATAGAAAGAAGCATAGATACGGGGGAAAAACTAGTATTAGCATTCATAGACCTAAGAGCAGCATTTGACACGATAGAAAGACATATTATAGGGAAATGCTTGAGGAAAATAAACGTACCTAATGCATATAAAAATTATAGAATGTACTTACAAAGAGGTAAAAGGAAGGGTACAAATAACAGGGGAAAGATCGGAAGCATTTAATTGAAAGAGAGGTATTAAACAAGGAGATAGTCTCAGCCCTTTGCTATTCATAATAGTAATGAATGAATTGATAAGAAATACTAGAGTCAGAACCAAACAACTACAGACAATAATAGGTTACCGCAGTTTACAACCAGTAACAATAGAGTCCTTAATGTAAACAGACGACATAGTACTAATAGCAGATTCCGAGAATAAAATGCAGAAACTAATGGATATATGGGTAGAACAAATAGAAGAACTTAAAATGGAGATAAACGAGGAAAAAAGTAAGATAATGATAATCAGTGGCAAAGGAGATAAGGAAGATAATCAAATAAAGATAAAATGTAAAAACTCAGAATTGGAAATAGTAACAACTTACGAATACCTGGAAAGTATAATAACTAATGACGGAAAAATAGACTGGGAAATAACAAATAGAGCAAAGAAATCAAACAAGTTATATTATGCGTTAGCCCCAATAATAGGAAAAAGAGAATTTGCACGAGAAACAAGAATAAAAATATATAACAAAATAGTGATACCGACTGTGCTCTATGCAAGTGAAAACTGGACAATTCTGGAAAAACATTAGAGCAGGATAAACGCAATGGAGATGAGACATCTAAGAAGGATAGTTGGAAAGACAAAATGGGATAGATTAAGCAACGAGACTATTAGGAGAGTGGCCAACTAGGAACCGATAATGAACAAAATAGCAAAGAGACAAATGAACTGGTATGGGCATCTGATGAGGATGCAATCCAATAGAATAACAAGAAAAATTGATGAAGCAAAACACATCGGAAAAAGAAAAAGAGGCAGACCAAGAAACAAATGGATACAGCAAGTAATAGAGGCGGGAAAACTTAAACAAAAATCACTCGAGGAATTGAAAATAATGGCAGGAAACAGAAAAGAACGGAAGAGGTGGGTAAATGGAAATTAAAATAGCTAGCTTAAATCCGACACCCTAATAGGGTAAAAGGAAGGGCAGAAAGAAAGAAAGAAAGAAAGAAATAAACCATATAAACTCTGAGCTACAACCAGAGATTAGTAAATCAGAATTAAAAAAGCACTTACAAAAAATTAGAATAATAAAACACCAGGTAAAGATTGTATTACAGTGGAAATAATTTAAAAACGGTAGAAAAGTTGCAAAAAAGAGAAGTTCTGCATGAACAAAATATTAAGCACAATAAACAGTACCAGTAGCTTAAATGAAGCAATGACGCTATTGTTATTCAAAAAAGCAGACAAAAAGAACTAAAAATTATAGGGCAATTACTGTACTTCATGTTATGTACAAACTGCTAACTAAAATAATAACCAAAAGTCTAACTTCTAAATTTGACAGCTATCAAACCAAAGACAAAGCAGGATTAAAAAAGGGTACAGTACAAGCTATAACCTATTCACAATGAAGGTACTAATTGAGAAAGCAAATAAATATTAAATACCATTATATTTATGTGGCATTTATAGATTTCGAAACGGCATTTTACTGCATATAGTACTGAGCAGTAAAACAGGCACTATAAAATAGCAGAATAGACTATAGATATAGGCTTAAATTCAACGAAATACAGACACCATACTATATCGATACAGAGGTATTAGACAAGGAGATACGATTATGCCAAAACTTCAGCCAAGCACTGGAAGACATTTTCAAAAACTACAATAGGAGGAAATGGAATCAACAATAATGGAGAAAACGTAAACCACTTGTGATATACAGACGATATTGTCCTTATAACGACAGACAAAAAACGATTAAAGCGAATGGTATAGTTTATTTCACGAAAAATGGTTGAGTGCTTAATGGTTACCTGAGTTGATCCTATTGTCTATACAAGAGTCTCTCAATAAACTACCGAAGTACACAGGGTCGCACTTCAGAAAGTTTGTTATTTAATATATTTCATTGGTAGCTGTGTAATACACGATTATAAAAATTTATTAAATTATTTTATATGGTATTTTCAGGTTGTTCAAGTAAATATACTTGATAATTGAACAATTTTTAACACGAAGAAAGTAGTTTTTTTGTTCTACGTGAATAATTGTAGTATATGGATCTAAATTCAGAAAGGTACTTTCCTTCACACTTTTTACAGACTTAGGACTGTCAGTAAAAAACTGGCGTGTTTAAAAGATTTTGCACTTCCTAATCGGATATCGTTAAAAATGTACAGTACTAATAGTTCTATTTACAGTATATACATACAAACGAATACATAATGTACAAAAAATAGATGAATTGAAAAAAAAAATATAGAAAAATATATACAAGTTAATATTTACAAAAAAAATACCCAAAATAACCAAAATATATTTATGAATTCCTAAATACCTAATTCTGTTTCGCTGTCGCTATCCTCTTCAAGATTAATAACAATTGGTTTAATTATGTGATTCAAAGTAACACATGAATTTTCTGCGTTCATTACATGGCGTACTGAATTTTTCCAACTTTTTGGGGAGATATCATCAACACATTTCCTTATTAATTCGACTACACTACCACTTAAAGTCGGAGAAACATTTTGTGACCTAACATTTGACTTTAGTTGGTGCCACATATGTTCTATGGTATTAACACTTGTAACAGTTCATTTTTTAAATAACTTTCTTCAAAATATATATCTTTTTCTAACAGGTAGTTTTGAATTTCAATTTTCGTGTTATTTGCACTTGGAGACTTACGTAATTGATGACTGTGGAAACTTGCATTGTCCATTACTACCACACTATTTTGAGGAAGGTTAATTCTTAAACCATTGCTCAAAAAGCTCTGCCGTTGTATCCTCATGGTAGTCCACGCAGGAGTCTTTAATGTTCTTTGCAGAAAGCCATAAGGCATTTGGGACCCAACTATTTTCTGATCCTGCATTATTATTCTTTTTTCTTTGTTTGATGGAGCTTTTGTTTGACACCTGTTGGAAGAATCGGACCATCCTTTGGATGGTGTTTCATGAGTGTCAAACCATGTCTCGTCCAGATAAATTATTGGTCGATCTTCTGTACGGTACTTTCTTATGAAAGTTATATATTCAGTACGCCACTTTTGTAAACGATGGGACTCCATAAGCACTTGCCTTTTGTCAATTGTACGATATCTGAAGCCCATTTTAGAAAAAATCCTCCAAAGACTAATGCGGCTACAGTTTATTTGTGTATCATCATTAGTAAGCCGTTGTTTTAAAGCATCTAATGTAGGTATCCGTTGCTCTTCGTACATTGTGTAAATTTTTCGTCTTATTAAATCCTTATCACTTTCGTCAATACATTTGGTAGAACCGACATCCTTACGCTTTCTTCTTGACTTAATGGGATTTGATGTAATTGTTTTCACTGTGGTTAGAGGTATTTTCGTTAAATCAGATATTTCACTGGCAGCAGTATTAGCAGTAAGTCAGCTTGTAAGTAAAGAACTATATATTGTTTTTACGATTTCTCTAGCGTCAGCAGATAAATGCTTTTTCTTTGCTGGAACACTGGAAGAAGCACCATCAATGTTTTTCCACGGACGCCACATAATGCTGTTTTATAGGTATAAATAGGTATAACACTGGTAACACTTTGTAACACTTTCAACTAAATGAAACAAAATGTATATTTAAAAATTTCTCATTGGTTTTATATACTTTTACAATTTATACAGAATAGAGGAAACCTGTATAATTATTCCAGGAAATACTTAACGATCAACAAATTTATTGTGGTCATTAAAAGATCAACCATTGATAGTGAAACTCACTGTTAAAATGTTTACAACTTTATGAAATAAAATGTATTCTAATCGTTTTTATAATTTTATACGATTTTTTAATCGTTTTTATATTACCAGGAATTTATTATACAAACAAGATAATGACACTCCACAGTAGCTTCAATTTTACCTGAATACTTACCTGCTCAACTAATGTTAACTAAGCTGGGGTACTTGCGGTCGGGTTTTATTGCAATCATTAAGCACTCAACCATTTTTCGTGAAATAAACTATACAACAATAATTAAACCAAGAAGGCAGAAATGTTAGATTAAATATTCAAAATAAAACCAAAAGTGACGACAAATAAAAAGTGTTAAAGTTAAACAATAACAAATAGAATAATGTAATGAATAGGATAGGTGTACATGGGACAGATATAAAATTAAATAAAGACAATCGAAACTTGAGAATTTAAAAATAGTTCATGCGTTTATTGTAAAAATGACTGTATGTTAGATAGAGGCAAGATATCCTGTAAATATTTCATATTATTATAAAATGGAATAGTAATATTGGGTTGCAGTATTGATGGTATATTACAATATAAAAATAAAACAATGTGGAGGAATAAACTAGGCAGTGAGATATATAACAATAAGCGACGAATACTAATTTTTGTAGAAAGAAAAAGATGAGTCTTTCATTTATTTTCTACAGCTTAGTAAATCATAAGTAAAAGCAAAGAAAATAAGTCGCAATGAAAAAAATGGTAAAAATTTAATCTTTGATGTATCTTTAATACTAAGTAAATACATATATACACTTTTTACACATTTAAAAACAATAATAATAAAACGACATATAATAACAGTCTGTTCATACAGACTGTTATTATATTAGAGCCGTTGATACTAAAACTAAAGCAAAAAAAACGCACTTCGTACGGATGTAATAAGCGGTGATAAAGGGAGTTACGGAGACCTCTTCTGCTACTGGCATTACAAACATAAGGAAATCGTTATATCGATTTCTTCTTAGCCGCTTTGCCAAATAAAAAATAGTATCACGAAGACTTCGTTATAGCATATGCATTATGACATAGATATCATGAGCCGAACGGAAGCAGCAGGTGGAAATACGTATGCAGAACTTAAAGCAAGTGCTTAAAATAAATAAGGAATTAAATCCTAGCACAAAGTCGATTAAAGAGGGCAACACGACCCTGCCTCATAGTTGAAAATTTAGAAAAAGTTGAGAGCTCTATCTATTTGAGAGTCAACATCACAAAGGACAACATTGACGATGCGATGTAGAGCTTAGTAGAAGATCTATTCTAGCCAATACGGCATATATGGCTATAAACCCGATATTTAAATCACGAGACGTACGGCAAAGAACTAAGATTAACACGACCATAGTTCGACCGATAGTGAGCTATAGATGTAAAATTTGACCTAAAAATGTATAAACCGGATAGACATCTTTGAAAGAAAGGTACTGAGACGAATACTAGGCCATATAAATGAGAACAACAGGTGTCAAATCAGATACAATTATGAAATTTATAATGTATATAAAGAACCACCTTTATCTCAGTACGTCAGCCTACAGCGTCTTCAATTGGCAGGTCATGTATTTAGGATGAAAGAGAACATGCTTCCAAAAAACTGTTGAATGCAAGAATGCAGGGTAAGAGACCTATTGGAAGACCGGGAAAGTGATGGGGGATGATGTAAATGAAGATGCTAGAAATCTCCTTGGCAGTCGATCGTGGAGCCATAGGAATGTCGGTATGATCCCACTTTGAAGAAATTTCTTATCTCCTGCACAGAACACATAGAACTATATCAATATTCTTAGGTCTAAGGAGCAAATAATGAATTCCTTTAGACAGTCTAGTTTTAGTGAGAAAAAGATATATCTACTAAAAAATAAAATAAACCGATATAAATAAAGAAGCAACTGATTAATAATTTCAAAGCTGGGGAAATTACGACTTACAATCAAAAGCAGAAATCGAATATTGGAGAATAGGTAGACAAAGTTTTACCTGCTTTACAAGGTAAAATCAGATCAAATATATTTTATTCTTTGTCTATATTCTATTTGCATTAAGTACTTGCCAATCATATTTTCACAAATAACTTTTAACGATATACTATGCTGATCTAGTCTTTAGGTTTTTCCAAGTGAAAAAATAGAAGGACATAATACTTTAGGAATAACAAACATAATTGTTTACTTTATTTTATAAGTAAATTATTTACTCTTTGCAGATTACTGGCTCCACTTTGGAACCACCTTTAAACAAATTTCTTCCTACTGCCCGAGCAATCGTACGCTGGGACCACCGGACGGAATGCGATGTATACAGCGTATATTTCACTTCCCACGCGATTACAAAATTTCCAGGAGCAGTTTGCATAGAGTACATAAGACATTTGACGCGATCACAAGCGAATGACAGTGAGATTATTTCTTGTTGTAAATAAACAAACATTCTTTTACCGATAAAAGGTATGTATTATGTTAATTTGTTGATAAATAGACGTATTTATATATTACCGTATTGAGTCTTTATGATCTACGTAGATAACTAAGTGAATTTTGATATTTTGATTGGTTGTTCCAAAAGGTGCCACTAGGCCGATCAGTAACTACTAGGTATGTTTTGTTACAGACTTCTAACTTCTATACTAACAGATATCCCATCGGATGGATTTGACTTATCCTATTTTGATGATAACGAGAAATGAAGATATCGACATAACATTCCATTTCACGCTAAATAATTTTTTCGTTTGTGGCCTAGTGGTTCCACATGGTACCACCTTTTTTTCCAATAATTACAAAAGTAAAATATAAAAAACCTTTAATTTGTCTATCTTTTGCCCTAATATGTCCTAAAAAAAATTATTTACCATTTAGTATAAACAAAAAAAAGTCTGTCCACAAAGGGTTAACAATAAAATCTAAAAAAAGAATAGAAAAAAGTGTTTAAAAGAGGTGCGCTCACTCAGTTATAATAGTGATGGATCAAAAACACCCAATAAAGTAGAAATTGGAGTTAATAGTCCTATAACCGGTCAATATGCTTCTGTCCCTCCAAAATGTCTCTATACTATTTTCAATGGAAATACTAGAAATACATTTTCGTATTTAAGACTTTGAAGTCTACTTTTGTCGGCTGTTTGTATTCGCAACTGCGAAAAATTCCATAAATAACTAGCAGACAATATAAAAAGTATGATTCGCAGATGGCCAGGTTTAGGCCAAGCCAAAATAGTGCGCAGCGCACGGCATACACGTACAGCAGAATCTGTTATACGCGACTCACGGCAGTTTTGGGTGAGTCGTTTTGTTAGATTAGTTCGCAAAATCTCGCGCTCAAAACAAGTTATAAATTAGTTTCATCACGTTTGTCCTCTAGGTTGTACGTTTAGAAAAATGAATTTTCGCAAACTTAACGCAATAATTTTATTACTCCAAGAAGAGGAGGAAAAAGAAGAGTTGATAATATCAAATCTAAATAAAAGAAATAAAAATGTAAGCGAAATTTTTTAATGTTGTAATACAGAAGGTGCTTTTAAATTAACAGTCGAAAGAAGATCGTTTCAAAATGAGGAAAAATTTCGAGAATATTTTAGACTTTCCAGAGATTTATTTGGAACTGTCTTACAATTTATAAGGGATGATATTACTATAAAAAAACTCTACAACAGAAGACATCACTTAATTATTACAATAATATTAACTATTTAAAAATTATAATTTCGGTATAGATGTGTACGCTGTGAACTCAGCTGAACGTTTGAGTCCAAATCAAATCGCAATTGATTCCAGCGCACACCGTCGACGTACACTGCTATCGCTCTGTAGCCCGCGCAACTAAGCAGAACCTAACAAACCGTTATCATAGAGATCCATTCCTTTGATTTTGACGAACGTACGTGGCGTTCGACTGACTGTGAGTTATGCATCGCTCAATGGTCTAACAAACCATAGCTTAAGTATTCTACTTTATATATTAAGTTTTCTTTTAATGTTTTTAATTACAATCACTTAAACTAAAGAAGGCTTAATAAATTGTAATTAAATGGTTAAATAAATAAAAAGCACAAACATTCCGTTACAAAAATAACCATTAACTAAAAAATTTTTTAATTAAAATTAAATTTATAATACGAATGTTTCTCTGTTTGTCATTTCAAACCCATTAATATCACCCTTTGTAGCATGAAAACACACAAAGTCCATAACAATCCTCTTACAAATTACGCTTATCTCTACACTTTTTTAAATCCATCCGAATGACGCTGTTAAACAAACTGCCTATTAAACAATTCGCAGGTTAATCCACCCCTGCGTTGGGGGTGGCTTTGCAACGGGGTGGTTAACAGTCTGTTGCCATTGTCGCTACTTCCCTTACCCGACCATTTAAACTACTTCTATTCTAATCAAACAGAACAGTTTACGCTTGAAACCGATACTTTTATTAAAAATTGTTTCCATAGATATTATAGATGGTTTTATTTATAGTATAAAGCCGTTGAGCTTATATAATGACATTTTGAAAAAAGAAACAAACCTTAATGGATGTGGGTAAATGATATTGGTATAAATGTATATTTGTTAAAGCGTATTGACTAAATATTGTATAGAAGTCTAGATTAACTACGATACTGAAAATTATTTATTATCTTCATATGTACATATCTACACAGGGTCATCTTTCTTAATTATATGTCTCCACATCTGCCTCTTCTAGATTACCGAAACATGGACGTGTACAAACTTATCACGTTATAGCCCCTCATAAAATTATTACTCCATCCGAGGTATAGCAAAACTGATCACCGGCATCTTTTGGAGACCCGTAAACTCATCACCGTAGATGGGAAAACTCATCACCAGCAGTTTTGGCTCAAGGGGCTGGTTTTTAATACGAAAGATTGCCTGTTACCTATTAAGCCGGCATCTCACAGAACGTGGAAAGGCGGTGAACGCTGGTTCACGTCGACAAAGAGAAACAGAAAATCGATATGAACGATAAGAAAAGAGAACACGGTTGTTAGTGTGAAATTAATAAATATTTATTATTAAATATTTATAAATAATAAATTACCAAGACACTGACCGTACCTCTCCCTAGTCACATCGGAAGGGTTGGTTGGAGGGGTAGGTACGTGCTATACATCAGCTTCTTACATCTTTTGAACCGTGTTAATTTACCGACAAATGACGAGACTGGACACGCTGGCCATAAATAGACAGTTTTGCCCTATTAAAGGGACCGTAAACCACAAATCTTGAGGGTAAAAACGGTATTCCACGTTCAGTTGGTTCCCGTTTTTATATTTTGTCTTTTTCTATTTTGTGTATTTTCTATTTCTCTTCGCCCATGAAGAACGTTGCTCCACGTTCTCTGAGATTGCAATTTTACACTTCTTGTTTACGCGTAGTAATCTATTAAATTCAGAAATTATGTTCTGAACTAACTATATATATAATAACTATAATATATATATATATATATATATATATATATATATATATATGTATATATATAATATGTAACTATATATATATATATATATATATATATATATATATATATACATGAACTTTGATAAAATGAAAGGTAGATATCGAGCACAGTTGTATTAATTAAATTTTGCCGAAGTACTTTCGCTTCCTAGAGCATTTTCAGGGGCATCAATTTTGGGCTATGCAACAATCGCAGAATGTCATAAACATAAAATTAAACATAAACTTCAACATAACCCTACACTAAATAAGGACAAACAGTTTAAAATTATTTAAAAAATAGTCAAAGCTACATTCTGGTCAGCAACAGGATTTTCTCTCTCCTGTTGCCGACCAGAATGTAGCTTCGACTATTTTTTCAATTCACAATCCAAGTTTAAGGGAAATTTTTCCTTTTGGGTAGTTTTAGGTAGCTAGCAAGAGAATTCAATGAAATTCCCAAATCCCAGCCAATGCATTGCAATTTTATTTAATTCAACCGGACTTCAATTATCCGTTTAAATTATCAAACCTTGGTGGTTTGCAAAAATTTTATAGTCTTTACCTGTCACGGGGTGAAGGTAAGCCAGTAATCAGTTTGCAAATCTCTCCGGGTCAATTTTAAAATCCTCGGTTTTATTGCGGTGACGAGTCTGTACTATCTACGAGTGCGTTTATGCTAATTGGTGTTTCTTCTTTACAGATACATCACATCTCAACCTTTATTCTCAGGACTTCCTGTTTGGGAAGGTTCTCCAGGATCTTCACCCACGCCGCGTTACGTGCACACACAATCTTCAACAATTTTTTACCATTTTGGTATCAATTGGCGCCACACTCAGACTTATAATATATTTATTTTTTGTATAGATAGCCTGATAAGCTACGCAGACGAAGCTGCATTGCTGGCCAATAGCGAAAGTGACTATCCCAGAACAGAGGATACTATAGTTACACATGTAAAAAAATAGCAAAAGAATATCATTTGACAATACTATCAGACAAAACGAAATATATAATTATATCCAAAAACTAATCAGATGCAACCTAGACATAAAAGAAAAAATAATAAGTCAAGTTATGGCTTTCAATGATTTGGAATTGGATATAACAATCCACCAAAATATTTATAAAGAAACAGCTAACCAAGTCAAACAAGTATCAAAATAATAATAGCCCAAGTTTAGGTAATATCAAATATCCAATGTTACTAGGTCTTACCAAAAGTGGTTAACCTTTACTATTGGAAATATTTAATAATAATAATATAATCATTATTCAGTAATACCTCAATTTTAAGATGTAATCATTATTCCCATACTCAAACAAGGGAAAGATCCTATGATTCCCTTCATTCATACAGATCTATGTTATTTATGTCCTATGTACTGAAAACTTTAGAGCGGTTCATTAAACTATATTAGAATGGTGGCTAGAACAAAATATTACTTTCAGATTTATAATTTGGATCCAAAAAAGGTTGTGGAACTAGAGATGCACTTACCAAGTTAGTAACGGACATTCATAACCCATTTTAAAATAATTTTTATTTACCAACAACAGTATAAGATATAGAAGGAGCATTTGATAGTTTTTGTCTTGAGGCTTTAATGGAAAAATTAACAAAAAATTTTCATACGCCTCCGCAATTGGTAGATAATATTTTATTGGTAGATACTTTTATACAGAAAAATTTATCTGAGAACAAAAGATAACTTATAGATCCTCGTTATAATAAACAGGAACTACCACAGAAATCAGTTTTAAGACCCTCTATTTATTTAATATCTAAACTACACATTTTCATTGAAAAAGTTTTAAAATAAAAGTAAAGACAGTTAAGATTTGATTTCACGTGTAGTGCCTCTGTATATCCGCTTATACGTATTTCATCCTAAAAAGAATCTTCGGAGCGGCTATTTACAGATGCTCTGAACGTGAAAACAATCTTTCCTGTCGTAATAGAAGCCACGCTAAAATGGCTTCAAAATGGACGCAATAGCGACATCTGATAATAAATTTCGAAACTGGAAATCCAAAGATTTCTAATTGTCGAAACCAAATTCAGATTTTTGCTTTAACCTGTGCCTTCTAAGAATTGCAAGGCAAATAGACGTTGATAAAGATGTAATTAGAGATAATTTTAAAATAATACACTATTCTGATGACTTTATTATGTACTCATCTACCAGAAAATATAATAATTATAATAAACCTTTAGAAAAAATACATGATAGGTCCAAATATTGTTTTAAACAAAATGGGTGTGAAATTGAATCCAAAATACAAAAAACTGTAAAAAGCAATAAACTTAAAAATAGAAAGATAAGCATTAGAGTTACGAAAAAAAATCTTTATATACAAAATTGTAGTTTCTTTTATTTCGAAGAATTTTTATATGAAAATTTTTTGTAGGGCAAAAATTGAGTAATATATTGATAAACAAAACTTGTACTAATATGCAAAAACTACCTTTACCAACCCTTTCAAAGTCGCCCCTTTTTGACACTGAGAGTGAATCTTTTAATTTTTATATTTTTTTGAAACTAAAAGTTATAACAAGATTTAATGCTCTATCAGTAATATATTCTAGTGAAAGTTTTGAAGTAGATTATATAAAATGATTCAAAATTAATACGTTTTTTACATGCATTTACTGAGTATGACACGGTTTCGGTATTTTACAATAAAGGCAAAATAATTTTTTTATCTTATAGAAAGAAGGTCGGTTTTAAGAGAACAGACCGAAATATTCTACAGCAATACTGCTGAAACTGAAAAAATTTTAATAGCCGGCAGGTACTGTGCAATTTTATTGTATAGTATTTTTCATATAAAAATGCGTGCACGTCATTTAAGATTTACGACGTCAGAACCCAACAGCGGTGCCAAAACATCAGAATAGTTAGTAAGTGAGGAATTTTTAAAATGTCAACTATTTGTCAAATTATTATACTTATTAACAGTAAATACACTGAGTTTTAAGATTACTGCAACACACTAAAATACATAAGAAAACATTTTAATGCAAAATTATATATTCTAAATTTGAAACTTACCACTTTTAGAGCATTAATAATAAAAACTTCCCGCCATTATTTCTTGTTCAAAATAATCTATGTTATATGAAAGCTTATTATCTTTCTACAGACTATTTGGTTGTTTTGGCATATCACAATCACAATACACAACAATAATTAGTTTTTAAAGCTATTAATCTAAATTTAATATGTATTTATAAATACAATTTATTAATATATAATATATTATGATCAAATTGTGTAAGAAATCAAGACATAAATAAAATTTCTACTCCAAAAAAGCGGCAACACTTTAAACAATTTTACCACACGCTAAATTGTCACAAAATTTGAAGTATTCCCATATCAGTTGCGTACAATTGTCTAATATATTAAATTAAAATTATTATTTTGTGGAATATTAGACTTAAAGAGTTATATCATAAAATTTATATTAGTAATAATAATAAATATTTTTGGTTATTTAATCAATATAATTCTAAAATTCCCAATATAATGACGATTACATTTTTCTGATTATTACACCATGTTGACGCCTATGAAAGATCGAGCAGTTCCGTATGGATTTCGTATTATTAGCTGTGTTAGGAAAATTTAAACGTTGACGTTCTGGAAATTTTTAATAAAAGTGACGTCACTTTTATATAAATTGTGACGTACATGCAATCTTTATATGAAAAGTACTATACCATACTGTTAAATAATTCAATAAATTGAAAAATGTTGATGATTTGAAAGTTTTACTTGAGCGAATGCGCTACGAGTAATTCATTAAAGCTACTCCAAAAAATAGCGCCGCCAAGTTGTAATCACTCGTGACTACTGTTGTAGATGCTTTAGATAAGCACTCAAAAAGGAATTACGTTCATGTCCAGCAGTGGCCTGGAAACTATAACATTCAGCCAACTGATTAAGGGTGGTTTCCAAAACATCCATCACTATAAATAAAAATAGACACCTGCTTCTGAAGAACTTTATTCTGAAGAATATATATTAAAGGGTTTTATTAATTTTTTGCTTCAATTATCATTACGTAACTTACACCAAATTTTCTTAGCTTAAGATTTTTATATATTTTGGAAATAAGGGTCTACTTTTAATCCTTAAAAATGCATTTTCAAGGGGTTACTATTACTATTATTACCTAAATTTTTTTTATTACCAAATTTTATCCTCCTTAAGCCTTTTTTATAGATTTGAGTAATTAGGGCTAGTTTTCACACTAAAAATAAATTTTTAAAGGGTTGAAATAGTCAACAATTATAGTTAGAGTATTAGATAATTAATACTCAATTCATCTGAACCAAATTTCACTTTTAAGCTTTTTTATAGATTTTGGAAAAAGAGGTAGTTTTCACCCTTAAAAAATTAAAAGCACTCGAAATAGATTTTGAAGTAGAATGTAAGTTAAACATAATCTCAAATTTTTATGCAAATCGGTGTTTTTCGAAAAATTTTAAGCTTTGTTTCCTGGATTGAAAAAAAAAAGAATAGCTGAAATGAATAAATTTAAATCTTTAATAGGGAAAAGTAGAAGAGATCCCGTAAGAAACAAAAATATCAGGCAAAAATAAATGTGATTTCTAAAATGCAGTGGTATGTTAAAAAACGAAGAATAAATTTAAAACAAGATTTACTGAGAATGGGAGAAGATAGAATAGCAAAAATTTTAAGATGTTGCAAACCAAACGGAATACTCTATAAGGCGCCCAGGAAGACCACCAAAGAGATAGCAAGACAGATCTACTATTTCAACTGGTCTCCGGAATCACAAATAAAAGTAATATAATAAAATTTAAATATTCTCCAGTAAACGCAGGTCATGGACCTAACAGATGCAAAAGAAGAAGTGCTAATATACCTCTTCTCTTTAGATAACCTTTCCATTACTGAGCGCTGCACATCAGTAGGGCAAATTTATCTCTATCTATAGATGGAATAGTGCAATATTCTCTGACATTTCTTAGACTCGAAAATTTTTTTCTTTCCAGATTCCTTTTTTATTAGTATTTCTCTCCATTATGAGGTTATATTTCACTCTGTCTAATGGAAATACAAAATTCTTTAATTGTTTTTTACATTCGTTATTATGAGTAAACCGAAGAGTAATTTTCGAACCTAATGGGGAATATACCCAAGAATAAAATAAATAAAAAAAGTTCCAACTAAATATTATAAATACATCGTCCATTTTGTTTAAAAGATTAAGGGTTTTACTCCAGTTGTATTTCCATTTATTTTTCAGTCTTGTTTTTATTTCGTTTTTGCCAAATATTTAAAACTAACCTCGTTAAATTCGTTTCGTTTAAAAACATTTAAATAATTTTGGATTGTTGTTTTTCTGAATAATTTAACCTCAGTCATAATTTACAGCGTTTCCCGATCTAATGAATAAATCATGCAAATTAATAATATCTCCATTTAATAACTGATATCGGAAAACAACAAAAATTATAAATAATGTACCAAGCACGGTTTATATCGACTTCCGTTCTAATGCCAGCTAGTCACGAAAAGCTATCAACAGTGCTTTTAGGTTTCGTTATTTTATTCTTTTTGTTTATTATTGGAAACCATATTAAAGTATTTAAGTTGCAGTCCATAATAGAAAATTAAGTGAATTATGGTGAATATGGACAGTTCATTTTAAATAGATTTATTTAGTTAGTTTATTGCATTTTGATTTATTTCAAAACATTTTTGTTTATTTACGAGCAATGGTCGCTTTAACCACCTGGGTCATTAGCGACATTAGTTATTACATTATATTAAATTATATAAAGATGTATCTTTAAGAAAGCTAATTAAGTTTTTGGTAGGTAAATGTTCACCTAATAGTGTTTTTAAATCACTGTTGTCTGTTTACTGTATATTTTTTACATTCTATTAGGAGGTGTTTAACAGTAATGTTAACTAAAAAATATTCACACATTGGAATGTCTTCCTTAGTCATTAGGTACTTATGCGTAATATTAGTATGATCTAATCGAAGTCGAGACATTTTAACAGCTTTTTTTAGGTTTACTAAGTGCCACGGTTTCACTGTTGATTTAATTTCTTTTAATTTAGATTCCGATAAATCCCACTTATTTTGTCACGCGCTGATCACTTTTTCTTTGACGAAATGTTTTATATCACTGGAGATAGTCTTTGGCACTATTATAGCTTGGTCGTTATTGGTAACTTCTCTTGCTTGGATGTCTGCTTTTTCATTACCTTGTATTCCAATGTGAGATGAAACCCACATAAATTTGACTTCCGAACAAGATTCATGTAAGGTAGCAAGTTCTTTCTTTACAAGTAAGGCTATAGGGTTCTTATTGTACAGTATTGTATAGTAGACCAATTGTTGTTAACGAGTATAGAGAATCTGTAATAATGACGAAGGAAGAATGGTTTATACTTTTAATATACATGAGGGCTTGTAATACTGCATTTAATTCTGCTTTGTGTATAGAAGTGGTTGACATTAATTTAAATTGGAAAGAGGAATGTAGAGTGACAAAAATGTTGCTGCTACGCCGTTTGTAGGTTTGGAGGCATATGTATAAATGGAAAAAATTTTCCCGCAAGTCTTGAGTTCCTGATGTCTCTTATTTGTGATATTGGAGTAGTGTGTCGTATTGATTTCGGGAATCATGCTTACCCAGGGAGGGGAAGTTTTTACATTTAAAGACAAGGGGTCAGGAATTATTTGGAGTTGCAGATCTTTTAAATTTAAATAAATATAAGGTTGAATGCTCGAATAAATGAACTTTGATCAGATAAAAGGCATATATCGAGCACAGTTTAATTTAATCTTGCCCAAGTACTTTCGATCCCTAGATCATCTTCAGGGGCATTTCGTCAATTGTGGCCTATCCAGCAAGAACAAGATATCATAAACATATAAATGTACATTACACTACACTACAAATGGACAAACAAACACTTTAAAATTATTTAAGAAAGGCTACATTACTTGAAGAAGCCGGAGACAGAATTTTTCTGTCAGGAGTGGAGCTGTTAATGCTAGAGACATATTGGGCCCAACTGGATTTTTTTGTTTGATTTATTAAACGTTGAGCTCTAGCCTTTATTTTATTTTATTTTCGAGTTTTATGCTTCTTAAATCTATTAAAAGCTGTTTCGCTGGCACGTACTGCTTCTTTACACTCCGAATTCCACCAAGGCACAGGAACATGATTTTTAATGGGCTTTGTTTTGCCGACCGATGAAGAGCTCCGCACTCTGCAGGATGACACTATTAAAAGTAGCTAAAGAATCGTTTATATTATCATTCAGTATAAGACTCTCCAAAGCCTTATCTATATAATTTTCAAAATAGATCCACTTAGCCGAATTTATATTCCATTTGGGAAAGAAGGATATTGGGCAAGGCTGACCTGAGAGATTCTCAATGGTAATAGGGTGATGGTCGCTACCATAAGTATACTCGAGAACATTCCAAGAGAGACGCGGAGCAAGACCTGGATCACAGAAGCTTAAATCTATCACGGAGGATTCTCCAGTGCAGATGTTAAATCTTGTAGGTAAACCATCATTTAGAAAATTTAATTGAAGATCCTGCATTACCTTTTCTAAAAGTTTTCCTCTGTGATCAGTACGCTTAGAGCCACAAATAAAGTTATGACCGTTAAAATCACCTACGATGATTCGAGGAGAGGGTATCTGTTCGATAAGGCTTTTTAAATCTTCATATGTAGCTGAAGAACTAGATGGAAGGTAAATGTTACAAATAAAAATTGGAACGAGAGCGGTGATCTCTATAACTATAGTTTCAATGTTACTATTGACAGGAAAAACATTTGCAACCAAAGATTTTTGGACAGGTGTCATAACACCACCTGAAGAGAAATTATTGTCATGTACCTACTCTATCTTTTATAAAAACGTTAAAATATTTGGAATTATAATTTTTTTGGGGGTTTAAATTTGTTTCTTGGAGACATATTATTTCGGTAGAGAATTCAGAAATAAGTTTTTTTAAGGTTGGAAGTCGATGGAAAAATCCATCTATATTCCATTGCAGTAGTTTAGTGAATTGTATTATATACGAGAAATATGAATTTAAGGGTTAACCTGAGATGACTCGTCCTCGGATTCAGAGATGTCGTTACCCAAGTGTCGGAGGATTTTCTTTCTTAAGAAGGTGATATAACGTTTGGTTGATCTATCTTTTAATTGCGGATGAACTTTAGTTAACATATGAACTAATCCCAAAAGGTCAGAAGTAAACTCTTGAATTATGCTAGAAGGATCTTGCACGCCGATAACATTGCTTAGAAGTAGATTTAATTGGTCAAAATTGAGAACAAATGTGGGTAAATGATTTTGGATAAAATCTTTGGCAGGTTCAAGGTCATATGATTTTGTTGCTTTTAACTTTCTTGACTCTAGGTTTGGATGTAGGTACAGCAAATGATTTTTCTGTATGAGTTGTTTCTGGAGACGTAAGAACATCATTGATACTACGTTTTAGCTGAAGATCGATATTGATTACTTTGCAGCTTTCCATGGTGTTAACTTCTTCGTGACCATTAGGATTGCTCAGATTATTTGCTAATTTTTCTTGGACGCAAATTTGTTCGTTTGATATGGATGTTGATGCAGGTTGAGGCATGATGTCAGGGGAGAAAGGAGTAGTAGATTGACTGTTATTAGAATCAATTAAGTTTATTGTTGATTCTAGTTTATCGGGACAGTTGTTGGCGATATGTCCAGACTTTTTGCAGTTATAACCGGAAATAGTTTCTTGAGATAAGAATATTCGATATGTTGTATTATCGAAGTCTAAGGTGAATGAGTCGGGTAAGGAGATATTATGGAGACTGACATATATTTGTCTTCTGAAACTTAAAATATGATTTTATTCGGGAAGGGTGGAACTGATTTTTAGAAAAGTGACAGGGGAGACCATATTAAGTCTAATACTTTGTAGATAATCAACTAACAGACTGTGTAGTATTGTTGGACATACGTTTGAAAAAACAATACGTTTCGCTGGTGAGATTAATATTCTAGCTTGTACAATATTGTTCTAGATTTGTATGTGTCCATGGTTTTGCATGAATTCGTCCACGATTTTTGTGTTTGCAAGGTACATGCAAATCCGATTATTGGATAGTCGGGAGGAAAATATAATATTTTTGGATGAATTAGGTTACCCAAAGGAATTAAGTAATCTTGCAGTCGAGTATTTTCTAAAGCGCTGAAGACAATTGCTTGGTGTTTTGAGGGAAATTGTGTAGAAGCTGCTGATGAATAGGTTTTATTGGTATTTGTCTCTAATTGCGATACTTGTGGTATGTTAGAGAGACTCTAAATATTAGGTTCCATTTTTAATTTTAACACGGAACATGTGTTTAAAAATAATACGGACCTGCCTAGTAATCAAACAGGTAGTCAAACTGGAATAATGTTTCTTGAGTCGTATCTTATTGATAATTGTTAAATTAAAAATTAACCAAAAACTGATTGATCACGTTATATTAATGAAAACTAAGATGATGTGTTCACTTACTGGTGTTTCATGTAATTGTCACTTAACTATTTATAAATAAACTGTTATAATTACTGCATAAAATTTGCAAATTTGTTGAGACCAAAATAAACACGCCTTTCGGTGGCTCATTTAGGGCCGAACTCCGAAATATGTTGTTTGTGTGTTAGTTTTTGGTCGAATACCATTCTAAGAAAATTAATTTTGTCTAAGAATATGAGCGACTCGTCATACAGTTTTAAAGGTGTTCTTTGGAGCCGGTACTTTCTTCAGAAAGGCATGCACTTTGTTTTTAGTATTTTTGAATCATTGTTATATTGTTCCCCTTTGCAAATAGAACCAGATCGTCGGCATATAGTCTTTTATTACTGATCCCTAAGGTGTTCTGTTTCTCTGATTTTTTTGTTGAAATGGAATTATTGGCGTGAACAGAGAAAGATTTTGACTAAAGAAAGTTTTCTATGAATCTTAGCATATTATCTCTGATTTCCCGTTTGTGTAATTTTAATATAATATTAAACCTTCAAACCATGTCGTACGCAAATTTGATAGCAAAGAATACTGCGATGGTCTCTTGATTAGTTGCAAAACCTTCATGTATATACTATATATCACTATAAATCTATTGAGTTGTCTACGCATGATCTATTTTGACGGAAGTTACTGTGCTAAAGAATTAAATGTTTTTCTCCTTCCAAGTACCACAATAGTCTTTCGTTTATAACTTTTTGTACAACTTTGCATGATACATTAGTGAGTGATATAGGAGTATATGTTGAGCAGAGGAATTATAATATTGTCTGACCATACAGATGGAAAGACCTGATTTGTCCAAATAAAATTGTATAATTTTTAAAGCCACGACATTTCACTTTCTGGTAGAAGCCGTCGGGACTGAGCGGAATTTTTACTTGACATTAGGGCATCCCCAAGATCTTGTATTGTATTC
This sequence comes from Diabrotica undecimpunctata, assembly GCF_040954645.1. Lineage (NCBI taxonomy): Eukaryota > Metazoa > Arthropoda > Insecta > Coleoptera > Chrysomelidae > Diabrotica > Diabrotica undecimpunctata. Next base: position 71,070,856 of record NC_092803.1, on the reverse strand, counting down.
GACACATTCAGTATGTGATACCCGTGAGAGTAGTACTTCAACTTTGTTTCTTCTGGGCTTTGTTTCTTAAGCTTAAAGTCTGGTGAATAGTTATCGTTACTTAAATTTGATTCAAATTCAATGGCGAATAGCTCCGCAATTTAATTTCAGACGCTCATAATTTTGTAATCTTTTGCTAGGAAAGGTATTTTACTTAAACTTTTTTCCCAGATATTTTTCTTATATTTTGCCACACTTTACTTGCTAGGGTAGAACTATTTATAATTAAAACAAATTTTTGCCATGATGTCCTGCATTTTTTAAAAATATATCTAGCTTCTGCCCGACGTCATTTATATTCTACCATAGTGTTATTACTTTTGTGGTGTTTATACCTATTGAAGGCTCTTTTATATATTTTTACAGCTCGTTTGCATTTTGGGGTTCACCATGGTAAAGGTTTATGATATTTTAGTGATTTTGTTTTTCTAATATGATTTTCTGCTGCTTTGTTGATTATTGATAATAAGGTATCTAGGTCTTTATCTATGCCATTAAGAGTAATATGTTTTATGTGGGTTATTTCATTTTGTATGTATTTTACAAAATTCTCCCAGTTTGCATTTTTAATATTCTATTTCGATGGGGTTGTAGCAATATTGTTATATTTTGTTGTGGAAACAATTTCAATGGGGCAGTGGTCACTTCCGTATAGGTACGGGATAACGTCCCACTCCAGTGTTGGTGATAACTAGACTTCGGCAAATATGCATATTGCATATTTTGCATATTGTGCATATTTTATGCAAATATTTCATATTTTGGCATATTTGTATAAAAGTTTGCATAAAGTGCATAAAAGTTCAGATTTTTATACTGTATTTGAAAATTTTTAAACATACCAATTTATTTTAATTCTTGTATAAAATTTTGTAGTCATTTTAATCAAGAAATGATCTAAGTACGTAATCTCTACAGGTACAAAACATTTACAATTTCAAAGAAGATCAATTTAAGTAGTCCTCAACATTCTTAGAAAGTCTCGGTCACTGAGGCATTCAGTTATTGGATAATCGCTAAGGGTTCACTCATTTGCATTTTATGATCTAATCCCCAAATCTATCTACAATTTATTGTATCTTAACAGCAGGTAAACGGCTAATAGTTTTGTTCCTAATTTAGGGATTTTCCAAAATCTCCCAGTTTATTGAATTAGGTACCTAAACATTTCTAATTTGATGCTCAGATTTGTAAATCATTTTTGTTTTGATATTCAAAGCGTAAACACTCGTTGTGCGTAATAAAAAGGAAGATTGTGATTTTATAATGCCTAAAACAACCAGTGCTTCAACTTGGATTAAACCTTATAAAGAGCTGTCTATGGATATGGGAAAAATCTACTGTTCAGTCTGTGGCAAAATTGTAAGTATCTAATATTTTCTATTAAATATCTAATATTTCATACATACAGGGTGTTTCCAAATGACACTTACAACGTTTAACTGTAGATACTTCTCGAAAAATTGAACAAAACGATATAGTTAATGAGGGGTGAAACTTATTTACTTTTCGAGATACAGGGTGTTAAAATTAAAAAAAAATTAAATTCTTTTAGTTAATAACAACAATAACTTTAAAACCAATAAACGTATTTACTTGAAATTTAGTACTCGTAGGTTGTTTTTAAATGAAAAATAGCTTCCTTTAGTGAGAAAAAACTGTCCATAGTACAATACAATGGTGTGTATTTAGAAAAATTTTTCACCTTTACTTTTTTTTATGAAGCTATTCTAAAACACAATTATTATTTTTATTGAAATTGAATTAACAAAAAAAAAACTTTTGTTGAATTTTAAAATAAGTTATATGATGTACTAATGGTTAGAAACAAAAACTAATTTGTGGATTAATACTGCATTTAAAACATTTAGCGAGTGTTTTTTTTCCAAACCAGTTATTTGATTAACCAAAAACACCTTGTATATTTTTATATTTTAAAGGTTGGGTTAAAATAAAGGTTTTTATTTTTATTTATAGATAGCATGTGAGAAGAAATTTCAGATAGACCAACATGTGAGAACTGCTTCACACATTGCAAAAAAAGGAAAAATAGGAGGAAAACATCAAACTTCAATGGCTAAATGTTTCCAATCTACTTCAAAAAAATTAGATGAGCAAGAAACTTTTAATGAAGACTTGTGTCGCGCATTAGTGTCTGCAAACATACCGCTTTCAAAATTAGCAAATGTAAATTTTAGTTCGTTTCTAAAAAAATATTGCAAACTTAATGTTCCAAGTGATCGGTCTCTAAGAAGAAATAATGTGAACGGGCTATACTCGTCGGTGTTAATTAATATTAAGGAAGAAATTGCAGATAATTATTTTTACATATCTGTAGACGAAACCACTGATTCCTCAGGAAAGTATATTGCTCATTTATTGATTGGTGTTCTTAAAGAAGATACCTTACCAAATTCTCATCTTATTTCATGCCAGCAACTTGAGAAAACAAATGCTTTAACAATTTCGCGTTTTATACAAGAAACATTAGCAACTTTTTTTCTTCCGACAACTATTCCTTCTAATAAATTACTGCTTATTTTATCGGATGCTGCTCCTTATATTATGGTGAAAGCAGGACAAAATTTAAAAATATTTTTCCCAGATTTAATACATGTTACTTGTGTAGCGCATGGATTAAACAGAGTTGCAGAGGAAATATGAAAAAAGTTTCCTCTTGTAAATACCATGATATCCAGTGTCAAAAAAGTATTTCTTAAATCTCCTATAAGAATTCAACTTTATAAATAAATGCTACCTAACATTCCTCTTCCACCACAACCTATTTTAACGCGATGGGGAACATGGTTAGAAGCAGCTAATTTTTATGCAGATCATTTTGTTAAAATAAAGAACATAATTGATACGTTAACAGATGAAAGTTCCCAATCTCTTTTGGATTCTAAACAAACTTTTCAGAGTAACTTGCTTCAACAAGAACTTTCATTTATAAAATCAAATTTTAGTTTTGTTCAAAAAACAATTACTCAGTTAGAATCACCAAAACTGTCATTGTTCGAAAGTACAGCATTAATAAAAGAATTTGCGTCATGTTGTCGGAACGTTAGAGGTAATATTGGAAAAGATATTTTAAAAAAATTTGAAGCTACTATGGAAAAAAATAAAGGTTACCATATTCTTTCTGAAGTAGTCAGTGTTCTAGCTGGAAATATTTCGGAAACAATTAATTTAGAACCAAATGTTTTGGTTAGTTTGAAAAATGCTCCCGTTACATCAGTTGATGTTGAACGAAGTTTTTCCATATATAAATATATGTACTCAGACAGAAGCCACAAGTTTTTGTTAGAAAATTTTGAACACCACTTGGTCATTTATTGTTACCATAATTCTAAATAAGTTTATTCATACTTAAAAATGATGTAGTTACTTAAAATAAATGTAAATCTTAATGAATAGTAGGAAATATTTAGTTATGTACACTTTTTTTTTTAGTAAAATTGTTACTATTTTACGATTTTTTTATTTATTTGTATGCATATTTTGTAAAATATTTGCATATTTTCGGGTAAACACGTGCATATTTATGCGCATATTTTCTACATTTTTATTTGCATATTTGCCAAAGTCTAGTGATAACGTTGGATCGCATAACGATATATCAATGGTCGACTGACTTTCTGTTTGAATGCTAAACCTGTTGGGTCTACCGTCGTTTAAGAGATTTAGATTTTGTGAGGTCATACTAAATTTCACTATCTTGCCTCTAGCTTTAGGTTTTGTTGAACCTCATATAGTATTGTATGAATTAAAATCGACTAAAATAATACGAGGGCTGGGAATTTGTTGCAGTAGGTTATCAAAATCTTCTTTGTCTATAGTTTGATCTGAAGATAAATATATGTTGCAAATATTGACTGTTTGTTCCATGTTTATAGTAATCGCTACTGCTTCAAAATTATGTGTGTTAATTTGTAAGGGCTGGGCTTTATATTTTTTAAATCAACCCAGCCACTAGCTATCTTAGCATTTTGCCTGTGTTTAGAAAAGTTTGTGTAGTTTTGAAACTTGAATGCCAGATTGTAATCTTTAAAGTTCGTCTTTTGTAAACTAAGTAATAATGGGTTGATTTCAGAGATAATATGATTTAGCATTTCGAAGCGGCTCTAGAACCGATTTACGTTCAGAAACATCAGAGATGAACTGATGATGCTTTCTGATTGTAGAGCAAAACTTTTTCAATAAATAGATGAAGTAGCCAACTTCTTTGTCTTTTTTCTCCACCTTTTGACCGAAAAACCCGAGTGATCCTTATATATATATATATATATATATATATATATATATATATATATATATATATATATATACCTTTTAGGTTTTTTTAAATAAAATTGTTTTAACTTAAGAAGTAAATTAATCTGTTCAAGCGAAAGCTAAAAATTATCGCATTATTTAAGTTAGTCCATATTTTTTCATATTGTCATTATTGAAAACTAACGAATACCATTTTTGAAACTATATGACAGAATAGGCCAAAAATCTGAAAAAGTGTACCGAAATATACAAGAATTGTCAATTGATAGATTGCTCGTAATATGATTCTATTTCAAACTAACTTAGAAAATGGTGGACATCGACGTTTATAATTGAAGGGCTTGGGTGTAAAAAATGGTATGTGACATTTTTTAAATGTTAAACGAGACACTCCTGAATGTTTAAAAAATCTTATGTAATAAATATATTATAGGTACTATACTTACGTCAGATTTGAGACTAAAGATGTAATAATACAATTCGAAACTACAATAACAAACTTGTGTGCCTTGAATTTTTTTCAAAGATATTACAAAGATTTTTTTAAAAATAATTCAGTAGGTACCATTATTTACACTTTTTTAATTAAGACACTGCAGTAGATACCTTTGTTTACATTATTCTGTTTAAAAACAAGTTACATAAGCAATAAATTTTTTTGAGAATAGATGTCTCCTTCTTCTTCTTCTTCCTCTTTATAAGTAATTCTGCTTGTTCATTGGCGGATTATTACCTCTATATAAGGTTGTTACTCCATCTTTTACACGGTCGTCCGATACTTCTTCTGCCGATTAGTGACTTATCTCTTACTATTTTGACGACACGGGTCTCCTCCATTCTGCCTATGTGGTTATTTCACTCTTTTTTTCTATTTTGTGTCCATTCATTTATACACTGTACGTTACATTTTCTTCTAATGTCTTTACTTTTCTCTCGATCTCTCAGCGCATTTCCTGTAATTCTTCTCATACTCTTATCTCTGCCGTTTCCAGTAGCCTTTGCGTTGTGGCTGTGTCGGGTCTTGTTTCTGAGGCGTATTGGTGAGGCGCATATTAGTCTTACACTGGCTTTATAAATTCATGACTTCATCTCAGTATTAATTTGTCTGTTTCGCCATATAGTGTTATTAATGCATCCTGTCAGTCTATTTGCTTTTTGTACTTGATTTCTCACTTCTTTGTCTAGACAGTGTAATTTACAGGTATTTTATTTCCATTATTCCATTACTTCTTCAATACCGATGCCATCAATTTCTATTTTACGTCTGGTTGGTGCTTTGCTGACTACTATTGTTTTAGTTTTCTGGGATGAGATTGTCATATTAAATTATTTTGCTCTTATGTTAAATCTATGGACTAGTCTTTGCAGACTATATTCATCTTGGGCTATCAATATTGCGTCGTCTGCGTAAAAAAGTATTTTGGTTTCTTTGTTTCCCATTCTGTATCCTCTTTCTTAGTTAACGGTTTTGATGATTTCATCCATGATCAAATTGAAGAGCATGGGGCTCAATGAATCCCCTTGTCTTATTCCGCTGCCTATTTCTATAGGTTCTGTAAGTTGTCCATCTATTCTGACTTCCATTTTGTTGTTTTGGTAGATGTTATCGATAGTTTTTATAATATTTAGGGGAACTGCTCTATTATACAGAAGATGGATTACATATTTGAGTCTTACCCTGTCAAATGCTTTCTTTAGGTCAATCAGACACAGAAATGCTGGTCTATTATACTCTAGTGATTTCTCAGTAATTTGCTTTATAAGGAATATTGCATATGTGCATGATCTTCCACTACGAAAACCCTGTTGTTCATCTGCTAAACTTATCCTCTAATTTATTAGAACTTCAGCTTAAAATCTAATTCTAACAGCGTTTCGAATATTCGTCTGATTTTCGGCTAGTTTTAGCTATTGGAAATAATTCCTTATATCCGAAATTTTTAAAAAGTCTCCCTGTTTTGTCCGATATACTATGAATGGTGTTTTTTTTTCTGTGAAGCAAGTAAAACTGCTTCCCATTCCTTTGGAGAATAGACATATTGGCAGTGAGCTCTAATGTGTTTTTCTGTTAGTGCAAAATCTCGATCTGAAGGAAACATTATATACCCAACTTAAGAAAACACATAAATAATTTCTTTAAAATGGCCTTCTGTTACTAGACAAATCCAAACCGAGGCAAGTGACCAATTCTTATTTTGTCAACTGCAGTTGTCAGAAATGACAATAAGTTTGGAACCTTTTATATCATGACATAAAAAATGTTTAATTATGCAGCTTTCAATGTCGTTAGCTCCTCTGCCAGCTGTTGCCTCATCCTACATGTAGAAATACCCCAGAGAGGAATAAAAACTATGGATGCTGAAATTGTAACAAAACAACTTCTTTTTGTAAGGGTGATAATTTAGGAGTTGGCAAAGCCTGCTGAAGATCGAATGTTGTAGCCTAAATCTCATCAGATGTTGAGGCTTGTAGGGTCACTCTTTTTATAGCGTCTTGGCCAGCTTTGGCTTTTCAGTGATTTAATTTTCATTTAAATTTTAACTCTTGTTCATCAGTTTTTGAATCTGCATTCTTAAGAGCGACGTTTATGCTGTCAAAAACACTACACGTATCTGTCTGTAAGTTTTTAGATTTACTATCAATTTCTTCGGTAAATATACGTCTACATTTGTTGAAATATACAAAGTTGCTGACTTGTCGTATACATTCTTGCTTATAAACATCATAACCCTTCTCTACAGTATATTCCAATGTCATGAAATACGTATTAGGATTCTCTTAACGAGAGTAGTGGCGCTTGTACTTAGGTAGTGATTTAATAAAATACCTGACAAAACCGATTGGTTGATCAGTATATTATCTGTTATGATTTTTATGTGAAACCCTACATTCATCTTTAGAGTTAATAAACAGTTTTCATACTTTATACAACATTCTCAACTCTTCCTCTATTGTTTTTAACCATGTATGCTTAAGAATACCTGCTTACAAATTTGTAATTTACCATAGTGGACCTTATGTAATACATCCCGGTGTGTCTTCGCCTTGAAGATGTATTTTTTCTACGACGAGCTTTCAGTTTTAGCTCTATGCAGTCAAATATGTATGCATTTTGATTATTAAAGTTGCCCAGTTTCCAAAAGTTCTCAAACATGTTTTCACGTCGTCTTCAGATAAAAGTGTAAAACATTTATTTCTACAACAGCAGTCTGATTCCGTAGACTTTACTTTTTATACCATTTCCTTACCACGATAGCTGAGATATTTTTCGCCACTATTTCTTTTATTCTTTTTCTTGGTTTGTTTTTTATTTCCAAGTTTACGTTTTCGTCTTTTATTTTTACTGTGTTCAGTTGTTTATATATCCTGCCTGAACCTGCCTACATTACCATGCAAATGACCAAATATCTAAATGCGTATAAAAAATGGTTATCTGAATTCATTTACCATTATTTACATGCAGTGTAGTTTATTCGCTAATATGTCAAATATCTTACTATTATTGGTTCATTGTCATCATTAGGCATATATTCTAGGTCTCTATCTGAATCATAAAATATTTGGAGCAAAAAATTGATCCACTTGATCGTTTGACGCTATGTTTTAGACATACCATTCTTCTTCTTCTTCTTCTGATGGCGCTACAACCCTTTGTGAGTCTTGACCTGCTTAACAATGTTCTTCCATTCTGCCCTGTCGGATAATTTCCTTCGCCACTGCCTGATGTTCATGGTTTTAAGATCCCTCTCTACGTCGTCTATCCATCTTTTACGGGGCCTTCCTCTTGTTCTATTTCCTTGGGGCTTCCATCTCTGGAATACTTTTACAGCTCGATTATCTGGCATTCTTTCTAGGTGACCAAGCCAGTTTAGTCTTTGTGACTTTACAAATCTGACAATATCTGCGCTCTGCATTAGTTCATCCAGCTCGTGGTTCATTTTAATTCTCCACGAACTATCGCTGCATTGGGTTGGTTGGTCCAAATATCTTCCTTAGTATTTTGCGCTCAAATATTCTCAGTTGATTTTCATCAGTGGTTGAGAGGGTCCACATTTTACATCCATATGTGACCACTGGTCTAATTACTGTTTTGTAGATTCTCAGCTTAGACTCACGATTCAGTAACTTACTTTTCATTAAGTCTTTGTATGCATAAAAGCACTTATTACCGCTAAGAATCCGTGCTTGTATTTCTTGACTGATGTTGTTGTTATCATTTATTATTGAGCCTAGGTAGGGAAAAGTGGAGGCATATTTATAGGTATGGTTGTCTACCTTCAGATTCTCATGTTCATTCGATTTTGTGCACTCCATATATTTTGTTTTGCTTTCATTTAAATATAGACCAAACGTAGCAGCTTCTCGTTTCAGTTCTATAACTTTTTCGCTTAATACCCTTTTGTTGCGGCTTATTATGGCAACATCATCCGCATATGCGCATATTTGCATAGATCTTGTATTAATACAACCGGTTATATCCAGTTTTCTAACAACAGCTTCTAAAGTTAGATTAAAAAGTGTTGTTGATAAGGCATCCCCTTGTCTAACTCCATTTTCATTATCAAATGCCTGCGTCCATCTATTCTCACCATAGCTTTGGAACCCTCCAGAGTCATTCGTATAAGTTTAACCAACTTATTGGGTATCCCTAACATAGATAGTTGCTTTAACATCTTTTGTCGATCTACTCCATCAAACGCCTGTTTGAAATCGATATACAAGTTGTAAATAGGTATGTTATATTCAACACATTTTTCATGTAAACCTCTTAACATTATGTATCTGGTCTATAGTTGACCTCTTTGGTCTGAAGCCACATTGGTATTCACCAATAATCTTCTCCGAAAACGATTCCAGGCGGCTGTATATAATTCCAGATAATATCTTGTAGATGACATTTAAAACTGTTATGCCCCTATAATTTTTGCAGAGTCGTTTGTCTCCCCCTTTGTACATAGGAAGTATGATTCCCACTTTCCAATCTTCTGGGATGACTTCTAGTGTCCATATGCGGTCGATTAGTTTATGGATACGCCTCCATAGCGCATGTCCACCATTCTTTATCAGTTCTGCAGTTATTCCATCTGTGCCAGGTGCTTTGTTATTTTTTAGATGTTTTATGACGTTTATCGTTTCTTCCAATGTTGGTTGCTCAACTAGTTGTTCTGCTGTGTGGTGAATTATCTCTTCATCTTCGTTTTGTTCTTTTTCTGGGTTTAACAGCTCTTGAAAATGCTCCTTCCACCTTTTCATTATTTCCTCTTTCTCGCTGATAATTGCCCCATTTTTGTCCTTGCAAACTGTTGATCTTGTTATGTATACTTGGGTGTAAAATTTTCTAGCCTCTCTTCTGTTATTATAATCTGTAATTTGTTGTATTTGTCTATTCAATATTTTTCTCTTTTTCCTTCTGCATATTTTCTTTGCATCTTTTCTGAGTTCTTCATATGCCTTTCTATTCGATCGGGAATCCCTTTGTAGACATTTCTGTCTAGCTATATTTTTGCTATTTATTACTTGTTGGCAATCTTGGTCAAACCAGTCCTCGTTTCTTTGGCTTGAGGTTTCACCTAATGTTTCCTTTGCCATATTTGTAATTGTCGTTTTGATGATATTCCATTCTTCTTCAATGTTGTTTTGTTCTCCTCTTTCATTTAATATTACTTTTATTTTCTGCTGGTACTCATTCTTCTTTTTAGGATTTTTAAACATATATGTATTCCATTTTCTTTGTTTGGCGCCTTTCTCTTTTCTTACCATTAATATTCTTTGTTTTATCTTCGATATAACCAAGAAATGGTCCGAATCGCAATTTGCGCCTTTATATGTTCTAACATCTGTTACGGAGGTTGCCCACCGCTTAGATATTAATATGTGATCAATTTGATTAAATTTATTAGTACCAGGTATCATCCAGGTTCCTTTATGAATATTTTTATGAGGAAAACAGGTACTAACAACTCTTAGTTTGTTTGCCATTGCCAACTGTGCCACTCTTATACCGTTGTTGCTGGTAATATCATGTAAACTATGCTTACCAAAGGATTCTGCATATATTTTCTCTTTTCCCAGCTTCGCGTTCATATCACCCAGAACTATAACTGCATCTCTCTTCTGTGCGTTTTCACATTCTACTTGTAGTTGTTCATAGAATTGATCGGTTACTAGTTCATCTGCTGCTTCTGTTGGGGCATGGATATTAATAATTGTAACATTATGAAATTTTCCCCTTAGACGTATTTTGCATATTCTTTCATTAACTGGAGTAAAACCCAATACTGACCTGCGGCATTTATGGTTTACCATAAAACCCACTCCAAAGTCTCCTTGTCTTTTTGCTCCACAGTAGTACATACTGTATTCTTTTTTATTTATGCAACCATGCCCTTTAAATTTGATTTCTTGGAGAGCTGCTATGTCTACTTCGTACTTCAATAGTTCCTGTGCAATACTTTGCATTTTGCCTGCCTGCAGCATGGTTTGGACATTCCAGGTTCCCAGTCGCAAATCCATCATTAAGTCCTTATTCCGTAGCTTTGGTCGTTGTCCGTTGGTCCGTCCGGTTAGTTCATTGTTCGTAGCATTCGTGATAGCTGAGTTTAAGGTGAACAGGTTATCGGCCTATTGCAGCCGAGTCCAGTGCCAGGACTCAGACATACCATTATTTACGCAAATTCGATGTGTTTTATCTGCCATCTATAACTTATTTGTAGCGCTATCTTTTAAACTAGAAAAGAAATATCAAGAGATTCCTGTTTAGAACTGCATATACCATTGTTTTTATGCAAAAAGTTAATTTCAAAAGTTTTGTCAGATACCATTATTTACACCCGAGCCCTTCAATTATGGCGTCCCTAAATATCACGAAAATTATAAACACGTGTCTTAGATCAGTTACCAAGGAGAGATTTATTTTCAGTTTTACGACTTAGCAACTAGTTTATAGTAATATTTGAAAGTTTCAATGTATAATCAGTTTTTTACTCCTCTTTGTGTTATTAATTGCAATTAAATACACATTAATTCAAATTTTGCTATGTTGAAACAAATTTTTAGGTCAATTTAAAAATTCAAAGCTATCTGCAAAATTCGGACAAACCGTAATCCAACCAACATCAACCGCCACTATCCTGCGGCAACTATTCGATGCAGCTAGGCAGCCACCTAAATAGTTTAGTAGACGATGGAGTGCATCAACTAGAGCGTAGTTGGTAGTGCACACCCCCCGAAAGCGCATAATAAAACATTCATGGATAGTAACGTCTAGACTGTCAGTCAACTCTTGCTCTTGTTTCAACCCCAAAATCAATACCTATTATACGTCACGTAAAATAAATCCAGGTATCAATAATTCAGAGCAACTCTAGGTGGGAAAGCATTCAAAATGTTTTATTCAGAGAAGAGTATTCTAAACAATGTGTTCATCTGCTGGAGTGAATTTTTTTCAAACATTTTAACTTCCGTTTATTTCAGATTTTCTAGTTTCTGGTTGAAATTCAGAGTTCAGTTTTTTATGTCTTTCGTTTGTGCTTCTTTGTTTGGTATACTTATCAAAAGTTTTTTTTATGTACATATTATATTTACGATCTGATTTGCTTAAATAAAAAGTTCTGAAAATAAATGTTTTTTTGATAAATGTTTTTTATAACTTAAATTACAGTGTTATAAAGCTTAAAAATTATTTTGTAAATTTGCTTAAGGTTGTTATCTTTTATCCTGTCTCTTCAATATTTGCAACTTATATACTGACATAAATAGGAACTTCTTTAGCATTAACATCAAATGGTGTCACATCTGGTGACAGAACGGTACTCGGAATCTGTATCTTAAATATTGTTCTGAAGCTGTTTTCTTGTGGCATCTTAATGCAGTCACTATTTCTATTGGGAATAAGCCACAATTTAAGTTTAAAATAAGTTTATTCTTGGCTTCTTCAAACAATTTCCACTTCTAAAATCGTTTTCAAAATACAAAACATTGATAAATTAAACAAATTTTGTTTTTTGTTACATGGCAAAAAAATCTTCTAATAATTTAATTTTATCCAATTTGTTTGTATTTAAAATGCAGACAACTTTAAAATGATATTGCCAATATTGCTGAGATACGTTGCTGGAACGACTTTATCGTAAGATAGTTTATTGGTTATATAAAATCAACTTTAACTTGAGAATATCCGTCAGAAAAATCATAGCATGTTTAAAAAGATAACCACATACAATGATTTATTACAGTACAATTTTCCTCCTGACATGGTAAGTATTTGGTCTTACATTTGATTTACTCTCAATAAACACCAAACTCTGATTTTATATGTATGTGATTTAAAAACATAAATAGTGGTACTTTCCTTTTAATTTCCTCTTCTAATATGGGTAACCAGATCTTATTGCATTCTGCCGATGAATTTGTGACGCAATTAATCCCATTTAGCATAATTAAAGCATCTTCTTTAATTTTCTCTTTTTACCATCTTTTTCTTTCAGGATCATACTTAAATCGTTTCATTGAACTATATGTTCCTTTTCCCATGGGTATTTGCATATTTGAGATCTTCAAATTCTCTGTTTTTTAATATAATATTGATGTTTGCTTATTCTAACATTTAATGGTCTTGATATTTCACCTAAATAAAAATGATCGCATTCACAACGTATTTTATAAATACAATTCTTTGTTCTTTCTTGTTCATTGTTAAGTTTGGTTTTTTATTTTTTCAATATAAACAAAATACCACTATTCGTAAGTCAGTAACATATCGAGATTACATCATTTATGTTTTTAAATAACATACATAAAAAGTCAGAGTTTAATGTTTATTAAGAATAGACTAAATGTAAGGCCAAATACGTACCATTTTGGAATAGTATTATGAGGTTGTTTTCCTGGTTTTTCCTCATGATTTACTATGGAATCACTTTCTTTCTTTCTTTCTCCCCTTTACTTTTCCCCTATTAGGTTATCGTATTTGGGCTAGCTATTTTAATTTCCATTTACCTATATCTTCCATTCTTATCGATTGATTATAGTTTTCCATATTTCAAAATTGTAAATTCTTTTAGTAGATTCCAATATAAATATGGTAACGTTTCAGTTTGGGCAAGGGATGATATGAAGTTGCTTGAAGATGTGGGCTGAAGTTGCATTATAATTCAAATCAACACAATATTTTAGTATGCTACAGGTTTCCTAAAGGTAAATTTAATGTGTTTTATAAAAAACACATCTTATTTTGAATTCAAATTTTAAACCAAATCAATTCATATTTTTAATAGGCGATTTTACTGTAAATTTTTTGACACTAAATAATTCAGATAGATTTACTGGTATTCCAGCGTCTTATGAATTGTCTTCCAGCAATTTTACACCTACAAGGTCGACTTCCACATGCGGAAATATGTTAGACCAGTTATATAAAAATTGTGATGATTGTATAGGTACTGTTAATGTAAATACTGAATTGGATCACGATATATTTCTTTTGAGGTTAAAATTTATTTATCCAACTATGGCATCAGTTCGAAATACTTTCAGAGTAACACATGAAGGCGCTTATATTGAATATGCAATGCTAAAACAACTTTTATCATTTTTAGATATCAACCCAATTATCACAAAACATCAACATGGATTAGATGTAAGTAAGAAGTAAATTTTTTACTTACACAGCCATTAACAGTTTCTATAAGGAAGTTTTAATCTCAATTGAAAACAGTGAAAATCCAACTGCCATTTTTTGTGACCTCAGTCGTGCTTTTGATTGTATGCAACACGATGTACTCCTCGATAGATTGTACAGATTTGGTGTTAGTGGAGTTGTCCATAGTTGGTTTGGATCCTATCTGAAAGACCGACACCAAATAGTTAAAATAAAAAATAACTTTAAAATTTTAATGTCTGGTCCGATTTTTAATAAGAATAGAGTACCACAGGGCTCCATGTTGGGCCCAATAATATTTATTTTGTATATTAATGAACTACCATAATAAACGATGCATTTGTATCAGTTTATGCGGTTGTTCACAAAACTAATTTTGTAACATTTGCATCCTGTTCAAGTAGTACGAAACCTGATCTAAGTATTGCCATTAATTATCATCAACCGAATTATCACAAAACATCAACATGGATTTCGAATGGTGAGGGTATTTTGAATTTTAGCGATGTAAAGTTTTTAGCAGTGACTTCGACTCTCATTTATCTTTTAAGACTCACTGTTGGAATTTGTGTAAAAAACTCAACTCCAAGTGAGAAATTTGGGTAAAATACTTGGTCTGCACCTACTTCGTTTTTTTTTATTTAACTGAAGTACAGTCGACAATGAGTTACCGTGTATCCGTCTGGGGTGGCTCTCCTAGTATAAAGGACGTTTTCAAGACTCAAAAGCGTATTGTGAGATGTATTCCTGGTGTTCCGTATGGTTGGTCTTGTTAAAGCCTATTTTTGGATTTTATGAACTATTTTATGTAACAGTGATATTCACTCAAACAACGCAAGAAATAAGGGACAGTTTGTAGTACCCTATCGACATTTAGACATAAGTAGGAAGTCATCTACTGTCTGTGGTTTACTACTGTATAATAAACTCCCCCAAAAATTTAAAAACGTTAATTCAACTACAGCTTTAAAAAACCAAGTTAAGGAGTACCTAGTGACCACGTGTCCTTATACACTGGGTGAATATTACGAGACTGTATCTGTGAATGCCCAAGAAGCAACATAACCAAATTTAATATTATTTCAATTATATTACGCTGTCTATATTGTATGCTTTATATGTATTTTAATGTTTAAATGTTTAAAATATTTTTATTGTACAGGGTTATATCTTGACCCCCCCACTTATTTTCCTTAATTTCGGGAATACAAAAAAAAGTTTCAAATAAAAGTTGTATTATTTTATCTGTACCGACCTGTATTTTATCTGTACCGATCTGTACTGTTGTGTAGCAACAGACCAAATTTTGTATACAGGGTGTGCCCAATAAAATGCATCTTCAACATTTCAAATGGGACACCCTGTATTTTTTTATAGTTTTGAGTAGCCCTGCATTTTCTGACTACAAATATATAACAAAGTGTAGCATTAGCTTTGTTCTATAATGGCGTATATTACTACTAAACTATACTAAGATAAGAAAAAAATATATTTAGGAAGTCAACAAAATTGATGACATACAATACTACATTTAAGATACAATACTACATTTAAGATTACCATAGATGCTCAAAGTGCCCTCCATTATTATCAATGCACAAGTAATATCTTCATTTCTTCATCTCAAATTTTCTAATCCGTTAGATATTGTGTTATTATGACCATTTAAATTTTCAATGTCCGCGCGAACTTTTGCCGTGATAGTGTTAATATTTGTATTTGAATCAAAACACACATTTCTTTTAAAAACCCCCATAAAAAGCTATCACATGGTGTTAAGTCGGGACTATTTGGTGGCCATGTAATGGTACCCTTATTGCCGATCCACTTGAACGGCTACGACATTATGTGGCGGTGCTCCAACTTGTTGCCATATACTATTTAATTGATTTTGTGTATAATTTTGATTTAATAACTCATCCACTTCTGTAATGACTGTGTCCAAATATGATTCCCCAGTTAATTTATAATCATAAAACAATGGTCCAACTACTTTGTTTTGAAATATTCCGCACCACACATTTATTGATTTTCTTCCTGACTTTTTTATTTGCTTAATTTTTCTTTTTCTATTATTTTTCTGTTCTGACGAATACCTATTTCTTCTATTAAAAATGTCTGAAGTTGAAAAATTTGATTCATCTGTCCATAAAATGTTATAAAAATAATTAGGATCATTGTTCAAATTTGTAAGCATGTCTTGACAGAACTGTAAACTATGGTTACCTTTTTGTAGTACCATATGCCATTATAGAAAAAAACTAATGCTACACAATGTAATATATTGGTAATCAGGAAATGCAGGGCTACTTAAAACTATAAAAAATACAGGTTGTCCCATTTGAAATATTGAAGATGCATTTTATGGGGCACTCCCTGTATACAAAATTTGATCTGTTGCTACATTCTTGGTCGGTACAGATAAAATAATACAACTTTTATTTGAAACTTTTTTTTGTATTCCCGAAATTAAGTAAAATTAGTAGGGGTCAAAATATCATGGGAAACCCGGTACTGTTCCATTTTTCGTATCGTTTTATATTATAATTTGTATTTTTGACTTGCTATAAACATTGTGTAACTTATAGTCAAATAAACTATCTATCTGTGTATTATCTGTCATTATTTTTAATTTCTCGAGTGATTTTTGTTTAACTTTTCCCGTCTCTACAACTTATTGTATCCATTTTGTTGTTGGTCTGCCTCTTTTCTTTTTACGATCTTCTTAACTCCGTGGACTTTTCTTGTAATTCTGATGGGTTGCATCCTCATTAGATGAACATATCAGTTAATTTGTCGCTTTGCTATTTTATTCATTATTGGTTCTTTATTGATCATTTTCCTAATAGTCTCGTTGCTTAATCTATCCCATTTCATCTTTCTAACTATCCTTCGTATTAGATGTCTCATCTCCATTGTATTTATCCTGTTCCTATGTTTTTCCAGTATCTATGGAATCACTAAATGTTTGTTAAGACGAATCACATGCTATGATATTTCTGACAGATATTCTCAAATTAAAGTTGATTTCATGTAATCGAATAAACTATCTTACAATAAAGTTGTCCCAGAAACGCCACTTAGCAATATTGGCAATATTATTTTAAAGTCGTCTTTTGTAAAATATATAATATATGTCTAAATTCTCAATATGAATGAGTCAGATCAAATTAAATTATTAGAAGAATTTTGCACCAAGTAACAAAAAATAAAATTTCAAAAATAAACTTATTTTAAACTTAAATTGTGGCTTATTCACAATAAAAATATTAACTTTATCTTAAATATCTCACAAGAAGTGTAATAACGTTTTCTTTAAAAGTATCTAGATTGACAGGCTGTCGATCATACTCCTAAAAAAAGGACCAATAATCCCACATTCAGACGTATTGCACCAAATAATAATTATTACTTTATCATTGTTATTCGATATTTTATGAATTATTCTGCATGTACGAGTATACGGTCAATTTTGTGATCAATGTCTTCTACCTTTGTAAAAAGTATTGTTTTTATTTATGTATGTTGATTGATTTATATACCTGTCCGTGTACTCTAGAGAGACAGGTTTGTAATTTATAATTATTTAGTAAAATAATTCCAGAAAAAGAGTTTCGAATAAAAAATATGGGGTTTACAAATTGTATACATTATGATAAAGGGTTTTTTTTTATTTCATTGAGAATAAAACTCGGAATTTTTATTAAATACTTTATTGGTTTCTATTTGAGGCAAAGTGTTTTGAAGAGCAAGAACAAGTAAGGTATTAACGAAAAAACAGTAAGTTTAGCAATGATACACGAACAACAGCAAAATACAACCGATAAGAAAACGAGTCTTGTTTAAAATAATTATGAAATTAAAAAACTGATTTAAAAATCAGGAAAAGGAAATATCAATAATATGAATTACAGTATACTCCCTCTATAACGAACACGGTTATTACGAGTTTTCTATTGAATTGAAATTTCTATTGAACTATAACCCTCTATAGCGAGGTAAATTTTCTTATAACGAGAGAAAACAAGATTGAAAAACGTGTTTTTTACGTTTTGGCCCGACCGTAGCTATAAATAAATACCCTTTTTAACTGCCGTCCGCAATAAACTTCTTACAATTTATAATTCTTAGTCGGGAATTTACAATTTATGATTCACAAGTGTGAATAATAGAGTACTAATAGACAATATGTGGAAAGTGTTTTAAAGGTTGTCAGAAACTTTATCCAAAGAAAAAAAGCAAATGAAGAAGCATAAAACTGTTTCACATCTTTAGAAAATATGATAGATAGAATACTGGACAATTTAAAGCAGTTAAAAATGACAGACTTCTTCCAATTGCAGACGCAGTAGTTTATGTTATTCTTGAAAATACGCTTTATACAGATTTTTTGTTTTAACGTATATCATTGACAATAAAAGTAAACAACTCTTTTTTGTTTTAATGTATTTCATTGACAATAAAACTACTTTTTTTCCAAAACGCCATTCAAACAATATTTATTAGCATCTTATA
Organism: Diabrotica undecimpunctata; assembly: GCF_040954645.1. Taxonomy (NCBI): domain Eukaryota; kingdom Metazoa; phylum Arthropoda; class Insecta; order Coleoptera; family Chrysomelidae; genus Diabrotica; species Diabrotica undecimpunctata. The sequence goes on along the minus strand of NC_092803.1, from coordinate 71,052,369 downwards.
TTGCTCCGAATGGCTTCACTATAGAAAGTTAATGTTTTAGAAAACTACATATTCATATGTATGCACAGTATTATTGTTGTTGGGTATAACGAGATCCGCTTGTAACGAGTTAATTAGTCTGCCATTTCAGTTCTCCTTATAGAGGGAGTCTATTGTATTTATAGGTAGAAAATTGCAGCCCTGAGAGAGACTAAACCTCCGAAAAGTTTAACTGAGTGAACTTTTTATGACATAGGCTTAAATTATTATGATAGACAGTGATAATACCTTAGCTGGTTATAAAAGAAAAAGGACAAGTGGAATTATCAGTGGGCAAAATATTGCAGTATTGCCAGTTCATTTCTCGTTGCTTTTTGTTATTGAGTTTGCGAATTGGAGGCTAGGTCATGTCAGTTATTTACTTTGTGGTACTGACTACCATGGAAAAATAAATTGTTATTACTTTTTGCAATGGTTTAAACATCAGCTGTTGAATTATTTAGAGGAACCATTAATTAGTATTATAATGGATAATGCTGCGTATCATAGTACAATAATTAATAAAGCTCCTACATTTGTTGCAAAGAATGGTTGGAAAATAACAATATTGCACACGGATAATGTTAAAACCTCAATTGCTTAAACTGGTCAAGAGGTATTTTTTTAATAAAATTTGCGTAACTGGATGTGGTTTTATTATTTTATTGCTTATAGGAATAAACCAGAACCAATCTGTGAGGTGAATAGAATGGCTGAACAATATAGACAGAGTTCTTCGACTTCCTCCGTACCACTGTATTTTTAATACAATTGAGCATATATTGCGAATAAGTAAACCATATTACTCTAATCTCCTTCTCCTCAATATTTTCTCCTTTGTAAAGATGTAGTGGCGTCTTGTAATTTGTTTGACTATTTCTGTCCAATTATCTCTCTCCTGTGCGTGTTGTTTTGCTTCGGAAAATGAGTAACTAGTCATCTCCTTTATTTGGTCCGACCATCGTACTGGAGATCTTCTTCTGGATTTTTTACCCGCTACGTTACCTTCAACTATCATTTGCTGCACGCCTTCTCTTCGTCTAGTTCATCGTCATCAATGGCGCTACAACTCTTCGTGAGTCTTTGCCGCGTTTACTATCGCCTTCCATGTTTTTCAGTCCTGTGCCAGTAATTCCCATTGTCGCATTCCCATTTTCTCTAGATCCACTTTGACTGCATCTTTCCACCTTTTTCTAGGCCGCCCTACCGACCTTCTTCCCTCTGGCCTTTCCCAGAACACATTGTTTATAAGGCGATTGTCGTTACTGCGTATCACATGCCCTGCCCATCTGAGTCTATTGGCCTTTATATATCTGACTAGATTTTCTTTTCCGAATAGAGACTCTAGCTCGTTATTGTATCTGCCCCTCCATTCGGTTGTCACGCTGCCTCTGCAAGGGCCATATAGCATTCGAATAATTTTACGTTCCCACACCAGCAATTCATCTTTGTCTAGTTATATGTCCAAAATATCTCAGTAAATTTTGATTCATAGTTGTGATAAGTCTAGTTTTTATGTTAAGTTCTGCTAGAATTGAGTTATTTGTGCGATGGGCGGTCCATGGTATGCGCAATATTCTACGGTAGACCCACATTTCAAATGCCATTATACGCTTTAAATTGGCTTTATTTATTGTCCAAGTTTCTGAAGCATAGGTGGCGATAGGAAATATCAGTGCTCGAACAAGGCGTAATTTTGTGTTTTTTGTGATGTGTGTTCTTCCAAATTTTTGTGAGTTTGGCTGTTGCCAATCTGGTCATTGTAATGCGTCGATGGATCTCGTCTTCGCATCCTTCACTGTGTAATAAGGGAGCCTAAGTAATTAAATTGCCTGACCACTTCGTAACCTACCATGATTCGTATCTCTGCCTGGTTGTTTCTGATTCTATCGATGATCATCATTTTGGTTTTCTGCATATTTATGGTCAAACAATATTCCGTACTCATGGTGCCTAGCCTATTCATAATTTGTTTCAGTTCTTCTGGTGATGAATTCTGGTGATTACTCTAACTATGTTGGTATAAATGGCAATTCTACTGCAAAGTCTTTGATAGTGTGGAAGAAGTCCCTGACCCGATTTCACCAGAAGTATGATCAAAAACAATAAAGAATATAGAATCTGAGAAATCTAATAGAGAAATTGTTTTTGATCGTGAAGACATCGAGCCTTGTAGTTATCGATTTAGCAGAAGATGATGAGGATGACGATTTTTGCAATGATAACGGTGACAAAGTCTTCTAATTGTATTGAACAAACAATTATATAAGTATAGCAATATTGTAATAATAAAAGTACATTTCTGTCGTATATAATTATTTAAAAGATATTTTTATTCTACTCAGATAATCAGGTGAGTTAGAAAATCTAAATAATTTTGTATATTGGTAAAAAACAACTGTAATTAACAGAATTCTTACATTGTTAAGGATTGTGGGATAATGAAACTTTTATATTAATTAAACAAGTATACATTATACTTTGATGTGATGTCTGCAGTACTGTTGTTTTCTAAGAAGTTTAAGATGAATAGTTTTAAATGCTATTCTAAAATTCAAACATATATTTCCTCATCTCAAAATTACTAAACGCTGCAGTAGTATTGTATTACACGAAAACCAGACTCCATGCAGTGACAAATCTGATTATAAACTGCTTTTTGTTGTACATTGTTTACTCCATGATCAAAGTTCTTTTTCTTGGTTTAAATTCTTTACTTTTAAGGCGCTGTAAATTACTTTCTACTTTAACAAAACAAAGTTTTTTACTAAATAGAATTGTTTAAAGAGATTACAATCACTGCAAAAAAACACAACCAGTCTTTGTTTTAATAATCTTACTCTATAATGGTGATAGTTTGTTGTAACTTAAAATTGTAACAACAGTTACAAAGAATAATCTGTATAATTATTTGTATCTGTAGTACTTATTGATGTACTGGTCATTAATGTATGGCCTATTTATAAATTCCAAAAAAACTTGTGTCCTTATGATAACTACTTAATCATTTTTGTGTTAAAATTTATTGGAACCATACATTTGTACATTATAAAACTTCAATTTTAGGACGATATTAAACATTAGTTATGAAGAGATGGGCATAAATTATTCAAAGTTAAAAATTTACAACTTGTAAATTAAAAGCGACCAAATTGTTTTTAGAAGAAGAAAACGAAAAGTTGGGTTTTGTGTGTTTAAGAATGTAACGTATCCGTCACTTCAATAATCCTTTCATCACTTTTAAATAAAATCTTTAAATCAATATTCATTAGATATCTCATAGTAATTTTTAATTTCTAAGTTGGTATTACGCAGTGACTCCAAGCGGCAGTTTTGGAAAATTATACACATGTATCATGTATTATACTCGTAGTCACTCTTGTTTTGACCGGCTAGAAGTAAAGTTTGGGTTTAAAAAGTAGGCGGCCCAGGGATGTGCTGAGATTTGTTTTAAGAATATTAAAGTTTGTTTTTTTTTTGGGAAGAAGAGAAGTTAATGAATAATTATTTATCTTGGTTCAGTTTCTAAAAATATTCTGTCTCATACCATTATTTTATATTCTAAAATATATCCAGAGGATGCTTTCCGTTAAAATTATCTATTTAATCAATCCTTAATCACATAAAATATTGTCAAACCATTCGAAGGTCACATTTTTTACAAAATCTTTGAGGGTTTTGCCTTCATACAAGGTTCTTTAGTAATTTTTTTATATTACCTTTCAATACTAATACACCTTGTGTTTTTTCCTAGTTTTTCTCAAGAGTAAGAAGGAATGCTAAGACAAATGTTCTTTGCACCCTACTTGAGGAGTTAATCAAGAGCCAAGGGAAGAATTCGTTATTTTGTTTCTTTTTTTCGGATTTACTTTAAGAAAAAGGGTTAAGTTATTCCATAGGCGGATTATACACCTCCAGGGTTGATTTTAGTCCATGTTTAGCTGTTCCTTCAGAGATTTAGATCTCAGGCTATTCCCAGACAACTTCAGGAAACCAGCCGGAAGGACCTCCCTCATTGATTAGAGTTGGCAACACTGTCAAGTTTTATTTATCAATTTTAATAATTTTATATAATAATTTTGTTTTACTTTCAAGCATACTATTTCTTCTAATATTTAAGGACTAATTGTCGACTACAGGTTGAGGTTTTAAATCCTCCCTATTAACTCTACTGTACGGTTTTTTGTGTACACATTTAATCAGAGAATTCATTATTGGTATTTTCATTAATATATATTTAAACCTTTGGCACATATTCCGTCAGGATAGAGTGTCCATATTACTTTATTAGTACTTTTAATTGAAAGCCGAAGTACAGAATTACATTTGTAATAGGCGAGTAAATTACCTTTTTAGGTAGAATTAGTAAATTTTCTTACTTATATTTATTATTTGTAAATTCCTTAAATAGTACTAGGTCCTAACTTTTAGTAAATTTAAATTCATATATATTCAGGGATAAATTGTATATAATCAGGGAATTTTTTTTGTATAGAACTAAATTAACTGTACATAGTGGTGGTGGGTAGCATATAAAGAATTAAGATAGACTGTATATATTTGGTTAGGTATTAAATTTGTTGTGAAGACTAAATATTTCAGTTAATACCTGTTCTTTTTTCCATTTCAGCCAGTTCTATATTCTATCACTTACGTTTACATCTATTCCCATTTTTTTTTATTACCTTGTCATCTATTTTCTACTTCTACGGTCTCAGTAGGGCGTGTAAATTGGCCTAATCCTCACTTGAGTGTCAAGTAGTCACTTTCAGGCACACTCCACTAGCCAGCCTTTAATTTAGTTATATTTTTATATTCCAGTTTGGTTACACTTTTTCTACATTTCAATTTTGTTATATTTTAAATTAATATTTTACATTTTCCTATGTTTATCATACTGATCTAATTTCCTCTAATTCTCTCGTGAGGATTAGTAGTTTCTTTAGTGTATTAAGGTACATTTTCTAGTTGACCCTTAGTGGTGCAGGAAGACAACCTTCCTTAATTCATTTGTTTTTTGTTACATGGGCACTTTATTGTAATTAGTCAAGGAAAGGAAAAAATAGTTTGACAACGACTGATCACTGTGTGACGTCATTTTATTCTTATCGTAAAAGAACTTTAAATTATCAAAACTAAAAAACATGGCACGATCAGATAACTACGCTTGTCCAAAAGATACCATACTGGACCTACTAATATTATTTTAAAAGACTTAAAAAGCTGGAGTGAAATGTTTAGAATGGGAAGAAAGAAAGTGAGTAAAACACACAAATAAATATGAAGCCAGAAGAGAGACTCCACTTCCACGTCAATAAGGAAGTGCTGCAGCATTTGACAATTCATCTATCAACAGAGGGCTTAAGATAAAGACACTGTTTGGCCTAGTATTATAGGGTAATTCTAGTGCAATAGTGTAAGAGGATATTAAATGCAGAAACTCGCTACGCCAATTTGTGAAGTTTTAGTTCTAGAAATAACTAAAGCATGCTAATGGGGATTTCTTATCTAAGTACCTGATTTAGTATGTAAGAAATATTAATATATATAAATTGTAGATTAGTGAATCAAGACTAGTAATAATATTCAATAATAATCAAAAAAATTAAGAGGAAAACCCCTCTTGATCGAAATAGGAAACACAAAGGAAAAAGGAGTGATTATGAAAAACAAATATAAGCTAAAAGTAATTAAAAAATAATATATATATATATATATATATATATATATATATATATACATATATATATATATATATATATATATATATATATATATATAAATCGTGTTATGACCACAAAAGAGTGAGACAAAAACAAATATCAAAATCCACAAGGAAAATAATTCCTGCAGCTGGCTGTATACCACGTATCACAAAAAGAGATTAATTTTTGTTTATGGGTATATTTTATAAAAACCCTAAATAGGGCTACATTAAAAACACGAACGTTTTCGGAACAACAGTTCCATCATCAGGTTAAAATACAGGTTACCATGCCTGAGCCACCAAAATATTTTGTAAAAACCCTTTAAAATATATTGTGTTACCAAAGATAGTACATGATGTTGATAATATTATTTGATGTATATATTTTAATTAAATTTTACTTCAGGTAACATACACCCATGCTTTAAGTGAGTTCCAGTGTCCGGAGAGTAAACCTCTTCAAACGGACTTCAGCTGAAATTGAAATACTGACCCAGTATTTTAACCTGATGATGGAACTGTTGTTCCGAAAACGTTCGTGTTTTTATTGTAGCCCTTTTTAGGGTTTTTATAAAATATACCCATATACAAAGATTAACCTCTTTTTTTTTAAAATAAATAAAATATCAAAAATAGCAGAAGAAAAAAATTTAAAGGGAAAAATGTAAAAATTGGTTCTAATAAATAATTTATTGTAAAGGGATCGAAATGGAATGAAACAAGTTTACCGAAAAGCTAGAACCAAGAAACTCAAAAAACTAGCAATAAATAAAGGATTTATCCAAAAAATAAAAGTAATGACACCACGGATAAGTGAAAGCAAATGATAATGTCATCACGAACGTTATTTTGTAATTTAGCAACAATTTTTGATTAAGGAAATTAAACTAAATTTTGCGCTGTTCAGCTATGGAGACCTGGACAAAGAAGTGGAATATCAAGTACAAAAAGCAACTAAACTGGCAGGATGCCTTAATAACACTATATGGCGGAACCGACATGTTAAGACTAAGATGAAAAAGAATGGAATAACTATATAAACAGAATGAGGGAGATTCGTGTTAAAACATTCTATAGGAGAAATCCGCCAATGTGCAAGCACAATTGCTTATAAAGAGAAAGAAGAGGAAAATATTTCTGTTGTTATGGTAATACAATTGCCAATATCCTGGTCATACGTGCTCTTGTTTAACAATCCTAGCAATACTCTATCAAACATTTCAAAATCAACGCAAAGATAACATAAAAAGGCATTTGTTACAGTACATCATGAAAAGTTAATTAAAATATTAAGAAATAAAAAGTTGATAGCCGCGATGTCAGAATCATTGAAAAATTATATTGGCGTTAAACAACAACTATTCAAGTATTAATAAAAAGTCAACAGAAGAGTGTAAAATTCTAAATAAAATCAGGCAAGGTTGTATGCTTCTACCAGTTGTAACTTATGGATTGGAAACTATGGCAATAACAAGAAAAATGGCAGAACAATTAAGAGTAACTCAACGGGCCATAGATGGTCTCATAAAGTGACATTCTGGAGACCTCGAGAAATAAAAAGAAGCGTGGGAAGACCAAAAAAGAGATGGATAGACGATTTACCAGCTGTAGCTGGAAAGCAGTGGATGAGAATTGCAAAAGATAGGGAAGCGTGGAAGCAATTGGAGGAGGCCTATGTCCAACAATGGATAAATGAAGGCTGAAGAAGAAGAAGAGTATATAAAAATGCTTTACACAACTTGGAATACAGTGTAAGAATTAATGGAAGACTGATAAATACAATCAGATACGCAGATGCTACAGTTGTATTGAGCAATGACTAAAATAGATTTCAATTCCGCTAATAAGGCAGGACGAGAAATATAAAGAGTATTCAATTTTAAATATCTAGGTTGTTTTACTACCGAACAATTAGATCCAAATAAAGAGATAAAATATAGAACTGAGTTGACTCGTGCAACTTTAAGGTGCAACTAAAAATGAGATCACTCTTCTGCAACGATAACTTAAAACTTCAACTTCGGAAAATCATGATTAAATAGTACATTATGGTTAGTTATCTTCTATGATGTCGAAGCAGGGGCCTTAGAAATATCCATTTTAAACTAATTAAAAGCTTTTAAAACAATATTGTGTAGATAAACACTAAAAATAACGTGGACTAACGGAGAAGACATACGAAACATCTCTCAATAGGACAGAAGCTTTTTTTTTAATTACTATATTGCCAGATTCCAGTAAGAACCTAAAAAGGTATCCATTGACTTCTGGCTGGCAGCGGTGGGAGAAATCTGTTTTAGAGATATTAAGCCAGAAGATCCCAAGGTAGTACCGGATTAACCGTGTTCCGGCTAAAACCTTAACCACCAGAGTAGTGGTCAATAAAAAACTAAATCTATATAATAATCATCATCTCAAAAAAAGAATAACTATATTATATTAATGAAAAACTTACAAAAACCATACCTATCACCATTAATTTAAAAAAAAAATTCTTTAAGAACTACCATTACCAAAAGAAATTAAATGAACAAAAATATTTTCATGGGGCCATAAACTAATTTTAGTACTTATCGGTTCCTAGCTCTCGAGAAAAAAGAAACAAGATTTTAGATTTCTGGTTCAATTTACTCCTCTGTCCTCCTGCTAATTCTTCTTCATCACCCCAGAGATCAGATAGTGTACTTTTCTTCATTATTTTTCTCCTCTCATCATTATGTTTATGTTTTTTTCGTCCAGTCTAAAACCCATTCGCATCAGCCGTACCTACGCCTTCAAACTTCGATTAGCCTTCTCCACCGTCTTTTGGATGTGTACTTCAAACCTCAGTAATTTCGACACCCAGACTCCGACATACTTAGCCGGTGCAATATCCACCCCGTGCACTATAAAACGAGAAGAGGATTTGTCCCGACTCCCTTTAAAAACTATTACGTTAGTTTTACGAGGTACTAGCTGTAGATCGTTCTCTCTGACTAATACGACGCAGGGCTGTGTTAGCCGCACTAGCCATATCCGTGTTCTGACTCACCTTCGCAACAATTGCGAGATCAACGACATAAACTACAAGAGTACGTCCCCTTGGCATCTGTAGCCTTAACACTCCGTCATACAGGTGGTACCTAGTACCGAACCCTGTGGAACATCCTGCGATGTAATATACATAATTGTATCTTTTTCCCTTATGGACCTGTCAGTAAAGTATCTGTCAACCACGTCGACCAGGTACTCACTAACTCCCAATTCTCTTAGCCTAGACATGTTTTTCCCAATATGCCGTATTAAAGGCATTCTTGACTTCAATCAGGATGATAGCCACCCATCTCTTTGTATCCTGAGTGGCCAAAGAGGTCACTTCTGTGATCGCATCTATGGTGGAACTCTTGGCCCCAAAACCAGAGTGGAGGTCGTTCAACGCATGTTTTTCTTACAGCTCTCGCTCAAGGCGCCCTTTTACAAGCTGTTCGTATAATTCAGCTACCGAACTAAGAAGGCAAATTGGCGGAAAGCGTATGTTTTTCTCGTTCCCTCTACCTTCCAGGATAAGGACAACCTTAGCGTTTGTCAACCGTGAAACTGCTGTTCAAGCAGTTTGTTTAGCAATATCAGGAAAACCTGCGGGTATCTTAATGCGGCATGTCTTACTGTCTCCGGCATGACTCCGTCTATGACAGGTGCCTTTCGGATTTTTATCCGTCCAACAGCTTCGCAAAGTTCTAACTCAGTAAGGGGTTTTGCCTCTACAAAAAAGGTAACCCTTTCACACCTATCCTCCACCTGAGTACAAGAGCTCCTATAATAAACGGAGGTTATTTTATTCTTTTAATTCGGTACCCACAATATTAAATCCTGATCCTGATTCTGAAGCAAGTTACTTTACCTTTCTCTCTTAGATCTTTTTATCTTATTTCTGTATTCATTCTGCAATCACTTCAATTTATTCATTATCTTTTCCAAATTTTCTGTTTGCACTCTTCTTATCTTCTTACACTCCCTTCTTACTCTCATGCAATTTGTCCTCAGATGTTCAAGCCGCTCGTTCCACCAGTATGTATGTTTCCATTCATCCATCCCATTTGACCTTACACAAGCCAACTCCTGTACCGTACTTAGACACTCAAACAACTCACATCCTCGCATCCGGGACCAATCAAGCCAAAAGCAATACAAAAAAAGGACAGAAGCTACTCGTCAGTCGACTGATAGCATCAAATCCAGGGCAAATAGCATATCTTGGACATATATTGCAAAGAAAACAGTATATTATTCTTAAATACCATCAGAGACAGATAATACAGTTATATTGAGCGATGACTAAAATGTATCGCAATCTCTTTTAAACACCACTAACATAGCGCGACGTCTGAATATGTGGTAGACTCAAAGAATGCTGGAAATTATTAGAAAACAAGCCTCTTGGTTGAAGAATATCAGAGAATGGGCCGAAATTTGGAGAATAGAACAACTGTTCAATATAGCTCAAGACAGAGACTCGTATAATATTAATCCTCAACATCAAGGCGACTTGATAAGGCACGTTAAGAAAAAGCAATCCTCTGAATCAGTTTTTTCAGTTTAGACTCTTAAATTTTCATTTTGTCGTTCTTTATGTTTTTAATTGCTATAGTTTAAATTCAAATATTTTATCATTCGTAGATAACCGATTGACTTGCACAACCTGTATAAATGTGTAAATTCGTCGAATTCTTGTTAAAATTCTATTTATTTTTCACGAGTTCAAACCAACACAAGAAGGCTTGAAAGTTTGATTATTGTCCCCGCTGTCAATCAGAATCAGCTCGGGTGGATTGAAACAAAGAAAAAATTCAAATATATTCACACATAAATTGAATTCGGTACATTCCAGCGAGAAAATATCAATTTTCCAATTGTCGGATCCTATTTGTAGTACATAGGCGTTCGTTTGTTCTGTCATTTAGGGGCAACGATTTTAATAATTTTTGTGACATAAAGCAGTATAAATCAGTAAAAGAAGCATAATATATGAATTGTTACAATGTGTACTTCTGTAAAGTTACCTCCATATATATTTGTCAGTAGGCAAATTTAGACAAATACTACCTTTATTCCAGAAAAATTGTCCTTAAAAGTAGAAAAAAAGTTTAAGTTCTTTTGCTTGATATTTATCCTTTAATAATTTTAACTGTATTGCATTTTTTAATATGCAAGGGTTTACTTTAAGTTCTAAAATGACTAATTTGCAATAAGTCGTGCGATTGTTAAAATACCGGCAAGTGATTATCATTAAAGGGAGTGGACTTACAATTTTTTCTTTTAGTTGTCACCTTTGCAACGAGGTTGTTTATAGATAAGCATTGCTTTAATTTTGAGTTGTGTTGAAATTTCCTTTTTGAGATGATCGTTATAATTGTAGTATTTTTTTGTTGTTTGTTTTTTGAAACTGACCTACACCTAAAAAATCACCTACAGTTTTTCGTCTATGGGAGCACGAGAACCCTAGTGGTAGTAGAGAAAGTGTAGTAGTCAACAATCATTTAAGTAATATAAAGAAACAACGGCACTTAGACTTAAATTGTTAAAAAGAGTTTACAACTTCCAAACAAAAGGATTGTTTTGAATGAACAATCCAAGAAAATTTATATAAGAACGTTTACAAAATTGGTAAAATAATCCTGGAAATAATTTTAAAGGCAGTATCATAAAAAATCGGCCTTTTTGACAGGAATTCCCTATTATTCCATGCACGATATTGTGACGAGAGGTGTTAAAAAGAGAAAAACAAGATCGGATGCTGGAAATCCTAGACATCTTAATAACGTGACTGCTAAATGTTTAAGGTAAATTTGGTTTACGAGGAATACGAAAAAATATAATACCAACAATTGATATTAGATACACCAAGCTTTTTGCATCAGAAGATTAAAATTAAAGATGTCATTAAACAACACAGACGACTGAGGATTTAAATACAAAATCGTTGATAAGCGAGTGGCTATAAAACGTAAAAGAATAATACATTGGCGTTAATATTATTGAAAAAAAAAATCAAGTATATCGAGACCAAAAGCAAACAATTTATTATTTAGACGAGACATAAATGACACGCACGATACCGCTAGCAAGAGTGGGACTGATGGTTCGCCTACATAGGTGCCAGCTGAAAGGAGTACCTCCGAATAAAGTTTCTCGAATACTTATTTTGCATTGTGGATCTTCAAATCGTTAGGTGCCAAATGGGTTAAAGCTTTGTGGAACAATAGAAAAATTTAGTGTAGATTATCATCAGAATATTAATTCTGATATATTCGAAGAGTGCTTGAAGAATGCATTACTTCCTCTTATAACATCCAGCGGTGTGATAATTACGGACAATGCCAGCGATCACTCAAGACTTCTAAAAAAAATCCGAACAGGAACTACAATATTTCCTTCCAGATAATGATCTGTATTACAGAAGACTAGGACAAATAACTTTAAACAGTGGAATATTTATTATTGATCTGTTGGATAGTGGCCATGCTGAGAGCTCGTCTGCAGAAGAAATATTTTAGACAAAGTACGCTAATGTGGTGACTATTTCAGTTAAAACCATTTAGTTTTTCATTATAAATTGTTAACTTTTGTTTAAAACAATATTATTTTCTTAAACGTAAAATACTTCCCCGCAGTGTTATTTATATGACATCATCGTTAAACGCTAATAGAAAACGCCGATGAAATATTTTTTTCTGACAGTGGAGCATTGATAATTTTTTGACATTTCACTTTTAATCATTTAAAAAACATAGAAATATGTTTTGTTTTTTTTTTCGAACTCAGATGTCTCTGCTCTTTAACTACATACATATTAAACACTGTTATTTTATGATTTAATATAAACATCAATAAATTTATGTCGGTGAAACAGCCAATATCGCGATACGACCCAGAACAGCGGCTAATCTAATTTCTTATACCACCACTTTTTTCGATGGGCGATAGAAATATGGAGGCAACTATATAATACCGTAACATAATTGTTATGTATTAGTAGAAATAAAAAGTCTCTTGCTTTAGTCATGTCTTTTTTGAATTTTTTCTCGGTCTTATGTCGCATGTATGGGGAGAGAGTAGAGACAGCTGAATACTTTATGACGACGGTCCAGCCTTTGTTAATGCGAGGCAGCAATGGTTCCACTCTTACCAGGCAATCCTCAAAGAGGTATTGACGGTAGTGGCAGAGAGCAAGAAAATGCAGGCACGGTGGTAACCCCCAATAGTAATAAATCTTTCTAAGGACCTGCGTCCAGGCGCTAAACGGCATCCCAAAAAATATCAGATCTAGTAGATTTTTTAGCTTCGAGAGTTTCCAAGTATCTAATCTTATTTTACCTATTACCGAAGTTAGAAGCACTCTAAAATCTAGTCTTGTAGAATATTTTTTGTTTACATATTTTATATACTGGAGAATAGTTTGGTTTAACAATAAACGTAAAGAAAACAAAAACCATGGTTATCAGTAAGAGGGGCAAAGTCATTACAAGGATCCAGATAAAAAATGAAGATATTGAGTAAGTGGACTAAACGAAATACTTAGGAGTCTGGATTATGGAAGATCTGAATCCGAAATCAGAAATTCGCTCAAGAATAGAGCAATCAAGAGCAGCCTTTTTGAAAATGAGGAAATTTCTGAGTAACCAAAAACGTAATCTGCAAATCCGATATCGGATGGTAAAATATTATATCCACTCTATTCTTCTTTATGATGTTGAAGCCTGGACTGTTAATATTGATTTAGTGAGAAAACTAAAAGTTTTTGAGATGTGGCTTTTTAGGAGAATTTTGAAGATACCATGGACCGATCATATCACGAACGAAATGGTGTTGCACAGAGTGGGAAGAGACAGAGAACTTTTGACCACCATTAAAAGGCGAAAGACAGCATAGTTGGGGCACATACTTAGAAATGATAAGTACGAGTTGTTGCAGCTGATTATGAAGGGTAAAATCGAAGGAAAAAGGGGTCCTGGTAGACGACAAATATCCTGGCTGAAAAACATTCGCGACTGTACCGGGTTAAACACACAGATGCTCTTAAGAAAAACAGAAGATAGAGATGAATTTCAAATGGTTATAGCCAACCTTCACCTAGTGGAGACGGCACTAGAAGAATAATTTGTTATATTATATGATACGTGATGTAATATGTTTGATGAATTCGTTGGCTATTTAATATAATAATAAACTTCCAACACTCTTCCATTCTCTTTCTTGGATACTTATTTAAATCATGCACAATCATTTCAGTATTGAATTAACTGTCTTTGTTAAAGTATCTTTTAGTTCCCGTCATTTTTTCCTATAATGTGTATATTATTTGGCGTTGTAATATATTTAGGTTTTCTTTGTTTCTTTGCCTTTATGCCTATATCTTTCATTTTGGTGAATTATCTAGTTTAGTAGTGTTATTGTATTTTGCTAGTTCTAAGTTGATCATTTTCTTTATCTTTGTTTCGTTTTTTTTTCTTTGTCCACTTTATCTGTATTCCTTTTATCATAGTCCTTGTCCTTTTCTAATTTTTCATCCAATTCAACCACTTCATCCTTGATTTTCATTGTTTTATTTTTAAAATCCATAATAACATAGTTTTCCGATAATTCGTCTACATCTACTATCATATCATGAGACATATTTAGCATTATCACATATTGAAGTGAAAAAGATGTCTTTCACAAATGAAATCGATGCCAATGTTCGTTTATTTGCTCCCACTAGGTTCACCCGAGGTATTTTGTAAATTAAGTTTGTCAAATTAATTTCTTCTCTCAATTTTCTATTTACCAGTTAGATTTCAGAGCCATAGTCTGTCAAAATTTTATGGGTGTTTCATTTATAAATTTATTCACAAATTTTAAATTTGATCCATTTTCTTTCTCCTTGTGTTCTGCCAGTTTTATAAATTCCTTTGGATGACAAAAATTCCGATTTGTTTCTTTGTGTCTAGTAAGCGCCTTCGTGAAAACCCTCCTGTTGTCTTTCTGTATTACTTCTGTCATCGCATTGTCTCTTTTCCCCGTATTTTTCTACTTGTGTGTTATTGACCACTTTTCTCATTTCTCTTGGTCTTTCTGAGTTGTGTCTGTTGTCCCGATATGCTTGTTCATTTGCTCTCCCGTAATTGTTATTTTCTTTAGAGTTTGTGTATCTATTACGATTTTCCCTGTATCTGTCTTTCTTACCTTGTTGGTAATTACTATTTAAATGGGAGAAGTGGAAATTGAAACGTCAATAAACGTATATATATATTTAGGGATTCTACAGTATTCACTGCCTTCCCTCGCTCAACCGTTTCCATCTCTCTCTGTTGTTCCATTCTCCATCGTTTAGTCCTCTCTTACTCATGGCGTCGTCTACTTCGTTCCTCCAGGATTTTCGGGGTCGTCCTCTTTTCCTCCTTCCTATGGGGCTCCATTCGGTTATTCTTTTTATCCATCTGCTGTCGCTAGCTCTTCTTACATGTCCATACCACTTTAGTCTTTTTTGTTCTATATATGTTAGTATGTCTGTTTCTATTGATGTTCTTTGCTTTATTTCGTCATTACTTCTCCTATCCATTCTTGTTACTCTGCAGCATCTTCGTAGGCATTCCATCTCTGTTGCTATTATCTTACTGCTGTTTTTCTTGTTTATGATCCAATTTTTGGCCCCATATGTCATAATACTTCGCACTAATGTTTTATAAATCTGCGTTTTTGTCTTCATATTTAGGTGTCTATCCCACCATACTGAGTTAAGTTGTCGGATTGCTGTTCTTGTTTGTCCTAATCTTTGTGTAATTTCTTCCTCTGTTGTTGCCTTTTTCGTGATTATAAACCCCAGGTATTTGAATTTATCCTTTCCTTTGATTGTTACGTTGTCATCAATCTGTAGATCTTCTATGTCTTCTTCACTTGTAGATAGGTACTCTGTTTTCGCGAGGTTAATATCTAGGCCAGCCTTGGTATATTCTTCTTGTAGTTTCTTCATCATGTAGCTGAAGTAACGTACTTTAACCTTTAATTGTGGCTTATTCCCATTTAAATAGTAATAACTGTAAAATGCCACAAGAAAATAGCTTTATAACAATACCTTGTTGGTTCCTAGATTCATAATTCTCTTTCCTGTTTTCTCTATTTTCTGCACATTATGGTTGTTTAATTGGGAAATAGAAAAGGTAGTTATCATGGCTCTATAGCGGTCACCAATGACTATTTCTGGCCAACGTTCTGGCCAGCATCGTTTTTGAAGAAGTACGGTCCAATGATTCCACCAGACCATAAAGCACACCAAACAGTCAGTTTTTCTGAATATAATGGTTTCTCAACGTACAATTGAGGATTATCTTAACTTCAAATAGGGCAGTTTTTTGTTGATTTACCCATTTAACCAAAAGTGAAATTCGCTTATAAATATCGGAATCAACGGCAATCTCGTTTTGGACCCACTCACCGAATCTATAAATTTACGCCTTGCTATGTGATGATGTACCTTTAATTCTTGCATGATTTGGATATGGTAAGCACGCAAAGTAAGAAGATCTTTTTGCAAAATCTGCCATAAAGTCAATTGATACGTATCCAACCGCTGAGCAGAATGACAGATAGACTGATTCGGCTCTTCCTTTATGCTACGCTCTACAGCAGCAACAATTTCTTCTGTACGGACTGTACGACGTGTCTGTGGATCAATATTATCATTTGGAGTAAACGTGGTGCAACACCGTTCCATAATTAATCGAATTACTTACTCTGATGAACTATTATGTTGACCATGAAATAGACGTAGCGCGCAATACGTATTTTGACCAGAACCCCAATTTTCAAAATAAATTTGTACAATTTGGAAGCGTTGTTCAGGTGTCAAGTTTATTCATGCTGAAATGCCAAACCAACGTTAACATAAATGACTTGACAGCTGTCAAAATGGTCAACGGTTAAAAAAGTGTTACCAACTTACATTTCTATACCTCTAAAAAAATCACCCTTTATAACTTTAACACCAGGTGATCGACAAAATCTTTGAATATTGTTACGATAATAAATATCATGGCCTATAAAACTGTAAATATATTATGAATATTTCTGTTTTTGTTGTAGTCATTTCGGCGTTTGTTTACCAGAAGCCTCTAGACCCGAATTATGATGAGTCATCCATCTCGAGGGTTCCAAGCAGTTAAAAAACTAGTTTTAGCCGTTGACCGACTTCTAGTCTATTCGATGGAGTTCCCGTTATTCTTGTCAAGACCACCAACGATGTTCGAGTAAATTCATGTCTGCTATAGGGAATTCCGAAACTAACGGAGTTTTATATAAAAAGAGAAATTTTGTTGGGAAGAGAACAGTCGAAAAAGAAGCTCGCGCTCGCGATTTAATTGTCATGTTCGTATAAATAAATTATGTATTATTAGTCAAATAAATTGTTGTACAGTGGTATAATAAATTGATATAAATTATCGTGTTTTTTTAATAAATTAAAATAAGAACAATATAATAAATTATAAATTAATAAAGACATAACAATATCATAATAAACAATAACTGTTAAACTAGCTAGAAACCTAATTCCCGTTTATAAAATAAAAATATTCTAGACGACCCTGGTCTATCGACATCCATGAAGTTCATACAAGCATGTAAATTATTGAGAGGGTGACAAAAAATGAAAAACAGAACGAAAGGGAGAAAAAAATCGCTGAAGGCGAGAGATTTGTATTGGCACCCATGTATAAACAAATCGTAGGAAAAAGTTACTCGTCCTTCCAATAGACCAGGGAGAAATTAGCAGTACATTGATTCGACGCTGGTGATATTGTCTGTTCACAAAACGAAAAAACAAAGTGTTTTTAGTTCTAATGAATAAACTCAAATGGTTCTTAGATAATTAAATATATTGATTATTTAAAATAATTTTTTCCTAAATTCTCACAAAAATTTCGATTAAATAATAAATTCGCATTATAAACAGAGTATTTAATAGAATGAGACAGATAGGTAGATAAATTAATAGAGATTAATTGGATCTTTTTTACAAAATAAAACAGGTTGATTCATAGTAGGGTAGTGAGTACAATTTAAAAAATACAAAAAACCAAACAAAACAAATAGTAACTTTTTTTCTTCTCGCATTTTACGCACCATAAGAGCATCAAATGTGGCTTGCTTCTATCTATCTTTTACCCACTTCTGCCAAGTCATTCTGTATCCTACCATTTCCTTAATCGGTTGCATGTTTTATGTCTCTTAATCGCTATATCCTGGATTTGATCCATCCACTCCGTTCAAGGCCTAATAGTACTTTTTCTTATCTCTTTTTTTACCTATATGACTTTATTGACTAATATATTCTTGTACAGTCTAGTTATGTGACCATACTAGTTCACTTTACTGTATTCCAACTTTTTTTGGATATTGGTTATTGTTTTGACTCGTTTCTAATATTTTCGTTGCTTTTCGTATCCAGCTTTGTCTCACCAGCTATTTTTCTCATTTACTTAATTTCTACTGCTGTTATGGTACTTTCTTGTCTTCTATTTATAACTCATATCTCGCTTGCATATCTGTTTGTACTTCTAATGCGTTATATAAGTGCAATTTTGTTTCCTGATTGGTTTCTATTTTGAACAATATCATATTTTTTATTGCACAGTATATTCTCAATATTTTTGTAGTATTTACCTCGACCGCATTTAGACCTCCTATTATACCATTTTGATTGTCTTTCAATAATTTGTTGACCTCTCTTCGAAATAGTTTAGCGTACCCTTTTGCCAATACTTTTTGTATGACGAGTTGAAGAATTCGATATCGTTCTTCGTTGCGCATTACATGACCAAAGTACTTAAACTTACGTTGTTTCACTAAGTTAAGCACAAGATATCTTTAATATCCTCCTGTAGATACACATTTCGAAGGCTTCCATATTCTTTTTAGTGGCTTAGTCAGTGTTTAGGCTTCGATTCCGTATGGTAACACTGAAAGAACGTAACATCTCACTGTATAGATCTTAGTCTCTAAACTCAAATCACTACAGCACATTAAAGATCTCATCTTGATAAATGTTGACCATGTAATTTCGATTATGAACCTGATTTCTTCAGCGTGGTTTGATTGTGAGTAAGGAGTAGTTCCGAGGTAGCTGAATCTGTCGATCTCTTTATTCGTTGCCATTAGCACTCCGGGATCCAAATTTGCATATATATAACCATATATTTACTACTGAGATGCATAACTAGTAATAACTATAGATCATTATTGCTGGTTGCTACGAGTGCAGTATCGGTGTAGCCGAGATTGTTGATGTATTCTTCGTTAATCCGGATTTCCCTCTCTAGGTTCGTGAGGGCTTCAGAGTGTATATTGAGAACACACAGCCCTGACTTACTTCTTGCATGATTTTCACCTGGCAGACCAACTTACCTTCGAACCTGACTTGAGCACGCTGGTTCCAGTAGAAATTCATAATTATTCAAATGTCCTTCCCATCTATTTTTACTGTTTGTAAAACTCTTAATTTCTATTATTTCTTTAATTTTTAGTATTGTGCTTGTCATAATATTTTTGTTGTCGCTCTTTCATTTTTTTGCATCTTTCGGCTATTGAGATTAGCGTATTTTTGGTCCATTTTTTTTATTCAAGAAAGGAGATAAAGAAGACCTCAACAATTATGGAGGTATAAATCTACTGAACACCGTACTTAAGCCTACCACAAAATTCCTATCCAAAATAACAAAATCAATAAACTAACAACTTTAACAGATGAAAAACAAGGATTCAGACTCGGAAGATTGTGTGTAGACGCCGTATTTGTACTAAGACAAATCACAGCATATCTATGTTTTGTAGACCTGACAAAGTCTTTTGATCGCATCCAAGTCAAAGACGTCTTTCACCTACTGTATAAAAGAAACATACCAATCAATATTATACAAACCATCGAAAACATCTACTTTCATAATCGAATACAGGCAAAGATAAATGGAAAACTAACACAGTGTATACTAGTACAAAGCGGAGTCAGACAGGGTGACTCATTAAACCCACTTCTCTTTAATATAATAATGGACGAAATAATACAAGCAGTATGTAAACGTCATGGTTACAGATTGTGTAACAAAGAAATTCAAATATTCTGTTATGCACACGACGCCGCATCAATCGCCGATACAGAAGACGAGCTCCAAAGATTAGCACACGTCTTTAATACAACAGCCAAGAAATAAAATATGGTAATTTAAGTTAAAAAAACCAAATGTATGACAACATCTAAATACCCACTACGATGTAAAATCGAAATTAATGGTAAAATAATGAAGCAGGAAGCAAGGTAGTATATCTGGGAATATATATAACTAGTTATGGTAATGTTGAGGAATGTTGAAGCGGCGGGATCTCTTAATGACACAATCTGGAAGAAAAAACATCTACGACAAGACACAAACACAAGAATCTATAAAGCAGCAATTATATTAACATACACAGCGGAGACAAGACCTGATACATCTAAAACGAGACCACTACTAGAAACAACAGAGATGAAAATACTCCGACGAATATCAGGATAAACTCTGTTAAATAGGGAAAGAATCAAAAACATAAGAAGAGCATGCAATATAGAAAAAATAAATGGATGGGTGACTGGATAGGATTGTACGAATAGCACGAGATAAGTCACCAAATGGACGAAGATGTATTATCAGATCAAGAAAAAGATGGTGCGATAATTTAAGCAATTTAGGAGGCTAATATTGAGGAAGAAACAGGCTTTAAAACCTACATACAAGAAGAAAGAAGAAGAAGATGATATTGTTATATTACTAAAAGTTCTACGATTATTTACAACTTTTTAGTTTCGTTTTATATTTACACAATGTTAAATATTAAACGCCTTTATCAATTTAGCAATTTATAACTGTATACTGTATACAGTGTGGCGCACCGAAAACGAAACAGAGGCATTTACTGGCAGATGATTCCTTTTTTGAAAAAACGCTCGGACCCGTCGATTTTGTTTTCGAGGGGGACACAAAATTGGCATAAAATCACTTTAACATTTGCAGCCCCTTAAGCGTAGGTGGCATCATCCTTAAAATCTTAAATGAAAAGGGGGGTCGAATGATCCATTATTTGAAAGGTCTTTCAACTCCCTTTATAATGATGTAAAATTCATGTATTCAATTCAGTAGTTTTTTAGATTTATTGATTTAAAGTTTAAAGTAGACTTTTAATAGGTACATCAAATTAGTTTGTACTTCTTTCAGAAGAAATTTGAGTAAAAGCATTTTCTTGATAAGTAAATGCTTTTATTTACTACGCCCATGGTTTATTAATAATAAAAATAGCAATTGAAGTGTCCTTTGTGACAAAAAAAGTTGTTTCTTGAAGAAAGATAAGTAGAGAATGCCACGTACTTATTTTAAATAGGAAATAGTACATTAGTTTGCGATTGATTTGACCAATCTTTGTTGTTAAAATATCATTTATTGCTTTATACATAAATTAACCATGGTATATTCCACGGCAGAAAGGGTTGAAATTATTGAAATATTTTTCGGAAATAATCAGTGCGCTAATAGAACAGCACAAATTTTTAATGAGCGACATGAGAACAATAATGTGCACCGAAAATATGTTCTAGAACTTGTAGCTAAATTTTGGGAAACTGGATCAGTCGCCAATAAAAAACGTAATATTGAAAATCCTATAAGGAACGAAGCAACAGAAGTGGGGGTTTTAGGGCAAGTTATTGTAGATCCTACATTAAGTACCCGCAAATTGCAAACTTCGTGTGGTGTTAGTCGACGTACTATCCAACGGATTCTACAGGCCCATAATTTCCATCCGTATAAAATTCACCTTGTACAAGAACTTAATGAAGACGATTTTGATAAGCGATTAGAATTTTGTGAAGTCATGAGTGAACGAATTACAAACGATGAACAATTTTTATTTAACATTTGCTTTTTCGACGAATGTTCCTTTTTTTTAAATGGCGAAGTAAATGGCGATCATTTGGTTGGTCCTTTTTTCTTACCTGGAAATTTGACTGGTGAAATGTATTTTCAATTACTGCAAAATGCCATAGATCCTGCGCTAACAGATATAATTGAAAATCAGAATGATGGTCGATACGTTGAGAATATGTTGATGTTCCAACACGATGGTGCCCCACCACATTACGCATTAAGAGTTCGGCATTATTTAGATCAGACCTTTCCAGGTCAATGGATTGGTAGAAGAGGTGCCGTTGAATGGCCCCCAAGATCTCCAGATTTATCACCTTTGGATTTCTTTGTGTGGGGTTACTTAAAAAGCAAAATCTATACTACTCAGCCAACATCCTTAGAAGATTTACGACAAAGAATTGTGAATGAGTGCCATCAAATTTGAGAAATCAGCACCGTTACTCCCTGCTGCAGTCTATATTGCAAGGTAAAGTCAAAGGTAAGCGAGGACCCGGTAGAAGGAGAATATCATGGCTGCGGAATTTAAGAACATGGTTTAAGAAAACCTCAACGGAGCTGTTTCGAGCCGCAGCGAGCAAGGTCATGATTGCCAATATGATTTCCAACATCCGAAACGGATAGGAACCAGAAGAAGAAGAAGAAGCCATCAAATTACTCCTCAAATATTGCAAAATGTCCGGCAACGTTTTCAGCAAAATCTTTATTATTGCATGGAAAGTAATGGTGGTCATGTTCAACATTTACTCGGCTGACAGGTCAGTTCATTCTTTATTTTTTAACAACTTTGCTGCTATGTATTGATCTCCTCGTACGATGATGTATTTAAACTTTAAATCAATAAATCTCCAAAACTACTGAATTGAAGTACATGAATTTTACATCATTGTAAAGGGAGTTGAAAGACCTTTTAAATGATGGATCATTCGACCCCCCTTTCCATTTAAGATTTTAGGGATGGTGCCACCCCCGCTTAGGGGCTGCAAATGTTAATGTGATTTTATGCCAATTTTGTTTCCCCCTCGATAACAAAATCGACGGGTCCAAGCGTTTTTTTTTTTAAAAGGAATCATCTGCCAGTAAATGCATCTGTTTCGTTTTCGGTGCGCCACCCTGTATAAAGAAGCCAGAAATTAGAATATTTTACATAATAATAATGACCTGTTTTTGCTATTGACCAATTTTTTTAGATGAAATATTAACAGATATACATCAAATATAATACATTTAAAAATAAAAATATAAGAATGTATAAAAAAATGCATGATAGATTCTGGTAATAAAGTGTATAGATAAAGACAAGTGTATATAATGTGAGCCTATTACAATAAAAGATCATAGATATTCAAAAAATAAAAGTAGTAAAAGTACTTTTTTTAATTTTTCTTAAGTCATTTTGATTACAAATACAATATAGATACTTTATCTGTCTCAAATTAATCTTTATTTTGACATTTTCTTATTTTCTTAATAAAATGTTAAACATTGATTTCTCAAACTAAAAGTAAACTCAACTCTAAAGCTTCCAATTCATTTTAGTTGAAAATCCTTCTTAAAACAAACAAAACGTAATACGAACTCCCTAATACCTTCAAATTTCTTTGAGTCCATAACTTCATTAAAAGTGTTCCCCCAGACTTTCCATCAACACAACACGTCTCTGGAAACACGCAGTACCGGACTTTGTTTTGTTTCTTAGCAATCATTACCCTAATTTACAAACAAAAATAATACAAAGAATCTAAAAAAACTCTATGTATTTTAAGCAGGTTATTATTATTACTTAGTTACCTCCCTAAATAATAACTATGATAATATTAAAATAAGGACGATATTTGTGATTCTCATTATAAAGAATAATTCCAGTGTTGATTGATAAATGTTACGTTTTTTAGGTCTGAATTTTATATTTGTTTTTTTTTTACTAAAACACCTAAGTCATCTAAAAGTGACTTATATTATAATCGTATCCTTTTCATAAAGTCCAGTTATAAATTCTAACATAACCTAACTTTGTACTAGCTATACCAGCTCCAGATCTTATGCACTAAAATGCATGAGTGCAAAGTAAAATTATTAATAAAATCGAATATAGAATATATACATTGCGAAATGTGAGAATATATATAGACATATAGGAGTGGAAAAATAGATACAGTTATATTAAGCAGTCTAACTTTTTTGCTAGCTCTAATACAGCTTATTTCAAATCGAGTGGTGAGCCCCTCTACAAAATAGTTAATAGCGCAGACAGTAGAATATCTATGATCAGACCCATGCAGTGGCGTTGCAATATTAAACAAATTAAATTATTTGAAATCGCACTAATTACAAAATTATTACTCACTTAAATAATAAATGGAGTGTGATTGTATACAAATTGTTTTATAGATACCAAACTTTTTTTTTGTTATAATACCATCTTTAATAATTGATACTCTATAAAGTTTGGTAAAAGTTAATTTCTAATTTAGTATCAGTTACCTTAAAACCGTAATTATAAAGTCATTATTAATGACTCCTTAACGACTCGTTAAGAACATACAAAGAACTGATAAGAAGTATTTCCGAGAATTTCTAGTTTCTGGATTTAAAACGAGTTCGTAATTTAGTCTCATTATGTTGTCGAGCCTCAACAAGAAAGGTGCTACCATGCGTATTAGAACTATTTTGTAGAATGGAGATGGTTAAGTATTCTTCTTCTTCTAGATGTGCCTATCCGTTACGAATGTTGGTGATCATCATGGCAATCTTTATCTTATCTGCAGCAGCGCGAATTGGACCCTCAAATTTCACAAACTCTAAAAATGTGGTTGATCAACTGCTTAATATTCCTAATAGTGACAAACAAATGTGAATTTTGGACCCTACGATAAGTGAAAAGAAGAAAAATAGACACCACTGAAATGTTTGATTGAAGAATAATGTTACGAATTCCGTGGATCGACCACAGAACAAATATTTCAATTTTAAATAAGCTAACAGTAAGTAGACGGCTATCCAGCCAAGTCCATCTCCAGCAAGTAAAATACTTTGGATATGTTATGAAAGCAGACACAGAAAACATGGAATTACATTTAATCCACAGAAAGGTAGAAGGCCGAAGATCGTAAGCAAGATCCCCAAAAAGAAGGATCAATCAAATTACAAGAATATAAAAAGACCTATACATGAGTTAAAAGAAATGAGGAGAGACAGAGATCTTTGGAGACGGAGAATACACAACATCAACTCCCAACGGAAAAATTTAAGGTTAGGGAAGTAAACAAAAGCTTAAAGGTTCCAGGCTTTGATTTGATAATAAGCAAAACTATAAAACAACTACCCAGGACAGGAATTGTGTACTTGACTTGATTATGTAATGCAGTCATAAGAACCGCATATTTCCTACGGCTCTTGAAATTTGCAAAAGTTATTCTAATTCCCCAATCACGTAAACTTTAACTTGCTTTCAATAATGTCAAAAATCTTAGCCAAGCTAATACTATCAAGAATATAACCGCAACTATCAGATTGCAAACCAATCCTTGCTCACCAGTTTGGGTTTAGACCCCAACATGCATCCATACTTCCATGCATGCCTTTCTAGACATTTGAAAATCTTTTTACAAAGTATGCCACTCGGACCTTCTACACAAATTTAGAAAAAAGCTTCATCTCACTTACTTCCTAATTCTAAAATCCTACCTGCATTACCGTTACTTTTTTGTGGAACATATGGATGAGTTTACGTCAATATTCCCAATTCGCAATAGCGAATTTCAACAGGGGGCGCTGAAGATTTCAAAGATGGACGATAACTTCGGGAAAACAAATAATTTTGTCATTTGATCTCTAAGCTATAAAACGGTTAATATAAATCATTTACACGTGTGTTTTGCCAAAATAAAAGTTGGAGTACGTTCTTCAAAGTTTATTTGTTTGTAATTCGAGTTCATACATAAGGTAATTGACTCCCAAACCTGAATAAAAATAAAATTAAATGTTTATTTTTCTACAGTATGTCTGAAACACGGGAAGTAAAATTTACATTATCTTAATTATTTATATGGTTGCAAGATCGGCGGAGATCTTTAGTTTAGGATGAAGCAATTTTTGGAGCTGGCCACGTTATATTTTGTAAATTACGTCTTACGTTTTCTACTAATAACTTCATGAGACCGTAGGGGCAATTTAGCTGATGGAACAGCATTTTTCTTTCTTCTTCTCATTGCGCCGTCTCCTTTCGAAGGTTGGCGATCCAAATGGCAATTGTATTTTTGGAAACTGCTGCGCGAAAGATCTCTGCGGATGAGCGGTCGAACCATCTCCTCAGGTCTTTCAGCCACGAGTTCTGACGTCTTTCTACTGATCTTTTGCCCTGTACTTTTCCTTCCAGTATAACTTGAAGTAATTCATATCTTTCGCCTCTCAGCACATGACCCAAGTATTGCATTTTCCTCTCTTTGATTATTCTTAGTAATTCTTTTTGTTTACACATGCGACGAAGTACCTCAACATTAGTAACTCTTTGTACCCATGGAATCCTCAATATTCGTCTGTATATATACATTTTAAAGGCATCTATTCTTTTTTCTACTTCAGAGTCCATTGTCCAACTTTCACAGCCATACAGTAAGACAGAAAAAACGTAACATCTGATCATTCGGATTCTAAGCTGTAGACTAAGGTCTGATCTTGTAAAAAATGTTTTAATCCTCATGAATGTTTTCCTTGCTTGTTCGATTCTTGACAGGATTTCTTTTTTTGGATTACACTGACTATTTATATTTGTTCCCAAATATTTTATGGAATTTACCTGTTCTATTATTTGACCCTTGGCATACACCTGTACGTTTATTGGTGTCTTTGAAAATACTAAAGTTTTAGTTTTGGAAACGTTTAGATGTAAACCGAACATTTCGCTGTGGTGAACTACCGCATTTATTATATTTTGTAGTTCTTGTGCGTTGCTTGCTATTAAGACGGTATCATCAGCATATCTGATGTTGTCTATGCTGATTCCGTTAATCTTAATTCCGCCTTGGACCTCGTGTAATGCTTCTCTGAATATAGACTCCCAATACAAATTAAAGAGTAGCGGTGATAAGACGCAACCCTGTCTCACTCCTCGTCGGATTTGTATATCTTCGGATGTTGTGTGCTCTATTTCAATTGTTGCCGTTTGGTGCCAGTATAGTTCTGAGATAATTCGCAAGTCTTGTTCGTCAACTCCAGTTGTTCTCAGAATTTCGATCATCTTTTGATGGTTAACGCAGTCAAATGCTTTTCGATAGTCAATAAAACATGCATATACATCCACATTCATGTCTCTGCATCGTTGCGTTAACACATTTAAAGCAAAAAGAGCCTCTCGTGTTCCCAATCCGTTTCGAAATCCGAATTGAGTGTCACTCATCTGGAACTCGCACTTCTTGTAAATTCGTGTATGGATAATTCTGAGAAAAGTTTTAAGGACATGAGACATCAAGCTTAATATTCGATAATCATCGCATTGTGAGGAATTTGATTTTTTTGGTAATGCTACGAATGTTGATTTTAGCCAGTCTGTTGGTATTTTACCTGTGTCATATATCTTATTGAATAGTGCTGTTATTAAATCTAGGCTTTTACTTTCGTTATCTGCAATTAGTTTAAGTATTTCGACATTGATATTGTCTGGACCGGTGGCTTTTCCATCTTTCTGAGATTTTACTGCATGAATCACTTCTTCTTTGGTTATTTCTGGGCCTTTTTCATTTATTCGATTATCTGTGGATGGTGGACAACAAGGTCTATTGTCGTCAAAAAGTGTTTGTATGTATTCTTTCCATCTCTCTAGTTTGTCTTCTGTACCCATAATTATTTCGTTATTATCATTTTTTAATATTGTTGCTTGTCTCTTTTTGTGTCTACCTGTCATTTCTTTTACTTTTTTATGAATATTAAAGGTGTCGTATTTTTCCTGAAGTTGTTCGATTTCTAGGCATTTTGTTGACATCCAGTTTTCTTTCGCCTCCCTGCACTTTTTTCTAATGATTTTGTTGATTCGCTTGTATTCTATTGGGCTTGTTTTATGTTTTCGTCTTACGTCCATGAGGTCCATGATCTCTTGCGTTATCCATTCTTGTTTTTTGTTGTGTTTTATGAACCCGATGTCTTCTTCTTGTATCTTTGTTATTTTTGTTTTTAGAGCAGTCCATGTTACTTCAATGTCTGTCTGTACCAAGTTTTCGATCGTTTTTATTTCTTCCTCAAGCTTGATACTTATTTCTTTTTTCTGTTCAGGGTTCTTCAGTTGTGAGATGTCTATTTTTCTTGTCACTGTTTTCTTTTTGACTTTGAGAAATCTTTTTAATCTAAAATCCATTATAACTGGATTGTGATCGCTATGTATATCAGCTCCAGGGTATGTTTTCGTAGATTGTATGTATTTCTTAAAGGTGTTATTGAGCAAAATGAAGTCAATTTGATTTCTAACAATTCTGTCTTTTCTGTCTGCAGGTGATTTCCATGTGTATAGCCTTCTAGGATGTTGTTTGAAGAAGGTATTGGCAATTAACAGATTGTTTTCTACGCAGAATTGTACAAGTCTATCTCCTCTATTATTTCTGGTACCTAGACCGTATGCTCTTAGGTGGTCTCCTTCAGCACCACGACCAATTTTAGCGTTAAAGTCACCCATGATCATCGTTATCTCACCTCTTTTTGTCAGTCTCATTATTTCATCTATGTTGTTATAAAATTTTTCGATTTCTTCGTCTGACTTGTCACTTGTTGGAGCATAGACCTGAATATTATTTAGTTTTCTGTGAGTTGTTTGTAATTTCAACATTGCTACTCTATCATTTAGAGGGATGAAGTCTATGACTGATTGAGCAATTTTGTTCGACACTAATATAGCAGTTCCATATTGATGTTCTGGGTCGGTTCCACCTGAATAGTATATGTATCCATGTTTTGTTTTTTGTATTCCTGATCCAGGCCATCTTACTTCACTCGTTTGCCAGTTTCCCGGACATAAATAAGCTGCGTACGTTCCAGGTGGCAATGCGTACTAGTCAATTTTTCTTTAGTCTTCTCAATTTAGTCTTCTCGATTTTTAAAGCCGAAGTCATTGTTAATTACAATATAAGCCGGTCGCTAATATGTATACAAAATAATGACAATTTCAAGGTTTTCCCGAAGTGGATGCTTTTGAAATCTACCACCAGGCGTCGCCCACTTTGCGGTTCCTCGCGAATTGAATCCGGTGTTCACCAATGCAGTGTCTTGAGGCCAGTTTTATACCTATAGTACGCATAATACTTACCAACCAACAATCGTACTATGACAGTCACCTACGCGGACGACACAGACATGATGTCAGTATATCAGGACCCAAGACCAGCTTCTCTATTACTGCAAACTAGTCTCAATAAAGTGCAAATTTGGCTAAAGCAATAGCATTTTCAAATAAACGAATAAAACTTTGTACATATTACTTTTACAAACCGCAAGGGTTATTGTCCGTCAATATTTTTTAAAATTCATTAGCTACAGAAGCAAGAAACTGTCAAATCCCTTGGAATGCACCTTGACCAAAAAAAAAACATAAATACACAGATTTTCACGAAACGCAAAAAACTTGGTCTTAAATTACACAACCTATACTGGCTGCTTGGCCACAAATCATCACTTTTGTTATAGAAAAAAGTACTAACAAAGTAATCCTAAAACCTGTCTGGAGCTATGGAATATAACTGAAAAACTGCATCAAACACCAACATTGAAATCTTGGACAGATTCCAATTAAAATTTCTTTGGATTAATAAAAATTCCTTATAATATGTAATAAATAATATCAGACATAACCTTCAAATATCAACGGTAAAAGAAGAAAGTTACTTCGCAAGGGAAATTAGAACATCCCAACATATAAGCGAGAAACCTGATGAGACAACCAGTTACACGCAAGCTAGACGTAATACACCCAGTGATCTACTAGCAAGATTATTAATTATGTACGTAGTTCCCAGATGTAAAAAATTTTATAGTTACATGAAATACAGTGGAGTCCCGGTAATCCGGAATAATTAAGACCGAACCCATTTCGGATTAACGAATTTTTTGGATTGAACAGATTTTCTTACAACACCCTTTTAATAAAAAATAACATAAATAATATGTCTATCATTAAGTACAGTACTTTTGATTCGGATTCGGAATAATGTCAACTCTCTACCTATGTACTACAGAAATTCCAAAAAAGCTTGGATGAACGCACATATTTTTAAGGAATGGTTTGAAAATTAATTCGTTCCAGAAGTTAAGCGTTTTTGTAAAACATCAGGCTTACCAACCCATGCTCTACTTCCCATCGCATCGACAATGCAACGTCTCATCCATCAGATGGTAAATTAGTGTTGTGGAGATATAAAAGCTGTTTTGCTACCACCAAACAAACTTTACCGCGCTCATACAGCCAATGGACAAGCACGTTTTGCAGCATGTGAAACTGTTATACAAAAAAGCAGCTCTTAAGGAGACTATTCAGTGATTAAGATAAATTACTGCCACTATTAGAAAAACTCAAGAACATAAATATAAGAGGCAATATTTACTGAGTAGCAAAAACTTGGGAATATGTGAATGAGTCAGTTATACGAAATTCATGGAAAAAATTTTGCCAAGCAATACTTACAAAGAAATGCCAGACCTAAAGGCAAAAGAAACCAAGTTGTTAATGTAAATTGATAGATAATTCGTTAACATTATAATTTTGACCAGAAAGTATGTTAAAAAGATGATTAAAAATAAGAAATATTTTACTTAGTTTAATTCGGAACATTTACAGGTTTCATACAATTTCGATATTCAGAAGGGATATAATATACAAAAGTTTTCTTATTTATTATTCATTCCTAGGTGTAGTTTTAGATAACGGATTCGTCGGCTTTCATAAACATTGTAGTATGTTCTTTATAATCTTAATATTGTTATTTTATACATAGTTATATTGTACACTAACTGTTTAAAAAATGACATTGGGAGGGAATATTAACAATATCTAAGCTCTCAAAGGTCACTTTCTCATCATCAACAACATATCATTGTATGCTCAGTTGTCAGACTAAATAACTTTTAAATTTGATATTCTTTTAGTTTTTGTGTATATTTATATTTTATCATCCCTTTTCAAAAGAGGTTTTCGATACTATATGGACGAACCCCGTGTACATGTATCAGTCTCTCTTCTCTTCAAACTCTCACTCTTCTTTAATTAGGGTAGAGATAAAACCTAGTTTTATCTGTAAATAACACAGAACTCCATTCTTGTAAGCCCCATTGCACATTATCTTATGCCCACCTTAATCTAAGTCCACGACTTCCATGACGTAACATGGGAACTCTCAATGGACGTCTGGCATGCAGGTCAGTTTCGTGTAAGTTATTTCTCAAAGTTTGGTTACATACAGTAATGTTGTGGGTATTTTCTAAGGCTCCGTAGAGTTGACGAGCTAATCCTACCACATACCACATACCGAACATGTAGAGAAGTAGTTTCACGTTAACGCCCCCATGTCTTTCAGCAACATTACCAAATTGTTCATATCGACATCACACAATTACGAAATCACGCCTACAGAAAAGTTAAAATGGCGTGCAAGATGATTTGTGAAAGATCAGCCTGAATCATATTCACAGCATATGTTAAATGCCGACGCTCCATGACTATCTTTGCATTTTATAATCTTGTTTAAGTAAAATTTTAAAGTTTCTAAAGACCATTTAAAATTTGAATCACTATTTCTTTACAATTTGAAGCGATTAATCGTACGAATTTGAGGCACTGTCACTTTTGCCTCAATAAAACAGTGCAATTGACAGGTAAGTTTACATGGCATACCGTGATTTGTAGAAAACAAGTTTTCAAATCGAATGATATGTATTAACATTCAAGTTTTTATTGAAAAAAATGAAATAATAATGGTGTTCCTTGGACATTTTTGATGTATGTAAATGTAAGAACAAATAGTTACCAAGTCGCGAAAGTACCCGGAAGTTTTTTTTCCTGTTTTTTTTTTCGTCATGATTTAGTATGGGATCACTAAGGGGAGAATTTTACTGTCATCACCGACATGTACCTGACATGTATCTGTCGTTTTAAAGCCAAATTTTTCTGACTGGTATTGTTAAGTCAAAGTTGATTTCATGTAGTCGAATAAAGTATCGTCCGATAAAGTTGTCGAGGAATGCAACTAAATAATATTGCCATCTATAGAATTTTTCACATAAAAAGAAGTGCACGTCATTCAAGATTTACGACGTCAGAGCGTTGCCAAAACATCAGAATAGTTAATAAGTGAGGAATTTTCAAAATGTCAAATATTAAGGAATACACTAGTTAATTGGATTTTTAAAATGAAAAAATATCCACATTTTTAAGATTTTTTTTTTTTTCACTTTTCAATAATGTAAAAAACGAGATACGTTTAATCCATAATATTATAAAATATCATATATCACAAATTTATAATTTTAAGTTCATTTAAACGTCAAATACTGAGGCACTTAATAAATCAGTAACTTTTATTATGTAATACTATTATTTGTTTTTTAGTGTAAATAACATCACTGATACCACTAACATTCAACTCTTCTGTTTTTTTGTGATACCGTTTTTCAGTAAGCGATTTTAAAATTTCATTATTTTTAACAGCTTGAGAAATAATACTTATATTAGATATATTTAGTTTTAAACCTGCTGCAACACGTTAAACTACAGAATAAAACATTTATTACAAAATGATATGTTTTAAATTATTTAAATTAACTCTCTCACAGTATTCAGTGGTAAAAAAGGGCCGCCATTATTTCGCTCTTGTTCAAAATAATCTATTAAACAAGCAACCAGTTCTCGACAACGACTATTTAGTTGTTTAGGCATTTTAGAACACACAAAAATGATTAGTTTTTGAAGCTAATAAGCTATATTAATTTATATATTTATAAATACATTTTAATAAAGTTATATATTTATTGCGAATCAAATTTACCAAAACAAACATCTAGGTAAACAAACTTAGTAAAAGGTTATAATGTATTAATAACACTGTACTGTAACTGTCCCATGTTTGCCATCCCACCATCATTTTATTTCTGTCTATCTATCTAATTAGCCTTCTTCGATTCATCTTTGGACATAGGCCTCCCCAATCCTTTTCCATTCTTCTCTGTCTGTCGCTACAGTTATCCACCTAGAGCCTACGTATTTCTTGATATCATCTGCCCATCTCATTTGGGGCCTTCCTCTGCTTTGTTTATATTCCCACGGTCTCCAACTTATAAGAATTTTGTTCCATCGGTCTTTTTTTTTGTCTTATATTCTGTCCGGCAAATCTCCATTTTAATTTTGCAACTTCTTGTCTAACATCCCTCACTTTTGTTTTCTCTCTTATCCACTGTTTTCTCTTTTTATCCATTATTCTTATGTGCAACATTTGTCTTTCCATTGTTCTTTGGGTTTTTATGATTTTGTCCATGTTTGCTTTTGTAAATGTCCACGTTTGGGAACCATAAGTAAAAACAGGGAGTACGCATAGATTGTATACCTTGGTCTTAAGATGCTGTGGATATCTTTTGTTTTTAAGAATGTAGCTTAGTTTGCCAAATTCCGCCCATGCCAGTCTAACTCGTCTTTTTTTTCTTTGCTGTTTGGTTTTCTTTGTTAAGCTTTATAGTTTGACCCAGATATATATAATCCTGAACTTGTTCTATTTCATCTTGTCCGAACCTCATTGTGATGTCTTCATCTGTATTTGTTATGATTTTGGTCTTCCTGTAAGTCATATTAAAGCCTATCTTTTCAGCTTCTACGT
The DNA here is from genome assembly GCF_040954645.1 of Diabrotica undecimpunctata. Classification (NCBI taxonomy): domain Eukaryota; kingdom Metazoa; phylum Arthropoda; class Insecta; order Coleoptera; family Chrysomelidae; genus Diabrotica; species Diabrotica undecimpunctata. Next base: position 71,018,845 of record NC_092803.1, on the reverse strand, counting down.
CCAGTTCAGTTTTTTCATCATTTCAAATAATTCTTCTTTTTTATCGGTTATCAATGCGATGTCATCAGCGTACCTTAGATGGTTCAAGCGTTGTCCACGAATTTTATATCTTTTTCTTCCCATTCTAATCTTTTAAAAATATCTTCCAGAGCCTGATTAAAATATTTCGGTGATATTGTATCAATATGTCTCACGCCTCTATTTATTTGTATTGATTTTGTTCCTTCATATATTTTAATTGTTGTTTTGGCTTCCTTATATATATTGGATATTAGTTCCGTATATCTGCGGTCAATTCTGCTGTTAATCAAAGAACTTTTCACTGCCCAATGTTCGACACTATCGAAAGCATTTTCGAAATCAATGAACGCTATATATAGAGGAATGTAGTATTCATTTGCTCGTTCTATAAGTATTCTCATACTGAGTAAATGGTCACTTGTGCTGAATCCCTTTCTAAAACCAGCTTGTTCTTTCGACTGGTATCCGTCGAATTTTGTCGTCAATCTATTGATTAAAATTTTGTTATGAGTTTATAAATTACATTGAGGAGTGTTAAAATACGGTAGTTCGTCATTTTATTTAAACGTGAAGTAATCCGTATAAATTGCGTACGATTGTGTAATCTAGTTAATTAACATGATTATTTTTTGAATAATTAAACTTAAACAATTGTTGCATAAAATTTAAATTATTAATAGTAAGAAATGTTTTTGTATATTTATTCAATATAATTATATAATTCTGAATGTAATCATGATTACATTTTCTTAATATACTACCATGTTGGCGCCTATGAAAGATCGAGCAACTTCGTAATGATGTCGTATTTTTAGCTTTTTTAGGGAAATTTCAACTATAAGGTTGATGTTCTGGACATTTTAGATACAAGTGACGTCACTTTGTATAAATCGTGACGTGAAACGTTTTTACTTTGAAAAATGATATACTTTAAAATAGATAATATGTGTCTGCATTATCAATGTGAATGGGTCAGATAAAATTTAATTATTAGAATTTTTTATTAAGTAACAAAAACAAAATTTGTTTAATTTATTAATGTTTTGTATTTTGAGAACAATTTCCGAAGTAGAAACCGAAACGTCAAAATAACTTTTAAAGTAAAATTGTGGCGTATTCCCAATAAAAATAGTAAATTATATTTATTTCTTTTTTTTTAAGTTCTCGAGAGTTTAGAGGTACTCTTTTATTTTAATTTAAAATTTATTTTAAATGAGAAACTAGAAAGAGGTAGGCAGACTAAAAATTTCGTATATCAAGATTTTATATGCCTTCAAGGAAAGCAGAAGCTTTCACATCTTCGCTGGACAATACTTGGGCACATAAAATACTGGAGCATCTTTTAATGCCTTATTTCAAGAACTTCAACATCAATAGCATCCAGTAAATATTCAGCTAAATTATTTGTGAACTCAAAGTAGAGATATCAAATCATATAGAATGTAAAGTCATCCAGATTACCTCTGTCATTTAACAAGAATTTTATATTACTTGATTTAATTTAATCTACTTTAAATAGACTTTCTGAATTATTTAGATTATTTAAATATATATAGTACTGCATATTTTGGTGTTTAATAGCCATAATTATCAGAAACATAAGTTAACGCCCAGCGTTTATACTAACATATACATTTGCATTGTTTTGATTGTAGGTTTTACCTTAATTGTTAAAATGTTTCTAATTATTTTTTATTTGTAAAGTGTCTAATCAATATATTTCTGTTTCATTTAAATATTTTAATGTTCAATAAATTATATTCCTATATTGTCTGGAAGCACTTAAAGCCAGACAGAGCTTAATTTTATGTACCAACTGTATTTCCGTTCCATGGTAACTACATCCCCCAATGCACCTGCCCGCCGGAGTCCACCTCTGCGCCAGGAGGCAGCAGATGACGCTGGAACGGCGCGGCTGCAGCTCCAGAAGGAGTGTTTCCATGGACACGCTCCCGTCCAGTCTCCCAGATGAATCACTGGGCCCCAGAGTGGCGTAGACATAGCCGTTGGCTTTGGGCCGATGTACAGGGAGCACTGGCACTTTCAGGAAATAACGTGGACTAGCTAAAAAATGAGTTTTCCGACTGATCAATTGTGTAGTGATGGGGGAATTTCGTCCACCTGGTGTACCGCAACCTTGGATTAAATTAAAAAATGCTACTGTAGTTAGGAGTGAATGAAAGGAGAGGTGTAGAATTGATATTGATGGAGATTGTTAGTAATTACGCGATGAGCTCGGATTTATATGAATCACCTCAAGGTAATCGTTTTAGGATCGAATACGTACATGCAAGTTTAAATAATAATTTAAAATGTAACTTTTTACTAATATTAAGTAGTATTTTATTACTAGTATTTACTATTAAATTCCAGTGAAATTACCTAATTACCATCACCAATGATTGTCAGTAGGGCTCGGATTTATAGGCAATAAAACTTGAAGAAAAAAGCGCCTACATAGTTGTTAGAAAAAGCTCCTAAACTAATGTAATATTAAAGATTTAAAAAGAGAAGAATTTTGGTTTTTTTAGGTTATGTCACTTCTCGTCAACTGTTAGATGTTAGAAGCACATGTTTTGTTAATATTCTCAGGCTTATTATTCAATAAACTTTTTATATCAGGTTATCGGCCCAGCCACCGTATTTTAAGATTTAGAGAGTAGCCTGTCGAGTTCGGATAAAAAGTTTAGTTATTGCCACGTTGTCGTGAGTGGCCTCAGTGTTTATTTTTCGCTACGTTCGAGTCGTATCAAATATAAAATAAACATGTAGTGCAGTGCAAACAATGGCCTTAGCTGTGAAAATTGATTCTGGGAATGTCACCAAGTTTAATGGCTCAAATGCTCAGCTATGGAAATTTAGTGTAATCATTTTGTTTGAAACAGAGAAACTACTTCCAGTTGTAAATGGAACAGTTACAGAACCCGAAGCCCAAACTAGCAGTGAGTGAAAAGAATGGGATGACAATGATTCAAAGGCACAGAAGAAACTATTAGTAATAGTGCTGTTTGTTCCACAGTAATTAATAGTTTACCTCCTAGATTTAATGCCTTTCATACTACCTGGGACTCTGTAGCCAGTAATCAGCAAACTTTTGAAAATTTAGCAGCAAGATTGCTTAAAGAAGAAACTAGAATGAATAATGATGACTCTGAAATATCCCGTCTTGCTTTACACATAGAGGCTTTACAAAGTAAAGTGGAAGCCACTGGTAAAAAGAAAATAAATATACAGGACTTAGAATACCAAGAATTATTGTAAAATAAAGGGACATTGGGTTAGAGAGTGTAGAAAGAGAATACATGAGTAGAAGTAATCTAGCTTACATATATGATATTTCTTCCATGTACTCATCAGCCTCCAGTGTAAATAAAAGTGAGTGGATATGTGACTCAGGAGCAAGCTTACACATGACTGGTGAAAAATTGTTGTTTTCAAAATTAGAATCTCTAGCTGAACCTGTATGTATGTTATAATAGCAAACAACAAGTTGATTCCTGCAGAAGGTAAAAGTGTCATTGAAATACAGGCATTTGTCCAAGGGAAGTGATAGGATCGTACTATAAATAGTGTCTTCTATGTTCCTGAACTTAGCACAGCTTATTTTCAGTGAAAACTATAACAGATAAAAACTTTACCTATCACTATCACAAAAACAGGTGTCAATTTCTAGAGCCAAATGGAAACATTTCATGTGTTGGAAGTACGTAGAAATAATCTGTGGGTCATGCAATTTAGACTTAAGCCTATTGCAGAATGCAATTAAGCTTGAAAAACATCAATAAAGTTATGGCATGATCGCCTGGGTACATTCACTTTAGTGCAATTAAGAAAACAGCTAATTTAGTAGAAAATATGAGAGTTAAAGACAAAGAAAAAATTTTCTGTGAGTCATGCCAGTATGAGAAGCAGCAGTGGATATGCATTTATGCTAGGCAATGACCCTATTACCTGGAAGAGCCAAAAACAGTGGCACAATCCACTACAGAAGCCGAATATGTGTCCTTAGCTTTTGGTGTTAGAGAAGCTTTATGCCTTCAAAATTTTTTAAGAGAATGGAATTGATGTCTCACCTGTCAATATCTTTGTTGATAATAAATCTGCCATTCAGCTGACACAGGCACAATAATTTCATTGTCAAGGACAGTTTTTAACAATTTATTGAATAAGTTGAATTTGTCAATTTAACTATGTATTTGTTAATTTGTATTTTATATCAGGTCTTTGTTTAATATTTGTTTTATTCATCAATAGACATAGATTTTTATTAAAAAAACAGAAATCGTAACATATAGGCAATATAATTGTTAATTAATAATTAAACGTTGTTACCACTTAAAATTTTATCAATAATAGCTACAACTAAATGGTTTTCGATCACTCTAAGTTAAGATTGTATGTTAAAAATGAACGTTCTACATCGATAGATGCAATTGGAGCATACTTCAGGATCAATAATAAATCTGGCTTAATTTGGTATTCCTCGAAAAGTGACTTATTCTAAACTTTAGCAACAGCGGAGAAAAACAAAAAACATTCTTGTCAAAAACATAATTTATTTTTTTTTTAAACTTAATTGATCATTACCTTCTAATGCTCATTTAATTTTTAAATAAATTGTCTACTAATTTTAGTAACTCTTATGTACTTGTTGTCATTCTAATAAGGCAATTGTGGTAACTATTAATTTATTATATTTCATTACACTGTTCAAATTTAAAAATAGCCCCCCAACTTATAATTATTGATTTAGGGGACACCACCAAGTATTTCTTTGTACATCTGCACACTTAACGGATCCTTTACGGAAACTTTTTTCATAAAAAATTTATAGAATCATTCACCAAGGAAAACAGATTTTTTATTCCTTCTGCAATTCTGTTTATCCGGTAGGCTGTACAAGTGCAATGAATTAATGATAAAAAATTACCAGCAGCTTTTAAGACTATATTACTCACTGGTATAGGATATATATATACAGATCGGGTCAAAATCTTAAGGGGAGTAAGACAGGGGTACATAATTTCACCACTGATATTTAATCTGTACTCGGAGCACATTTTTGAAGAGGCTCTAAAAGACATTGATGAAGACATCTCAATAAATGGAGTCAAGCTCAATAACCTGCGATATGCAGATGATACAATAGTGTTTTTAAATACCATAGAAGGGTTGCAAAACTTAATGACCAAAATAACAGAAACAAGTAAAACATATGGACTGGAAATAAACACCAGCAAAACCAAGCTAATGATCATCAGTAAGGAAAACATAACTTGAGCAAATCTGTATGTGAACCAAATGAGAATTGAACGTGCCTCACAGTAAAACTACTTGGGAACTATAATCAATGAGTCGTGCGACAATACCCAAGAGATTAAATGTCGCATCGGAAAGGCAAAAAGTGCATTCTTGACTATGACCTCTAAAAGCTTTAGGCTTTTAAGCTATGGTTATACAAAAGAATCCTCAAGATACCGTAAACAGACAAAGTCACCAATGAAGAAGTTCTAGGAGGATGAACACAACCGCGGATTTGGTCAACATCGTAAAGGGCCGTAAGCTGCAGTATTTGGGACATATAAGGAGAAATCAAGGCAGATATAAGCTACTCCAATGCATTTTGCAAGGTAAAATTGAAGGAAAAACGGCCTCAGGACGAAGAAGAATATCCTGGCTTTCTAACCTAAGAGTTACCTGGTATAGAGAGACCTTAATACAGCTATTCCGTATAGCAACCAACAAAGTCATCATAGCCAGAATGATCGCCAACTTTCGGAACAGACAGGCACGCTAAGAAGAAGATAGAGTATTTATTTAACTATCTTGTATAAATCTACTTCTTCTCCTTCTAGTGTCGACTCCACTAATTAAGGTTCGCTATAACCATTGCAAATTCGTCTCCATCTTCTTTTTTTCTTAAAAGCATTTGTGTGTTCAACCCGGTCCAGTCGCGAATAGTTTTTAGCCAGGATATTTGTCGTCTACCAGGACCCCTTTTTCCTTCGTTTTTGTCCTTCATAATCAGCTGTACCAACTCGTACTTCTCATTTCTAAGTATGTGCCCCAAATATGCTGTCTTTCTCCTTTTAATGGTGGTCAAAAGTTTTCTGTCTCTTCCCATTCTGTGCAAAACCATTTCGTTCGGTTGAATATGATCATTCCATAGTATTTTTAAAATCTCAAAACATCTCAAAAGCTTCCAACTTTCTCGTTAAGTCAACACTAACAGTCCAACTTTCGGCACCATACAGAAGAATAGAGTGGATATAACATTTTACCATCGGATATCGAATTTGCGGATTGAGTCTTTGGTTACTCAGAAATTTCCTCATCGTAAAAAAGACTGCTCTGGATTGCTGTATTCTTGATCGAATTTTTGATTTTGCATTTAGATCTTTAGTAATCCAGACTCCTAAGTACTTCATTATGTCCACTTGTTCAATATTTTCATCTTTTATCTGGATCCTTGTTATGACTTTACCCCTCTTACTGATAACCATGGTTTTTTTTCGTCGTTTTTCATCGGTCGTTTGATCCATAATAATAAATTCTGGTCAGATCCGAGCTTATGCCAAATTAGGCAGAGTGTTATTTTATGAATTTCTGATCTAAATGATTTCTAAATATGTTCTCGAAACAATTTTTACCATGTTTTTTCTTAAAAGTAAAAAAAAATGTATACATATGTGACCATTGGGTTCATACAACACTATATCAATATGTGTTTATTTTGCTCGTCATTGTATTAGAGGTACTATAAAAGGAAATATGTTTCGCTAAATAATGTTTATCCTAGAAAAAGTAATACAAAAAAGCTTATCGTCTAAATAATAAAAACAAAGCATATTTCTTTCGAATTAAATTTAGGAAAACAGTTTTTTTCAAAACACACATAAAAACACATTTCCTTGGCCACATTTGATCCTACTTCTCACAGCGTCTTTAAGGTCCTCCGCAACACGCAAGTGTTCAGAGCTGATTAGCCTTGATTCTTTATTTGGCAATGGTGCATGTCCAGGTCGACTTATATACTTTTTCTTTAGTGATAATTCTTCGAATGAAGAATCAGATGTGTTGTCTAAAATCTTCTGAAATAGATGTGTTGTCTAAAATCAAAAAATTTTTTTATTAATTTTGTATTAAAGCCTGGCATTTCCTGAAGCAGAGTCAAAAAAATGTTCAATGACTCTTACTGGCCAATTATTGTTTTATGGTAACTCCAATCATAAAAAGTAATCTATTATTTAAATGAACGCCTCCCATGTTATCGTTGTACTCTTTAATAACGTTAGGTTGTGTAACTTTGACTGAATTTTGAGTAACATCTCACTAACCTAGTTGAATTAACACTATGTAACACTATGCAAAGATCCTTTTCCATCTTGCTTTAGATTACAATCTGCTTTTGTAATTTGCTATTAGAGCAACACTTGTAAAATATCTGTCAAAATAAACATTTGTCGCAAAAAAAGACGTCTGACAAAGTCTCAGAACAGCTCTACCACCAGAGCCTAATTTTTCATAAACAGGAGGAAAATTGGTAGTCGTTTCCTGATAAATTTCAAAATCTAAAGTGAGTCCTGATTTTCTAGCTAAGACGTAACTTTTCAGTACCGTTGGATTTGATTTTCTTGGAACATACTGTCTGTCTGACAAACCAGTAAATGGTATCATCTGCTCGTCAACGCAAACATCACTTTCAAGCAATACTGCTTGATGAAAACTATTGATGTAGTAGAACTTTCCATAATTTATCGTTTTTTTTCATTCCATTTGTTATTTTATGATTGTAAATAATATAAATATTTTTTCTTAGAAAAAAATAAAATTTAAATAAAAAGAATTGTATTTATAAAATACCTTGTGAATGCGATCAGTTTTATATAGGTGAAACATCAACTCCAAACAATATACCACTATTAGTAGTAAGTTAGTAATATATCGAGAATACATCGTTTATGTTTTTTAAATAACATCATCCAAAATCAGAATTTGGTGTTTATTGAGAGGAAACTAAATGTAAGCACCAAATACTTACCATATAGGGATAGTATTACGAAGTTTTTTTTCTGGTTTTTTCATCATAATTTACTATGGAATCACTAACAGTAGAATTTTACTAACATCAACAAAATATTTTATTTTGAAAACATTAGTATGAAGTTCTCGCCCACGTTCTTGTAAGTAATAAATGTTTGTCATTTCAGCCATTAATTTAAAAATGTTGTCATCAAAATACTGAGTAAACTATTTTATCGGTGTCCAAATTTCTTCATCAAAAGATTCATTCTCGTTTGGAGTAAAAATGGAGAAGTTTATTTAGTAATTAACTCATTATCTTTGTTTCAGTTATTACTGATAATTCGTTGTTGTATCAAAATATTTGTGTAGAAGATTATTATCAGTTCTTAATTTTCGTCTTTTGCATTTGAGTTATGTTTTTGATTAATTCTTTAATTACTTGATTGTCTGTTCGAGCGTTAAACTCCCCATATTTTCATCTTACCTTTGACTTGATTTACTACTTGTTGTAATTCACCATAATACGTTTTTCTTGTTTTTTGAGACTTATTATTTTCTGGGCGATATATTCGATGAAGTTTAGGTCTTTCTTCTCCATTCGTATCTTAACTGTTTCTGGTAAAATCCTTTCTGATATATATTGACACTCTTTGATGTGATTTTGGTAATTTTGGTGTATTAGTATGCTACACCTTCTTTGGTCCTGTTTTCTTTTTCTACTTCACTATAGATTAGTATTTATTCACCTAATTTTAATAGTCCATATCCTTTCTTTTTTGTTTCCTGTAGAGCACAAATGTCTATTTGCTTCTCTTTCAGCACTTGAGTTATTTCTTGGCCTCTTGAGTTCAGCGATCTGATATTCCATGTAGTAATTTTGCCATTGTTGTCATCATAGTACCAATCTGATTCCGAGGCTGTACATTGTTTGTTTGAGCAGTGTTCGTTTTTACGATTGGTAGGTTGATAACCTTGCCGATCACCCTCCACATTTAATCCGTGCTTGTGACCGGCTCTGATAACCGCAGAACTACTCAATCACCCCGCAATTACCTCAGGCATTGTTATGATATCTTTGGATGGTGAAATTATTGTGAAAAGTAATAGTTTGAATGACGTAGGATCGGTGTTACCAAGTAACGGGGAAATAGATGGAGATGCATGCAGTACAATTAGAGTTGGATGCATGAAGTAAAACAACGAATGCATGTGGCAGAAATGAGAATGCTTAAATGGATTCGTAAAGTGAGGATGAGAGAGCATATGTTAAGATGGTTTGGTCATGTTTAACGTCGAGAAGTTAATCACAGAACACAACTAATTGCTGATCTGTGAGTTCTTGGAAGGAGTAAGACCTAGGGGAGAAGCTTAGACAGGACATTTCGGTGAAGAGGATGAATATTGACATGGTCCAATATAGAAACTTATAGAAAAAAAGCAAAGAGAATGATAATTATTACAATTTACGATATAAGCTAATACATATATAAATGATTAATAAGCTCGTCGAGTCCAAAACTCTTCATCCTTCTTCGCCAGAGTCCATTTTTCACAACCATACATCACAAATCCGAACTTTGAATAATTAAATTTTAGAATGATGACTAAACTAATAACTAATTAATAAAAATTTTTGTAAAAAACGTATCTCGCGACTAGTACGGAATAAAAATGGTCAAAGTAACTAAAACAAAATTATATTTTATTAATAGAAAAGGCTTTTATAGTCTCATAGCTCTCAGTGTTTAATTAATGTAGTTTTTTATTCTGTGACTGCACATGAAATCCTACTAACCTGAATTGTTTTGAAAAAAGTCAGTTTAGTTAAAATTTAATAATTACCATAAAGTTGGGAAAACTCCTGTTGTGTTATTTCAGCGATTAAAAAAGTCAACAAAACCTGCTTTATATAATTCATTCGGATATGGATTTTTGCACAATTTTGTTTATCAATTTATGCAGTTGAATTAATATCGAATTTTTATGAAGTAGTTTAATTACAAATTGACTGTCCAATTTTATCTTCATGTTGCCATTTCAGGTATTCCAGAGCACTCTATAAATTATTTATTAGAGTAAACTTTGGAGCGCCTAAACACAGTCTTGAATATTTGTCCACAACGAGTTCAATTTTTTGTAGATGACGATGGGCTGCGTCCGCATAAATCATTGATCCATAGTCTATCATTGGTTTTATAAAAAATTCTATATATTTATATCTTTAAAAGAGGGAGATTTGCTTCTGCTCCCCATGTTGAATGTGAAACTTCTCGTAAGACATTAACTCCTTTTTCTGTTTTCTTAATGATGTAACGGTACTTGTCTGGATGGGAAATGGGAGATTAAAAGAAATCTGAGAAATCCAGGTGCAAATATGTTCACATTGCAAACCGGCACGGCGCTCAGGTATTTTGGAGGACACAACGGTGAGCTTTGGGACGTGGGTATATTTAGAAAAAAATAGGGAATTAAAATGTATCAATACAAAGGAAAGAATTTGGTACTAAAAGAAAGGGATAAATCAGTCCCTTTGTCAAGTGACGAGGAAAACTCGACAATTGACCTATGAGAAGATTGGTTAATGAAAGATTCAAAAAAAATTAACAGTTAGGCTAAACCTAAACCTCCAAAAAACAAAATGTATATATATATATATATATATATATATATATATATATATATATATATATATATATATATATATATATATATATATATATATATAACATCTGACGACTACATGTAGTAATGAAGTGAATAGTGATCAATGTAGTAGTGTCTGGGGGCTCGGGAGACTGAGACCTCGGAAGCCCTGAAGAAGACATCAGAGAGGATGTCAAAAGCTCGGCGCAATGGAAATCAATTCAATGGTTCAATCCGGAAGACTGGTAAGTTTAATAATAATTTTTATAATTTGCCTAAATAATGCCTAAAAAATTGTTTGACTGACCTTTTAACTCACACACGACGATGTCTTCTTTCTACCAGAACAGCTTCCCCTTGTTGATTATGTTAGGCTACCAATCAAAGCCTTCTCCGTTCTAAGTGTCCACCTGTCAGCATACCAGCAAACTCTTTCTCCAAAAACACGAGCAGGCCTATTTTACCAGTACTCGTTCAACCAACTCCAAAATTCTCTCCTCTCTTTTATATACTAACCATCTTTCACTTTTACTTTATAGAATCCAGGAGGTATTCGACTTCTCAGCTTAGATCTATCTCTCGTTCCACCTTTCAGCCAATCATTTCTAATTATTAAACTACTGGCACTTGCTTCTAAATTGACTACACAAAACTTCATTTGCTTCTCTCCGATGACCATCACATAATAATCATTTTTACTCCAAACTTTCAAAACATTTACTCTCTTTTCCCATTCCAAACTCGCTAACCAATCAGAAAATTTCTCTATCCCGTCTCTTAATTGATATCAGAAAAACCCAAGCATCGCTTTTAAACAAATTTCTTTGAAAATGATAACGGTTTATTGTGACTTACTTTCTAAATATATTAACTAGGTACCTGGCGGCTTTTGGCCTTTCCAGCGAAACAAAAAACAAAGGCTTTTAAAATATTATATCTAGAAATACCGGGAAACAATTGTCTATTCAGTTTAAAGTATTTTCTAATGTTTTTCAGTCCTTCAGGGTAAAACTCATTATGGATAAACCCACTGCTTAAAACTATCATCATCATATAACGGGGGTCCTACGGCGATTGCCGCTTCCCGCATTTCAGCCTCCATCTTTTCCTATCTCTCCAATCTCCCTCTTCTAAGCCTCTAGATTGCATTGTTTTTGTAATTTCTCTTCTCCAGGAATTTGGTGGTCTTCCCCTTTTCCTTCTTTCTGGCGGAACATACATTAAGGCTTTCTTTGGCCACCGCTCCTCCTCCATTCTCATCACGTGACCATACCATTGTAATTGCCTTCCTTGTATTCTATCTGAAAGAGTATCTCTAATTCCTGTACGGTTTCGTATTTCCTCATTCCTGATTCTTTCCATTCTCGATACTCGACATGACCTTCTAAGATAATCCATTTCCACAACGTCTACTTTATCTCGTTCATTCTTTATCATCGTCCAACATTCGGCACCATATGTGGTAATTGGTTCTACAATTGCTCTGTATACGCGAAGTTTGGTATGCATCTTTATTTTATTAGACCACAGTAATGAATTCAGTATTCGGATGCATTTTTTCCCTTGAGTTATTCGGTTTTGTACATCTATCTTAACTCTGCCATCTGCTGATATGATGCTTCCTAGATATTTATACTGGTTGCAGCCTTTTATGACTGCGTTTTCAAGCCTCAGATCTGTGGTATTTCCTCCAATTTTTAAATATTCTGTTTTGCTTATGTTTACAGTAAGCCCCCATTTGGCACATTCCTCAAATAATTTTCGATTCATATAATTTATATCTTCCTCATCGGTTGCAACCACCACCTGATCATCTGCAAACAACAATGTATACAGAGTTTCTTGTCCCACTTCGATGCCCATAAATCTACATTTATTTCTCCAATTCCTCAATGCTTCTTGGACGTATATTTAAAAGAGTGTCGGTGACAAACAGCATCCTTGCTTTAGGCCTTTAGTGACTTTAAATTCATTTGAGGTTCTGGTTCCAATTTTTACACAACTAAATGCATTTTCGTACAATTTATATATCGCTTGGATATACGTCGAATCCAATCCGGACCTTTTGAGGACCTCAAACATTTTCTTTAACGGGACACTATCATATGCTTTCTCAAGGTCTATAAATACCAAATGGGTCTCTATACTTCTTTCGACACGCTTTTCAATTATTTGTCGTAGGATAAATATATTATCAAGGCAGGATCTCCCGGTACGAAAGCCGCTTTGTTCTTCAATATCTTGTATCTGTCTTTCAACTCTCTTCTTTAATATTCTGCCGTACAACCGGCCCACAGAGATCGTTACACTAATACCTCTATAATTGGAACAGTCTCTTTTATTCCCTCTCTTATATATGGAGCTTATATAAGATTTATTCCAATCTTTAGGAATTTCCTGGTCTCCACACATACATTTATTGAAAAGGTCTACTATTAATTCTAAAAGTGCAATCGGCCCATATTTAACCAGCTCTATGGGAATGTCTCCAGGCCCTGCGGCTTTTCCGTTTTTAACCTCTTTTAAGATTTCCGTCAATTCAGATAATGTTATTATAGGGATTTCCTGTCTTTCGTCTCTGTTGTCTATTAATTCCCTTTTCCCTATCTTTTCCCATCTGTACTCTACTCTATCCTCTTTCAGCAGTTTCGTATAATATTCTTCCCATTCATTTAACTTTATGAGAGAAATGTTGTCTTTATTTTTCTCATTTTTCCTAAACTGTTTTAATGTTTTCCAAGCTTGCGCCACTTTTGTTCCACCCATAAATCTGTCCAGTTCATCACACTTAGCCTCCCAGTTTATATTTTTCGCCTCATCCACGTCTTTTTTAACTTCTCTATTGCATTTAGCGTATATTTCTCTGTCTTGAGGATCTTTGGATTGAAGCCATATGTGATATGTGATATGCTTAAAACTATTTATAACAAATATTTACAAATCGATGTACAGGGCGTTGGAAATTTATGTGCCCGCGTTCTATAACAAAATCAAATTTTTATTCCATCTTTGATTGATAAAATGAATCATAACAATAAATATATACATATATATATATATATATATATATATATATATATATATATATATATATATATATATATATAGGAGTTTTGATCATTATGAACTAACTGAGACAATGTATGGTATTGACAACGTGCAACTCTGGTATTGATAAAGACCAAATAATCGATTATATCATTGTACAGTTTACTTAATTCAAAAAGTATATTTTCAAAGCAGCTTCAGCTTATAATGTAAAAGTCGAAATGTCAAATAGCGACCGATTCGTATTGTTCTTTACTCATCATCCGATATCTCAAAAAACGTTAAGACTTTCGTTATACCGACCAATTATAGTACGAAATTGCGTTATTTCGAAACTTAAACTCCATTCTATCCACCCTTCTCGAGGGTGTTCTTAATAGTGACGCCAGTTGTGTGACAAGAATAAATCCCAATTTCTCATCCTGAGCCGTTGAAGGACCCCCGAAGAATTCCAATTCTGTTACAGTCCTTATTTATTATTCTCCCGAGACCTAAAGCACCCTGAAAGGTGTATCACCCCTCAAATTAAATTTTTTTATACCTTAGTGCAAATCTCACACGAAATGAAAACATAAAGCATAAATTAGGATCGGTTGGGCGAGGAGAAATGGGTATGGTAGCTAAGGGCTCGTGTTGCGGGTAGGGGTTTGAATATGTATGGGATGTGGTTAAATAAAATTTACTGTGATTTTTGCACAAATCGCAGTCAACGATATTTCTATCATTTAAAAATAATGTATAGTCGGTTCGCTATATTTACGCGGGTTTCGGATTAAAAATTTTATTGTAAGTACCCAGTTTTAATTACCTGTTCTTTGGGGAAATATCAACTGGTCAAATGAAATCCATAACTTTTTTTAATTAAATAATATTGGAAAATCTTTTATATAATTGACAGTATAATAAGGAGAATTACTTCATTAATGGAGTCTAATGTGGAATATAAACCTAATAATAATTTTATATTACACTTCACACAGAAAATATGGTCTATGTATATTTGTTCCATGGAGAGAATTTCTAATGAAAAATAAAAAAATTTAACTTTCCAACAAAAATGAAAATCAGTCATTATCATCAAAAATATCATAATCGTCATCATCATCACTGTCATCACCATTAATTGTTATTATGATTGGACTTATTTCGTTTATTTTATTTTCACGAGTCCACCAATATTCTATTAGTTTCTCGCACTTGAATATACAGTTGCACCACACTTCTGGAGTTACAATTGAAAGTGCCTTTCGCCAAGTTTCCCGAACTGCGTCGTTGCTATAACCGTTATGCCCAATATGGTTGTCATAATATTGTTTTGCTATTCCCCATATATATATATATATATATATATATATATATATATATATATATATATATATATATATATATATATATATATATATATATATATATATATATATATATATTCGATGGGATTAAACTGGCAATGATACGGTGGCAGACGTAAAACTTGATGACCGTAACTTTCAATAATCTGATCCACAACAAAGGTTTTTGGTTTTGCGTGGATATTTGCCAAGCGTAATAATTCTGATTTTAAAATATGTTGTGTAAATGGTATATGTTCCTTTGTCAACCATTCTTTCATTTTATTAACAGTCCAAGAATTCGTTGGACTTTTGTTTAATACTTCAGAATGGTAAGGTGCATTGTCTAAAATAATTACGTTGGGCTCACTTAAACCTGGGAGAAGTTTTTCATGTAACCATTTTACAAACATTTCTGTATTCATATTATCGTGATAGTCACTTGATTTTGATTTAGACGAAAATATTAAATCAGCACCTTCTATAAAACCCAATGTCCCTCCTGCATGTAAAATTATGTGTCGCTTCCCTTCTCCATCAGTATGTTTGATAGACTTTACGTTATCATCTTGCCATATTCTCTTGGTTGCACCCCTAGAAAATATCCATGTTTCGTCTAAATATATAAAATTTCTTTTTTTAATTTATAATATTTTCTTAGAAAGTTAATTCTTTTATGCACAACAGAACTTCTTTCACAAAGGGCTTTTCTGTTATCCTCCTTTTGAAATTTGAAACCCAAATTATGTATCACTTGCCATAGACTTGTTCTGCCAATTTCGTCAAATTTTCTATCTTTTAATTCCGAGAGAATTGTATTTAAGGTCACATGTTCCTTGTTGGATTGCATTCGATAAATGGTATCACGAATTTCAAATTTTTTTTTCATCTGGAATATCTTTCGCTTTCAATGATAGGCGAGTTTTTCGGTGATCTTCTTTCGGCCGTTCATTATTGCGATTTTGTAATACTCCTCTTAGTTTGGTTTCACTAATTCCTAGAGCATCACATACGCTTTGTTGAACAGACATTACCGATTTTAAAGGACCGCCATTTTCTTTTTCATCCGTAAAATACTTATGTACACTACAAATTAGACTATCTACATCTAACACACGTCTAGTCATTTTTAAATATTTCCACCAAACATACAATGTCAACACTGGCAAAGAATCAATTCAACTGCAATATTGTAACAAATTTATAACTACCCTAATGTTATTTTAATGTATTTTAAAATATGACCATTAATGCAGTTTTTACCAAATTTTCTGGGAAGTCGTTTACTGCAACTGGTTATCACTGAGTCATTAGCATAATTTTGTTAATCCGAAACCCGCGTAAATATAGCGAACCGACTATATGTAATTCAGAGCCGATTTTTATGAAAAATATATAAGTGAGTTTTTAAATTAAGATTTTTATACCAGGCCCTAGGAAGAACAATTATCAAATAACGAAACAAACTAATACAAATGCGAATCAACTAATACAAATACAAATACGAATCTGTCGTCTTTTTTGGATACTTGAAGATCGAAATATGATTATTCCGGAACAAAGTGGTTTCCTATAAAAATTGGGGTTTAGACAGGAGTGCAATATTAATGGTATACAGACTATTATAAGATCACAGCTTTACTAGATATCTATATAACTCAGCATTGAAATCAGTACTTAAAAAACTCAACACTATTTACATCACAGCACTCACAACATGTTTGGGAGTGTTTTGTACAACACCAATTGAAAGTTTACTTTGCGAAGCTAGTGAATTCTCGTTAAATGAAGTAGTCTAACGTATGCAATAAAAATTAAGGATAATCTAATAAATCCGCTCTATAGAAATACTTTTACTGATAAATTCCTAAAACTCATAGCAAATCCCTGTTCTGCTAAACCTTTCTATAAAGAATGAAAGACCATTTGTATCGATTTGAGATTGTCATACCTCGAAGTATTTCTTACACACATGCTCATAATCTACCTTGTATTCAATGCATACCATCATAATATAACTTTAAACTTTTGACAAAAATTCTACTAATCAAGATTTAATTATTTTCCATATCCTTAGTCGCTGTAAAAATCATAAACTCCAGCGAAGGCCCTTAAGTTCAAGCTATCCGGTGTTAGTAGTATCTATACAGCCGAATTGTATGCTCTCTATTGCGCCATAGAACTAACCAATCGGACAATAAACTGCCAATATATTATCATAACAGAGTCAATTAGTGCATACAAAGCATCCGACAACTTTTTCCAAAAAACCCGCTTTTAAAAAAATTAAAACTGTCCTTTATCAGGAAACCCTAGGTGCAGACTGTAATTTCAACAATATTATAAATTTCTTAGAGACATTAATAAGTACCACAAGATTAAATAACCTTATGTAATATATTATCTATTAATTTGGTCTATGCGATGTAATCGCATCGATCAAATGGTCATCAGCTAATGACCATTTGGTCGATGCGAATATCTAAATAAAAAAACTTATTTTAAAGTAAAATTGGGCTTATTCTCAGTAAAAATAGTAAATTGTCAAATTATATTTGTACAAAAGTTTTATTGAACATTATTTTGGAAACTTATTTAAATTTTATGTTTTACACCCAATTTGTAATACACAAAAACAACATTTCTACGTTTCAAATATGTACTTATTTTTCTTTACAACAATAAAAGCGTGCATTACAGGTAAGTGCTCTTACAAAGCACTTCCATTAACTTTTTAAGCAATCGTTAGAAGAAACAGTAGAAGTTATTTTTGGTTAGATAGCGACTACGAATCAGCTCGTCAAGAATTGCAATGTCTCTGAGTTTTGATAAGAATATAAATTTGGAGGGGAGGATCCGTCAGTAGCCCGAATATACTCAGTTCAATTTTGTTAGCAGAAGCAAACAGATCAGACGCATATCAATTACACTGGTGTAGGACTTATTAATCCGGTTCCGTTACAATGGAATTTAAATCAAAAGTTCATCGTAAAGTTTTGAGTGGTCAATCTCGTGAAATTATAGCAAATGTGATATATTTTATGAGACGAGAAGCGGAGGCTAAACATCTGACAATAGAACTAACGAAAATTCAAGAACGTGTTTCGTTCGTGCAAAACATTGTAAAGCAAATTTCAAATGAAATGAGATCAGTTGAAGATGGTGAAAGTGATTCGTTCCATACACTTAATATTAAAAGACAAAAAAGTGCGACCAAAACTAAGTTGAATAATATGGGTAAGGAAATTCTTCGGAGATTTGTAATAAATTTTCACGTCCACAAAAAAAAAGTTCCTACGTTGAGAGGCATACACAGGAAATTTGTCAATAAAATTAATTACACAGGATCGTATGGAAGTTTACGAAAAATATTACATAAAATTGGTTTCTGTTGGCGAAAAACTCAGACAAAGAAAAAATTGCTTATAGATAAACCTGACATCCAATAAAAAAGGATAGCTTTTTTGCGAAGTATTAAGAGTTACAGAAACGAAAATCGTCCTATAGTATACATGGACGAAACATACATCCACTCTTATCACACATTCAATAAAAGTTGGAATGATGATTCTCACGATGGTGTGCGTAAACCTATCTCTAAGGGACAGAGGTTAATAATAGTTCATGCAGGGGGAAAAATGGGGTTCATAAAAAATTCCTACTTAAAATTTAAATCAAATTTAAAAACTGGTGATTACCATAGTCAGATGAACTTTCAAAATTATAAAAAGTAGCTAGTGGAAATGTTGATACCGAACTTTCCAGCACAAAGTGTATTAGTGATTGATAATGCCCCATACCACAATGTTCAAAGTGAAAAAAATATAACGACTGCATCAAAATAAGATGAAATAAAAGAGTGGCTAAGAAAGAGAAATATACCATTTACAGATGATATGTTAAGAGCCGAGCTATACACTTTAGCAAAATTTTATCAACGTCATCATAAATCATATGAAATAGATAAACTTCTAGAAGAAAATGAACATTCGGTATTAGGACTACCACCTTACCATCCCGAGTTAAACCCCATTGAGTTAGTTTGGGCATCCATGAAAAACTATGTTGCACAACGGAATGTAAGTTTTAACTTTAAAGATGTGGAGGTTTTATGTAATCAATTTTTTGAGACATTTTCAGAGGATGAATGGAAATCACGGTGTGAAAATGCCAAACAGGCAGAACAGTTTTTTATGAAAAGCGCACCGGCAGTGGACTTAGTTACGGAGAAAGTGATAATTAACTTGGATGATGATGGACATACCTAGAATTACTTAGCTATGTATTTCTTTACAATTTTGTGCAATATCTTATGTGAACTTTTTTATTGCTTTTAGTTTTCAAACATGTTAAATTATGTTGAAATGATTTTATTAATAATTTGATATCTAAATATCAATTTTTTACAATATATTTCATCTTTAAAAACAATAAAAATCGATCATTTTCATCACATAATATTACGTGGAATAATTACTCCTAATTATTTAAATATCAATACCTATTGAGTTCAATTGACCCTCCCCCAGTCGTAGTTCCATAATAAAATAATTTTAAAATCCGAACGCATTTGCTATCTTCTTTACTCCGAATGCGTTCTCTGTTTATTTTTCGTATCGCTAGAGTTTAAACTGAAAGACAGAGCTAACTTTGACGAACTGTAAATAAACCGACTCAATATATGAGCTTTAAATCAATGTTAGTAAATACCTCGACCTATTTTATCAATTGAAAGATATTATTTTTATTTGAAAGTAAGTAATATTGTTCAAATCCGTAAACTAATTTTCGAAACCAAATTCAGATTTTTGCTTTAATATGTGTCTTCTAAGAATTACAAGGCAAAACAGACGTTGATAAAAATGTTATTAGAAACATGGGGAATCTAAAAATTGCATTCCATAACATATCTCCTCAACTAAGCAACAATCCTTAGCGAATTGGTTTCTAGTACTCGTACAGAGTATATCGGAATAAAAGGAAAAAGACAGTTAAGAATTGATTTCACGTATAGTGCGTCTGTGTATCCGCTTATACGTATTTCGCCCTAAAAGAGCTCCTCAGAACGGCTATTCACAGTCGCTCTGAATGTGAAAATAAATATTTTCAGTCTTAGGAAGCAACTCTAACATGGCTTCGTATGAACGCAAATAGCGACATCTGATATTAAAATTCGTAAAATAATTTTCGAAACGAAATTCAGATTTTTGCTTTAATCTGCGCCTTCTAAGAATTGCAAGGCAAAACAGACGTCGATAAAGATGTTATTAGAGACATGGGGAATCTCAAAATTGCATTCCACAACATATCTCCGCAACTAAGCAAAAATTCCTTAGGGAAAAAATCAGAGCGACTGTAAATAGGCGTTCTGAAGAGCCCTTTTAGGGCAAAATTCGTATAAGCAGATACACAGACGCACTATACGTGAAATCAAGTCTTAACTATCTTTTTCCTTTTATTCCGATATACTCTGTACGAGAACTCGAAACCAATTCGTTTGTTTTTAGTGTGTGTTAATACTGTTAATGCTTCCAATTTTTGCAATAATATTATTAATTTAATTATTGGTAAATGTGGAGACGAGGACTGCATTTTGAACATTTTTTTTTAACGTACGTTTTTGTACCGTATGATCCATGATAAGTGGCATCCAGTAGTTTATAGCTTGTTAGTTTCCCACTTTTTCCTAGTTGTTCTTCCGTTTTGCAGTGTGTCTACTCTATGGCGATTAGATCAATGTAGGTATTGGTACTGGCATAATGGTGTAATAAATGCGATTTATGCAACAATAGAAAAGGTCCTAGAACAAGAAGGCTTGGTAAAATGGCACAATATCTTTCCGGAGAACATTTTGAACGACTTGATTAAGGACGAAATTTTAAGTCAGAGCTATGGCAGTAATTTAAAAAAATCGTAGGTATTTAGAAAACTCAGACAAAAATCAGACAGTATGGTCGAAAGACATAATAGACCTGTTTGTCAATACCCTGTTGGCTTCAATCGGTACCTGATAGACCAAAATTCTAGAACTTTCAAGATGACATCGAAAAATAGCGAAATGTCTAGTGAAGTTTGAAACGTCAGAAAATCTATATAAACATGTTGACAGTTTGGAGAACAGCTGTAATTGAGTTTTTAAAGTTAAAAGTTTTTAGTCTGTTTAAGTATTGTAAACAAGTTGGTGTTTGAATAAGGTTATTTTAAATAATTTTCACTCTTCTTAGGGAATAACCAAATACTCACTAGAAAAGATGAAAATTTTACCAATATAATAAGCAAGACCGGCTCTAAGGTAGTGGCCGCCCGTGTGCAACTTAATATTTGCCGCCCCCCTTCCAACACTTCAGACATAAATACTATTATTTAAAGAAATGTGTAGAAGATGCTTGATACTTAAACATTTAGACTAATCTCCATGATCCTCCATATATTATCCTAATGTATATCCTAATATCCTGATTTAAACGTCCTCTATCCTAATTTAATAACCATGATCCAACGTCCAGAATATGTATATCCCAATTTAAACGTCCATTTAATTAAAATAAATCGTGAATAGAAACATAAACACATAAAAAAACTAAAAACGCATTTTTCGGGCTTTCGTCTTGGAAAACTTTTTGACAATATCTTTAATATCCAATGTCGTACACACTTCATGTTCTATAGACAACATTGCTAAAGCAGAAAGTCTATCTTGCTTCATTGAGGGTCGCAAATAGTTTTTAATAATCTTAAGTTTTGAAAACGACCGCTCACCCGTAGCTACAGTAACAGGTAGAGTTGTTGGGAAATGTTGATACAAGATTATTTTCGTAAATATATTCAAGAATATCACTAGGACTTTTTTCTGCGCAAAAAATGGCATCATTCACCACCAGATTTAAACTATGCGCAGAAAAGAATAAAAAATGCTCGAGGATATTGGTCTAAGATTTTCTTCCGCAATCCAATGTGTTTACCACGCATATTGGCTCCATTATCGTAACCATGTCCACGCAAATTATTAATATTTATATTTAATTCATTTAGTTTATTTTCTATAAATTCAAACAGACCTTGTCCAGTTACGTCAGTTACAGGAGAAAAGCCCAAGAAGTATTCAAATATCTGAACTGGTGTTGAAATTGAAACACATCTTACTACAATTGTTATTTGTTCTACGTGCGTTATATCTGAGGTACAATCTAATATGATAGAAACATATTTAGATTCTCGAATTTATTTTAGGATAACGTCCTGAACAGAGTTTGCCAATAAAACAATCAATTCATTTTGATGTTGCCATCCAAAATAATGTGGTATATTTGTACTCTTGTGGTACTGTGTATATTCCACACGACGAAGATGCTCTGATAATACAGCGTCAAACTTAGAAATCATTTCAACTAACTGCAAATAATTTCCATTATTTGGTTTAAATAACTTATTGGATGATCCTCTAAAAGCTAAACACTGTTTAGATAAAAATTTTACAATCGATAATAATCTTTCAACAACAGCACCCCAATGTTTTTGGCGATGAATTTGGTCTTGATTAGGTAATGTGTGATAATAATAAGTTTCTGAAAATTTCCTATTATTTGTATCTCTGGGGAAGTTAATTTTTGTAATTTGCTCAGGATAATTTTCAACAACAAATTGAACTTCACTTGGATTCATATTTGCAGGCCATTTTCCGGGATCATCTGAAACCAAGTATATGCTGGAGCTTCCTACACTGCAATCCAGATTAACTGGAACATTAATTGTTTTGTCTTGGTTGGTGGTTTCAGGTTTAGGCGTTTCAGCATCAGTATTCGCACTATCGCTATTATTGTCATCAAATCCTCTGTCTCTATCCGAAAGAATATTCAATTGTTTGCTACTATTTTCTATGGTTTGGACTTCGCTTGAAGTTGAAGGTCCTAAATTTATATCCGAGTCTTCCATATTTTCATGTATGTTTTTCATCAAAAATGATTGCAGTGCACCGTTAAGTTTTTTTTCTCCTCGGTTTTTGCCTCTTTTATTTTTCTATATCGAAAGCCTGAAAGTCGTTTTTTTTTTCTTTCGAACATTTTGAAATCACCACTTAAGAACGAAGCCGGGCGAATTTAACAAAATAAATCCAAAAACACTTCAAATAAGTTGTCCAAATAATTTTTCTCCAAATAATATGTAGCCGTAACGCGTATACGAATAAAATTGCTCTGATCTCGACGTTACTTCGAAATACAGTACCTACTGTGCAAAAGAAACGGGTACACTACTATATTTGACAAACAAAATCATTTATCAAAAGCGTGTCTAAATTCATCGAATTCTCAACTAAGACTGAACATAAGACATAATAACCCATCTATAAACATAACCATAGGAACAATATTATAACAGAAACTTTACAACCATTTGCCTAAATTCTTGTAAAGTATCTACGTGTGAAATCCCAAATAACGGAAGTCCGAAAGCCGCCAGCCGCTTTGAATTAAAAGTATTTCCGAAACTGTTTTATGAATGTACCTGCAAAAGGGCGGCAGTTTATACAATACATAATATTTTCTGACATTTTTTTTTAGATTAGGATGAAAAAAAGAAGTATACATGATCAATGAAACGCATTTGAGTATTATCACTTACTGAATAATTATTATTGTTTGGAATATTAGAGTTCACAGAATGATCTGAATCATTACTATTTAATTATTTGAATTTATTCTCGTTTTAAAAAAGTATTATCATCAGTAAACTGCTTTTGGCCGCCCCTATTGTTGGCCGCCCGTATGCGACGCACACTTGGCACACATGGTAGCGGCGGCCCTGAGGATAAGAAGATTTTAAAATAGTCCACAAATAATAATTCTATGATTGAATTATAGAGAATACGACAAAAATAAAAAGATTTAAAATAAAAGAATAATCACAAAAAATAAAATTGTTACGAAAAATATCAATGTCTCCTATGCTTAGCATGCAGAAAACGACATACGATGGGCACCAAAAAAAATATTTACTAAAATGACCGACGTCCGGACGCCAAAAATGTCAAAATTTCTACGAGTAAAATACCCAACAATTTGGGAAGTAAGCTCAGAACACTGATACACTTTGTATCTCAAAGGCTCCTCTGCTCAGTTGTTAAGGAGAATGATCGTGATTATAAGGGAAGTAAGGAACACGCGACAGATATATACAAAAAAAGGAGAAAGAAAAGGAAAAGAACGATAATTTACCAAAAAACGGGCGACACTGTTTTTAAATGGTTAAATTCCGAAAATGCAGAAATCTGGTGTTTATATTGAGCAAGGAAAACTAAATAAAAAGGTTAAAAATATGTAGTATAAAAAGAAAGGGGAAACAAATCTATCTATATAAAAGGCTAGGATGTCAAGTTACACTATTTGTCCAGTAGGATAGTCCATTTCAGTCATATTTTGTTCTTGAAACGATACGGTTGATTTATTGCTAACTATTGTGATTAATGACCTATAATATACAGTATGATGCAAATGTATGGAATAAATTCTATATTTCAGAAACGACTTTTAAAAAAAAACTTAAAACACGTCAATTTTAATTATTGAATGACCATCAACTGATATATATGTGTTGGACATTACGTCATCAGTGTCGGAGTAATGACGTAATAGACGATTTTTTTAAATACAAACCAAGGTCACGCGACAACTCATTTGAAAGGTCTCCTTATCGTCTTTGCAACTTGAATATTTATTTCTATAGGGTTGGCCAAAATTATAAACTTTGTATTTAACATGGAATTACAATAAATATTCATTCACTGAACTAAAATATACTAAGAAACTCCACTGGGAATAAAAATAGTGTTTTTTAACTGGTTATGAAAAAAAATACATTGATAACAAACAATGCTACATTATAATCTGAAATTAATTAGTAAGTATTCCAAATTATTTTTCAAAAATATTTAAATTAAAATTGTCATTGACTCGTCTTTATTTATCAATGATCTGTGAGTCTGTCAAGTAATAGAAGTCAAATTTTTACTCTTAAGCATTAATAACAGTATTTACAAAACTAAAACTAACAGAAACAGAACGGAATCCAGATTTTAATCATGATTGGTTATGGAGATAGAGTGAGGACTCAAGCAGAAGTTCATAATATATTTAATGCTAAATACCCCAATCGCGGAATAATTACTCAATCACCAGTAAGTAAAATTGAAAAAAAAAAAATTAGAGAAACGGGCCGTGTTAAAGATCTTCCCAGAAGTGACAAAAAATCAATATCCGAAGCCAAGAAACTGGACGTTGTACTGGCGTTTCAAGAAAATCCCCATACCAGTTCTAGGTAGATCGCATTAGATAATAATGTCCACCAATCAACTGTTGTAAGAGTGCTAAAATAGGAGAAGTGGCATCCATACAAAGTACATCTGGTCCAGGAGCTATTAGAAAATTACTTTGATAAAAGAATCGAATGCTGTGAAACCGTTATGGAAAAATGTAACAGAGATCAGGGTTTCATACAAACGGTACTTTTTTCTGATGAAGCGTCTCTTATACTAAACGGTCACGTAAATCGCCAGACATATCGATACTGGGCAAGTGAAAATCCACATTGGATGGAAGAGTAAATGTTTGGGCCGGCATTATAAACAATCAAATGATAGGGCCATATTTTTTTGAGGAAAACTTAACTGCTTCTCGTTATCTAGAATTTCTTTAGGATTATTTGTTGCTACAGCTGAATCAGATATTTCCAAATACTACATCTCCCCCACACTAAGGCTTTGAGGTACGAAATTACCTTAATAACGTTTTCCCAGGTAGGTGGACAGGTATTTATAAGGGGGCCCATCGAATGACCACCAAGGTCTCCAGATTTAACTCTGTTAGACTTTTTTGTGGGGATATTTAACGATCAGAGTGTATCAAAATCGAGAGAATAATGTAGATGAGTTGAAAAGGCGCATCAGAACGCGCAGTAAACATTTATTGTAAGTTAATTGTATTAATAAACCAACAGTTTTGGTTAACCCTGTAGAAATAAATATTCAAATGGTTACATCGTTGCAAAGACAATAAGGAGACCTTTCATAGAGTTGTCGGGTGACCTCGGTTTGTATTTAAAAAAATCGTCGATTACGTCATTACGCCGACACTGATGACGTAATGTCCAACACATATAATATATCAGTTGATGGTCATTTAATAATTAAAATTGACGTGTTTTAAGATTTTTTTAAAAGTTGTCTGTTTCTGAAATAATGAATTTATTCCATACATTTGTATCATACTGTATATTATAGCTCATACGTCACTGGTGTATAAATTTATGAAGAAATATTTAATAAATAAATATATTTATTTAATAAGGAAATAACATTATTTATAAAAAATAAAGGCTTTAGAAAATTTATAAAATAATACGTATTGTCTTTAAAGGCTTAAGATGCTTAAAGACTTATCACTCTTACATAGTTTATAATGACATTACTTCGTTGTTCCCTTTTTTGTACAGGTATCAACTTAATTTAGGCACTTTTTTAATAATTTTAGTATTTCTTTTTTTTTTAATAACTAAACTTTCTTTGGTATATTTTATCCCAATTATGTGTTCACATGTACTTTATTGTTATTTATATTACTAACCTAACCTAACATAGCTGTTTACAAAAAAATGTACAAAAAGAACTATACTATAAATTTAATAAGATGTCAGGGCAGACATTTTGTAGTTCGTTAACACTCGGTGGTAAGCGGCTATATATTTATTTCTTTATTAGCACACAAATCCACTTCTCAATTATCATTTTTGCCGGTTACATCTGTTGAAAGTCCAAACTAGAGAAGGTACACTCGCCTTGTTGCGAAATTTATTATTTAGTACCGCTTGCAGCTTATCCGTGCCATTGAGGTATACCCTGAATGCCAATAGAGAGGCAGGCGGACACCGTTATTTCTTTTCGAAAGTAATATTCTTAATGCAATACGGCAACATTGTGAAAACTTACCCGCAAATAACCATTAAAATCAGGTGGCTGGTAGTATTTCATGAGCGTACCGTCGGGTAACATCATGGCATCAAAACCAACGTGCAGTACATCTGTTAATAAACAAAATAAAAAAAAGTTGGTTATCTGTGAGAGAAAAGCAAATGATAAAATCGGTTTATGAGGGATTGCGAAGAAGATATCAAGATATGCTTATACAGGACGTCGCGGCATTGTCTGGAGATTTAACGAAAGTATCGGCTCGTACGGTTTTCCGAATAATTCATGGTAATAAATCTATCCAAAAACCAATCCATAAAGGACGTGCAAAAATTGTATTGGACGATAGTACGAAAAGTATAATCCGAAAAAAAGTTCATGGATTTTATTTTAGGAACGAACTGCTCACGTTAAAGGCTATTCAAGGAGAAGTTAATGCAGACGCAGATGATACTCTAAATAAAATATCCATGAGAGTATTACAAAGAACTTTACATGAAATGGACTTTCGGTATGTGAAGAGAAATCGAAAAAGTTTGTTGATCGAGAGAGACGAATTAGTGATATGGCGGAGAAAATATTTGCAAAAAATTCCTGATTTTAGACGACTTGGTAAAAAAATTTATTATACGGACGAAACGTGGTTGAATGAGGGTCATACGAAATCCAAAGTATGGCAAGACTTGAATATTAAAAGTGCGCTACAGGCTTTCATTAAAGGACTTTCAACCGGCTTAAAAGCACCCTCGGGCAAAGAAAGACGTCTCATTATCACGCACATTGGAAGTGATTCAGGTTTTTTACAAGGTGGTTTAAATGTGTTTACCTCAATCAAAACGGGCGATTATCATGAGGATATGAATTCGGATGTGTTTGAAAAGTGGTTTTCGTCTATACTGACTCTTGTAGATCCTGGTTCGGTAATTATAATGGACAAGGCACCTTATCACACTTTTAAACCTGATGATGGAACTGTTGTTCCGAAAACGTTCGTGTTTTTGATGTAGCCCTTTTAAGGGTTTTTATAAAATATACCCATTTACAAAGATTAACCTCTTTTTTTTTAAATATAGATTTTGATGAATCCATGATAAAAGTTCAATTATTTGATAAAGTGCGCGAACATAAGAGTTCATACATCAGATTTGCAGTAGACGAAATGGCACATGAGCATGGGCATCACCGTATTAGGAATCCACCGTATCATTGTGAATTGAATCCCATCGAGCTGATATGGGCACAAATAAAAAATGAGGTAGCGCAAAAGAATACAACCTTTAAATTAAAAGATATCAAATTATTATTAGACCAAGCCATACAAAATATAACCGCTTCCAACTGGCAGTCATGCATTAAACACACACAGAAAGAATAAGATAAAATGTGGGACGTAGACACGCGTGTTGATGTTCTTATCGAGCCCATTATAATTGGTTTCTAAGTAGGTATGTACTTAATAACTATATTATTCTTATTATGGCAAGTTTGTTTTTTACAATTGCAGTTTGCATTAGGTTGCTGGGTCTAGAATCATTATTTTCTGTAAAGAAGTTGGTATTTATATTTGAATATGAATTTTATTTAAAAAAAATAAATAATGTACATTCTATCTGCTAGAAGTCGATCACAAAGCGACTAAGTTATTTCGAAACTATTACTTATTTACAGATTCATTCACATTTACTAAAAACTCTCATGTAGAAATTGATTGTAAATAAAAGTTCTAAAGGAAAAACAAGGTTGTTTCGGGAATTTTATTATTTCCATTTTAATAGTATTTAATTGGAAATTTTCAGGTATTATATTTGTGTTCTTGGAAATTGCTCAATTTGAATGCTACGTCGTGTTTAGTTTAAAACGCATATTATGACTAACGAGGGTTTTTCAAAAGGTTATTCTGACAATTCATCTACAGTTTGATGTCTTAATGGTGGAAAATTTTATAAAAAGCAGTTGAAGATATTTTATTGGGGAAATGCAAGACGATACAATAGTTAAAAGTTTCGTTTATATTTTTAAGTTATTTTCTTTCTTGTTTGTTATGACTTTAAGATATTTATAAATGATAGGCTTTGTTTATTACAAATTATTACGAACCAGAAGTATATTCGTGACATTTCATTATTATAAGGGAAAAAGTTTTGGATTTAAAATATAATATAATTTAGCACCTCGACACCGTAAGGTACAAAAGGACGGCTTAAGTAAGTAAGTATAATTTAGCATTTGAGATGTAAAATAAACATGTACATATTTCTTAAACTAAAAATAATATAAATGAATGAAAGTATTGTGTGTACATCTGGCTTACACAATTAATTGTTAAGACGTAATATTTTGAATATAATATTTTTACATACCATTTTAACAAAATATATTTAACATAAATTAACAATTTTACCGTTGACGCAAAAATATTTTTATGTGCGAGTTTCCTATTATTTTCCTTATTTTAAAAATATACACGCCACCATTGAACTACACGCGTCTCTCATCTCGGACCTTCGAGGATCTATCATTTCTAAAAATCAAAAATTTAGTTATTGCCGACAATTCAAAGAATTACCTCCTTTTAAATGTAGTTGCATTGGGTTTTTCGATTAACCTTGGGTAAGCCTTTACGTGTCAAGTTCGAAGCTACCATACATTTCAATCCTTATAAAAAAACTTTTTTTGCACATAGTAACAAAAAACACCACTATGTTACTAGCAAAGTTTTTTAATATTCTAACTCTACAATTCTAAGTTACGGTAAGATCAATAATGTTTTAATAGATAATATATGGTAGCTAATTATAATTTATTCTCTTTCAGCCCTGAAGAAGCCAAATTAATTCTCTTTGGCGAAAACGTACGGCGAAACAATTGATACACATTAGAGTATTTCTTGCAGATTTCCCCAATATTTAAGAGTTTACTATTTAACTAATCTGCAAAGATTATATATATATATATATATATATATATATATATATATATATATATATATATATATATATATATATATATATATATATATGTATATATATATATATACAGGATATAGTAAAAAAATAATCAGAAGAGTCAGAAAAGTACCCGAGCGTACTTTATATTTACTTGGTTTACATGTAAATGGCGATTGATTGAACCTTCCATCGCATGCGACGCGCGACGGGCAAAATTACTAGTATACCTACAAGTACAGATCTAAATTTTGTAACGTTATAAACGTCACACGTTTGTTATTTTTGTTTTAATAATTATTTTATTTAAATTTCTTTTGAGTCTATTAATCTAATAAATGTATCTTTTATTTTACTATTTTTATTCTAAAAATAGTTGGCGTCCAATTCTTTACACAATTCTTTAATCAACTAAATATACTATTTAATCTTTGAATGAACCATGAACATCAGGTGGCAGTGGTAAAGGAAAGTATCCGACAAGACAGAATGGAAGACATGGTGTTAAGCAGGCCAAGACTCACAAAGGGTTGTAGCGCCATTAGAAGAAGAAGAAAAAATATACTATTTAATCTTTATTTTCCATTTTCACTCTTCATTTATTTTAGTTTTATTTCCTATATTTGACTTAAGTCTCTTCTATGTCACAGACATGAAACATATAAATTTCTATGGTTCACTACTATAGACACTGTGTCTATCAGTTGATAACTCTGTTCTGTCATGTCATTCTAACTGGAGGTAGATTATTTGTTTTTATATTGTCTTTTGCTTATTTAAGCTGGTGCTTGGTGCTAATTTTCATACAGTAGTTAACACATGGTTAAGTTTATTTAGTTTTTTTGGCCTAATTAATTTTTGTCTATCCTATTTAGGTGAGGAATTCAACATATGGTCGACCATGCAGCAATAACTTCAGCTGCTAAGTAGAACCCAATGACCACCTGAAGATGAAAGTATCTAAATTCAACTACATCATTCTAACTAACCACTACATTCTGCATTCCTTTGAAGCCAATAACAAATATCCAGAATTAATTTGAGTATTAAGACTAAGATTGTACTAAATTTAAACCTATTTTTAAAAACTTTTTTGCACCTTCACCTAGTGGGGGATCCAGCTAGGCTGTTTAGACTTCCTGCACTGTGTATACCCAATAAAAATTTATTAATTTCATATTTTGATTAACATTACTATTTTATTCCTCAATAATTTACAAAACTAGCTGGCTCAGGATCAATTGATCTGTAGTTGGCGTTGATTCTTTCTTTCCACACTTTCCATATCTCTTCGTAATTTATATATACCATCTCCACAGTTGTATATTTCAAGATTAACGGTCGTATGCCGAGAGGCCAGGTAGACCAGGTTCCTGCCAATTTTTATAATTGGAGGGCATAAAGCTTTAGCAATGTTGGTCAGTTGGTCTTGAGTAATGCTTTGACATTTTAATTTTATGGTTCTCCCAGTGACTGTGGGTTTAACTGAACTATTTGGATTATACCTCATTTTTATACTCTGCTTCCAATTTTGATTTTTAATTCTTAGTGTTTCAATTTCTTAGTTCGATTTCTTCTTTTCTAAAGTATTGATAGTGCTGGGTAGACCTTTTATTGTAGTCAACCACTTACTTTCTAATATATTGTTTAATCTGTTTCTTGCATTCATACTCTACGTTAGTTTCAGTTGCCCACAAACTAACACCCTAATTGTTACAGATAGTTTTGAGTGTGAGATCTGGATTATGCAATCTACATAAAGTAATCTATATAATTTCATATTTCATCAGTTGATTTTCTATAGTAGTGTCAGTTGGACCTTTGGTCAATGCTCAGTTTCATAGAATTTTGAAATGTGCAAATCTATCACCATGATTGTAACTGCCCATTTAAGTTGTCATATGTCAGATGTCACTTTAACATTTCCATTAAGACCAGGAGCCATTCTCTCTCCTGATGCCAACCAATATGTAGCTTCTTCGTTTTTTAAAAATTTTTAAACTGTTTGTCCTTGTGTCGCGTTGTGTTAATGTATAATTTAATGTTGATGACATTCTCCATATATCGTTGTATAGCCCAAATTTGACGAAGTACGTCTAAAACGTTATATTACATAAATTTTTTTATCAACCATCAACTTTGAGTTTTTTCGAAGTTAATTAATTTTTTTCAGTTGAAAAAACGTTTCTTGGCTTATTGCAGATGCCCCTGAAGATGCTCTAGGAGCGAAAGTACTTGGGCAAGATTTAATAAATAAACTGTGCTCGATATCTGCCTTTTATTTGATTAAAATTCATTTATTCGAGCATTCAACCTTATACCACTTTAATATTTGTTTTGTTAAATTTTAGTTTAATATTAAAATTTTCGATTTATGTATTTTTTTATATACAATTAATATGATTAGTTAATATCTTGGTTTATTTGTCTCGGCCAAACTCATTGTTCATTTACTTCTCAAACCTGATAGACTGAGCTAAACGAGGCCTAAGAACTGGCTCCCAAAGAAAGTTGTGAGATTTATTAAAAATTATGTAAACCTAGACATTAAAGGTTACACATTGGCTCCCAACTTTCGGAGGTAGTTATATTGTTACCTATTGGAACCCACCTATTCTGATGGGTCGTTCAATGGTAACAATTTAACTAAAAATAAAAAGTAAAAATAAAAATAAAAATTTTATTATTGTCGAAATTGTTTTTTTTTATTTCCTATTATTCTCTAGTCATCTATTACAATTAGGAATGAATTTTCTGACAAAATCAGAATTATTTTTTCTCGAAAATGGTGGGTCGGAGGGACTTCAGATAAGAGAATCACTTCTTTTTATAAAAAAATGAAAATTTGTTAAAAGGTATTTAAAAATAATTAAATTTTAAAAGACAAAAAAGTTATGAATAAAAACTACTAATATCCCTCCTAAACGAGTCGCTTAAGACGGAAATTAAAAAATACTTTTTCCACTAAACGATTGGATACATTCGATGAAATAAATAAAGATAATTTTAACAACTAAAAGACAACGATGTTAGGACGCCATCCTTAAAGAGCTCTAGCTCTCTTAGGATGCATTTTTTTAATAAGGTGATCTACTTCTCCATAACATCACTTCTAGATTTTGTAGTTTTCTATTATGAAGATCGTTTTTGGACACCATGTATATATATATTTTGATTGCAGTGTATTTTAAAATAGAATTAGTTAGTTTGTTTTGTCAAGACAAAACGAAATATGTGCTGGACATTTCCCCTTGGCTCTGTCCTCTCAATTCAAATCCTAATTTGAAATACGGAAACTCTAACCCAAATAATTCATTTCATATCAAGTCGGAAAATAAAACGGCCATCAGAATAAACGGATTTATACAAGACATAATAAAACAGGAAGCGATGTATGGGGAGGGTGGAAGAACGGGACGATATACCAAAACTCATTTTAAAGTGATGATAAAGCGACTGATGAATCAGGGAAGCCTGAATGGAGGCTGTAAAGAATGGCGGCGTTGGAAAGTGAAGGGAAACATGAGTTTTCATTTTTCTTGGTCGACGAAAGGGTCAGAGTACGCTGGGGCGATTTTTCATTTTTGGTAATCGCGAAATTTTGGCGAACTTTTTTATGAAAAATGTCGACTGTGACAAATAGGGAAAAGAGTCCGAAATTTTTGTGTAAATGCGTTTCATTTGTGAACAAAGGCCTGCCAAGTTCTGGGTATTGTTCTTTGAGATTTAATGATTTAATGATACGTTATGTAAACTAATGTTTGGCTGCAGTCATTAATTACACACATCAAAATAATCCAGAAACACCTATGTTAATAGCTTTAAATCAATGTAAGCTGCAAATGCAAGAATAAATTTATATTTTTAATCTTTTTTGTTGTATTTCCGATTGTTGTACCAAGTTGGACGGTAATGCTGATAAGAATAACAATAAAAAATTTAACAAAACTTCAATATGCGTTTTTTGTCTATAGGATTAGAAGTAATTTTTCTTTATTGGTACTTGATTAACGATGTCTATGTAGATTTTTATTTAGATTTGCAATTGCGAATAATAGAGAGACATCATTTAAATCAGAAAACGCAGTGGCGTCCTACCGGGATGCTTCAAGCTGGCAGAAGTCAAAGACACGTTGATCCACACGTTGGTCCTCCACACGAACAGAAGTTTTATTAATTTTTGTGGTAAAGGTGTCAAAAAACTGGAGATATTGGTGAACGTGGTACAGGCCGTATAAGGATAACCAACCAGATTATGAATACCGTTTTATAATTTTGCAGGCTTTGCGAGATCACACTGTAACTGCATCACAATTACAAATAAGGCTACAAGATACGCATCAGGTACTTGTAAGTGGAAAAACTATTAGAAATAGTACGGCTAAATGCTCGAAGACCTGTGGGATGTCGCGGCTCATCTACTTCAGTGGACACAAGAACACCAGATACAAGATGAACAAGAGTTTAAAGACAATCCGGCAATGCTGAACGAATGACCACCATGGAGGAATTTCATGGACAGCAAGACGGCAGTATAATGGTATGGGCTGGCATTACTCTTGGTGGAAGAACCAATCTCGTTTGTCTGGAACGGTTTCTAAATAAACAGACTACCGCGGTATTATTCTCGAACCTATTGTTGTACCCTTTGCACAACAACCTGGTCCCTAATTTTAATTAATGCATGACAAAACGCGTCCGCATACTGTAGAGTCGTACCAACATTCCTTAAAGATAATGAAATTGAGGCTTTACCATGGCCTACACAATCGCCAGATTTAAACAAAATTGAGCATGTATAAGATACATTGGGCAGACGCATTTTACAACAAAATTTTGCGTGTAATATGAGACCGCAACTGTTTGAGGGCCGTCCAATGGAGTAGAACAACAGAATACCGTAGCAAGACATTGACCATCTAATCATGAGTTTGCCTTACAGATGTAGAATAGTAATGAATAACCGTGAAGGTCATACACTATACTAACTTAACCTAAAGACTAATTTGTTTGGAGTTGAGGGGTAACAAATTAGATTTTAATTTTTTTTTGTTACCATTTTTTGACTTACGGAGTTCTCTTTTAAGTTTCCTAAGAGCAATTATGATCATTCTAAGAAAAAATGTATATTTTTATTCGAGACACTTGTTTATACCTTTTTATTCAAAATATTTGAAATAATTTATTTGGAAGCCTTCTGTAATCTCGCATTTTGTTTTTGTCCCCTAGATTATTATTTTTATGTGTGTATAAGGGGCAGTAAAAGTAAAACTCTTTGATAATATCGAGCTATCGCAAAATTTGTTTGCTTCGTCAGGACATACTTCAAAATTTCTAGTGGTATTTTCTCCTCAATTGATCTTAACTTATGTGACCCAAGGTTAACACCACTTTTTACTTGGACTACAATGGATTGCCTTTATGACAGTAATCACTTACCTATCTTGATTTCTAATTCTGTCAGCAAACCCAGAGCAAAAATTTCAAAATGGAAATTATCTCAAGCTAACTGGAAGAACTTTTCAGACTTCATTGAAAACAAGATCAACCAGCTACAACTACCAGAAGATCCTGATATAGCACTAGACTCCCTAGTGAGTTTAATCACCCTGGCTGCTCAAACGCACATTGGAATATGCACAATATTATCTTCTCGTAAAACTGTACCCTGGTGGAATACTGAATGTAAGAAAGCTATCCGAGAAAGCAAAACATCATTAAATAAATATCGTAGAATCAGAACTGAGTCAAACCTGATTAAATTCAAACAACTCAAAAGCTATAGCGCGAAGAGTGATAAAACAAAGCAAAAAAAGACTGTTGGAATAAATACATATCTTCCATATCTATTGACGCCCCTTCCAGTCAAGTTTAGAAAAAAATTAAACAAATGCACGGGAAAACAACACACTTGTCAATTTCAGCGATCAGTTATCATAATTCAGTAGTAACTGAAGATGATCAAATTGCTAAAATTATGGCAACTCATTTTCATAATAAAAGCAAAAACGACAACTGCACAAATACTGTGACTCAACATAAAGATCTTCCTTCTACTACAGATCTCTAAGGTGACCTTTTTGCTTTAAACGCACCTTTTACTTTTCAACAGCTTTCCTTTGCTGTATCTACCTTAAAAAATTCTGCAGCAGGAATTGACAATATACCCTCCATATTCATCAAAAATTTAGTTATCAATGGACTTACAAAATTACTTTCATTCTGTAATCTTCTTTGGTTCAACGAAAAGTTTCCCAACCTGTGGAGACAATCCATCATTCTTCCAATAAAAAAACCCCGACAAACCTTCAATAGAGCCATCCTCTTATAAACCGATCTCATTAACATGTTGCATATGCAAATTAATTGAAAAACTAATCAATAATAGACTTAACTGGTTTTCTTAAAAGCACAATATAATTAGCTCCATTCAACCGGGATTCAGACCACATCAAAGCGCAATGGACAATTTAGTATTACTACAAAACCATATAACCGAGAATTTCAATAAGCAACATGATACAGTCGTGGCAGCCTTCGATATTGAAAGCGCCTTCGATACTTTTCTAAAGAATGTAATATTACAGAAACTTATCGATAATAATATTACAGGCAATATTTACACGTTCATAGATAACTTCTTAAATTACCGTAAATTTAAAGTTGCAATAAACGTAATGAGTCAAATGTTCTTGAATATCTCAATAGTGTACCTTAAAGCTCTGTTTTAAGTCCAATTCTGTTTAACTTAGCAATTAATAACATCTCAAAAGAAGTTCGCCAACCGGTAAAAGCTCTGATGTACGCTGATGATCTACTTATTTACTGTAGTGGAGCATATCCAGTACATCAAATTTTATTCAAAATGCTGGAAACAACGTATATTCTTAGTCCACATAACACGGCATTAAACTTTCCAGCTCAAAATCTACGTTACTAAGATTTACCAAAAAGCAAAGCGTTGAAAACCCGGAAATATATCTAAACGATGTTCCTTTATCTACAGTAAATAATCATAAAATCTTGGGGCTAATATTCAATTAGAAGTTAAACTGAAAAATACACTTAAAAAATCTAAAGGACAACTGTTCTGGTAAACTAAATATATTGAAAACACTTGCACATCATCAATGGGGAGCTGAAGAAAATATGTTATTGAGAATCTATACAGCTCTTATTCGCTCTAGATTAGATTATGGATGCATACTCTACATGACCGCCTGTAATACTTATCTTAAATCCCTAAATTTGATACAAACGACCTCCTTACGTATATGTCTAAGTGCATTTTGATCTATCCCGGCCGAAAGCATGTGCATTAAAGCTTTGGAACCTCCTCTTTTTATACGTCGTCAGCTTTTATTCTCTTTCTATTTCACTAGAGTTTGAGCCAACCCAAAAAACCCAGTATTTAAGCTCATTAACATCCACCACGCCCCTGAAAATTGAGACAGATCTGTTTACCCCCTACCACAATTAGTAAATCCCTTGCTAGCAGCTATAGACCTGAATATAACTACCCCCATCAGTACTTCCAATAATCCTCCATGGACCAATAAGCTACCTGCTTTCAATACTAGTCTAACTCGACATAAAAAAGAAGACACTCCTAACCACCTCCTAAGACAATTATTTCAAGAAGCAATAAATCCGAAACAGTACAATAAAGTTCTTTATACCGACGCATCTAAAGATAAAAAGAATACTGGCTGTGATGTCTCTACCGAAAACATAACTTTAGCTCTACACCGACTACCAACCACTTGTAGTATTTACACTGCAGAATTATATGGTATCCTTAAAGCTCTTGAAATGACCTCTCCTAATACGAAATCTCTAGCTATATGCACTGATTCTCTTTCTTCAATTTAGTGCATTGGCAACATATACTCATTAAATCCGATAGTCCAAAAAATTAAACACATCTGTCATCAAAACCACAGCAGAGGAACATCAATAACCATTCTTTGGAGCCCATCTCATGTGGGGATTACCGGAAATAAGTCTGCAGATATCGCAGCAAGAAAAGCAAGTTGTTCTGACCTAAGCCAAGAAAAAATTTAACTTCATCAAGATCTACAACCATAAAACAAAACACTCGTAAAATATGGCAAAATCATTGGAATGGACAAAACACAAAACTGTACATAATCAATCCCACTGTATACTCATTTAAGATACCTACAATGACTAGGAGGGACAAACTCATCATTCAAAGACTCCGAATAGGACACACTCGCTTCACTCACGGATACCTGATGACTTCCGAAAACCCACCTGCTTGTGAACATTGTGATTCTTACCGCCTTACAGTAGAACACTTACTCGTTGAGTGCAGTTATTATAGAATATATAGACTACCGCATAATATAACCGGTAACCTGAAACAGATACTTAGTTCGCCAAATGTGTACAGTGCTCTAATTGACATTTTAAAAGATTGCAGATTATATTGTCGTATATAACAAATATTTTAACATTGTTAAAAAAAAAACAAAGTTTGTAACACTACATTTTTCCAAATCTAATGTAACTTACTGTATTTATCTTATATAATGTAATAATCTTATATGTATAATGTAATTCTCCAGACGTTTTTGTACCCGTGTCAATGGCCATAGATGTCGAGACACGTTAATTTCAATAAAAAAAAATTATAAAATATTTTTCTAAAGCTTTAGGCAAGATTTGCTCTGTTTTTTAATTTAATATTAAAATTTAAATTTTATATTTTGTTTATGTATAATAAATATGATTAGTTGATATTTACCTTACCCGTGTAGTCACCTGTACTGATAAAAATTGACGGCCTAGTTTCTTAAGTTGTTGTTACATAAATATTATGTATTGATTTAAATGTATTCCACGCTGGGTCAAATGACCCATTAAAAATGTTTCATGGGCTTGTAGTCTATATATACGATATTTGAGATCCTAAAACTCAAACAACGAGCAGAGTAAAACAATCAGAGATGCTTTCTTAAAAGTTTCTGACTAAGCGAGTTAAATATCATTAAGTGATGAAGCGTAAGTGTTACTTTTGGTTTGTTTTATAGAACGTAAGAATCGATGCACATAGTTAGACACAAAAAATGATTACAGAACTTTTGAATATAAATTTGTTATTCATGCTGGGTCAAATAATCCCTAAAAAATATCCCACGGTCTTGTAGTCTAATAGAACTTACAAAAAAACTAGAGCTAAGAATCACTCAAGATAAACTTTTGGTAAACGAAAACTGAAACATAGAGTTTGCATGTTTCTGATGGGAGGA
Source organism: Diabrotica undecimpunctata (assembly GCF_040954645.1). Lineage (NCBI taxonomy): Eukaryota > Metazoa > Arthropoda > Insecta > Coleoptera > Chrysomelidae > Diabrotica > Diabrotica undecimpunctata. The sequence continues at coordinate 70,979,604 of NC_092803.1, read as the reverse complement.
AAACAAGAACTGTATCTAAAATAAAAATAGAGAAAAAAACAAGATCGATGGGATCAGTAATAGAACCAAAATTATATATGCAATAGAAGTGAAAAAATGTATGGTCTTTAACCAGGAACGTGGCCAGATAATTTCACAACATATGGACTCATATAACGACCGAGTGGAGACTGAGACAAACGAAAAGAAATGGGTAGATGATATCCCCAGTGCAAGAGAAAGTCAATGGACGGGTAAACCTCATAACTGTAGTTCAACGAAACAACTTGTATAAGATCTAGGTTAAGGCGTGAATAAATATGAACTGAAAAAAAAGATAAAGAAAAATTGTGAAAAAAATTGTGAAAAATTTATTTACATTTTAAAATGTATTACAAATTATTAGAAATAGTGTTAATTTAGTGTTCATGTTTTTCAAGTACCTGAAAAGCCACTGCTATATTAACTGCTTGTCCATTTGATCCAGGTATATCAGTTTTCATACACAACCCAACAATTTTGTGTCCCAACAATTTAAATTTAGCACTATTTGGAGACCCTTCCTTGGTTCCAAAATACTGTACTTTCCCATTCGATAAGTAAAACTCGATGCAGTTGATTCCTTCTCCGCCCCAAACGATAACTTTCTTTAAGAAGGCTTTTTTAAGATCCATGTAGTTTGATTCTCCGGTAGCTTTTCCAGTTTCCACACTGTCGCCGTTTTGATACATTATTTTGAGTCCTCCTATTTTTGGTGCCCCCTCGTTGGTTGCTGTTCTCCAGATGTATACGTAGATACCGTTCATGACATTCCTCTTCTCATTAATTTTTCTAAAAAGTGAAGAGAAATAACTATAAAAATAATTTAAATAAAGTTTTCTGATTATATATCAGTTTTAATCAAAAAAAAACATGAACAATTACAACGCTAAAATCCATAAGCTGTAATAACAAAAATAAAACAGGTTTACATAATACCGTTTACAATTTCCAATTTTAATTAAAAATATCATTTATAGGTAATATCAATTATTTACAATTTTATTTTAGGACTTTTTTTGAAAACGATTTCCGGATTGAAAATCAAAACGTCAAAACAAAATGAAAAATGTCATTATTATTACAATTCATTGTGGTTGATTTATAGTATAAAATATTTTAAACAGACACGCTATCGTTTTAACATTGTCAAAACTAGAAATTTCTAGTATCAATTACGGTGTTTTATTATAGCTTTTGTCTTTGTTCTAAAAATGCTATTATAAACGGTCAAGAGTGGACGAACCTTATATAGATCTTATAATATACGTGTATAGAAACATATTAACTAGAATAAAACTATGTGGAGAAACGGAACCAGTTAAATTAAGATTGTGCAAAAAGATCGTGGTCGCACAAATTGATGCATTTGATGGCTTGGGAGCCATATTATTCGAACCAGAAGAGCAGAGTAATGAGGGCGTCATCGTGGCCAGATGTCTGGTAGATGGGGATAAGAAGATGGTTCTAGTAAGGGTGGCCAACTCAAATGACCATAAGATTACCTTCAAAAAGAGCCAAGTACTTGGAACATGCAAGCCAGTTGTAAGAGTAACCAGAATAGAAGAAAACGTGCCAACAGCCAGCGGTACACACCACCTTTCCACTGAACTGTTGGAAAAACTAAATCTACCTAATTACGATCATGTACTTCACGGGGCTAAGCTCCTTTCTTTCGCGAAAATTCCAGTCAGTATGTCTCAGCTATTTAAGGTGGTGATCCAGCGTTTGAACTTTAGTTTTTGTGATTTGCAAAGTCATTTTCTAAAGCGACATACGATAATTTATTATTAGTGAGATATTTATTATTTAGTTATTTATTACCGAAAGAATGGTGTGGCAGTATTATTGTACCAATACACAAAAAAGAAAAAAAGGAATCATAAATGAATTACCGAAGAATCTCACTAATCAACACTACATATAAAATATTGGCTTCGATATTATTAAAAAGATTAGTACCATACGCCAAAGAAATAGTTGGTGACTACCAGTGTGATTTCGGGCCTGGCAGATCGACTATTGATCAAATATTTACAATAAGACAAATGCTTAAAAAGTATTGGGAATATAATCACGACGTGCATCAGATTTTTATAGACTTCAAACAGGCTTATGATTCAATTCATCGTGCAATATTATGGAAGGCAATGATCGAGCTCGGCGTAACCAAGAAACTAGCTGCGGTAACACAAATGTGTGTAAGTAACTCTTTTGCACAAGTTAGAATAGGGGAAGAAATATCAAATGCTTTCTGCGTAAATTCTGGACTGAGACAGGGAGATCCGTTGTCCCCATTGTTGTTTAATCTGGCCTTAGAATATATCATGCGAAAAATATATCCAAAAATCAAACCAGACATAACTTCTCGGGGAGCAAAAATCATACTCGCCTTTGCCGATGACGTAGACGCAGTAGTACAATCAACATTAGAGATTAAGGATATTTTCTCGAGCTTTGAAGAAGCTGCATTAAACATCGGTCTAAAAATAAATGAAGAAAAAACAAAATACATGGTAGTCTCAAAACAATAACGACGGCGAATAAGGCAAAACATTACTATAAATGATCACAACTTCGAAGTGGTTGAAGAATTCAAATATCTAGGAGCAATAATCACAAATGACAACAAATTATAGCGAGAAGTTAAAAAGAGAATAATGGCAGGAAATAGATCTTTTTTTGCAATACAACATCTAATAAAGTCAAAATTTCTTTCACGAGGTACAAAAATCCGGATATATAAGACCATAATAAGACCAGCAGTCGCGTATGGAAGCGAAATATGGACGCTTACAAAAAGAAAAATAAATAAACTGCTGGTGTGGGAACGTAAAATCCTTCGAATGATATATGGTTCTTGCAGAGACAGCGTGACAAACGAATGGAGGGACAGATATAATAACGAGCTAGTGTCTCTATTCGGAAAAGAAAATCTAGTCAGATATATAAAGGCCAATAGACTCAGATGGGCAGTGCATGTGATACGCAGTAACGATAATCGCCTTATAAACAATGTATTCTGGGAAAGGTCAGAGGGAAGAAGGTCTGTAGGCCGGCCTAGAAAAAGGTGGAAAGATGCAGTCAAATAAGATCTAGAGAAAATGGGAGTGCGACAATGGCAATTACTGGCACAGGACCGACAAACATTTAAGGCAATAGTAAGCGCGGCAAAGACTCACGAAGAGTTGTAGCGCCATTGATGATGATGATGATGATGATATTTAGTTATTTAGTTATTATTAGTTTTTTTGTAGTGTGTTAAATAAAACCAGTTTAACTACGTGTACTTCACTTAATCCCTGAACTCGCAAAAAAAGGAATAATATGTTGTAAATGTAAGTTACATTGCTATTGAGGTTTATGGGCCCTGGTCATGGCCCTGGTCATGGCCCTGGTCATGGCCCTGGTCTTAAAATATTTGTTCCTGATGTTCTATCTGCAACTATGGCAAAGACTATCAAATACGATGTGGAACTCACTGACGATCTTCATCGAGTACTGTTTGTTGTCACTATTTATTACCGTTATGTATCCCTGGTTCTCTCGATTTTTACGAAACCGTATTCAAATTATCGGTATCTCTTGGGGACAACTTTTGTATTGTTTTTGACGTTAAGGTTAATCAAATGTTTTTGAATTAATGAATTTAAAATAATAGTACTTTAAAAATGTGTAAAGCATTTAATTGCTAGCTGAGCGCCTTCGCCTTACAAAGTTATCTTTAGATCTATGCTGCGATACAATAACTTAGTATAAGTAAAAGGCTAACCATTTATGGAGATAGGCCTCTCCCAGCTTATTCCATCGATCTCTATCTCTATTCTGAGCAAGATTTGAGTTTAGCAATTTTTGTTATAATACCTCGACCTTTGTTTTTAATTTTATCTAGTCGTTCCTCTTTTTCTTTGACAGTCGTAGACCTAACATTGCTCTTTCCATTGCCTCTTTTGTGGCTAGTTAATTTGTATTTACCTTGGTTCGTGTCCATGTTTGGCATCCATGTGCGATACAGTGTCCAAGTTTCCAATTAAGTTTTTCAAATCCTGTCCATGCCAGTCTTGCTGTCCTAGTAATTACGCACTTTGGTTCCCTGTCAAGTTTCAGAATATGGCCTAGGTAGATTTATTTATCCATGGACTTGTTCTCAAGTTCATGGTTCATGGTTCAAGTATCTCACTGCCATTTATTGTTATATATCTGGGATCATCTGTATTTTTCATTGTTTTTATTTTTGTAATATTCATGTTTAAGCCGACGTATTGTGAACTGTCTGCGAGTTGCTCTATCATAATTTGTAGTTCCTCCATGTGCTCACTATAATTACGATGTCGTCGGCGAATCTGAGGTGGTTTAACTTGTTATTAATGTTGATCCCGTATGTTAACCAATTTTTAGTTTTGAAGACGTCTTCTATGGCTACATTAAATAACTTTGGCGCTATTACGTTGCCTTGTCTAACTCCTCTCTTAATTAGGATGGGATTTATATTTTAGTCTAGTTGTATTATCATAGTTGCGTTTTCAAAGATATTATGCAATTTATGTCAAATTTTAAAAAATATCACTACCAAAAAAAGATACCATCGCATCATACAAAAAAGTCAGAACGTATTTGAACCACAACTTTAGGAAATGCGGTAAATGTCTGGAGTGAATATCGCTTTTCTTAGATCTTTGGCCTGTCTTTAGTTTGTAGATTGACGTGGTATTTTATTAAAATATTGCCAGTTTGATTTGTACTATTTTTTTATGTATGGTAAGAAAGGTATATTTGTGTTTCTCTTTTTTGCAAAATTTACTTCATATATCGGTTGACTCTTAAAATGCAATATGTTTGTTGTTGTTTATTTTCATAGGAAACTGGATGTTGAGGTTTAAATAATCTATCAAATTTAGGAAATTGTAAGCTTACCTTACCCATGGCTCCATATAACAAAACTCTCATCGACATAACCAAAGTTATGTGATAGTTGTAGGTCATGTTTGAATTTTTCCATGAAAAAGTAGTAGTGGAACTCATATCCCAGTTACACGCTATGAGTGCGTTCGTAAATCTACATTCTGACTTAAAAAATGTCTTAAAAATAAAGGATATGAACCGTTATATGAACCATTTGAATTACGATCCTAAACAGAAGAGATAAGTCTTAAAAATCTTAAATCTAATCGCGTAGCAAATCGTGCTACTCAAATATGTAAACCAGTACACTTGAGATAAGAATTGAAATATCTAATGATAAGGACGCCTGTGGTAGTGGGAAATTCTGAAGTGTTTTCATAAATTTTTACCTTAGCTTTTGCTTGTCTGTATATATTTACTAATGTACGGTTTGTCAGTGTCTTAGTTAGTCAAAGCTTTTATTACTGCCTTGGAATATATAGAATCAAAAGCCTTCTTGAAATCTATGAAGGATAATGCTAGTGGTATTTCATATTCTTTAGCTCTACATATGTGCTGTCAAAGCGTATAGATATGATCTAGGATACTGTATCCACTGCTGAAGCTAGCTTTAAACATGACTTCTATTTATAGTATGATATTTTATTAGCACGATTCTGACACGTGTTTGACTATTGCAATGATGGAGAACGCAGAGCCAGGTTGTTCTCAGCCAAAACGTAAAAAATATTCGTAAAAAACCCCAAAAAGTTAACAGAAGAAGAACTTGAATACTTTTTAACACAATCAGATAGTAAAGATGAATATATTTCATCGGAAGACGAATATATTCCATCTACAGACGATGAGGATGGGGATGAGTTGGTTAAGTTGGAAACAAGTGAGTTTAAAAAAATGTTAAATTTGTATTTTAGTAGGTGACGACGATATTTCGGGTATTTTGCAAGCCATGCAAAACGAGGAGGAACCGAATGAAAATTTAAATCCAAATGCAGGTTATGGGGAAAAACTTTATTAGACAGTTTACTTTGTTCCTAAATTCTTGAGGTCCTCCAATTTCTTTGGCACTCTCAAGGATGATTTTCAATAATCGAGAGCTGTTAATTTGGTCATGTAATCTTTCATCAATTGTCTTTTGGTAGCTATCTGAGTTTTCTTTTAGATTGTTTATATTTAATTGTCAGAACCCGACCATTAACCATATTCTTTAATATGTTTTTGTGGAGTTTAGTGTACAGTCTTTTTTGTGTTTTTCAATAAAATATTTTAATATAGAACTAGCTCAAAGGAAAATTTCTGTATTTTTCTACCAAATGAGATCTCTCCTAGTAGTGATACTTTTAAAATCTTGACGTAAGTGAAACATTGTAACTTTTAAATTAGTTATTTATATTATTATTGTATTGTAGCATAGGAAATAAATGTTTGCACACTTCAAAATTACTTTTCTTTTCCATTATTTGGTTTGTCATAATTGTCTACAGTCTCAGTCTTTTCAATAATTAAATATTAATATAATTGGAAAGGACTTGAAATCAATTAAATAAATGGTAGAATTAATTACCTATACATGAAATGTAAAGAATAGTAAAGTATAATTGGAGATATGACAAAAATAATAGACATTAAACAATAGTTAGTAATATTTTAATGGAAATTTGAGGGTAACTTTACTTAAAAATGATGAGAGATGAGAATAAAGGTAGATCCTAAGAATACAAAAGATGAAGACAAAAATCTCAGATGTCTTAAAAAATATCTTGAAACAAAACCAATAACAGAATTGTTGGATAAAAATAAATTACAAAGACAAAAATGGCTAGAATGACACGATAGATGTAGAGATAGAAATAAATAAAAAGTCTTAACTTACCTAGGTTGCAATGGTGGAGATACGTCATCTGTAACTAACTGGTAATACAATTGTGGACTAGGTCTACCAAAGTACGTAGAATAGGTAATGACGTCATTATAGACATTTTTTTGTTTCTTATCAAGTAAAGCCCTCCAGAAGGGCACATATTCTTCTCCGTTAATGCCACACCAGGTGCGAACAGTAGCCAAGATATTGTAAATAAGTTCCTGATCGCAAGTTCGATATTCAAGATGAAATTTGTCTTCAAATGTTTTCGTTATATGGGCCACTGCACCAAGATATGGATCATCGATCAGTTTTTCAGAGAACTGGAGAATTCTGCCGATCTGTTCGTCATTTAGTCCAACCTCTCTATGTCTTTTGCAAGCAATGGTATACAAAATAACCTTAAAGTTAACTGTTGCCGTGTATAAAGGTAACAAGTAGAAGTTAAGGTTAATGTCTGAATCTCCGCAGTCTGAGAACTTCTTTTCCAGGAATACGAGTTGTTCTGCCAGTTGAATGAAAAACTCCGCTTTAACAACGGAAGGTTGAAACGTTTTTATTTGTGTTTGAAGAATATTTAAATTATCTTTTACATGCAAAATATCTTCCCTTAGAATTTGTTGTATTCTTTTTTGTGTCGCTTCATTAAGTAGAAAAGTTATCTGAAAAATAATTATAAATAATTGTGTGATTCTTGTTGTATGTGATATATACGTAATGTGAAATGTTTTGTGAACTGATTTAGATATATATGTACAGGATTTTAATTTAATATATACAGTATGGTGGAAATGAAAGGAATAAATTCGTTATTTCGTAAACCGGAGACTTTAAGGAAAAATCCTGAAACCCGTCGATTTTTATTTTTAAATAAGCTATTCGTAAGAATACATTTTTATTTTTGACGTCATCTATGTGAGCGTGATGACGTCATTGCTAAAATTTTTAAATAGAAAGGGGGGTATTGTAATACATCATTTGAAAGGTCTTTTAAATACCTATTCAGCCATATCAATATGTCTGAGTATTTGATGTTTGTAATTGTTTAAAAAAATTATTAAATATTTATTATTACAATAAATATTTATTAAGTATTAATATGATGTATTATTGACACCCAAAAATACATTTTATAAAGGCCATCACTGGTAATGAAATGTCTTTTTATCTACTTTTTACCTTTTTAAAAAAACTAGTTACCTTATCAATATGAACATTGATAGTTGGACATTCAAACTTAATTATCTTTCTGCCAAGTGATTAATAGTATTATTGTAGTAAACGTATTCAAAAAGTCTTTGTATCTTTGAACATGAAGCTAACTGAAACGCAAAGAATTGAAATTCTCATAATGATTGGTTATGGAGATAAAACACGTACGCAGAAAGAAGTATGTGCGTTATTTAATAATAAATACCCCCGTCGAGAACCAATTTCACAATCCACTGTAAGCAAAATTAAGAAAAAATTTAGAGAAACGGGTCATGTTAAAGCCCTTCCTAAAGGTAGTAGAAAACCAATATCTGAAAACCAACAAGTAGACGTTCTGTTAGCTTTTCAAAATAATCCTCATAACAGTTCACGGCAAGTAGCATTAGATAATGACATGAACCATTCAACAGTTCTTAAACAGCTAAAGAAGGAAAAGTAGAATTTTTACTACAAAGTAAGTTTAGTACAAGAACTTATAGAAGATGATTTTGATAGACGAATTGAATTTTGTGACATTCTAATGGAACGAAATAACAGAGATCCGATGTTTTTAAAAAAGATTATTTTCTCTGATGAAGCTACATTTCTACTAAACGGTCATGTCAATCGTCAAACTTATCGGTACTGGGCTACGGAAAATCCACACTGGATGCAAGAGTACCGTACTCAATACCCAGAGAAAATTAATGTTTGGGTGGGAATAATAGATAATAGGTGTATTGGACCATACTTTTTCGAAGAAAACTTAACAGGTCCTCGATATTTAAAATTTCTTCAAAATTTCTTGCTTCCAGAATTGAACCGGTTGTTTCCAAACAGAAATGATTTATGGCTACAGCAAGATGGTGCGCCTCCACACTATGCTGTTTTGGTACGCAACTACTTAAATCACGTCTTTCCAAATCGGTGGATAGGTCGAAGAGGAACAATAGAATGGCCGCCTAGGTCACCTGATTTGACTCCTCTTGATTTCCTTTTATGGGGATATTTAAAAAGTAAGGTGTATCAAAATAGACCACAAAATATTAATGAACTGAAAGAAAGAATACGTAATGAGGTTGTTCAAATAACTCCGGAAGTTTTAGAGAATGTTAGAGAAGAGTTCTCGGCAAGCCTTTCTAATTGTATTTTAGCTGAAGGTAAACAATTTGAGCACTTAATTTAGGTTTCGTTGTATTTATTGAATAATACTTAATAAAAATATGTATTGTAATAATAAAAATTTATTTATTTTTTTAAACAATTACAAACTTTAATTACTTAGACATATTGATAAAGCTGAATAGGTATTTAAAAGACCTTTCAAATGATGTATTACAATACCCCCCTTTCTAATTAAAAAATTTTAGCAATGACGTCATCACGCTCACATAGATGACGTCAAAAATAAAAATGTATTCTTACGAATAGCTTATTTAAAAATAAAAATCGACGGGTTTCGGGATTTTTCCTAAACTAAAGTTCGTGTAACCTTCCGACTTAGGTCTATTGTTAGGGTTTTCATGTTGCACAATCGTTCCTAACATGATTTAACGACCACGTACATAGACAAGACCGACGATCATTTGTAGTACAGTTCATAGGCGTCCGTTTTGGATAAGTCAACGGTTATTTTAATGCATAACTTTTTTGTTTTTCACTTTTAAGCATTCACGAAACTAGACTATTAAATTTTCAAGTATTCTAGTACTAAAAGGTATTCTTACTTTAAGTTTGTAGGATACACCGTTTTCTAGAAAAATCGACTTAAAAATTTTTCGTTTTCTTGTCATAAAAATTAAATTAATAGGTACCTTAATTAATTATATAAATTACCTTCTGTTTCAATACTTAAATGCAGTACACAATTCGTAAAAAAAAATTTAAAAAAAGCAAAAAATCAATTTGAAACAAAATTTGAAACTTAAAAAAACAAATTTGAAACAAAAACGATGGAACGAAACTACGAGTAACACCAAAAGAACGAGTATCAAAGGTAGATAGTAAAAAAGACGTTTAACGTGATAACCATTAGTCTCTATGCATGAAGTTTTCATTTTGCTTAGAGCAATTAGAAAACGTTGTATCCTACCGACATAAAATAAGAGTACCTTTTAGTACTAGAATACCTGAAAATCTAATAATCTAGTACCACGAATGCTTAAAAGTTAAAAACAAAAAAAAATATGAGTTAAAATAACCGTTGACCTAGCCAAAACGGACGCCTATGACCGGTACTAGAAATTAGGAATTGATGAAATCGATTCAACTCTAAAGGATAAATAATCGTACTTCGAAATAGAAGCGTTTTGGAGGTATTTAAAAAAACAATTACGAGCAGCCATCTTCAAAGAGCTCTAGCTCCCTTAGGAAGCGTTTTTGGACTAGGTGAATTAGGTTAAATTGTCTTATAATTATCTAAGGAACATCCGGTCTTTGTTTGTCAGAAGAGTTTCTGGACATCCTGTATATATAAAATGATATAGCGGCCTTGAATAAAAATACGGAGATTTGACCTAAAGAGATGCCTCCTTACTTATTAATTAATTAAAAAAGTATTTTTATAGATTAAAGTCTTTATCAATTAAACTTTTAAACTCTCAATATGGATAGTCCCAGCAGTTTTAAATACATCCTGTATTATATTTTAAAATTATTCATTTCAAACTAACATTTATCTTTTCGATTACAACAAATGCACCCATAATTGCTTATGCAGCACCAAATATCAATAAGGCAACAACCTATGGACATACAAAAGGGATAAGAGACTTCCACAGCCATCATAGCAAAATTCAACAATATAGTCTAGGTGCTAGGTGGTATCTGTTTAAAATAATCATTTTGGGGGTAAAGCATATAATCGCAGTTTTTTGGCTAAATCGCTCCAAAATATCACTACAAATTATAACAAATGATTTCACTCTGCGTGAGTTATAAAATGCGGGCTTAACTTGTTATTAAACAAAATATCAAAAAAAAATCAAAAATTCGATACTGTTCCTCCCTTTTTCACATATATCTCAGGAACTTTTAGTTTTAGAATAATTTCGTACCAACATAAAAGTTTTGTTTTAAATTTTACATAAGACAGTGCTAGTTTTAAGAACTATTATTATTATTGAAAAAACAATAAAAACAAAAAAAAAACAGAGTTTATTTTTCAGACTAAAATCAAACCTAGGATCTTTATATTCCGAGAAAGAAAACTTTTTATTATATCATAATCATCACACAAAAATTCCATTAAAATCGATTTAATAGTTTTTGCAAAATAATATTCTAATCTAAAAATTTTGTTTAACAATTAATAATTTTCAACATTATGCAGACCAAAAACTAAAACGTTTAAAATATATTAACGATACATAAAATTTTTTTTCTCGTCGAACTTATTTTAAATGACACTTAAAGTTTTGATATTATAGATACTCTTTGAAGATGGCGCCTTGTAATTAGTTTTTTTAAATAACTCCTGAACGCTTTTATTTGGAAAAACGAAAATAGGTAGGATTATTTATCCTCTAGAATTAAATCGATTCCATTAATTTCGAATTTCTAGTACCGGTCATAGATGTCTGTTTTGGGTAGGTCAACGGTTATATTAACGCATAGCTTTTTGGTCTTTAACGTTTAAGTATTTTTGATATTAGGGAGTTAAAGTGCAGGGCAAAACGTTAACGTTAACGTATAATTTGACAGCTACTCGTGCGCAGTAGAGAAATACACACGTTTGCGTTAACGGGTCTCCGTAACCTTGCGTGCGTTTACGAATTCCCTTAACGTTATCCAAATTGTTCCGAGTATTACCGAATGTCTGTCAAATCTCCGAAAATTAAAAACTTTTTGTTGTTTTGTGATTTTAACCAAAGATTTATCTTTTGTTTGTATTATTGTAACCTAAGAATAATAAAAAAAATCGAAAAAAAAATGACGGAAACCAATTTCCCAATAAATTATTACCAAATACATGTAGAAGTACAGCATCGTCCATGTCATTATCCTCGAAATCAAATTCCCCAAACATTTTAATATTAAGGATATCTTCCATTCTGCTGTAAAACCAATCAAAATATTTCGTAAAAAATCTACCTAAACCAGGAAAAAAATATAAAAGGACACTGTCTAATCATTCAAATTTGTATACAATCCATAACAAATCTGAGTAAAAGTAAGGTTAAAAATACACGTTAGACGTTAACGTTTTACCGTTTTACACTTCACAGTTAAAACGTAGAGTGGGCGTAAACGTAATTTCTTTACGTTTACGTTAGTGTTAACGTTTACGTGTTACCTGCACTTTAACTCTCTATTACCAATTTGATATTATTAGAATAGTAAAAGGTACTTTTACTTGAAGTCGGTAGGATATACCGTTTTCTAGAAAAATCGATTTGAAAATTTTTCATTTTTTCGTCATAAAAGTCAAATTAATATTTTTTGCACTAGTTAGCTTTGAAATGTCAACATAAATATAACATAAGTTTTCATTGTCAAATTGTTGTCAGTTTGCGAAGTTTATCTTTTAGTTTTTTTACTTTATGGTATTCAAAAAAACAATCTCAATTTAACAAAAATGGTTTTTACTAATGAGGAATACGCTGATATGCATTTAATTTATGAGGAAATGAGGTGTTAAGCTTACTTAACATTTTCAGCTTATCATCCACGATTAAAAACAGGTTCAGTGGTCCCAAAAAATAATGAAACAGCACATGACGATGTTACTTTAAGGTAAGTTGAGGAAAATTCAGGCAGTATAAAAACTGCTACAATGAGATTCTCCTGACGAAGAATTCACTTGATGGGTACAAAATCAGATAAACCAAAATGAAGATTTTTTCAGATTTTCTTTTGTGATGAACCTATTTTCACGATGGTGAAAATTTCCACGTTGTTTAAGTATTTAAGCATCATCATAGGTTTATCATAAACGTCTGTATAGGAATAGCTGCCGGTTATCTGCTTGGACCTGTGGAATTGCCTGCTCGTTTAAGTGATGATATTTCCTGCAAAATGTTTTACTTGATTTGTTAGATCATAGGCCTCAAATCAATTTTTCTAGAAAACTAGTGTTGCCCAAAATAGGTCTTGGTCTTGCAGTCTCGGTCTTGTTCTTGCGTTTTTGCAAGACCAACACTAACACCAAGACCGCCTAATTTTAGCAAGACCAAGACCAAGACTAACCGTGCAAGATTTAAGCAAAAACAAGACTAAGCCTGCGATACTCTTGCGTCTTTTAGTTAGGACTGAGTGTGGTTTTAGCGAGTATAGTAGTTCGGGTATATGCTAAAAGACTCTATGAGACGCAAAAAATATGTAATAAAAATTTGAAAAACTGGACCTATGCGCATTAAAAACAATACCATAAACATACATACCGAATCAAAATATTCATTAAAAAACACATTTGACATGCTCAGAGGTCATAATTACAATGTAAAAATAAAATATTCAGAGCGAAGAAGTCAGACGACTTCTTCGCTCTAAAATTAATTGTCCATATTTTGAGAATAGCCGCCCTCTAATCATAAAAATAATCTTCTTGCATTGCGACGCCGACAGTAATATCGTATTGATATTTTTTAAAATATGTCATCCTAGCTAATAAAAAATATAATTGTTACGGACACCCACTTAATAATTCAATTTTTTTCCCATTATAATTTAGTCAGGAGGAATCTAAATAAACAAATCTTATCGGCCTAAGACTATAAATTGTTTCTGCTGAGTGTGCGATGAGATCATTCGGTTAAACAAAATTTGCTGAAAGAGCGCGGCTAATATTTAAAAGTACCGAGACAAACTAATAAGAGATAATGTCGCTTACCGTGTAAACAAAATACCGAAATATTTAGAATATCGAAGTAACGATTGGATCAGTTATTGGATAACGACGTATTGGATAGTAACGAACATAAAGTAACTAGTAGTATAGTAGTTACTTTTTCGACATCACTTAACTTCATTCCCAATTGAGCTTTCATTTGAGTCTAATGTAATAATTGTTTTTCATCTAATCCTTGTTGTTCCCGGACTGACAAGTTTACAATTTGACATGAGGGACAAAGATTCAAATAGTTCTAGTCCGAGTAGTGAGCGTTGGAGTTATAGATCTAAAAGACCTAAAAGCAAATTTGATGAGTTTTTTTAAATAATTCATGCATCCCAAATACCTTTGTGTAAATTGTGCCCACATAGAAAGGTTGAAATGAGAATGATCAACAAAACACGTTAGATTTAAGGAAGTATCTAATATCTTTTCACAAAAAGGAATTACAAATATTTCTTTCTGAAAAACCAAAATTCGGTGAAGATATCACATTTTTAATAACCGCTAGAAAAAGTGGACATGTAAAAAAATAAACTTATTACCTTATTACCAATTACATATATTATGTACCTACTACTTTATTTTGGTAAATTAATGTATTTATTAAGTAGGATCTCCTTAATTTAAAATAAATTCTTTTGATTACCATTGCTTTTTTAACTATTCTTTATTTTTTCAAGTTAGTTTTTTATATAAAAGTAGAGATAAGATTGGTAAAAACATTTATTTTGCTTTAATAAGTGGATTATAGTTTGTTATCTTATCACCTAAAAAATATGTGCCGTTGATACATGTATGTGGATTTTTTGCCCATCATGTCCATCAATCTCTTTCTAGGCAGATAATGTTCTTTAATAAATAGCAATAGGCTAATGGGTAACTGCAAGAATTGCAAGACTCTTGCTGCAAGACCAAGACCAAGACCAAGACCGGAAGTGCAATATCAAGACCAAGACCAAGACCAGGTGTATTGGCGCAAGACCAAGACCAAGACTGTCTTAAGTCTCGTCTTGTTCTTTCATTTGGGCAACACTATAGAAAACGGTGTATAGTATATGACTGGAGATAGTATATGACAACGCGCCAAAAAATGACATTAAGGTTATAATGGGTGATATGAATGCCAAAATAGGCAAGGAACCGCAGTTCTATGGCACAACAGGAAAACACTCACTGCACAATGAAACAAGCGAGAATGGGGAGTTTTTGATAAATTTTGCCACCAGTAAAAACATGGTTATAAGCTCCACATGATTCCCACATAAAGACATACACAAAATGACGTGGATCTCACCAGATGGAACCACAACCAATCAAATTGACCATGTGATGATAGACAAAAGGGCAGCCAGTAGTATCTCTGATGTGAGAACACGACGAGGAGCATGCTGTGGATCAGACCATCTTTTACTGTAAACCAAATTTAGGTGCAGAGTTAACAGAGAAAGAAACGAAAGACAACAAAGAACAAACAAACTAGACCTGGAAAAACTGAAGACTCAGGAATGTAGAGAGAAGTTCGAGCAAGAAGTCACAAATGAGCTAAGGACACAAGAACTGCACTCCATAGAGAGCAAATGGAATAATATCAAAACAGCAGTGCTGACAGCAGCAGCGTCCACCGTGGGAGACAAGAAAAAGAAGAGAAGAGGAACATGGTTTGATGACGAGTGCAGGCAAGCGATAGAAGAAAGAAACGAAGCGCACAAAATGTACATAACAAGAAGAACACGGGAAAGACGAACATCATTTGAAGTCGCAAGACGGAAAGCAGACAAGATATGCAGAAACAAAAAGAGAGCTTATGAAAATGGACAAATAGAAGAAATGGAACAAAATTTCAAAAAAAACGAAACTAGAGGAGCTTACGAATACCTAAAAAAGATAAAAAGTGGATATAAACCTCAAACAAGCCTATGCAAAGATGAAAGTGGGCAAATAATCAGTGACCAACAGAAAGTCACAGAAACCTGGAAGCATTATTTTCAGACCCTACTTGGAACACAAGTAGATATGGAAGATGAAATGGGTACGAATCATGTAGAAGAGAACGAAGTTGAAGTAGAAGCTCCAACCATAGAGGAAGTTCTCGAAGCTATTAAGGCCCAGAAAAACAATAAAGCCCCGGGAGTTGACGAGATTCCAGCAGAACTGTATAAGGTAGGTGGCAACCACCTATCAAGTCATATCCACGCGCTTATCAAAGAAATATGGCAAGAAGAGAAAATACCCGACGAATGGAAGAAAAGTATAGTATGCCCAATCTATAAAAAAGGAGACAAACTCCAGTGCAAAAACTACCGTGGAATTTCTCTACTATGTACAGCGTATAAAGTCCTCACGTATATTATAAACCAGCGACTCCAACCACTAGCAGAAAATATTATTAGAGAATATCAGACGGGCTTCAGACGGGGAAGATCGACAATGGATCAAATATTTACAGTCAAGCAGGTCTTGAGCAAATCGTGGGAACACGACATTGATGTTCACAACGTGTTTGTAGACTTCAAACAGGCATACGATTCAGTCAAAAGGGACAGACTATACTATATATTGGCAGAATTAGCAATACCAGATAAGCTGATTAGACTCATTAAAGCCACAATGGATGAAACTCAGGCATGTGTACGAATACAAAACAACCGGACAGACTTTTTCAAAATCTCGCAGGGACTAAAGCAGGGAGATGGGCTGGCACCAACATTGTTTAACCTGGCACTGGAGTATGCGGTTAGGCAAATGCAAACTGGACGAGAAAACCTACTGACCAATAAAACGGTTCAACTGGCTGCCTACGCCGATGATATTAATATTATGAGTAGAACATCAACAGGAGCACAGGAAGCATACGCAGAGTTAAAAACACAAACGAAAAGGCTAGGTCTGGAAATTAACACAGAAAAAAACAAAAATAATGGTACAGACGAGAAGAAATATAATCCCACAAAACATTATGCATGAAGATGACATTGAAACGGTTGGAAAGTTTACATACCTGGGAGTAGAAATATATGCCGATGGAGCAGAGGATGAAGAAATACGAAAAAGGATAACGCAGGCAAACAAAGCTTATTTTGCCCTCTCCCATATATTTCGGTCTAAAAGTGTCCACCGAAATACAAAGATGAGAATCTATAAAACTTTAATTCGGCCAATAGCATGTTATGGCAGCGAAGCATGGGTCCTGAAAGAAACATCCAAAAACAAACTCGACACATTCGAAAGAAAAGTACTGAGGAGAATACTAGGACCTGTGAGGGAAAACGGAATCTTCAGAATTCGATATAACAACGAGCTCTATCAACTGTATAAGGAAACACCCCTGTCAGACTTCATTAGAATACAAAGATTGCAATGGGCCGGACATGTGATACGAATGGGAGAGGATAGGCTACCAAAACGAGCACTGAACGCCAGAATGCAGGGAAAGAGACCAGTTGGAAAGCCAAGAAAGCGCTGGGAAGACACAGTAAGCAGCGACGCACAAGCACTTTTAGGAGTCCGTGTATGGAGAAGAGCAGCCACAGACAGACAAGGGTGGAGGCAAAAAATAAAGGAGGCCAAGGCTCATTTTGGGCTGTAGTGCCGTAGAAGAAGAATAGAAAACGGTGTATCCTACCGACTTTAAGTAAGAGTACCTTTTAGTACAAGAATACCTCAAAATTTAATAATCTAGTATTACGAATACTTAAAAGTTAAAGATAAAAAAGTTATGCGTTAAAATAAACGTTGATCTACGAAAAACGGACGCCTATGACCGGTACTGGAAATTCGCAGTTGATAAAGTCGATTTAACTCTGGAAAATAAATAATCGTACCAGTTTTCGTTTTTCTAAATAGAAGCGTTCGAATTAAAAAGAAACTAATTACAATGCGCCATCTTTAAAGAGCCCTAGCTCCTTTAGGAAGCATAATTATCTGAGGAATCTCCTGTCTTCGTTTGTCAGGAGAGTTTTTGGACACCGTGTATAGAAGGGCATTTAAGATTCCAAACTCATGTTGGAAAACTAAAATCCGTCGATCAGAAGAGCCTATGGAACTTTTTAACAAATCGTTTAAATTTTAGGCCTATAAACAATTTGAATACCTTTATTAATTTTTGATATATTTTAACTTTAAAACGGATATTAAACGTGCTTGCGTCAAAAAGCGCTTAAGAAGAGAGAAAAAATAAGATGAACAGTGTATTAGTTCCTGAGGTTTGATCGGTCAAAGTTGACCGCGATTTAGAATAAAAGTAGAAGGTTCTACTATCTGCTTTTTAAATAAAATTCTTTACTGTACAAAGCACTAATTGGGTACAAGTTTACATTAGCTTTAAGCAAAGTTGTAGCAGTAACTCTCCGATCTCGAAACACTTAAAGTCTAAGAAACCGATTGTCCACGCCGTTTGTTGACCTTGGTCTTTCCTTTACTTTGCTTGGTTGTTTCCTTGGTCTTCTTAAGTAAGAACCAGTTTCTGAAAATCCGAAAAGGAAATGGAAGAGGTGGATAAATTTGTCTAATTGGGTTTCATTATAGAAAACAAAAGAGCTTGTAAGTATCTTTTTCTTCTTCTCCTTGTTTTTCTTTTTCTTCTTTTTCTTCTTCTTTTTACGTAGACATGACCCTGTATGTTTTTCAATGTGTCTTCAGTAAGTTGTCGTTGTCTATACTCCATAACTCCATAATTTGTTGTATTGACAATTGACCTTCCAGCACAAAATATACATCTTAATAAATTTACTGTTATTATAACCATGCATTTTGTCATTTCTTTGGGGCAATTAACATGTTAAATTTTCTGGCGGGTATATTAAATTGGTGCAGCATACGTTGTAAATCATCTTCACTTTGAGAGAGTAGTATTGTGTCGTCTTCATAGCAGATTACTTTAATTTTTTTCTAAACTTCTATTCGGTATGCTTTTTAAGTCTTTACTTTTTTATTATTTCATCCATGATCAATCATCACTGTCTTATCCTATTGCCACTTTTACTTTTAATGTGTTGTTTTGGTAGATATTTTCAATCGTTTCAATTATTTCTAGAGGTATCTCTCTTACGTACAATAAGTGGATAACGTCCTTTAATTTGACCGTGGAAAATGCCTTCTTAAGATTTACGAAATATAAATATGCTTGATTCGTTGTATTCTAATAATTTCTCTTGTACTTGTCTCATTATTGTCGGTGCATGATATTCCCGACCTAAAACCTTGTTATTCTTCTACTAGTGCTATAATTTCATTCACTTTGTTAGTTTTATTGTTGTGTTTAATAAATTAATTCCTCTGTAATTTTCCGGATCCAATATATCCGCCTTTTTAAAAGAGAGGTATAGGGGTAAAGAGTACTTTAATAGTTTATTTGGTATTTTGCCCTCTGCTAATGATTTTCTATTCTTTAATTTCCCTAATGCGTCCTTTATCTCCTCAATATTTATTTCCTCGTTTGTCATCACTTCTGGTAGTGGTGGTTTATTATCGCCACCGCTGGCAAATAGAAGAATGTATATACGAGAATACCATAGGCATACAAAGTATTTTACAAAGCGATAACTTACAAACATGATGAAATTGCAAAAAGAAAATTACAAACTTTCATGCACTAATCTCTAAGAATGGTTCTGAAGAAATACTGGCCCAATAAAATTACCAATACAGAACTATGAGAAAGAAAAATACAAAATACCATATCTCTACAATAAGAAGAAAAATGGAAGTGGATATGTTACGAGTTAAGAAGAGTTCAAGATAGCAATGAGACAAGCACTCAAATTTCGGCTATAATGAAAAGAAATAAACCTAGACCAGATAGTTTTGAAAATAATCTTAATTAAAGAACAAAAAAAATCGGATTAAAAGAGCAAAAATAGACTAAAATATAACTAAAAAACTACAAAAAGACTAAAATGGCAAAAAACAGAAAAAACTGGTGAAGAGATTATTCAGAGAATAAAAGAAAAAAAGATCATTCGGTCATCTGTTATTACTGTCCCAGAAACTAAGAACCGTCGAATACTCCACAAGAAGTTATAAGTGATGTTATCAGAGAAAGAGATGTTGTTTAATGTCAGTATTAAACATAAAATTATCAATAAAAATTTAGTACTATTTCGAAATCTAAATTACCTATTGTTGTCATACCTGTTTAGTGATTTTGTCCCAAACACTTTCACCTCCTTTGGACCAAAAGAAATTTTCCAGCGATTTAAAGTCCATATTGATTTCGGAAATTTTTCCTACCCCAAAAGGTATAAAGTATTTTGCAATCGAATTTATATCTGGTCTAATATTTTCAGTTCCTTGGTCTCTCAGAGGATAACCGCTTAATTCGGAACAATGAACAAGAGCTCTTACATGTGTTCTATTTGTTATTTTTACAGCTAAAATAATAAAAACTAAAACATGTCAATATTTATATTAGTAAACCACCATCTGAATATTTGTAGGTAATAATATAAATTTAGCCAATACATTGAAATAAAACTACTAAAATATCAGAATAACTATGCCGTAAAATAATGAAATATATTTAAAATTCAGCATTTTTGATTTATGTATATGCTTAAGAATAAAAGGACACGGTAGTACCAATCATTATCATCAACCTTGCATCCAGTTACTTCTAACACGCTTGAGGTCATTAGCCCATCTAATGAGTACCATTACTCAAAATTAAAGTGAAAAAAAATATACATTAAGTAGTATTTTGTACATTATTTGCCATTACACCACAAAAACGAACTATCAGAACACGATTCTAATCCTAGTTAGCAGGTTGTAGAATAAGGATTCCAGATTCAGAATATGTCGACTGAGCGTCGAAACTTACAAATGATTTATGCTATTTTGTGATTTGAAATATCTCTCAGTGCAGACTCGAAAGTTAATTCAAATGTAGTATTTTGAAAACCAGAAGACTTTTCTGGACCACGCTGTTTATTTTTTCATAACAATGTTTAATTACAATTGTATGCATTCTAAAAGAAAGTTTTGAATATCATTAGAAACCTTTACTGGAATTACAACGCGAATATCAGCATTAGATGAACACACCGAGTCCGTGAAAATCATGCATAGAGTGAGACAAGGCTGTATTTTGTCTAATCTTTAATCTCTATTCTGACAGAATATTTAGCGTAGCTTTGAACAAAATTGAAAACGGTACCGAATTCTAATAAACAGGTACCGGTTAAACAACATCAGATGTGTAGATGGCTCTGTAGTATATGCCGACAACCTAGAAGTTTTACAAGTTCTCACGATCAAAGTCATTCATTATATCTGAAGAATATGGAGTCAATATAAACTTAAAGAAGACAAAGCTCATGATAATTAGCAAGAGTATTAATTAGCATTAGTAGAAAGAGTAACGCACTACGACTATCATTGGCACCATGATAAATGTAGAAGATCTACCTTCAACTTAATGAGATACTTTTACAAGGGCCGCAACCCTTCTATTGGTATAAAAGTAAAAAAGCTGCAATGGCACGTCTTTTTTGTCCTTTTTTATGGTATTGAATCGTCGACCTTAAATAAAGATATGTGCAGAAGATTGGAAGCATTTGATATGTGGCTGTGATCTGACCGAGTCACAAGTGCGGAGATCCTCAAAAGAATGAAGAAGAACAAAGTGGTACTGACATTATGCGAAATAAATTTAAATAATGCCCTCTTACAAACCATTATTGAAGGAAAGATAGTTGGAAATGGCGGTCCAAAAAGAAGAACATCTTGGTTAAAAAAAATTGGAACCTGATTCAACACAACATCTGAGCAGCTTTTTCGCGCAGTTGCACACAAGACAAATATTACCATAGTTATCGCCAATATTCGTTACGGGTAAGCACACCAAGAGGAAAAAACTAAATATGTAGTTTAATTTCTGCTTCGAAAGTGCCAACTTACGTTGCCATGAAGTTAATCTACTTAAAATTATAACATCCAACATAATTATCAGCAACCAATTATTATAATACCACTTAAATAACATTTAAAGGTTTTTACCCATATATTTAGTGGCTTTAAACATTTATTTACCTAGAAGCAGCATTAAAGATGGAATATTTATTGCGAAAACGTTATGTGATTTAGTCTGTAAGTGTTCTTTTAAATAAATATACCTTTTATAAAGGATTAAAAAAAAGAGAAAGTATGTAGCCGACTACTATTATTAAAGTATATTATCTATTTAATCAGTAAAACAAAAGAAAAATGTGAGGAACTACAAAAATTGCAATGAAAACATGACGAATTCTGCAAAAACAAGAAAATCAAAAAGAAGTTACTCAACACACCAAAGAAATACCGTTGACGAATAATGAATGCCATGCATTATGCTTAGAAAATTAAGTAATAGACAAATAAGAAGACCATATTATAATTATTAAATTTAAGGATGATCTAAAATCACTACCTAACTTAAGTTCAAATAGAGGAATAACAGTATTAAAAGTCGAAGTGAAAAACACCATGCATCAAGCCAAAAACAATAAAGCCAGTAAACCAGATCACATATAGAGTGAATGGCTGAAATTACTTTTAAATGGCAATATAAAAGAACACACTGTATTATTTTTTAATTAAATAGATGAAACCAAAAACGAAATTCCATCGGACTGGTTAAAATCTATTTTATTCCTCCCCCTAAAAAACAAAACGTTAAGAAATGTATCGATTGTTGACTCATTATCTTGATGAGGCATACCGTTAAAATATTGTTGCATATTCTTCTTATTTTTATGTAGACTTGTTTTCAATGCCTCCAGCAAGTTGTCGTTCCAACGTTTTCGTGGTCTTCCTACTGATCGTCTTTCTATTGGAGAACCGTCTCTTACCGTCTTTACTACTCTATTTGTTTTTATTCGGCTTATATGGTCGTTCTATTCTACTCTTCCAAGAACAAATTTCATAAAATAAAAAAGTTTTTTTAATATATATTAAAAATAAAGCCTTAAAGAATCGATTACAATTTACAGAATACCTCTAGAGTGACTCTTTGGACAAGTACAGTTACCCAATAACACGCTTTAATAACTCATTAACCGAAATGTTTAGTAGCTATATTACATGATATTACGTAAAAAAAAGTTTTCACCATTTATAAATTACTGAAAAAATGTGGGTTTTTTGCAATTATTTCGATCAATTGTTTAAGGTGGAAACACGACAGTATGATCCTTAATGAAAACATCGTCCATCTTAAGGGCCATAGAAGTGACATACAATGCAAACATTGGAAACTGTCGATAAAAATCGATTAAACTAAATATATGGTGACCACTTCGATATCGGGTTGGGTTGATATCCGCCCAACCCAACTGAAGTTAAACCAACAAACGCTGGAAAGAGTACAACGATTGAAATATTTTGGATGTTGGATTACCCATAATTTAGATCCGTCCTTCAAACTTAGATGAAGAATTGAACAGATAAGAAACACATTTTAAAAATTCTGGTCTCTATTATCCAATAAAAATTAAAAGTTTTGTTTTTAGTTTGGTGAAAATTTTAAATGATTGTTGCCCTTATAAACCAATGTTATTTTATGTTTGGCTTAAAGATTTGCTACTTGTTCGGATAAACCGTTTATATATGGAAAAGTTATCTACATAGTCTTGGTACTGTTGATTTTATTGTTATTTGTATTGTTCTATTTATTTAGTCTTGATTTCAAATCTTTACTCTCTGTTCGTTCATTAATGTTAGTGTCTCGATTTACGTGTTGGTAAGTTTTTGTACATTTTACAATAACGTCTTCTTCTAAATCTTGTTTATCTTTAGAATCTTGACAAACTGCCGAAATGTTGATTTAAATGGAATAATAAAATATAGTTTCAAATTTAACATTACTTATTGAACCTAAACCCAGGAAATACTGATTTTATATTAAATATAGTATGGTTTAAAAAACTCAATAAATATTTATAAATATATATATATATATATATATATATATATATATATATATATATATATATATATTAATGTGATATCAAGAATTTTAATTTTAAAACTTTATAAAACATTATTTAAATTTTTTTATTTATCATTTATATCACACGTTTCAATTTTGTTATCTCAGGTTTAACTCGTGCTTCAATATCTATACTTTACAGCTGATGAGTTAGGTCCAAAAAATAACGGAATAAAACAACATATTATGATATGAAAATAATGTAATAACATAAACTGATTAAAATACCTCCAAAAATTATTAGCATACAATGTTTATCAAACAAAATTCGTTCTACGTACGTGAACCTTCAATAATGCATGGATAATATAATACAATTACAATCTAAAATCCAGCTTATTATTCTACGTAAACAAGTCAAGTAATATTCAGTGTCCTTCCTAATGCAATTTTGGTATATCGATTGTACCAAGAAAAATTTGTATGAATTATCCAATTCTCTCCACAGCTCCGTGTCACCTCTTAGAACAAATTTGATCTCCTTCGACTATCGACAACTTATTCACACGTTACTAATATATGATATTATTTGACCCAAAATTCTTAAATTGAATATATTATGAATGTTTCACCCGTTGAAACGCTTCCTCTGCCTTGAGTTGTCCAATTCCTCGTTCTATGCAAAATTAACTATCAGTTCTCAGCAGCCTCCTATGTAATTGGCAATATTAAACAAGATATTGCAATTTAGTGTCTTCAATGCTCTCCTTCGAATGCACGTACCTTTCCAATGATGCCAGCCTCTTTTCCTCTCGCCAAACTTAATCTCTCGTTCCGAAATAAACAGCGATACGTAGAATACAAGTAGGAAAAGTTTACTTACAAATTTGTACCAGATCAACTACCGTCGGACACATTTACTTCACCAACTCACAACTAATTCTTTATCACTTACTACCCCTGGAGACCACCTCGAAAAACCAACCATTCACTTTAAGAAACTGGAACTAACTACTTCTCTCATCTCCTCTATCCATCCTTCCAACCTCTCATTATACACACCCATCTCACCACTTTCCAAATTCTCGGCCAATCAGAAATTTGCGTACCACTCCCCACATAAAATCAGAAATACCTACAAACTTTCCTAATTCATATTATTTCTACAAGGACACTTAATTTCTACTGGGTATTTACAGATTCCGAAAAACCATTTACTATTTTTATTGTCCTGTTCATGGCGCAAACCCGGATTACGGAACACTTTATGGCTTATGGGAAAAAACCATCGTTAACTTCTATTCATTGTACCCGCACTATCCACTTGTTACATTTATACAAAAGATTATTTATGACTAAGATTACCTTTGGTTAATTCCAGGCAGTTCGGAGTATTTTTACTATTTTTACTTTCTATAATCTCTCAAATATTGATTTCATCGTACATTTAATATTTTTACTCTTCAATTTTGAATACCGCAACAATATATATATATATATGTATATATATATATATATATATATATATATATATATATACTACACTTGTTTAAATCTGTTATACATGGATTAAGTAAGTTACTGTAATCTTTGATTTTATGACCGATTCTTTCTAAAACTGGGTAGCTGTGTTTACCATCGATATTGTATTACTTTACATGTAAGTCACTTTTATACGCTCTTCTCGATCTTTTTCGCTCAATATGAGAGGTCACATTTTGGCTTTCTCTTTTTATTAAAAGAACCTTGCAATTCCTTTTAAGAGAACGTTACTCTTACAGATATGGACTGATGCTCTTTTGTAAATACAAAACGAAAAGTTTCTGCTAATATATGGAATAGTTAACATCTAGCTTGTTTTTTTCCTCTTATCCGACTGAGATCTTCAAGAGTTACAGTGTGAAACGGATTTCACCCCATTCCATTATTTTCACAAATTATATGTAAATTAGGCATTTTTGTCTTCTTTTTTATCGTGGAATTTAAGAATAATTGAGGCATATGTGACAACTGATCGGCTTAGTATTATGTTATGAAGTATTGAGATAAGTATATAAGGTTTATCAGAGATAAATTCTGTTTTTAACAATGAAAATCAAGTTGGCTAATGTAAAGAAAAATAAAAAATTTAATTTTTTTAAGAATGTTATATGTCTAAATTACAAAAACTGGGGATACTCACATGTTACATAATATGGCTTATCACTTACTACGATTCTGTATCCATTGCCAGGCGCCAGGTTCACTCCATCTAAAACCCCAATCCATCCTAGTTTTGTTCCCCACCATCCTTCCACTAGCACTTCCTGTCTTCCCATATTAAATACATAGTAGTCAGTGTGGCATTTGGGAAAAAATCCAGAATCTTGCTTCGATAGCCATCTGCTATCATTCGGTAAGACTTGAAAACAGTTTGTGTTGGGTCTACTCATAGCAAAATGATGTGTCTAAAATATATAAATTTTTAAAATAGATCTATAAAAATATACCAGAATACCTTATATTATTGTTTTTCTTGTAAAGTGCTGTCTTATTTCGTATCTTTTTCTAATAATTTTTTGTATGGTGCTCCCTGTCGCACTATTCTAACCCAGTTTCTGTGTCATCTTTAAGAGTCTGTCAAGTATATACAATCTGAGAAATAATTTAATTACTATATAACGAAATGAGAAAATTGCGCTTTTACATAAAATCAAACTTTATATATATAAAAAATATAAAACTATACAAGCAATCATATTATTTTTACGTTAATTCGAGCTATATACACTTTTTATAAAAACAATTATCATTTAGATAAGATACGTTGTGTTTATAACTAAACAAGCATACTACATAACTATGTTATTTTATAAATTGCAAATGTTTTTCTTTTAAACTATATCATTTATATAAAAAGGAAAATAACTGCTTAATTTATTGGAACATACCTACACACAGTTTTAGCGATTTTCTACACACAAAACACGAACTCTACTTGCCAATATAAGTGCGACTAGTTGAAATAACGATTATCACAATCTATAGGATTGGACTGACATCTATTTTGCTAATCAATAAACATACATTCTTATCTGGGATTTTTTGAAATATACTAAGCGTTTTTAGAGATAACATAATATAAACAAACACAAAAATACAAAAAAACTATATTTTAATAATTCCTGATGTCTGTAGTTCTAAAAAGAGTGCAAGAAGGAATACTGCATTCAAATCTTATAAAAGCAATCACATAAATTATTAGTCGGCGTTCCTAGATTGATGGAAACTCTGTTTGAAAACGATAAAAAACTTTATTCTAGACGGTATTCGATGTAGGTGTAAAAGTATGAAAATAAAGTTGCATGGCAGGTGTCACAGTATTTTTTGTTAATTTAAGAAGCCTTAAATCTGCCTGAGATTCTATACAACGCCGCTTAACCCATTCGCTGCCAAACTTCATTTTTTAAATTTTATAGCACCTGCAGGTCAATTTTGTGTTCTGAACTTATAGAAAAATATTTAAAAAATTCTAAAACGTTTCACAATAGCCCTGTGTCTAAAAATTTGTTTGTTCCAATTTTGGAACAAGGCCATAAGTATATAAAAAAAACATCAACAACGTCAATTTAAACTTAAACATTTATTGATAAAAAAATGTTAACATTTTAAGAGAATCTCTATATTTTTTTCATGAAAAGATTTGAAACGATTAATAGGATGTACAATTATTTTACAAATACCGCAAATGTACAATCCACATCCAAACCGTATTTGATACATTCTCAGACAAAAATTTAAACCCATATCTAATAGGTTTTTCTTGAATACGCTGTTTACAGCTATAATGGCTGTAGTACGGTACCATGGATTCATCAACAGATAGTGATATGGTTTCACCAAGCGGCACATATTTTATAAATAAATTATTTAAAGGTTCCATGAGTGGTCTTATTTTAGCAAATGTAACATTTTTTGTAGCTGAGTGTTATCTGAAAAATGTAAATTTTGCAAAATTTCTCTAAACCTATTTCTCGACATTGCGCTGGCGATTGCTTCGTTTCTGACGTCCAATTCCAAACTCCAGTACATATCTTTTCTGGTCCTTTGAGATTAACCACAAATCAGTAGGACTACAAAGAATACTTTGAGTTCTTCAATTATATCCTCAAATGATGTGTTTGCATTTTTGCGTTGGGAATACTTTATAGTCTCGTCTTTTATGCATTCAAAGAAATTCTCACATCTAAAAAGTGTAAAGAAATCGATTGCACTTTCACAGTGAACATTATTTCGATTTGGAAATGAGATATTTTCTCGATGTTTATTTTGGGACAAGTCACCGCTTTACTATTTGATTGAGCCACATTTATTAGAAGTTCATCATCGCTTGTCGAAAACATATCTTCAGCCTCTTATGTCTCACATTGTAAAATAAGAGCTGTTTTAGCTGGGGCCTTCAGTATCTTTGATGAAAACTCAGAAAAATCATTAAAATTCACATCATCCAATAATTCATAATCTCCATCAGAATCTTCCTTGGAGGATAAATGTATATGTTTGCAGAATCAAACTGCTTCTCATTTAGGTCATAGATTAGATTGTTCAGAGTATCAGCTGAACAACTCGTGTTCTTTCCATAAAATATTTTTACATCCATAATTCCAAACTAAAAAGAAAAACCTCAAAAAAAAAACCTAAATTAATTTGAGGTTAAGCATTTAAACCATACAGATATATCGTATAGGCATATAATATTACTTAAAGTTACCTCGATCGCAATATTTCACAACAGAAGATAGCTATAATCAAGCTAGAAGTTATACAACTGCACCTTCCTTGCAATTTTGATATAAATCGCACAACAAAAGCCACTTACACGAAACCAGTGGGTAAATTCAGTGTGCACGTGTTGTTTTGACGCTACCGAATATGGAAGCAGCAAAACTAACAATTGTTCCAGATTTGGAACATGGCAGCGAATGGGTTTAAACTGAGGGAACCAAGGAAGGGAATCAAGAAAAAATGCGAACTTGAATGAATAAACCTCTGCATGGGCGACATCTCAATGACATCAGCCAAGAATATGTCGACAATACAGCGTCGAACCATTGGTTTACATTACATTTAGGATCAAGTTATTCCGACTAAAAATTACCTTGAATGTATTAGTAAAGATCCTCGAGTCAAAAATGACAAATGCCGATATGGATGCCAAGCCCAAGAAACCATCCAACAATTTACCGGGGGCTGTCCGGAATTTGTCAGTAATGATTATACAGAACGCTATGACTCAGTAGGAAAGATTGTATACCAAAAACAAATTACAACTACAAGCTATCCTGGGACCACACTGGGCTCACAGATTAACTAGTTATCATCAGTTACCTGCTGATGTCGTTTGAAGAGGTTTACTCTCCGGACGCTGGAACTCACGTGAGGCATGGTTATGTGTTTCCTGGAGTTAAATCTAATAAAGTATTAAACATCACTCACTTTTAAACAACAACATGTACATTTTTTGCTAACTTCATTTTTTTTTTGTAAAGGGTTGTACCCTAATATTTTGGTAGCTCAGGCATGTTAACCTGCTTTTTAACTTGATGATGGAATTATTATTCCGAAAACGTTTGTGTTTTTTTATGTAGCCCTTTTAAGGGTTTTTAAATATACCTACATACAAAGATTAAGCCTCTTTTTTTAGATCAACTAGTGGCACATAATAGACCGTTATATACTAGTCTCCGTCTCATACTAGTTAATAAACTTACTAGGCAAATAACACTAATTGATGAGGCTATACCCAACACTAATAATTTGCGTGTTAAATACAACGAAAAGATCGCCAAGTACAGAGATCTAGAAATACAAATCAGGAGAGAATGGGGAATGGAAAGTACCTAGAGAGTACCTATTATTCTATCTACTACTGGTGTTATTCCCAGAAACCTCCTAGAAAACATAAAACAGTTAGATCTAATTGAACATCTCTATAAAGCCATACAGAAAATTGTACTCCTTGCGACGTTCAGATGTTTACGAAAATTTTTGGGAGATACTTCAGCACACCAACTCACCTAAGGCTCGATAACACGGAAAGAGTCCCACCAGAGCTTAATCCTTTTGATACCGTAGGTGTCTGGGATGAGTTAATTTTTCCCTTTGAGGAAATGTGAGCCGTATGGCCAAATAAATAATACTTAATAGTGAATTAAATATTTGTTCAAACAAAATTTTTGGAAAAAAATTACATACATTTATATATATATATATATATATATATATATATATATATATATATATATATATATATATATATTATATATAGATACATTTTTTAATGAAAAATTATTTAATCATATGGGGAAAAAATAACTGTGTCATTTTAATTGTCAATCTTTTTTTTTGTAAAGTTCTTCTCTACAGATTCCGGAGGTACAGTAGCAGATAAAACATCAGGAACAAACAATTCCAGTCCATGAGCCAAAACCGCAAAAATAATCTATCAACTTTAATAACTTGCTCAAATAAACAGACAACACGAATAGCTGTAAAAAAATTACCCATGCGATCCTGGAACTGATTGAAGAAAGAAAAAATAGAGAAACTCGTGATTGTATAAGATCCACCAACCATGAGTAGAAATATCAAAGAAATAAAAAAATAAGTACAAAAAAAAACAATTTATCAAAAATCCTGTACCAAATATCAGTGATGACAGCAAAACTCTGGTTTGAAATTTCATTGTAAATCATAAAAAAATTATTGGCTTTAAAAAATGTTATTGGCAAGAAAATAAAAGCAAATTTATTAATATATTATATTTATTAACTGAATAATGTTATAATCATAACAGTATACAAACAATAGAATTCATTGTATGTTATTAAAAATATTTTTTTGTTTTTTTTTTAATACATAAATCGTTTATATTTTAAATAAATAAAAAAATCATGTTTATATTATACAATATAAAATTCAATCAATTTGCCTTAGTTTCAAGAATTAAGTTGAAAAGAGACAGCAATATTGGCAGCTTGTCCTTTTAATATTGGTACATCGTTGGCCAAATAGATTCCAGCGATATAGTGACAGTCAAGCTCAAAAACAAAATGTTTGCCTTCTAGCGAATCTTTAGATCCGCACATCTCTTTTCGTTCATCAGAAAATATAAACTCCAAACAATCAATGGAGTTGTCACCCCAAGCTACTAGTTTAACCAACGCGAATTCTTTAAAATCGATAGTTCTTACTTCTTGACTTCTTTGTCCAAGATTATGAACTTCGCCGTTCTGGAAATAAACGGACATACCCCCAATTTTGGGAGATGTCTTGTAGCTTTTTCTCCATATAAAAACATCAATACGTGTCAGTTTGTTTCTTATTCCACTGCTGATCAATTTTGGTTGTAGAGGTTCCTCTACTTCTTCGGGAACTAGTTGTTTAGCCAAGTTTGGACTTAATCTACCATAATAGCTAGAATATACAACCACGTCGTTGTAAGCTTTCTTTTGCCAATATGGGTTCAAAATAATTCCATTCCAGTAAGGAAAGAACTCAAATCCGGCAACTCCACAGCACGTCCGAACCGTAGCTAAAGCTTCATAGATTTGTTGAGGGTCACAACTAGTATATTGTTTGTTAAATACTTCCCTGTAGATACGTGTGATGTAACTTATAGCTCCATCTGATCTATTTTCAATCAGTTGTTTGGACAGGAGTAACAAACGACGAACCTGCTCATCGAATAAACCTATTTTGAGTCTATTGAGAATACCAAATTGATAAAGACACATTTTAAGACTAATAACTGATGAATAGTATGGAAGAAACATGTAGTTAAAGAACTCCGAGTTGGCTGCTTCAGGGTTAAAGATAAATTTTCTTTCAAATCCTACCATATCGTCCATTAAATACATGAAATGGAAAGGAGTAGTTTGACTGTTATTCAGATATTCTAAAGTCACATTAAAGTTTAACAGTCTATCCCTTAATTGTTTAATATCGCTTTTCGTTTTTTCGTGGAGTTGGTACTTAGCGTCTATCGTTAAATTCCAGATACTTTCAAATTGAGGCCAAAAGAAGTCTATAATGGTTTCAAGTTTATTATCGACAACTGGTATGCTGCCTGGACCGTATTTAACTAGAATATTAGCAATGTGGCTTAAGTCAAATTTTAACTCGCCTTTGGTTTCTTGATCCCAATTAGTACCATCAACTTTACCGACATGTACTAGAGCTCTTACTGAAGAATCGTTATATACCCTGACAGCAGTTACATAGTACAAATTTTTGCCAACTTCTAAAGTTTTTCCCTCACCTGGTAGGATTTCCACCGGAGACTGCAGAGAACCGTGCCAAGAAAGACTAGTACCATATAGTAGTTCTGCTTTTATGATAGTTCTCCCAATGTTTAACACGTTAAAACTTTTATGTTGATGGGGTAGGACGCCAGACGTTTGTTTGGTGACGATAGAATTGCTGTTGGGAGATACTTCAAAAATGTTCGCTCCAAGTTTTGCCATGGTCTAATGATCAACTTACTGAAAAAAAAAACAGAGAAGCAATAAGAGTAATTATTAATTAAATAAGACTAAATAAGAACAAATAAAATAAACAAAGAGAATAAAATATTTATTTTGTTTTAGATATTAGATCGCCAAAAAATCGGACTTATTATCAAGACTAAACAACAAATTACTCCAAATATATTAACTGTAAGTATAGGAAAGTAATATTATTTGAAAGATAATTGATATAATATTTAGCTAGTCATAAAATACAGAATATTTCATTTCAAATATTATCTTTTTGTGATTAGAAATTTAAATAAAAATGTGACGCCATTTTTGAATGTGTGTCTTTATTATCATAGTTCTGACTGTACAGCTTTATGTGGGCTAGCCTCTCCATATACCAGCAAAATAATGCTACCCAATATAAATGAAAGACTGGAAACTTTCCTATAAAGATAAATATCCTACTGTACATTGTTGTTTTATAGATTATCGCAAAGCATTCGACAGAGTCAAATGGCGACCCTTACGGCAGATACTAAAAGAAGTAGGCGTGCCACATTAAAAGAGCCGCCTTAAGAATTTTTCCCCCTACTTTCTTATACATCGCCTTTTTCCGCTAAGCATGTATTCTCATGTTTAATATCTTCTTCGATATTATAAATGCATCTGTTTTGTAGTCTTACCCTTTTTCTCTACCAATAGGTTTGTCATGGACGTCACCTCAGATTGTATCCTCTTTTCCACGGTATTTTTCTCTCGAAACATACTTAAACTGTTTTCATTGCTTTCTGTTAGAGCCCAAGTCTATATCTTTGTGTTAGAGCTGGTCCTATTATTGTTTTATAAAGTTTAACCTTTGTAATTTCTAATATATTTAATTAGCTAATATATTTAATGTAATTTCTAATATATTTAATTTAATTGAGGAGTTAAAAAAGCAATTAAGCTCAAAAAAAGCACCTGTTGGCCACACAGACTCTGCAGTTAATATCTATGGTAGTGCTATTGTCAACGTTGGTAAACGCTTCCAGATATACAAATGCGTTAATTGTCTTGTCGTCTTTTATAACGAATTGCGGTGGGATTCGCAGTTGCGTGCTTATCTGTTATAATGTATTTCGTTGCCTTGGTGTTTATTATAGTAAACTATTTTGTTAGTTTTTTCTTTAAGCGATATATATATATATATATATATATATATATATATATATATATATATATATATATCGCTTAAAGATATATATATGTATATATATATATACGTACTATATATATATATATATATATATATATATATATATATAGTACGTTATTTTCCGTTCTTTCAACCTATGTCGATAGTAGCCAAGGATTTGTACCGGGTGGTCCAATAAGCCGATCTCTCGGCTATATATCAGAAACTATTCATGTTATAACTTTCGGAAAAAAAATTTCTTAGTAAAAGTGGCCAAGTGAAATCGCTGGAAATTACTTTCAAGTTTCTGGGTTAACCGCTAGGGGGCGTAACCTGTGAAGAAAACTTTGAAAACCAATTTTTTGGGAAAAATGCCTAATTATACCAAGTGTTAAATAAGTAAACTAGAAAGAGGCCTAAATTCTGCACAAAGTTGTTCAAGTACTTTTTTATTTTTTCAAAAAAAGGGTGGGGGAGAGTGGAAAAGTATTTGTGGATAAATACCTATAACTTTGGTTTAGATCAACCGATTTTAACGAAATTAGTGTCATTAGAAAGAGTGTGGATGAATTAATTTACATCTACTATAAAATAATTGCATTTAGTTTTAATTGTCATAGGTCGAGAGTACTTTCGAATAGAAAAAATTAAAATTTGTTTTTCTTCAAAATGTTTAACGGAAACATCTATTTATTGTAAATTATAATGGAACTGGATTGTTTTTAGTTCTCCTCCTTCCTTTAGTAGCTTCGATGCTATCTGATCCTATTCTGGTGGTTTATTATTCTTTAATTGGTCTAATGCTGTTCTTATCTTAGTTTTTGTTGATGTACACTTTCCTCTATTCTCTGGTTGCTTTAATAGTATATCATATATCAGGTTCGCATCCTTTTTATCTCCCTCAAGTTCTTGCTATTCTATCAATATATTACCTTCCTTATTTCTTCATATGATTGTTCTCGGTTTGAATTATTTTCTGCTTTTGTTTAGTTTATGTTAAAACTTTTTTGTCTATATGTGAAAAAACTGTTTGAATATGGGATTTTTTTGTATTGGTGGAGATACGTAGACGATGTACTAGTATGTTTTACAGGAACTATCAGACAACTTGACCATATCGTATATTAATTTACTCCATAGTCAGATTCAATTCACACTAAAAACAGAACAGAATCAATCCATAAACTAGATTTTAAAATTATCAGACTTAAAAACAAACAAACTGAGTTCTCCGTATTTCATAAACCTACCCATACTGACATGACTATACACAATTCATCAGCTCATCCTACACAATATAAATTGGCTGCCTACCATAGCATGCTACATAGATTAATAAAAATTCCCATGCCCATGTCAAAAAATTACTTTGAGGTAGAAATGAATATCATTAAGCAAATAGCAGTTACCAATGGGTACAACATACAATAAATAAAATTTTAAATCAAAAACTACAAAATAAAGCCCTGAAATTAGTATTTCCACCACCAGAGAAAAACCCTACTACCTTCTGCTCGATTAAATATTATACAGGCAATATATCAACAAAAATAGCCAAACACTTAAAAAAGAAACAACACCAATAACACCAACTTTTAGAACAAACAACAATTTGGGCAAATATATTAAGAGCAACAATAGCCAAAAGAAAAAGCAATGTATACAAACAAGCAAGCGATGTATATAAACTTAAATGAGGCGACTTTCCAAAAACTTACATTGGTCAAACTGGTAAAACTTTTATCAAAAGTATAGCAGAACATAAAAGGGCTATCAATAATAGAAAGACAGACTTTACGTACCCACTTCACCTTCTAGACCAGAATCATTTTTTTAATGACGAATTTCAAATTATTCACATTTAAAATAAAGGCCTAAAGCTTTATTAGAATCTATAGAAATCGAAAAATTAAAAAATACAGAGATAAATCTGAATGACCAACTTGAGAAAAACAATTCCTACCTCCTCAACTTCAGTTAACATTCAGTTAAAGACTATAAAGTGTAAAAACATACCAAAAATAGATCACTTGAGAAAGTCACTCTGGCCGAAACAGCTGTACTGAAAATAATTTAAAATAAATTTTGTGGAAGTGTTAAAAACAAAAGTTTTTAGTGTTTTATTGTTTAATAATTTAAGCATTTCAATTAATAATTCTACACGTTATTTTAGACGACTAGCTTGGATTTAAAGAATATATGAAAAAAATAGTTTGTTCTCTAAAAATATTATACAATAATAGACAAATCCTAAACAAAACGTTAAGAAAAAATTTATGTGAAGCTCTCATGTTATCTAATTTTAATTACTGTTATTTTGATTATGGTTTTTGTTTAGACAGTGACAGTGGAAACCATATACAGTCCAGAATGCGTTTATTAGGCTTGTTTATGGTTTGCGAAAATTTGATAATATATCTCATGATAAGAATATTATTTGGCTTAAAATGAATGACCGAAGTAGAGCCGCGATAATTTCAGAGATCTTTCTCATATAATGCTGTTAAAATTTTTAGTTCTATTCCCAATTCTTTTCTCCACTTTTCTCCAATATAAATACATTTAAAGCAAAATATAAAAAATATCTATTAAATATATCACAATAAGTAAACAGTTTTTCAATCTTAACAAATCAGTTAACTTATCAATTTTTAATTTATTAGCTAATTTGTACACCAATTAAAAGATTTATCGTCAACTGTATTTTTTAAATTTAATCCTAAAGAACATTTTCTGGAAAAATACTATCCACACTAAAGGTTCAATATATAATCAAAGGCATCAATGTGTAGCATATGCGGATGATCTTGTCTTAATCACAATGAGACCCACTGAATTAAAAGAGATTTTTAATAGATTAGGAGGAAATTCAGAGAGCCTTGACTAGAAATATCTGAAGCAAAAAAACAAAATATATGGCCATGAGGGAAAATCCGAATCAGTAAGGACAGTACTTTAATATACATAACTCAGTTGAGAATAAACATTTCGAAATTTTTTGACAATTCGATTAGTTAGGAGTAACACTAACAATCAAAAATGAAGAGAACCATTAAATCGTGAAAAAATGGTTAAAAGTAGTAAGAATGATGTGATTCTAATATTATGAGCTCGAACAAAATAACCAGAGTCATAAAAAATACCAATATAAACAACAATTATCTGACCCACCGTAATTTAAGCAAGCGGAACCTAGATATTTTATAAACATGTGGAGCTGAAATTTGATAGATGGAAGCGAAAGATTAGAACCAACGGAGATTTAAAATAGGTGAATGTCTAGCGAAGAAGAAAGAATAAGTAACGAGTTAGTACAAATATATGGACAACCAAAAATAACGATAAGTGCTAAAATACAAAGATTAAGAATACTTGGTAACATAGCTGGAATAAAACAAGGAAAAGTTCTTAGAGAAGTAATAAACACTGACACTGATATAAAAAGAAAAAGCATACACTGCATACCCGAAGAAAATGTATGCAGTCGATAAAAGATCTGAAATTTTTGAGGGTATAAGATTGGAAAAATCTGGCAAATGACAGAAAAAAATGGCGGGAAAAAATTGAAGCCTTGGGCCTTTGAGGGCTGTTGAGCTTATTTATACATTATTGAAACCAAATTTCCAATTAGAAATTAGGATTGCCAAATTTCGTCATAAAGACAATGTAAACCGATACGCATTTGTGCTGAAGAAAAAAGAGTATTACTCTAAGGAAACATAAACTAAATTTTACATTTAAAAATAAAGTATCCATAATAGTTTTAGCACTGAGATATTAAAATAAAAACATGTGTGGCATGTGGCACGTTATTTAACTCAATAATTTTTTTTTAAATATTGTAATTTTTGATCCAAAAACTGATAGAGAGAAAGCATTCATATAGAATTTTAATGAAAACTCACCTTATGCTTTTTTATATCTATAGGTTCACAATCAAAATTATGTTTAAGGAATGAATATCTCATTAGGTGTAACCTTTTTATGTAATAATTGTCGTCTTCCTGTAAATGAAGGTGTAGATAATGACTTATCAAATCCGCCGCAAAAATTAATTTAATTAATATTAGATGATATATTATATATATATATATATATATATATATATAATATATATATATATATACATTATATATATATATATATATATATATATATATATATATATATTTAACTTATTTATAAATTCAATTGTTTTTTGTGTTAAGAAAATGTTTTCAAAATTATACTAAAATTTCAGAGAAGCATTTATTAGATTAGGACATTTTTATATTAATTATTTTTTAGATGTATTAGCAGCAATTTTTATTTACCAAACTAATTTTATTTGGTGAGTTAACAAATTTTTTTTTTCTTTCTAGTTTAACTTTGTAAGATATATTGTCTTTTTTTAACAGCTCTTGATAATAATTGTAAACAAAATTGAAAGCTCGAGATAATAAATAGTTAACCAATAGCACTTTTGTATATATACATGTATGTATATATATAATTGGTTAAATTGATTAAAAGAGGGGCATAACTTGGTAGGAAAGATACTTCATGAACAACTTGCTCAACAAGCACACTGGAACTGATCCTATGAATCCTTGAATCCTATGGTAAATACGTTCATAATGTAGTTTATCAAACTCACATTTTTACATTTTTATTTTTACGTTTTTACATACATTTAAAATTAAAAGAATTCACTGATAATAGGTTGCCAGTCAAAAAGTGGCCGCAAATATTTTTAATCAGTAATAATTAGTTTTTGACAAATATTTTATTTCGTTCATTTATATTTTAAATAAAATACGCTGCTAATGACATATGTGCATTTTTTTATATCTATTCTCTCTACTACAGGTCTCACTTCGAAGAAACTTCTAAAGAACATTAAGCAACTGAGTCTTTGTGAGAATCTATATAAATTTGCATCGAGCTATACATATATTAACATGCACATATCAAGTGGAATAAGCAGGTGACAAAATAAGCTTAGGCGTTATACCTTCTAAACCAAAAGATGGAAAAAGGAAAGTATTTTGGAAGTGTCTAAACAATTTTAATTCCTAGCTAAGCACTTTTGGCTTACAAAGCCATCTTCAAAGCTACGGTCAAATATTTAAGTATCACTACTAGGAGAGATCATTTGGTAACAAAATTACAGAAAAAGCTGGTTCTATTTTTATTTTTTCTTCTTTTTCAATCAAAAAACACAAAAAAGACTGTACACTGGAGACCACAAAAAAAAACATTAAAAAATTTGGTTATGGTACGAGTGTCAGAATGATCAGAATCCGACCATTTTTTGAAATTAAAGCAGCAGATGGAATGATATCCATGATATGCATGAAAGCATTATTATCTAGATGTTATCTAGACGTGATCTGGCTTTTCAGAATTTGGCCTGTTCTTCGCTATAAAGATCCATGTGTTGTTTCATTTTTTCTTTTATAGCTGTGGAAAAGATTCTTGCTATTGAAGGTATTATGTTGATCTGTCTATGATTATGTGTCGAAATTTTGTCGCCTTTTTTAAAAATGGAGTATATGTATGATAGACTTCATTTATCTGGAATCTCCTCTCACGCTTCGATTTTATTGATTTTTGTCTATAAAATACATTCCTTCATGCCAACTATAGTAATAAGAGCATTGTCACTGGCTGTTCGCATTATTAAATATAAATGACGTTTTTTTTTAATATTATTTATCCTAAGGTCACTTATAATGTTTATTTATAATACGCTTCCTTTATGATAGGAAATTCATATTTATCTTAATTGGTTTAAAAATAACATTGCTACAATAAAATTAAACGACAGAAATGCTTAAGATACCATGTAGGAATTAAACATTTTCCCTTTCTAATAGTTAATCTGAATATATATTTTTTGTTTAAATACAAAAACTACAACAAAATGGGGATGTATTCGAGGGAACCTGAAAAAAAATAATTATATAAACATTTAAACTAGAAACAGATCAAAAATAATTAAGCTAAATTAAAATTAAGATTGACCGATATAAAAGGTATACGTATCAATAAAAACAAATCCAAAAATAAATTTATATTGGAGAAAAATATTAAAATTAGATTAAAAAAGCTAAAATTTGCGATAACCTTAAGCTCTGGTTGAGGCCCATGTCACTGTTCTATAATTTTAAAAGTAGCCTCAAGTAGCTTGGGGTAATATTAAACTTGAGATTTTCTTGAAATCAGCAAATAGAGCTAGTAGCCAGAAAAGTTTGGTGTCTAAAACCAGAAATGTTACATTGGATTTATGACATGGTGGAAAAACCAACAATAATTAGGGAAAAAGCCGGGATCTGAACACAACATATTTATGTCCCTTTGGGAAGTATACCTGTTTAACCAAGTGGCAAAATGTGTATTGGACGGATATGTGGAAAAAGGGCCGAAGTACTGAGGAAAAAAAGTATGAAGTAGCTCAGAATCATGACAGGGCTCTTTATTAGACAAGTAACAGTCAAGTGATACCTGTACTTAATGGGGTTTTTATCGAGATCTAAGCTGCAGAATCCTTGTCATTTAAATATTGAAAATAAAATCTAGGAAGTTGGTAACACAAGGTTAATTTTTCTAGTTTTTATGGTCTACTTTTTGTTAAGATTTTTAGGTGCAGAATTACACAGCTTATGGCCGACAACATCTTGAATATAACATGTAAATACTTGAAGACAACGTCTGAAGCTATACTGAAGTATCATTTAAAAATCTTTATTTAAAGCAATAGGTAAGATTTGCTTTGTGATTTTATTTGATTTTAATTTATTATTAGAATTTTCAATTTATATACTTATTTATGTACAATAAATATTATTGGCTAAAATTTTAGTTTATTTGTACCAGCCAAACTAATTTTTCATATTTACTTCTAAGATAAGATGTTCTCACACCTGGGAGACTAAGCTAAACGAGGCCTAACAATTGGCTCCCAAAGAAAGTTGTGAGTTTTATTGTTCTACATTGACTCCCAACTTTCGGAGGTAGTTATATTGCTACCCATTGGCACCCACCTTTTTTGATGGGTCGTTAAATGCTCAGACATTGACGCTTAAAACATAGACCTCGAAGGTTACACATTGATGCCCAACGTTACCTGAGAGACAGAGCTAGACGAGGGCTAATAATTGTCCCCCAAAGAAAGTTGTGAGTTTTATTGTTCTAAGTTGGCTGGAGGTAGTTAAATCGTTACCAATCGCCTGAAACCTAGACCTACTTAAATGGTTACACATTGGCGCTCTAACGTAATCGGCGTGTTCTTTGAATTTTGATTGGTGACAAATATTTTACTAATATGTATTATTAAATAATAATATTCATTTTTTTTTTAATCTTGCATTTTGGTACTTTTTAATTTATTTTGACATTAAATTTTGATTTTTATATTTAGAAATGTTTTTTGTTTAAAAATATTTTTAAATATTTCATGCTTTTTGCAAGACCTTTTTGGCTGATTTTTTATTGGTCTGTTTTCTGTTTTTTTTTTCACTTAACCAGTTTTTTGGGTAGCGTTCTTTAATTACGTTGTTAATTTTTATGTATCAAAAACCAAGCGAAGATTTTATTTTTATCATGTTATCCAATGATATAGGTACTTTACTCTTAGTACAATCTTTGTACCTTCTTCTAATAGGTACTTCTGTGTACTCACGAGTAAATTTATATATATATATATATATATATATATATATATATATATATATATATATATATATATATATATATATATATATATACATATTACAAGTATTTCTTACTTATTCTTTATAGCTCCCAAATTGCTTCATTTATCATACATTTTGTAATTACACAACAATTATTTATATTGGTGTACAGTGTGTCAATTTTAAAATTTACAATTGGCTATATCTCACGAACAAAAGCTGATATCGAAAAATGCTTGAAACCGCTTCTAGGATAGTAAAGGGGAACTAAAATGACATGAAAGAGAACTCACCCCCATTAATCCCCTAGGCCCTAGCCACCACAACCAAAAAAGTTTAAATTGTAAACCCCTACTTGTGATACATCATTGAAAAGACTATAAAAAATGCTATCCAATGGTATAAATAATAATTATACAGGGTGAAACAATAATTGTACAAGTTTTGGGGTCTATTGACATAGACTTTCGATTTTATGTAACCACACAGGAAAAAGTCTAAAGGTGTTAGATCTGGCGACCTTGCTGGCCACTCTATAAAACCTCGTCTTCCGATCCAACTCCTGGGAAAACAATGATTTAAAAATTGACGTACTTCACGTGCGTAATGCGAAGGGGCCCCATCTTGTTGAAACCAGATATTTTCACTAGGTAAATTTGGATTATTGGCATTTGGATACATAGCAGGGACAGGTATAAGTTGATTTGTCAAAAAAGTTAAATAACGTTCTTCTGTTAGATTTTCTTCAAAGAAAAAAGGGCCCATGATTGTGTCATTAATGATCCCTGCTCATACATTTACTTTCTGAGGATATTGCGTGTGTGACTCAGTCATCCAATGTGGTTTTTTTTACTCCAATATCTGCAATTTTGACGATTCACGGTACCAAGTATAAAAAATGTGGCTTCATTGGAAAAAAAGGATTTGATTGATGAAATGTGGATTGCGGATACATAAATCCTGCATAATTTCAGAAAATTTAAGCCGACGATCCGGATCGTCGTCGTTTAATCCCTGATGTAGTTGAATTTTGTAAGGATGGTATTTTTCTTTTTTTTTTAATTACGTAATACCGATCGTTGCGAAACTCCAACATATTCACCCATTTATGTTGAACTACTGTAAGGACTGTCATGTACATTTAATAAAATAAAATAAAAGTTTCACATTGTCTTCAATTTTAGCATGCCCAGCGTTTGGAATATGTTTAACGTGCCCAGTTTCTCCAAATTTTCGGACTATTTTACTTACTGTTGATTGGCTGATGAGTCTGACTGGATATTTTGCGTTGAATAAATTGGATACCTCGTTCTGTGTTCTTTTTTTATTTATATTATATATAACTCTTTATATTTATCAGGACCGAAATTATCAGGACTCTGGGTGGCGAATAACGATATTTGGTATTGAAATACCGGTACTCTTTTTGCGGCGTATTTAAAAAATATATTAAGGGGTGCAGGCTAAGGGCATCAAGGATGGCGGGTAGCGGGTTAAAAGACTTGACTTCTTATAATCGATAAGACAAGCATAAACTGCACCATTAACAACACGACAATAATGAACCAGGTACAAAGAAAACCCTCCCATGTATCAACCCTTTCTGAATACTTTTTTATCAGTTTCAGTGTTTTAATATTAATTTTCATAATAATAATTATTAATTTTTTCTTGTTCTTTTCGTCATAAAATGTTTTGTTTTCTCTACATTTTAGTGATTGCACTATTATTATATGATGTTTTGAAACAAAATTATTACATTCAAAATTTAAATTTGTTAGTAAAATATGGACACGTCGAAATTTCTAAACGTCGTCACATCACATTGAATGGATTACCCAATTGTGTATACACTAATAAATCTATAAATAGAACAGCATAATCATCTTTGTATTTTGTAAATGGTTCATCTGTCTAAATATTTATATCAAAAGACAGGTGATTGGTACAATGTGCCACTGGATTTTTACCGCAGGTTAAGCCGATTAGGTCTGAAAGCCACCCTCTTAGTTAACGATCACGTAATGTAACTTTCGGCCTAAAATAATGTCGTGACAGATATTTAAGGTGATGGGGGCAATTGGGAATAAATGTTATGAGATGAGTATTTTGAAAATATATGATGAAAAAATATGCAAACGGATAAATGAGAAATATTCAAGAAAACTAAATTACAGGGGAACAAAAATAATAGCCGTCACAAGCAATTTAAATTAAAACGAATAGATCTTTGTCTATAATACGGA
The DNA here is from genome assembly GCF_040954645.1 of Diabrotica undecimpunctata. Classification (NCBI taxonomy): domain Eukaryota; kingdom Metazoa; phylum Arthropoda; class Insecta; order Coleoptera; family Chrysomelidae; genus Diabrotica; species Diabrotica undecimpunctata. The sequence goes on along the minus strand of NC_092803.1, from coordinate 70,936,301 downwards.
AATAGTTGTAAATACCTTAGCTGCAGCATACTCCCATGATAAGGTTAAAAATCAGGTAATCACTCCTCACAAACTCCGTCATTTCATCCTGTCCGTCTTCGAAATATAAATATTTCTTTGGAATTTGGAGTTGGGATTGGGAAAGTACAGACATAAGTCTGCGATTGTGCTAGTTGTGGTTATAGTTTGGAGTGTTAGGGACGCGTGGATTGCTAAGAAGTAGTTGTCAGAATTGTTGGTTGAGAAAAGAATATTAACCTTACCGCAGTAAGGGGTACTTTCGCATATTACCAGCTATACTGTAGGAACGACTCTGATTTAGTTTTGTTATCTTGCAGCTTATTAATATCTGCTATATATTAGTCATCAAAAAGCTCGTTTCCAGCCAAATTGAGAAGTTTGGCTGGGAGGAAAGAAACTTTGTTTTTGGGCTAGTTATATATCGAATAGTTGGTGGATTAACGCCAACCGATAGTCTGCACTTTTCCTCATATTTTTTCTTAATATTTTACGTTCGGTTGCCATGATGATAGAAGTTGATGGAGAAATCACGGGATCAGAAATAATGAAAGAGGAAGTTATTTATGCCATAAAACACACAAAAGGTAGAAAATCTCCAAAACCCGATAATATACCAATTGAACTATTGAAGATAATTGATGAAGATAATATTGATGTCTTTTTAGACCTTTTTAATTCCATATACAAGACGGGACACATACCCAAAGAATGGCTTCTCTCAACTTTTGTAACGATTCCAAAAATCACAAATGCTAAAGATTGCAATGACTATCGGACAATTGCATTAATGAGCCACACATTGAAAACCTTCCTTAAAATCATACATAACAGAATCCACATGAACAAGAAATAAGTGATTCACAGATATGTTTTAGAAAGGGTCTAGGAACTAGGAAAGCATTATTCGGAGTCAATGTTCTGACACAACGATGTCTGGATATGAATCAGGACATATATGCTTGCTTCATAGATTTTAAAAAAGCTTTTGACAGTGTTCAACATGAAAAGCTTTTAAGTATTCTTAAGACCAAAAACATAGATAGTAGAGATCTACAAATTATATCGAATCTGTATCAAAATCAGAAAGCAAGAATAAGAGTCGAAGGAGAACTGACAGAAGAAGTAAGTATACTTAGAGGAGTTCGACAAGAGTGCATACTTTCACCACTCTTATTCAACGTCTACAGTGAAGTGATATTTCAAGAAGCTTTATTGGATATTGTGGAAGGTATTTTGGTCAACGGAAATAGCATTAATAATATTATATATGCGGACGATACGGTCATATTTGCAAGTGACATGGAAGATCTACAGTACATAATACAACATGTATACAATGCGTGTGAAAGGTAACGACTGCAAATGAATCTCAAGAAAACGAAATCAATGATATTCTCAAAAAACCCACAACATGTAGATAACCTGATCATCAATAATACAACGATCGAAAGAGTAACAACATATAAATATTTAGGAACGTGGCTAACCGAAGATGGAGATCAAACAAAAGAAATCAGATCTAGAATAGAAATGGCAAGAAACACTTTCATAAAATTGAAGAACTTACTTTGCAACCGTAACCTTAATCTAGAGATCCGCACCAGAATGCTACGTTGTTACGTTTTTTCCACTTTACTATACGGCATGGAAGCGTGGACAATAAAACAGTCTGAAATCAAAAAATTAAACTCCTTTGAGATGTGGTACTAAAATTAGAAAGATTCAATATCTGGGTCATATAATGAGGGGCGAGAAGTACGTATTACTTAGAATAATTATGCAAGGAAAGTACAAGGGAAGAGAAATCCAGGACGACGCAAAATATCCTGGCTAAGAAATTTAGAGAGTGGTTCGGTGGCAGCTCATTAGAATTATTCAGAAGCTCGGCCAATAAAATTAAAATAGCGATGATGATTTCCAATAGGAGATAGGATAGGATTCTCCGATAGGAGAAGGAACCTGAAGAAGAAGCCATGATAGCATTAATTTGGCTTTTGTTAAGGAAAGCCTGTAGTACTGACCTGTATTCAATAATTGGCCTTATAAAGGTTTTGTAAGTGTGCAGGAGAGTTATATGGTGAGTGCTACCGAGTATACCTGATAGAGCTCCGACGAGTCTAGCTCTCTCTCTCTCTCTCTCTCTCTCTGTTTAGAGTGAGGTTTAGTTCGGTGTACCTGTTGAGATACCTCTGAAACTGAATAGTCAAACAGGACACCAACCTTTTAAATAGTCTCTCTACATAGAGCTCTATCCGGTTGCCCTTCTCTTCATATCGAGCACCATTTAACACATTTGTCTAGTTTCGCTTGGGTTTTGTCGAATACAGATCGATTCCTCAATGTAACGTAGTCCAGTATCATCGGCAATAAGATGGATTAGGTATTACCTGTGGGGCTGAGCTTATGGAGTGAATGGTGTAATACTCCAGATCATGGAGTGAATGGTGTGGAGAATTTATTAATGATTTTAATGCGGATTGTCCGATTGGAGATATTGGAATGTGTTGTTTTTAGAAATGGGATTGTGTGTCGATGCATGTCAGACTTCATTAAATGCCTTCGGGACCTCTAAAAATATGCCAATGGTTATTTTGTGTTTCTCGTTTTTTGTGCGTGACATGAAGGTTGCTGCTTCAGTCAATGCATTTCGAGAGGAGTGTTCAGCTCTGAATCCAAATTGGAATTTTGGGATTATATTCTTTTTTCTTAGTAATTCTACTAGTCTTTCCTCAAGGATCCTCTCGTAGACTTTACTTGGTGTGTTAAGTAGATATATTGGTATATATGATTAAGTGCCGTGGATCTTGTGCATTGGATATTATGATCTTGTTTACTTTGAGATGATAGTGAAGCCTTGACTTTTGTTTGGTTAGAATTTAAAACTTATTTCAAAATTTTGAACCTTACCTGTTGTTTAGTCTAGAGATAATTCGTCTTCACTGTTCTTGTTTGAACTTGTTAACCTCTAGATTTATGGACACTAACAGTCAGTTGTATTCTGTTTTAATGCGTAGGTCTTGGATTTTTTTATGCTCTCGAATTAACTCTTTACTTTGTTTGGATTTTAGCGAATATAAATATTCTAAAGAAGTAAGTATTCCAAATAGGCGGGTGGCTTTTGTCTAAAATCGATTTCATACCCACGATCTGAAACTTTCGATCCGTATTTGCTAAAGGTGACGATAATAAACCACCAACACCAGAGGTGACGACAAACGAAGAAGTAAATATTGAAGAGAAAGAGGTACCGGAATCATTAAGGAATTTAAAAAATAGAAAATCACCAGGAGAGGAAAGAATACCGAACGAATTCCTAAAATATGGAGGACTAGATCTGGCTAAATAATTAGTAAAACTAATCCAAAATATAATAGAACAAAACAGAATGCCTCAAGAATGGATATGAAGCATCCTAATACCTCTCTTCAAAAAGGAAGACAAATCGGACCCGGAAAATTACAGAGGAATTCATTTATTAAACACAACACTAAAATAAACAACTAACAATACTAAACAACCAAAGTGATAACAAATAAGCTGAATAAAATTATAACACTAGCAGAAGAACAACAAGGTTTTAGGTCGGGAAGATCATGCACCGACGCTATATTTATATAGCGACATGTGAAGGAGAAATCATTAGAAAACAACAAACCGGCATATCTATGATCTATGTTTCGTGGACCTTAAGTAGGCATTTGATTGGGTCAAACTAAATGGCGTTATCCACATTATACACAAGAGAGATACCTCTAGGAATAATCAAAACGATTGAAAATATCTACCCAAACAACACAATAAAAGTAAAACTGGAAAAAGGACTAACCGACCCTATTGAAGCTGGCAATGGGATAAGACAGAGATATTCCCTGAGTCCTTTATTGTTTAACCTGATTATGAATAAAATATTAAAAAGATAAGAACCAAAAAAGGATACCAAATGGGAGCAAAACAGCTTAAAATAATCTGCTATGAAGACGACGCAATACTACTCTCTCAAAGTGCAGACCATTTTCAACGTATGCTGCACCAATTTAATATAACCGCCAGAAAATTTAACATGTTAATTTCCCCAAAAAAGACAAAATGCGTGGTTACAACAGCAAATTTACTAAGATGTACATTGAAGCTGGAAGGAGATAATAGAACAAGTGATAAAGTTTAAATATCTAGGCATCACATTGTCTAGCTACGGAAAGCTCGAAACTGAAGTGGAAGATCAAGTGAATAGAGCAAACAGAGCCGCAGGCTGCCTGAATGAAACAATATGGAGAAATAAAAATACGCGGCCTGACGACCTGACCTGACCTGACGACCTGACGCAGAGAAGACAAAAAGGATGTTAGAAACAGCAGAGATTAAAACATTTAAAAAAATTGATGGCAAGACACTATGTGACAGAACTAGAAGTACAGATATATGACGTAGATGCAAGGTGGAGGACATTAAGAACTGGGTAATAAATAGAAGAGTACAATGGAACGATCATATAAGCCCAATGACAACAAATAGAGTAGTAAAGACGGCAAGAGACGGTTCCCCAATAGAAAGACGATCAGTAGGAATACCACGAAAATGATGGAACTACAACTTACTGGAGGCACACGAAAAAACAGCGTCATGTCTACATAAAAAGAAGAAGAAGAAAAAGAAACTTTCTTTGATGACAAAAACTTGTGTTAATAAATTACTGGTGTAGGCTATTCATTTTGTTCTTGAGACATTGTAATTACTTTATTATTAAGAAAATATATACTCACAGATTCCGCTTCTACTTCTTCTATGAACACGTTATGTTTGTTTTTACCCTTCAAAATTAATGGTTTATCAAGATCGATCTAAACGGCATATTTGCCTGTTCGATTAGATGCGGACTCCCCTCAACTTTACTTTTTATTGTATATATAGTGAAGCCATATTCTAGGAAGCTGCACTTGAACAAACAAAAGGCATTATAATAAATGGAGTATTTATTAATAATTTACCTTACGCTGAAAATACGGTAATAGCTGCGGACAGTTTAAATAATTTAAAGAATATAATAGACAATGTATGACACATATAGTAATTATGGAACTAACATATATAGAGAAAAAAATATATAAATCACTTAAAAATCTTCAAACAACAATAATGAAATCTTAATTGTTCCTAAAAAATAATAGAAAAAATTCGATGTTAGAGGTAATGGAATTTCTAAAGAGCTATGACGTTGTAAATAGTTGGCGTAGATCTAACTGACAATGACGCACTGAAAGGTTAAAGTGGAAACTAAAAAAAACCTGACATATTTATGGTTCCATATGATAGCCCAGGTGAAGTGGGTTTAATAACGTAAGAATGTAATTTCAAAATATAATTTAAAAAATGAGATATTTTATTAAAGAAGATTAAAATTGTTACCATACATCAAATAATATAAAATTATAATCCACAAGGAAACAAAGTTCCTGTATTTGGCTGTATACCATATATTAAAAATATTTTGAATAAAATCCCTTATAAAAAGGTATATAAAAAACCCAGTTGGGCTATGTTGAATTGACAAAACGTTTTCGGAATAAGTATTCCATCATCAGTTTTTTAAAGGGTTTTTACCCACATATTTAGTGACTACATCCATGTATTAACTAGACACTGATGATGGAATACTTATTCCGAAAACGTTTTGTCAATTCAACATAGCCCAACTGGGTTTTTTATATACCTTTTTATAAGGGATTTTATTCAAAATTGTTTTATAAAATTATAAATTTAATGTACCTAATAAATATAGGCAAACTTCTGGTGAACTCTTAATCTTAATATTTACTAATTTGTTAAATATTTAAATATAATACCCCCATTACCATTAAATTAGCATATTACATTTGAATGACAATGTTAAATTAGCTCGAGACAGATTGTAGGTTGTAGGTGTATGAGAAAGATAATTTGAGACAATTAAATATCATTTAGGAGTCCGGGACTTAATTAAAGTAATATTAAATCTGCTATAAAAAAATTGTAATGAGCTATATAATAAATTGTTACATTTTATATAAATATTTCGTTTTTGGTAAAAAAAAGTTTGTCGTCCTCATCATCCGAAAATTCACTTTCACTGTGACATATATCCTCTCTTAAGTTTATAATTAAGTCTGACACTCTATCCATAAGATGTTCTTTTCCTACATATTCATTTTCTACTTTCGTGACATTAGCGCAATTGTTTTTCCAATTTTCTGAAGTAACTTTTGAAATTTGGAATGGGTTCTAGGAGTACATTATGATAAGAGATATTATCGATTATCAATATGCTTTTGTTGAAGTATTAGGAATGAATTTTTCTTCTAGCCGTTTTATAAAATTGGTGCTATTCATTTCGTCGTGGTAATCTCCGTTTTTTGTCCCCAATTTACAAATGGTAAGTGTTCCAGGCACGAATCCTGTTTCACCCTCAGCATAAACAATAATAAGCCTTTGACCTTTAACTACAGGTGATTTTAAACATTTATTTTGACCATCTTTCTATGCTTTGGATGGAACCATGAATACATGTTTCATCACAAAAAATAATCGGCCGTCCCTCGTCTGCGTAGTTTTTAAATTTTCTTAAGTATTCAATTATTTTTGATTTTATATCATATTTCTTCATTAAAACATTTTTTTTATCTACTGTTTTTCTCAATTTAAATTCTATTTGTTTAACTACTTTTATAAACGATTCTATTTTGTCACTAAAGTTTACCTCTTCTTCATTCTTTACTTCTTCAAAAATTATCTTCATTCTAGGTCTTCTTTTGTGGATTGCAGTGTAAAATACGTATTTCCTCTGTAAACTCGTTAAGGGACCCTTTGAGATTTAAAGATATGATAGTAGTTTTTAAAGGTGATTTAAAGCGTTTACCATGGGTTTTTTTATATGATTCTTGAACCATAAGTTTCACCTTGTTGACCAAGCTTTAGCTACTCTTTCCTGAATATTTCTTCATGGGGGTAGTTAGAGATTCTTGTTGCCCTTCTTTTTTCACAAACTGATATACACTGTATATAATTTGTCGAACTTGTCTATGAATAACTTTTTTGGGACTACTCATGTTACCACGTCATTGCTATACCAACAGAAATTAATAATTAGTTAACAAAAAGAGTTATTCAGTAATTTTTTAATTTTTTTGATCAGATTTTATATACCATTTAAAAACACCATTTTTGTTATTAATGTTAACAAAATACCTTAAATCAAATTTTAATTTATAAAAAATTTAATTAAAAAAATTAAATAAAATAAATGATTTCACTGCACAAAATATTTTCAAAAATTATTGTCTATATAAGTAACTAAAATAACAATTAAAACTAAAAACTATAATAATGATTTAGAAAAGAAAAATTTGACTGCGCTATTAAAAGATTTGGAGTAAAAACATCCTGAACAAAGAAATGACAAAGAAGGAAATTTATATATATTCAGGGATTCTACAGTATTCACTGCCTTCCCTCGCTCAGTGGTTTCCATCTCTCTCTGTTGTTCCATTCTCCATCGTTTGGGCCTCTTTACTCATGGCGTCGTCTACTTCGTTCCTCCAGGATTTTCGGGGTCGTCCTCTTTTAATCCTTTCTATGGGGCCCCATTCAGTTATTCTCTTTATCCATCTGCTCTCACTAGTTCTTCTTACATGTCCATACCACTTTAGTCTTTTTTGTTCTATGTATGTTAGTATGTCTGTTTCTATTGATGTTCTTTGCTTTATTTCGTCATTACTTCTCCTATCCATTCTTGTTACTCTGCAGCACCTTCGCAGGCATTCCATCTCTGTTGCTACTATCTTACTGCTGTTTTTCTTGTTTATGATCCAATTTTCAGCCCCATATGTCATAATACTTCGCACTAATGTTTTATAAATCTGTGTTTTTGTCTTCATATTTAGGTGTCTATCCCACCATACTGAGTTAAGTTATCGGATTGCTGTTCTTGTTTGTCCTAATCTTTGTGTAATTTCTTCCTCTGTTGTTGCCTTTTTCGTGATTATAAACCCCAAGTATTTGAATTTATCCTTTCCTTTGATTGTTACGTTGTCATCAATCTGTAGATCTTCTATGTCTTCTTCACTTGTAGATAGGTACTCTGTTTTCGCGAGGTTAATATCTAGGCCAGCCTTCCAGAAGGAAATTTAATCGCTAAAATTTTTAGGATGATTAGTACAACTTTTTCTGGCGTAAACTTGTATTCTGCGTCGATATGACTCATAGCTCTTTAGAAACTCCATTACCTCTACAAGTATCTATTCTCGATTTGAAATTGCATGATAGCTTAGTTTTTATGGCAGGAGATTACAACGGTATGTATGCAGAATTGTTCAAATCAAGAAAGTATAAATATCGCTCAGTTTTACACAAAAATTAATAAACTAGTGTAACCACTCCGACAAACTTCGAATACAATAAAACATGAAATGTAAATGAGCTGTGTCACAAAAACTCGGCTATCAATAATTTTCAAATCTATAAATTAAGAATGTAGAAAAAACAAATAAAATAAGTTGCCGTATATAAATAGCAAGAGTTTTTATGAAAATGAAAAACTATCCTGTCTATAACTATAATAGAAATAATAGGATGTTATATATTTTCCGCATAGTTATATTTTTGAAGCATATTGAAGCTGTCCACATATACAGTGTGGAAACCACTTATGGAATAAAATTGTTTGTGTACTTATTATAGAAAATAATAAACAACTCTGAGACACCTTAACTTTTAAATTTAAATGTGCGCTTTTTAAACATAAGTTTAAATGTACAGGGTGATCCACGCAAGTCTAGCATAGTCCTTATTTTTAATGAAACACCCTGTATATTTTTATGTTTTTAAAAGATTCTTAACAACCTGATTTCAACAAACTATATCATGTAGGGTCTATAATGAGGAATACAAGGTGAAATTTTGAAATTAATAATTTATCATGTGTTATGGCAATATTTTAAATTAGCTAAATACAGACAATACAACTCAGTTGTTGGTGTATTGACATTTTACATTAAAATAATAAATTCCTAATTAAAAGCTAATTTCTTGCAGAAATAAAAATGAAATATTTAACCGAGACCCACCGAATTGAGATTTTAATGATGATCGGTTACGGGGAGAATTGTAGAAGTGAAGATAAAGTAGCAAACTTATTTAATCTTAGGTATCCTCAGTTGCCTAGTATTGCACAAAGTACTGTGTCTAAAATATATGCACAGTTCAGAGAACTTGGACATGTCAAACAATTAAAAAAAACGAACTTCATTGAAGATGAGGTGAAAGTGGATATTTTGTTAAGTGTCACAGAGAATCCAACGTCAAGTTCACGTCAAATTGCAAGTCAAAATAATGTGTCACACAACTGCCCCAAGGTGTCTCCATGAATAAAAACTTCATCCATATAAATTGACTTTTGTGCAGGAGCTAACAGAAGACGATCCAGATCGTAGAATGGATTTCTGCGAAAGAATGATAGATAAAATTAACACAAATGAAATAGCTCTTGGAACAATTATTTTTTCTTATAAATCAACATTTACATTGAACGAAGAGGTAAACCGACAAAACTGTGCATATTGGTCAGCGGAGAATCCTCATTGGATGCGTGAGACACACACTCAGTATCCTCAAAATTTGAATGTTTGGGCAGGGATTGTAGGAGATCATATTATTGGTCCTACATTTGTAGATAGTAATTTGACAGCGGAAAAATATTTAAGCATGCTAAGAAACGATGTTTTTCCTCAGTTGGCTAACTTATATCCCAATCCAATAGATCCGACCCTACCGGATGAAACTGTCTGGTTCCAGCAGAACGGTGCAGCACCCCATTATGCTTTAAGGGTGAGAAATTACTTGAATGAAATTTTCTTCAATAAATGGATTGAACGAAGGGGTACTATTGAGTGGCCAGCTAGCTCGCCAGATCTAACGCCTTTGAATTTTTTTCTGTGGGGTTATCTCAAGTAGAAAGTATATGCAACACAACCAACTAGTATTGGAGACCTCAAAGAAAGGATAACTACAGAAATACGGAATATTTCACCTCAAACTTTAAACAAAGTTCGGGACGGGTTTAATAGGAGACTGTGTTATTGTCAACAACAAGGTGGAGAATATTTTGAGCATTTATTTTAATGTAATCCAATTACCTCGGGTATTCTATGAATTAATTTTCTTGAAGAAAATTGTACTTTATTTCAAAATTTCACCTTATATTATTCATAATAGACCCTACATGACATATTTTGTTGATATCAGGTTGTTAAGGAGCTTTCAAAAACATAAAATTATACAGGGTGTTTTATTTAAAATACAGATCATCCTGTACATTCAAATTTATGTTTAAAAAGCGCACATCTAAATTTAAAAGTTAAGGTATCTCAACGTTTTTTATTATTTTCTAAAATATGGAGGAAAAAAATTTTATTCTATAAGCGGTTTCCATACTGTAAATGCAAAAGTATTGCAATAAATGAATAAAAAACAAGACATATGCCGAAGAGGATTATTCATGTCTAGAGGCTGGATTATATACAAAATGCATATGCATATATATATATATATATATATATATATATATATATATATATATATATATATATATATATATATTAGCTATATATATATATATATATATATATATATATATATATTAGCTATATATATATATATATATATATATATATATATATATATATATATATACAATAAGTAACTTCAAAAAAATAAATCTTTTGGTCACGAGGATATCGGTCAAAGGAGAAATAATAAAAGGAAATCACAGTTTCATTCCTATATTTGAAGACGTTTCGCTTATTTAATTTACAAGCTTCATCAGTTCAATGAATGGTGAGTGAAGAAAGTTAAGGTGTAAAACAAACACCATTCTCTTAGTATCCGTGGTAACAATATTAAAGTTGTAATGTTAACTTAAATGTTCATATGTAGTCGAATTCATGTATAACCATAAGAAAAAGATTACTTTATAGGTGAAAAAAAAAGGATAAAAACTTTCATGTGTCCTTTCATAGTTGTGCGTCGGAGCAACTTATTGGAAGTTTGACACATTTACTTCAACGAAAATACCGGTAACTTGACTTGGTTTTCCGGCTGGAACTTTTGAATTTGTGATGCGCCCTAAAGTGAAGTATAAGATGTTTTGTAAACGTTAACTTTGTTATAAAACAGCTCTGTGCCAGTGTGTTTTTTTAAAATCTTTTGTTTTTATTTCTACACTTTACTGTTAATATGTTTTTTTACGTACAATGTGACGGGTTTTTCTAGTGCTTCGCAGTAGTTTTTATCCTTTTTTTTTTCACCTATAAAGTAATCTTTTTCTTATGGTTATACATGAATTCGACTACATATGAACATTTAAGCTAACATTACAACTTTAATATTGTTACCACGGATACTAAGAGAATGGTGTGTTTGTTTTACACCTTAACTTTCTTCACTCACCATTCATTGAACTGATGAAGCTTGTAAATTAAATAAGCGAAACGTCTTCATATATAGGAATGGAACTGTGATTTCCTTTTATTATTTCTCCTTTGACCGATATCCTCGTGACAAAAAGATTTATTTTTTTGAACTTACTTATTGAATATTGTTTGACGGTCGTACTCCTTTATATATATATATATATATATATATATATATATATATATATATATATATATATATATATATATATATATATATATATATATATATATATATATAACTAATAAATAAATGAGGGAGTTTTCGAAAAAACGGTCGAACACGTCGATTAGTATTTATAGTTGCGCATTTATTTCCATAAAAACTTTTTATACGGGGTGTATCAGATAACTGTGGCCAATATCAACATGCTTAATTTAAATAGAACACCCTGTATAATAATTAATTTTTATGTTCCTCAGGTCATTTTAGATATTCTTTGAATACCATGTCTTATACCTATCTTTGACTGTTTCGGAAATATTAAGTAAAATGCAAAAATTTACATTGAGGAAAGAAAATTATTTATTTGTCAAAAGTCGCTACCACTGTCTTAATACTTCTTGCCCATTTAGGTCTTGGTAATGATAAAGTAAGCAAAAACTATTTAAGCATTCCTTTTTTTTTGATATGTTAAGAAAAAACAAAAAATACTTTACTTTGGTTTAAAACGCAAATGTTTTATTGTTCCATGACAGAAGTAGTTGTCAGTGCTATAGTCGTTTGAATTTTATTAACCACAAGCTAGAAAAATGGTACATTTAACGGAAATGCACAAAATTAGATGGATGTTTATTTCACGAAACATTTCTTGATTTGCCGCACATATCTCAAGGGACAATTAGTAAAATAAAGAAGCAATTGCACGAGCTGGGCCATGTTAGAAAGGTATAACAAGAAGCTGCCAATGCAATAAGTGAGGATACCAAATTTACTGTTATGCTTGAGTATGAGGAACACCCACATACATCTGTTCGAAAAGCAGCCCCAGTACTCGATATTAGTTATTCATCGGTTAGTCGAATATTACAAGAAAACAAAATGCATCCCTATAAAATTATACACACTCAGGAGCTCATGGAAGATGATTTTGATAGAAGAACGTATTTTTGTAAACAAATGATGGCAATGTTAGATAGCAATGTGATCCAAGTAAAACATGTTTTGTTTTCTGATGGGTGCACCTTTACTCTTCACGGTCATGCTAATCGGAATAATTGCCGCTGTTGGTCCAGGGAAAATTCTCACTGGATTAGGCAAGGCAATACTCAATACCCTGAGAAGGTTAACGTGTGGGCAGGAATTATTGAAGATTAGATCATAGGTCCCTTTTTTATAGATGGCAATTTGAATGGTGACAATTATTTAGCATTGCTCCAAAAATAATGTAGTGCCAACGTTGGCCAACTTTTATCCTGATACAGGAAACCCACAAGTTCCAGCGAATTTGATATGGTTTTAACAAGATGGAGCACCACCCCACTACCAAATCCACGTCCGGTAGTACCTCAACCAAATATTTCCAAATCGGTGGATAGGAAGGCGAGGATCGATGGAATGGCCACCAAGATCCCCCGATTTGAAGCCATTAGACTTTTTCTTATGGGAATATGTAAAAAGTATTGTATACAAAACAAAACCTACTGACTTAGCTGACTTACGAAGACGAATAACGCTTGGGATTAGATCGATCACATCTGAGATGTTGAGTAACGTTAGAAGAAATTTCTATTCACGATTAGGGTGTTGAAAAGACGTTCGTGAGGAGCATTTTAAACATCTTCTACATTGACCTTATTGTTTTGATTTGTATTATTTAGAAGTTTTTGAATATGTTGTAGCGACTTGCGGCAAATAGATAATTTTCTTTTCTAAATGAGAATTTTTGCATTTTACTTATATTTCCGAAACAGTCAAAGATAGGTATAGGACATTGCATTTCAAAAATCTGTAAAGTGATCTAAGAAATCTAAAAATTAATTAATATACAGGGTGTTCTATTTATAATAAGCAAGTTGGTATTGGCCACTGTTATCTGATACACCCCGTATAAAAAGTTTTTATGGAAAAAATCCGAAACAATAAATACTAATCGACGTGTTCGACCGTTTTTCCGAATACTCCCTTATTTATTTATTAGCTAATTTATTCCATTTGGCTGACACACAGTGTATATATATATATATATATATATATATATATATATATATATATATATATATGCTGCATATTTCTCATGTTTTTCATAAATGAATATACTTTGCAATACTTGGAGATTTAATAGCATATTATTGCATATTTTGGTACGTAGTAATAGCATTATATTAGTAATATCCATTAAAATAAAATGTGAAGGTATATATATATATATATATATATATATATATATATATATATATATATTCAGCTGTTAAGCTCCTTCGTTATTGTATTTAAACAACAAACATAATGAGTGGATCACTAGAGGTATCTCCGTCCGGGTGTTTAAGATTGTAGACTTCCCAGAAAAGATTACATTAGTAGATACCTATTAAGTTTTGAATAATATAAATACTACCAGTAGTTTCTGCTTTATGAATTGTTTTAGGAAAAGCAAACAAAATTTAATTTTAAGGTTAGGGTAAGTATCTTAAATTATTATATTTATGGTTAGTCTTAAATCAATTGCCGGTTGTTCAACTTTTGTGACTGCAAGCTATTGACTACAGTAGTCATTTAATTATTTTTTGTAAAAATGCCTAAAGAGTAAAAGAAAAATCGCGTCTTCTAAGAATTTGGATTGGAAGCAACAATCAGCTAAAAGTTATCGACAGTAAAAAATATTTTTCACTATTTGTGATAAATAGGTAAATTCTCTATTTCAATAGACTTTTAAAATCCACAAGAAAACTGAATTCCTGTAGTTGGCTGTATACCATGCATCACAAAAAATTTTTAGTTAAAAAATTTCTTTATAAAGCAAACGTGAAAGTTAATGTTTTGGAAACCACTAAATGTATGGGTAAAAACCCTTTAAATGTAGTTAGATTAACTTTGAACTACATCTTTAATGTTAAAAAACTAGGATATTTAAGTTATAAACGGACTTGGTCACATACTAACGTAGGACTTCACTGGGAGCGCTATTTCTTAGACAAAGTGTCTGTGAGAACTTGTTGATAGCCACTGATTAAAATGACATATTAGGACGAAAGTCTGAACAAAGCCGTCAATGTAACCGGAAACAGGTCTTTAAATGTGACAGTGGCCAACAATATGTACATATAATTAAATTAAAATTTGATTGACTATAACAGCAACAACCATCAATACGTTGGAATTTAGAGTGTGATTTACCCTGAAAGTTTGTTGGAAAAAAATGTAAACTAGGTATTATTGTGGGTGGATTAAGATTAATAAAAGTTATGATTGTGGGTAGGCAACTAACAATACAAATATCTGATTCAATGGTGGAGAGTTCAAATATTTTTATAAAAGGTCCAAACATTTGGTACCTTCTTCTTCTTAAAGTTCCATCTCCTATCGGAGGTTGGATATCATAACGGCTATGGTCACTTTGTTGGCTGCTGCTCTGAAAAGTTGTAGTGAACTACAGTTAAACCATTCTCTAAGGTTCCTCAGTCAGGAGATGCGTCTTCTTCCTATGCTTCTTCTTCCTTGGATCCTTCCTTGCACAATAATTCTCAGCAGCTCATATTTTTCTCCTCTGGTTATGTGAACCAAATATTCTAGTTTTCTTCTTTTTATGCTGTTCATAATTTCTAACTCCTTATTTAGACGTCGTAGTACCTCAGTATTGGTAATCCTTTGAACCCACTGAATTTTTAATATTCTTCTGTAACACCAGATTTCGAAAGGTTCTATTTTTCTTATGTGTTGTTTCTTCAATGTCCAAGCTTCCATTCCATATAGTAAGATAGAAAATATGTAACATCTTCGAGCCCTCAATCTGAGATGCAACTGAAGGTCTCTGTTGGTAAGCATTGTCTTCATTTTTACAAATGCTTGCCTTGCAGTTTCAATTCGGACTTTGATTTCTCTGCTTTGGTCATTTTTGTCATCAACCCAGGTTCCCAGATATTTGTATGTCTCGACTCCTTCTATTTGGGTTTGCTCTATCATTAATATTTCATTTCCATGTTGCGTTTTTGAGACAATCATAAATTTTCTTATTTCATAGTTTTTCTCTTATTTATTTTTAGTCCGTATCTAATGCAATAATCGTTAATTCTATTTACCAATTCTTGTAGCGATTCCAGGGTGTCTGCCATTATAACGGTGTCATCAGTGAATCTTATGTTATTTACTATTCTTCCGTTTACAGAGATTCCATCACCCAGATCCGCTATCGCTTCCTGGAATATTGCTTCACTATACACGTTAAACAGTAATGGTGTCAGACATTTGGTACCTGGAATATGGAAAGCAGATATGTGCAGAATGTTGGATTCTTTATTATTACAGAGTGAGATGTTAATTGATGTATGTGAGTATGTATTATGTATATAGAAAGTGAACAGAACAATTGGTATAATATACTGCTAGTAAATCACTTAACTTATAACTTAAGTAAAAAATAAGCCCCTCTAAAAACAACATTTGGTACCTGAGAAATATTAGGTGTCTAAGTTATAAGTTTATGAATATTAGATGGATTAAGAGAGTTGATTAAATGATAATGTATTTTATCAAAAATATTTTAATGGGACAACTGAAGTTTAAAATAAGTTAATTGACGTTTCAATTTCTACTTCGGAAATCGTTCTTAATAAATACAAACATTAATAATTTAAACAAATTTTGTTTTTTGTTAATTGGTGAAAAATTCTTCTAATAATTAAATTTTATCTGACTCATTTATATTGACAATTCAGACATACGTTATATATTTTAAAGAAGACGACTTTAAAATGATGTTGCCAATATTGCTGAGTTGCGTTCCTGGGACGAATTTATTGTAAAATACTTCATTCAATTACATGAAATCAACTTTAACTTGAGAATATCCATCGGAAAAAAATCATAGCATAAAAAGACAACCACATTCCATGATTTTTTTTTATTTAATAAAACTCCAACAGGAATCTTATGATTATTGCTATCTGATCATTCACTCTGATCAATAAGCAACATTCAGCAATATTCCTTAGGCTCTAATACATTATAGTACTACTAGCTAACGTGTACACTTTAGCCGCACTTTGCTCTGCTTTGTCACTTTCACTCACTTATAGCACTAACTCAAACGGTTTCGTTCTCTTAAGTCTTCTTATCTGGTTGGCCTTGTCTAGGAGTTTGATGGCCTCGACATTCACGTGGTTGGAGAGCCTTTGTTCATGACTCTCGGCAAACTTACTTATTGTCTGGATAACCGTATCCATCTGGAGTTCCCGATGAAGATCACAGTTTCTGAAGTACCATGGAGCGTTAACGACGTTCCTTAATAATTTATTCTGATATCGTTGTATAATTTGGATGTTAGTTCCTTTTGTAAAGCCCCATAGCTGTATCCCATATGTCCATATCGGTTTAAGGACTTGCTTATACATAACAATTTGTTATAAGTGGACAGAGTGGATTTTTTTCCCGTCAACCAGTACATCTTTCTGAACTTAATTTCTAATTCCTCTTTTTTTTAATATGTGCTTTCCAAGGTAACTTGGAATCTAATGTCATACCCAAATATTTTGCAGTATTTGCATAAGGTTTTTGGTTTCTATTTATACTGACTGTAATATGTTGTTTTCTTTTGTTAGTAAAATTGACATGAACAGATTTTGTTTCATTCAGTTTGATACGCCATCGCCTGGTCCAGATGTTAATTTGTTCAACAGAGTTCTGTAGTTGCTGCATCCTCGTGGTTTTGTCCGACTGCTAAAATGCATGTGTCGTCTGCAAATGTCGCAATTGTGTTAGGTTCTAATGATGGAATATCGCTGGTATAGAGCAGGTATAGCACGGGCCCCAGGACACTTCCTTGTGGAACTCCAGCTTTAACTTTTCTTAATTCTAATTTTTCTACTATATCTGTTATTATATGCACCTGATGTATCGTTGAGTGGCTTGCTCTCAATCCAAACTGATGATTAGGAATTAGATTTGTTTCCTTTATAATTGGTTTTAGTCTCTTCAAGAGTAATTTTTCGTAAAATTTAGACATGACAGGTAACAGTGAAATATGCCTATATGAAGAAGCTTCTTGTGGAGGTTTTCCTGGTTTTAGTGTCGTTATAATTTCTGCCACCTTCCATAACTTTGGTATGTACCTGAGCCTAAAGGAAGCGTTTATAAGATGTGTTAATCTTATTATAGCTTTCCTTGGAAGTTGTTTTAACACTTTCCCAGTAATTAGATCAAATCTAGGAGCTTTCTTTGGATTTATATTTTTTTATTTCTAAATATATTTCTTTTGGAGTTACAGGGCTAATCTCCATTTCATCTTGATTAGAGAGCTCCCAGTTAATTATTTCTTGTTTTTCATTAGGTTGAAAAGTATTTTCTAGGTGGTCAGCAAACCTGTTGGCCTTTTGTATATTGCTTCTTGCCCAGCTACCATTAGTATTTCTAATTGGTGGATTCTGTAAGATTGGCCTTTTTAATCATTTGGTAGCCTTCCACAATGAGTAATCAGTAGCGCTATCATTTGATAGTTCACTTAGGTAGATACTAATCGATTCGTTTTGAATTTTTTTAATTTCTCTTTTTAATTTTTGTGTGGCATTATTTAATCTAGTTTTATCAACTGGTGCTCTAGACTAATGCCACTTGCGTCTCAGTTTTCTTTTTTCGGTTATCATTTCTCTGATTTCTTTCAGGTAGCTATTTCCTTTTATTCTTTCGACACTGTTCGTGCTGTTGTTCCAAGCAGCTTGTTGTACATTTTTGTTGTGTAATTCTACTTCTACCTCTAGTTGATCAACGGTTCTTAATGGAACTGAGAGGTTAATCTTCTCTTCAAGGTCTATCTGGAAACTTTTCCTTTTTTTAAAAAGTATTAAAACTTGAACTTTTGACCTGGTGTAGAAAACTTTGACACCCCTAACCAATTTTTCAGTTAAAAAAAAAAAGAGCAACCCTAATTGGTGCTCAAATCTCTTGGTTTATCAGGTTTACTTCAGTCTACCCTACTTGTAATCAATATTTTCGTGTGCCTTTTCGTGCATATATGAGTATGTGTGTTCCCTACTCCTTGAATATAATGTGATTTTAATATTCAAGATTAGACATTGTTGCAGGAATTTACCATTTCCCCCCTAATGATATTAGACACGAAATTGCGAGACAAAGCAAAATAGTTTAAACGATCGCTACACGTTCCAACTCTATTAATTAAAGAAACTTCGTTTAGCTAATGACGTAACACTTGGATTTGCAATTAGTTAAATAGCTATTTGTGCACTCGCAACTTTAAGAAGTTCTGCTGAAAACAATTCAACTCTCAATTACTTATGTAAATAGTATTTTAGAATAATGCGAAGAAATGATTTGCATCTACGATTACCATGTTTACTTGTAGTGTAACGTATAATTAGTTGATTGTATATAATATATATATATATTATAATATAACCCTTTCCGCACGTACCCACACAATCGTGTGGGATGATTTTGAATGGATGTAAAACTGGTAAATCGTAAAATCTAGCGTTCAGTACGAACGACGATGGTTTGCCCAGAGATCGTTTTACTTTGCTTAGAACGTGTCTTCACTTTGTTGATACAGAGAAGCCACCAGATGATCACACTAAAAATAAGTTATGGAAAGTACAACCCGTTATCGAATGTGTGAGAAATACATGTCTTAAAATTGAAAGATCAGTTAATAACTACAGTATTGATGAGCAAATGATTCCCTTTACCGGCCGTTGTCATTTACGTCAATATGTAAACGAAAAACCAAGGCCCACAGGCTTGAAAAATTTCGTTGTTGATTCATCCACTGGAATAGTCTTAGGTTTTGAAATATATCAAGGACAAATTGACTCCTCTGCCAGATATAAAGTATGGACTTGAACCAGCAGTTGTTTTAAAACTGTGTTCAACTTTGCCTCAGGAAAGTTTTTTACATTTTGATAGATATTTTACAACCCTTAATCTAATTTCTCGTCTAAATGAATTAAAGTTTTATGGAACTGGTACTGTCATGAACAACCGAATTTCCAAATTGAATTTTTCACCAGATAAGAAATTTGGAAGAAAAGACAGTGAACAGTTTTATTGCAGTGAACAAAATATGGTTGCTGTTAAATGGCGGGATACCAAATCCGTTACTATGTTGTCAAATGCGTCAGGGATTGAACCAGAACATGTGTCAGAAGGTGGTGTAAGACAGAAAAACGATACGTAAACGTCAAATGCCCTGAAATAGTAAGAACTTACAATATTAATATGGGTGGAGTAGACATCTGCAACCAGCAACTTGAATATTATAGAACCTGGATAAAAACCAGAAAGTGGACATTAAAAGTCATACTTCATTTTTTAGATTTAGCCGTAGTAAATGCTTGGATGGAATACCGCGAAGATTGCCGGTCAAATAATATTCCAAAATCTAAAATACGAGATTTTCTTACATTTAGAATGGAAGTCGGTGAAAGTTTATTAGCGTCACCTAAAAGAAAAAGATCAAATGAAGAAGTGGAAGAACAGGTTTAGGAAGAAGAAACACAAGACGAAACACAAATCAGGCCATAAAATTATCGAGCTCCACAACCAGCTAAAGATAAAAGGTTAGATGGTTACGAACATTGGCCAAATATTGACCACTAC
The DNA here is from genome assembly GCF_040954645.1 of Diabrotica undecimpunctata. Taxonomy (NCBI): domain Eukaryota; kingdom Metazoa; phylum Arthropoda; class Insecta; order Coleoptera; family Chrysomelidae; genus Diabrotica; species Diabrotica undecimpunctata. The sequence continues at coordinate 70,916,012 of NC_092803.1, read as the reverse complement.
AGCAAAATTTTGCAGCAGGTATCAATAAACGTTAATTTTATACAAAAAACTACTAACTTTTTAGATTATTTATTACTAAATAAGTGACGGTTGTTTTATGATGCCGTTCGAAACTGTTTTGTATTTTGAGAACGATTTCCGAAGTGGAAATTGAAACGTCAAAAAAAATTAATTTCACCTTCAATTGTGGCTTATTCCTATTAAAAAAGTAGTTACTTTAAATTGCCACAAAAAAATAGATTCAGAATAATGTTTTGAATAAACTGATAACAGTTGTTTTGTTATATAAATCGAAATATTTTTCAGGTTGAACTTCCAGATCGCTTCTTCTGTTTCTACTTTTATGTACGCGCATTATGGTTTTCTACAACTTTGCCTTTTATTTTGTTGGAATATTATCATTTTATCTGTCTCTAGGTCGACCTGTACTTCTTTGACTTGTCTCTGGATATTCCAATTATTAGGTTCAGTCCCATTTTATTTATCTGACTGTTTCACTTTTACTTTTGATCTTGTACCCAATCTTATACATTCGTTTATGCTGGGTATTTAGGAAAAGTACAATGTTCACAGTTTTCATTACACCATTGAATGTTCAGTTTTCTGGAAACCTCTTTGTTGTGAAGGTGAACGAAGCACACCTGAGTACTTCAGATTTTGGCTTAATATAGTTTGATTCGTAGTATATTTTTATTCATTTTGAAGAAGTCATTTTGATAAGACTTCAGTTAGTGTTGTCTTTACTTCAGCAAAAGTTTCTTCTTGTGCAACAATAGCTGTATCTGTGTATATCTATGTAAATGTTACACAGTGTATGTGTCATTATGCTGCCCTAAGCAAGACCGTTCTTCTGTAATATCCATCTACTATTATTATCATTGAGAGATACGACAAAAAAAGCAAGTCTGTTTAATGTGATGTCATATAGTTTTTGGACAAGTCTTTTGTGATTTACGGTATCGCAAGTGGTAGTGAGATCTACAAATACCGTCTTGGGTACCTTTTTTGTATCCATCTTCGATGTGTTGGGTAAAAATTAGTATTTGTGATGTACATAATCTTCTCGGTCCAAAGCACTTTGTTCTTTTATGAATTTTTCGTCTATCCTGGATAAAATTCTATTAACCCTGGATTACTCGCATAGCAACTTGTTAAATGAGCGTTGGCGTAGGATACACGTATGTTTCAGAAAAAATCAGGTCTAAAATATTTATTTGCCGTTTTAATAAAAAAGAAAGTGTGTTTTTATGAAATATTTATTAGACAACAATATATTTTGTTAAAAGGGATTCTGTATCCATATCTGTAGAGTATTGACGGCGAGTTAAGTCCCACGGCACTTAGGCCACAATTGACCAATTGTACATCCTTCCAGGAAGCTGTCGTCTCTGGCTTATTGTCCATTCTGCCATTACTAGGAAAGTGGACAACTCACCATGGGACATCTACCTTATTACGCAGGTGTGGACCAGGACTCGCCGAACACGTACTCTTGTATTAAGGATAACTCCGAGCATTCACATAGGACGTGCTCTACAGTTTCATCTTCTCATTCACACTTTCTGCATAGACGTATGTCATAGGCAGTCATAAAAAACTGTCAAGCGTAGGTTGTCCTGGTCATTCCCAAGTACTTCTTTGATGCTGACTTTTCAAGGTTACTCAGTGTTACCCTAGTAAGTCTACATCCTTTTTTTTTCACACGTAATTTCGTGCCTGGCCTTATAACGGCTCATCCACCGACTCGATGCTTTAAAATTCGTATCACCACATAGCGCCTACGAAAACTATGTTGCTTTTTCTTAAAACAGTGGTCCACTTATTGGAACATTGGCAGCCCTGTTTAAGGTAAACCATTCGACCATTGCAGTATCGAGTTCTTTATTAGTTGCGGCACGTAGTTTTTTCGATTTACCGGAAAAAGACAAACCTGCTTCGAAAATCTAGTGTTTATTTTTGAGCATGGTAGATAGAACGGAACTTGAAATTCCTTTTTCACGACAAACTTCTGCTTTCTTCTTACCGTTCTCAACATCTTTAAGGATGTTTATTTTTTCTTCAAAAGTAAATGCTTTTCTTTTAGGTGTCATAGTGTGTAATATATGTGACTATGTAATCTACAACACAACTTTCAAGATGCGCAAGCACAATCAGGGAACAAACAATACACATCTACGACAAAAACAACTGTGAAATGAAATTCTGGTGAAATTTGTTTCATTTGTCATTTTTTTAAGCCTCTTTACGTAGTTTATTAGATGCGAATGGTCAAACTCCTACACTGACACTTGTGAATCATAAATTGTAAATTTCCGACAACACAATATCGGTCCGTAGATTAAACAGAAGAAGTTTATTGCGGGCGGTAGTTAAAAAGAGTATTTATTTATAGGCACGGCCGGGCCAAAAAAGTAAAAATGCACGTTTTTCGATCTTATTTTCTCTCGTTGTAACCAAATTTGCCTCGTTATAGAGGGTTATAGTTCAATAGAAGTTTCACGGGACATCTAATGTACCTCGTTATAAGCGAAACCTCGTAATAACCATGTTCGTTATAGAGGAAATATACTGTATATTCAAATATTATGCACTGAAAAATTTCAACCAAATTGCATATTTATTTCCTTTGATAAAAGTAGTGACAAAATTACGTTTATACATAGAAAATGCAAATTCTAGAAGTGGAAAAACTGGAATATATTATTTACCACATACCAGCGAAAAGGATCAAGGGTATGTAAAACATTTTTCCAGCGTATTTTTTAAGTTTTTGCGGCCATTTTAAAAGTAAGTAAAAAATATCCATCTTTTAACAAAACGTGCGAAGAGAAACAAAAACAAATCAAAGATTTCATTAAAAGATTTCCTAGTTACGAGACCCTCTACATTATTTTTGTTTAGTTTTCAGAAATGTATTATAATTTGCATTTTTATTTTCCAGTTAGCGATCTCTGCAATAAATTCGATATTTACAAAGTTCTAAATTTTAAATTTGACCGTGTAGAAATATACGGTCTCTACTGGTACTGATTCCTTTATTTAACAACAAAAAATAACTACCCGCTTTAATTTAAGTATTCGTTTAAAATTTGAGATAGTTAACTGATTCAATTTACTATCAAATTCAATAAAATCATATTATTCCAGAGCAACAAGCATCATAGAGATTCGTCCAAAGCATCCCTTACATCAGCTTTATAATTAATCACTTCGTTAGAGAAGAGCATTAGCCTCACACAAGCTTGGCAGGTAAAGGAACAAAAGATTTAATGCTTTTAGTTGGCCCTGGTTGACTGTCAAGAAGGACCCCGGGCACGTGCCCTTAAAACCCTCAGGATCGTCCTTTAACGCAGGGTGAAGATTTCTCAAAAAACAACTCTAGTGATTTATGTAATAACCGTTACAGGAGCCTCTTAGCGGTGGATAATTAAACGTGAAACTTTTGGATTAAGATGAAGTGGTCAATAAAGTTTAATCGGTATATTGAGCAGTGGCGGAGAGAAGAGTTGACTTTCCATATCAAAAATATACGAAGAACGTACTTCGATATAAACAAAAATTTAAATCTCTATGACAAAATATAAAGTTAAAAATAATGTACGCAAATATTACACGAACTTTAAATTAAATAAAATTGATCTTTAATAAAAGAAAACTATGATTTAAGTTGCTTGGCCTAAGCCTACTTAACCTTGAGGAACTTGTTGAGGCTATCAGGTTTCTGTAAACAACTTAGTTCATAAAAACAAGGTATAAAATAACTCTAAGGGGGAACGACTTGTATTGACTAATTTTACAAATTGAACAGTTTGTCAGATATTCCTTGTCTACTACCTAACTAACCGAGTTTGCACGAAGACGAGATGGTACCCTTTACTGTAGCATTTCGATTTACCATGTATATGTTAAAACACCAAAAAAATATTCTTAATCTTTTTGCGTTACTAAGATTGATAATATCAACATTTTTAGTCTTGTTTATAAAACACAGATTGCTTTCTGTTGATCTCGATTCCGTCTATTGGATGTTGCGCGTCAAATAAACAGGAATCTTTTCGCTGATGCGGGCAAGACACCGGTTTTGGGAGAATAAAATGACTACGATGAGCCCGCTGCCAGGGCAGTTTTTTTCGTTGTTTAGTTCGGATTTTCTTGAAATTCGTTATTCGTCGTTCGTTTTGGTTATTGGAAATTCAAGTATAGTATAGTAGCGGTTAGAAAGAAGCAGTTGGGAATTTGGATTCGGCGTGTAGTTCTTCAAAGTAAGGAATTTTTTGAGTTAAAAAGGTGAATTTGGGCTGAAGACGCTATTTGGCAGTGTTTGTTGAGTTAATCACTGATTTGTTGTGCTGTGTCCTATGTGAGGAATTTGTAAAACGACGGTTCCAACATTTTGAAAAGTCCACACGGTTTTAAGAAAGAATTGAGCGGCCGAGTTTTAAACAGTGCATTTTGTTGTAAAATCCAGGATAATCCGAAACCCAATTCAGTGTTCTACCTCCCCAGGATTTGTCCATTTTGTGTACCAAGGGTCGTCCCAGACCATTTGCAGTTTGTGTGAGACAGTATTTTTTATTCAATTCTAATCCCAATAATTTTCTTAAAGGAAATACCAACCATTGTGATACAAGTTACTTTTTATAAAAATTATTCAAAGTACAATAAACATTTTTTCGTTAATAAAAAGATTTACTTTCATGTCAAAATAAAAAATTATAAATAAATAAAATTAGTTTTATGGATCAGCTAATTGTCATATTTCTTTTAAATAAAGTTAACTTTAATATTTAATTAATATTTCAAAAAGGTTTGATATTTCATTTCGATGACAGTCAGTATTATCATATGTAAGTAATGTTGATCAAAATCAGGATATTTTGATTTATAATAATTGTATAAATTTCTACAAATGGCGCCACTGTAAGGTTTGTTAATAAATTTTGTTAATATCTTTTGTAAAAAATGTTGATGTGAAATAATAATAAATATGTAATGTTTTTCTTTAAACCAGGAGTTTAAAATTGTTTCCTTTAAAAATATTTTCACTTTTAATTTCAATTTTTTTAGGAAAGTAAAGAATTTCTTTCTATCCAACAAGAGGATTGTTTTCAACGACATCCAGTTCAAATAGTTTAGGAACCTTCTTGTGTTTGTTACCCAGAAAATATATGTAAATATTTTTTTGATTTCTTTCTTTGTAGTTACCCCTTTCAGTCCCTCAAATAAAGATACTTACCTACGTCTACGCAGCGGCACTCCGTGTCGCAATTTTAATATTTTAATAATTTTTATCAATATTATTTCGTATACGCTACTGTCTATTTAGATATGTGTACGTGACTATATTTAAAATATTACCTGCTAATGTCGCATTCTCTAAAGTGTTGTATCAGTTTGATATTAACCATTAAAGTGGAAGTTGTTCAATAGCGGCATTCCGTACCTTGTTATGTAAGTAAAATTCGTTCATATAGTTTTTTAGCATTAAAATTAATTGATGTATTTTTGGTCCTTTTAGGGGTGCAAAAAGGCCAATTAAGTATTTGACAGAGATTGAGTTGCAAGAGATTGCGAAAAAATTGTCTGATTTTGACGAAAATATTGTTGATTTTAGTGATTCAGGTGGACAACAAGAAATTATTGAAAATGATAATTACGACAGCAAATCGGAACTATCTGGTAGCGATGATGATAATGATGATATATGTCCGATATATGATGATATATATATATATATATATATATATATATATATATATATATATATATATATATATATATATGCATATATATATATATATATATATATATATATATATATATATTATATATATATATATATATATATATATATATATATATATATATATATATATATATATATATAATAGAAGAGCAAATAATCGGTCTTGTCAGAGAGACAGAAATTGCAAATTAACCTCTCGTAATGAAATAAAAGCTTTGTTTGGGATCTTATTTATTCTTCAGTAAAAAAAGGAAATCATGTAAACGTTTAAGAAATATGGGCAAAGGACGGAACCGGTATGATACGGGCCAGAGCTGAACTTGGTTACAAAAGATTCCTCTTTTTCCTTCGTGCTCTTGGTTTCGATGATGTTGGTACACGAAATGATCGTGAACAAAATGATAAATTAGATGCTATTAGAAGTATATACACAGACTTTCTGAATAATTTTATGAGTAATTACTGTTTGGAAAAATACGTCACTATAGAAGAAATGTTTCACCCTTTTAGAGGACGATGTGGGTTTGTAAAATACATGCCACAAAAACCAGCCAAATATAGCATAAAACTGTATGCAGTTTGGGATAGCAGGTCTTACTATACATGGAATTTCGACATTGTGGAATACAAAGAGACGGACCGTACAAATGTTCAAATAAACCATTCGATATAGTACAGCGTTTAGTTTCTCTCATAAAAAACTCCAGAAGAAATATAACTATAGATAATTATTATACTAGTTATCCTTTAGCTGATTATCTCATGCAAAATGGCCTGACAGTTATTGGCACCTTGAAGAAAAACAAAAAAGAACTTCCTCCTCAATTTCTTCCGAATAAAGCTATTGGATCTTCAATATTCAGGTTTCAAGATAATATGTCCCTAGTTTCATATGTTCCTAAAAGAAATAAAGCTGTAGTATTGCTCTCTACCATGATCGATACAGACGAAATAGACGAAGATACAGGAAAACCAGTAATGATTTTAGAATAGAATAAAACAAAAAGTGGCGTCGATACGGTTGACCAAAAAGGTGCTTCCTACACGACACAAAGGATTACCAGAAGATGGCCATTAGCAATATTTTTTCGCATACTAGATTTAGCTGGAATAAATTCCGAAGTTATTTATAATTCTTCTTCTTCACGTGCCATCTCCTCTAAGAAGGTTGGCAACCATCATGGCAATTCGCACTTTCGACACCGCTGCTCTAAAGAGGTCAGCAGAAGTGCAGTTAAACCAAGCTCTCACATTATTCAACCAGGAGAGGCGTCTTCTTCCGCGACTCCTTCTGCCCTGTAGTCTTCCTTGCATTATTAATTGCAACAATTTATAATTGCACTAAGCCAAATATGTCGCCACAAAGAAGAAGAAAATTCTTACTTGAATTAAGTTTCTCCCTGATGAGAGATCATTTAAAAGACCGAGCAAAGATACATATTAACACTTCCAAAAGATGTAAGAGAATTTCTGCTGCCTTTTCAAAGTGCCAAAGAACCCACCAGCACGGTAAACCAAAGTCGAAGTGGACGGTGCCATATATGCAGTGCGCATAAAAACAATAAAACAACCGTTTCCTGTGACTCATGCCAACAATTTGTTTGCAAAAATCATAGTGAGAAAAAAATTCTGTGTAATATGTATTTGTATCCTTCAATGGAGGAAGACTAATTTAATTATTTTGTAGTTAGATACTTTTTTTTTTATCTTTTGTGAGAGAATATTTTGCATTGTAAACATTTTCATTGTTTTTATATTTTGCGCCTGAATCGTTACATTATGTTAAAGTCATACAATAAATTGCTAAAAATAACGCTTTTCTTTTTTTGCGTCGTTTACGAATTTTTCTAACAAAGTTTTGATAATTTTTAACTTTTAATACCATTTTTTTTATGTGCGACATTAAGTGCCGCAGTGTGTCCACTTATGTAACTTTAAGAAACGTGGCTGCCGGAGGGTTAACCAAAATAAGAGTGGCCGTTCGAAAACGTTTCAGTTTGCTAGCTTACCCTATCTCCAGCCCAGTAATTGCTCAGTCCCCACTTTCAACCCCCTATAAGCAATTATATATTGTTACAAGTGATACTCAATGTGGTAGGCAAATTAAACCGTTTCATTACTAGAAATGCTATCCAGAAGAATATGTGTCATCATGTACAAGAACAACAAAAGAAACGGTTAATAAAATTGTAAAATTAGAGAGGACCTCATCAGGTTCTAGAAAATATATAAAATTATTAAATTGGGCCAGAATTTCTGACACTAGTATTGGCTGTTTTGTTTGGTAGTTCTTTTCTTGACTTAACTTCTTTTGTTGGTAAAGTTCTTTCTTAGAAATCCAATATATATGACTCGTTAGCTTCACATCCCCTTCACTTTAACGTCCAGCATTAAATTCAACTTCATATAAGGGAATTCGTGAAATCGTGGAATTAAAAATATTTTAAGCAGTTCCATATTTATATGTGTTTTCCCCAATACCTCCCACATTTTCATGAAGAGACACTGCCATATACTTTTCTAAGGTCAACAGACATCAGGTAGATTTCTTTATTTCCAACTTTTTTTCTATTATGTGAGACAGTGAAAAGACATGATCTATTGCCGATATGCCGACCCAAAATCCAGATTGTTCTTCAGCTTCTATTACCAGGTAATCGTGTTCTATTCAATTGTGCATAAGTCTACTGATACTACTAGTCACAGCAATTTCTTGACAATTCTCCGGTTTCGGCTTTTTTTCTGTTTTTTTTTTTATAATTGAGTAATGTATGGTTGTTTCCATTCATTCTTGGTACAGTGGCGGTTTTTGGGGGTAGGCAGGATAGGCCGGGCCTACCCAATAATTTTAAGAGCTTTAAAATTGAAAAACATATATTTAAAAATTATGTTAAATGCATGTAAATAACTTTTAAATGTACTAAATCACTCAATACATTAGCGTCCGTTAAAACAACTAAGTTATTATATTACCACAGAAAGCATCGAATCGTATTCAGGCATTTTAAATATCATTAATAGGCCCGATAGGAACTGGCCGACCCAGCTCACATAAGATTCCCGTACAAAAAGCGTTTGAAGTTAAGCAGCTTGCCGGACAACGATTTATATTGTCATGTTTATGCTTGCTGTTTAGGTACCAGACGATCGGGCCTACGATGACCATCGTTGTCACTTGTAACGTAATTATCGAATTGTAATATAAATTTTCTTTTAAATTATGATAAAAAAATATGTAACATAATCTATAATTGTAACATATTTTTAAACAAACAACACAATTGCAAACAAGTGCACGGTTGCCCAAATAAATTTAAAAAAATTCGTAAAATTAGAAGAAAAAAAAATCACATTTGCGTGATTTCTATATCGCCTGATTGTATGCAACTTATATATGTGAGATTGTTTTATAACTGATACATAAAAATGAGGTTTTATGACGCTTTACCAGGTTGCAGTAATAGTAATGTTGTTAGTGAGTGTTTGGACATTGTTGTTTCACTATTGGAATCGCCATTATCTAGAAGAACTGAAATTGATAAAAAAAAATTATTATGAATGAAAGGCCTACTCCAACATTGCGTATTGACCAAAAAGATGGGAAAAAGGTGCGTACTTTTAATTGCTCTTGGTATGATGTCTACAAATGGTTGTCTGGAAGTATTACGAAAAACAGACTATATTGTTGGCCGTGTTTGTTATTTTCTAATAAGAAATGTGTATAGAATTGTGAAGGATACTTTGATTTAAAAAATATGTCTGCCTCCTTAAAAAAACATTCCAGTTGCAAGGAACATTTAAGTAATTTCCTGTCCTTTAAGGATATACAGAAGAGGGCGTTTTCTGTTTGCGATTTGCTAGATAAAAAATCAAAAATCGCAAAAATTAGATACAACGCAGAAGTTAAAATGAACAGAGAAATCATTAAAAAATTAGTTAGAGGGGGGGTCATGACTCCGTGACCTCTCCCTCTGGATCCGTCACTGATTACACATAGTTATGTAATTTGCTGGTTTGGCCTACCCAAAATTTTACCACACCAGCCGCCACTGTCTTGGTATTAGTATCGGCATTTCTTTCTAGTTTTTGTATCCTTAAAAAAGTTTTCGTTGTCCTGACATCAGCCAATTAGGAGTTCTAAGGTATGTTTGTTGAACTGGATGATTTTTTTTTCTTTACATGCTTGCTTGCCTGCTGTTTTATGTTTACTCCATTCATAATAATTTGATACTACATATGTTACTTAATTAAACTCCTAGAAAACCTATCTGCTTTTAGATAGTAGACGTCTAGAATATGCTTTCCATTTGTGTGATCTTTTGTGATCCTCCTCAAAACTACAAATGATCACAACACTACAAAACCTGCAAGACCAACAGAAAGAAAATACAAATAGCCTAAAATTACATAATATAATATAAATATATATTATATAATAAAGAGAAACGATTTTAACATTCGTAACTATGTGCCAGAAAGAGTTATTCACAGGGACACAAAACAGAAAAAGATATTAAAACCATTGGATGACAAGGCTTATGAAATCTTCAAATAGTATCATTTACGTAAGAAAGTAAGATTAAGGGACGTGACGAACTCCGACGAGCACTTAGCTAGAAAACATAGATGGCCCAAATATCTACTAATAAGGTAGTAAGGTTCAGAATAAGGTATGTTAATAATAACATAACTAATAGCGTATGTTAATAATATAAAATATAATAACATAAAAAGAACAACATGAAATAGCTACACAGTAGACAAGAAGTTAAAAATAGGACTGCAGATCACATAAAATAAATACAAAAAAAATACAAAAAATTTAATTGTATTTTCAGTACAATTAGCATCATCATTAGCCATTTTGAGTCCACTGCTGAATATAGGCCTTACGTAAATAATTCCATTGCATCCGATCTTTAGCACATTGAATCCAGTTGTACTTGTTGGAGGAGGTCCTCTATTACAATAAGTATTGTGTCTAGGTCTTCATTCTAAAATTTTCTTAGTCCATCTTTGATATCTGACTCTGGCAGCATTTCCTGCTCAGTTCCATTTCAGCGTTGTAATTCTTTTAATTGCGGCTGTAACACCGGTTGTTCTTCTAACTATTTAATTTGAAACTCTATCTCTAAACGATATATTCAATATTGACATCGCCATTGCCCTCTGTGTCACTTTTTTGGTAAGAGTCAATGTTTCTGCTCCATGCGTTAAAACTGGGAATATACATTGATCAAGGACCTTCTTTTTCAAGCACATGGGAATATCTGATCTAAAGATTTTCTGTCCGCACTCTGTAATAAAATGGTGAACACGTTAAGAGAGTTAGTTTCTCCTTGGCTAATACCCTTCTCCAAGGAAAACGTGTTTGTGTCGCCATAGTACATTCTTACTGCAGATGTTGCCCTATTATATATTCTTAAGGAAAATTGTGTACCTCTGATCAATACTGCATTGCGTAAGAGCTCTAAACATGGAGCTATGCTGGACTGAGTCAAATGCTTTCTCAAAGTCTACAAATATTAATTAATCAAAGTCTTGTTGTATTCTGTAACTTTCTATATCAAATATTTTATTAATTGTAGGTGGTTATTCGTTCCAAAGCCACTCCCAAATCCAGATTGCCCTAGTGTTTGGTGAAAATCTAGCTTATGTCCCAGTCTGTTCGTAATTATTCTCATGACGAGCTTATATAAATGAGATAACAAGCTGATAGATCTATAATTTTTAATTTCTGTTACATCTCCTTGTTTATCCAATATTATCATAATAATACTATTCCATTTTTCTGATTATTCCGTTATTCCTTCAAAAAGGCAGGCAATATAAAGAGTTTTAAAGGCTTTAATGACATATTCACCTTGAAATGGTTTTCTTTATATTTCTTAGCTCTACAAGGTTAGTTGTGTGCTTATCTTTTATTTCCCTTTGCTTTTTCATTGGGTTTTTTGTGTCTTCTGTGAGTTTTTCGTTTCTCTTTGTTTACTTGGGTTGGCACTTATGTTCCTTTTTTAGGGTATCCCCCAGAATTTCTTTAATCTGTTCAATATCGTTTTCATTTTGCACGTTTTTCTGTAGAATACTCTCTATTCCTTCCTGGTATGGCTTTTGTTAGTAATCGCAGTGTATGTAAGGCTTTTAAACTTTTTGTTAAAAATTGACTTATTACTGTTACGTCTTAAACAGCGCGATTTTGTTGGTAAATATAGTGTCTTTGTTTTTGTTTAAGCCATTTGGTGATTACCTAGTCCACTTTCTTTGGGGGCTTTTTTTTAAATAAATTTTTGACATATAGCCTGTGTTGCAGAAGAAATCTATGAGCGTTTGATCCCTTTCATTTCTATCGCCATATCCATGAGGTCCAAGTACAAACTCTGAATTATCCTACTTGTGACCTATTTTGGAGTTTGTATGCTATCAGCTGCGTATACCTGAATGATCTTTAATCGAATGTTTTCGTGTACTTTGTAGATAATATATATGACTCTATCACTTACCTTTTTAATTGTGAGTATATTCTTTGCGTGGTTTTTATTTACCATAAATCTGATGCCGCCATTAGAATATTCCTCTATAATATAATAGGTTTCCCGACGAAAGTATTATTTGTTCTTCACCTTTTCGTTGTACTTCGGATAATCCAAGTATATCCCATTTTATACGCTTCAGCTCGTTTTCAACTTCCACAAGTTTCTCGTCCTCCATCAATGTTCTGGTGTTATATGTTGCCATAAACCGTTGAACCGGTAAAATCTTTGCCGTTGTCATTTGTACAGGTGGCCTGGTGGACTCCGGGGATTGCAAGCACACTATGTCTCTCGACATCCGGGACTGCTACCATAACCTGGCTTCAAGGGACTGCCGGAGACCGAGAGCCTTGCATATTCGTCGTTTCTCATTTTGCGGAGATTCCTGGCCGTGCGGGTTGTTAGGCAATTTGGTGTCATCAACAGGGACGGTAGGTTCGGACATGGTATTCCCTCGATTAAAGGAAGTGTAAGTGAACCACGGTTCGCGTGGGTAGGGTCGCTACCCTGAAGTAGACTTAACTTTACAGGGATCGTAAAGTGTGTCTACGTGCTACTGTAAATATAATAATTTATTACAAATAATATGATAATTAATGTACCTAATAAAATTTTATTGTATTTTAAAATAAAAAGTAACAAAAAGCCCAAAAAAATATAAAATTGGTATGTGAGAGCTATTCATCAGGGAATTTTTTAACTCACCTTATTATTTAAACATTGCATCCTTTACATCTAAATGTATTTTGCAGATAGTTTTCTTTTCGAGACTAGGAGTACAGAGAATCACGATTCCTGAACGAGGTTGCGTACCGACAGATGCGGGCTCGGTGGACAGACCCCTCGGGCACATACAACTCTGGATAGACAGCTAACGATCAAGTACGTAGCCTCGCTATCCACGCACATATACGAAGAAGATGCAAATCAAGAAGTTTTAGGATAGCAACGACAATAAAGGAGAAGACTGGTAGCTCAACGCTACCACTAAAATTGAGCTGCTATACTGAAGTAAAACCTTTTGGATTCGTCATTTTCCAGACAAAACCGATATAAAAACCAGTAAGCATTATTTGATAAACGGGGTTCAGTCTCCGACAGAACGTAACTTGTTTGACCTTTGGACATAAGAATTCCTTACTCCGGATCTCATGTTATTAAAAGCTGGGATTTACTAAATGTATGTATGGTTTTTTTTCACATATGTACCGATTTTAATGTATTTTAACTTAAAAATCTCCTAATGGTTTTCTCCATAATTGTGTTAACATAAACTTACTTTACACTATTTACCACTTTTGACAATATAAACAAAAATATATTATACTTTATGCTTCTTCCATTGCACAAGTTCTTCAAAGTTGCCACCAAACTTCTTTATTGTCCACTTCGTCTTAACTAAAAGTTTTACTTTTAATCATCTACCACCAAGAGACTTCTTTAAAGGTGATTACATAAATCATCAGAGATGTTTTTCAGAAATCTTCGCCGATGATGTGTTAGCGGTCATCTAAAGGACGATCCTGAGGGCCTTAAAGGCGCGTGCCGAGATCCTTTGTGTCTGTTGACCAGGACCGGCTAAAACAAAAAATATTGTTATAGTTCTCATGTCGAGTTTATGCTAAGTTAATGTTAGGACATATTCTTAAACTACGTGGTTAATTATAAACCAACAGAATATAAATAATAACAGGATAAATTCTAAATAATGAACGATTTGAATAAAATTATCATTAAGAAAATCGTAGAATAACAGATAGAATACATAGAATAACAAATCGTGCAATTGGACGATAGTTATATTTAAATGAAGGAGTTATAAAGAAGTATATATCCATAAATGAATGTAAGAATGCTACGTTCTGTTAATAATACTTAGTAATTTATAGAAACTATAGTATGTATTCATAAACTTTCTTTTCAAATTACCAAAATAATTTTATAGGCATTTTTGTACATAGTTTCTTGAAAATAATAGCCTGTTGTATTTTGTTGACATTGAAATAATAAACCAACATAGGAACGTCAAGAGAGCACTGGAGTGATAATATATAAGAATACAAGAGGAAGGTTAAAATAAATAAAATATAGAAGAATAGAGTAAAGGTATAAAAAAGACAAGGCAGAAAAAAATATATAGAATTGAAAAGGAAAGCAGTTAACAGGAAATCACTCTCATTTCTATGAAAAATATGTATTTAACCTCTGAGAGTTGTTTGTTAAAGAATATTTTAAGATATTCTTTATTAACTAACGCTCTTTCTTTAACTTTACATATTTGATTCATTATACTCTGGGTATAAAAAATTACAAGATAAATGGAGAGAAAATCGACTTAAGTGGGTATGATTTCAAAAACTAAGATATTTTTTAACACTTTCGCTGCGCATGACTCCGATCGGAGTCAAAGTGGTCCTTTGTTAGATACGCACGACTCTGATCGGGAACAGTAACCCGTTGATTTTTAAGACAATAAGTACGACGCCTAAGTTAGTTATTGTTCGTCAGGGTGTCAGTGAGGACATCAAGTTTCAAAAAATTTTACCAGTTCTTTGCTGTGGTAGTTTCGTGATTCAAAATGGTGGAAAGTATGCCGGACACTTCATACTAAGACAAACTAGTGTGAAGTATTCCTGCCTCCAGACATAGTATTGCAAAAATTCCTATGGTTAATAAGGGACGAACAAAGAGAAAGCGTTGCAAAATATGCTGCGAAACCAAAATTAGAAAGCAGACAATATATCAATGCGTAAAATGTCCTGATCAACCTGGATTTTGTGTTGAATGTTTTGAAATTGCTCATATGTGAATCAAAATCAAATCAATATGTGAATCTTTCTGTATTTTATTGAATAAATAAACTTATTTTTTCTAAAATTTTTTTAAAAAACGTTCTTATTTGCCTTGTGCCGATCGGATCCAGTCAACGATACACTAGAAATTCTTAACCAGGTGCGCATGACTCCCATCGGAGTCAAAAATTCAAATCACCTTTTATAAATAAATATACACTTTATTTAATTAATTTAATATTATTATATATTCTAGTATCAATTACAATGATATTTTAGAAAAAAGTTATTGCAGCTCCTGGGTAACATCTCTCGAAAAAGTCATAGAAGACATAGAGAATTGAAATACTATTATAAATTAATATCTCAATCAGCCATGGGAGCTTATCGTCTATGCTTCGCCTAGCTCAGTCTCTCAAGTGTGAATCCATCTTGTCTTAAACTATTAATTAAACCATGAAAATTGAGCTGATAACAAATAAAACAATGATTTAACTAATCATATTTATTCATCATAAAAAATAATATTTAAGTAGCAAAAACAACCCTGCCTAATGCTTTACATTAAATAAATTTGGAATTGATACATACGGCATCGACGGGCTGCTTGCTTAGAATTAGATGTTTATGTTCGATATCCTACCTCCAGATTATGTCCGTAGTTCTGTTGCCGCCTCCAAAGTAAGTGGATAGGCCTTACATACATTCTTCTGCTGCATATTATTATTATTTCAGAAATTATCCAATAAACCAAATAAACTAGAAAACAATATCAGTATTAGCCAGACACAGAAAATTATTTTACCAAAATTACAATTAAACAAATAGTAGAAGGCAAGGATAAAATGAAATAGAATTACTATTAAACTTAGTTAAATTTTGTAAGATTCCTAGATGCACAAAATTGAAAACGTGCCTTTAAAAGAAGTGAGGTTATGAAGTACTCACCCCAAGAGATTTCTGCAGACGATAAAATGAACCTTATAATAATTTTTTTCTTCTTTTATAAATTTCAGAACAGACAAAAAATAATATTCCCACCATGTTAGAAAAGCTAATTGACAGAAAGTAAGTGGGAGACTGAAATGAAGTTTAGCACAGGTGCCATAGGACGTATGCCTATGATAGAATTAGCTTTTCTGTCAACATGGAACAGAATATTTAGTCTACCGGTTAGAAAGAGAGAGGGTGAATATTTATCCTACCAGAAAGAAAGAGAGAGAGGAAAGAAAGAGAGTGGGCGAATATTTATTCTACCGGACAGAAAGAGAGAAAGGTACCAACTACTTTATTAAGAAATTAATTATAGAAAGAGAGAAATTAAAATAAAATAATTAAATATAAATTAATAAAGACGTGACGTTTATAAAGTTACAAGGGTTTCGATCAACGCGTTATGTAACATTGTTTTTTACTTGTTTATGCAATATTGTTATTTTTTTTCTTTTGTTTATGTTTTGCGCGAAATCCTTCGATTGTATTGACGTCCTTTTTATTTTGTTTTTGTTGTAAGTAATACACAGAAACATTCATTCTGTAATGTCATAAAGAAAAAAACGTGAAAATTGACAACTACGATATTTCGGCGGAATATAGAAAGCCTGAAGATAGCTTTCGAGATCCAGCAGAACTTAATCTGGCTAAGTATAGCACTCAAATCTGTAAATCGCAATATCTCCTGCAAGTGGTTAAATCAGCGGACGAATGCTGCTGTTGCCGCTTGAGTAGTGCATTGAAATCTGTCTGTCCGGATTTTCTTCAGTCAGCTTGCCCAATTCTTCAAATACCAAGTAAGCTTGTGGTGCTTATTCAGTTAGATAAAGGATCATGCAAGTTTTTACCACTTTTTGTGAGGTTTTCATTTGATAAGTCGATTCCACTGAAAACATTTAAAAAGGTGCCCTACGACCCTACGATTTCTTTTATCCATCACTACGATACGATCTCAAGAACACAATATGTGCAACTAGTCGGATCTATTTTACATCCCACACTAGTGCATCCCACAGCGGCTTTTTGCCAAAAGTGTAATTCTCTGCATTGTGCGCTACAATAAAACATGGCCAAGGGATGCCGATTGGTTCAACCAAGACGAAGTTAATGTAAGTGGTTTAATAATTCCATAAACCCTCTTCGTCTGCTTTCCGGATGCCAGTAACGAAATCATCTGAGTGTTTGGCAAACGTATGGACAAAGGAGTAGTAACTCCAATTGAATTTTTTTTTAAATACCTACCTCTTTCTTTCATTCTTATCAACAAAATATTAAGGAACTCCATCAGTAGAGTTACAACATACCCTGAAGCAGATATTAGATCTAATCACAACTCTTTAGTGGCCGATGCAAGAGTTGGGCTAAAGAAAATATAGAAAAAATATCAATAAAATAATTTTACTATTTTAGATTTCAACAAAAGTAAAATAGAAAATATTGTCAACAATCACATGAAATAAATGAGAACGATCGACAAAGATAATAGAATAGCGTAGTGTAACTAATAGATTCAATAGATGACAGAAGAAGCTACACTCTTTGAACAAATTGGCAATGCAAGGACACAGAAAAACAAAGAGAAATAAAACAAAAAATACGAGTGGTTAAAGTAGAGTGGCTCCAGAAATGAAAGAATTAGAAAAGAAGTATGTCATGTTCAATTTACAGCACAAGAAGGTTCGTGAAATCTTTGGCCTGTATAATAAAAAAAATACTCATACTCTGGTAGATAATGCAGGAAAAGCTATCATTGATAAACGAAAATTATTTGAAACACATTTGAATGAAATTTTAAAATCTAAATTTCTTTATACAATAAAATTAGTCAAAACCAACAAAGCAACTGGATCAGATAACACCCCAGCTTCTTCTTCACGTACCATGTCCTTTCAGAAGGTTACCATTATAGCTGTCTTAATTTTATTCATTGTCACCCTAAATAATACCCTAAATAACAGCTGAACTCCTAAAAATTATACAAGAGGACCATATCAGTGCCATTGTTAAGTTTTTTAATCCTGTATATACTACCGGTTAAATTAACTGAGGAATGGTTAAAGTCTGTTTTTATAGCAATTCCTAAGAAACGGCGGGCAAAAAGGTGCAACGAATACAGATTAATTAGTCTGATGAGCCACACATTAAAAAGTTTTTTCTTCGCATTATCCATTAATGAATAGACCTAGATGAAACCCAGTTTGGATTTAGGAGTGCGCTGGGTACCAGTGAGGCAGTTTTTGTCTTAATTGTACTTTTCCAAAAATGCCGCGACCAACGTAAAGATATTTATGTGGCTTTCATTGATTACAAAAACGTTTTCGATAGGTAAAATCTTGAAGGATTTTGAACATATTAATAACCATAGTTATTGGTTGTAGAGATCTACGTTTCTATGAATGTTTTTAGGACAAAATTTATTATTTCAATCGCCAACCTCACAACAATACTTCCCTACAGATAGACCAACAATACATTCAGGGAGTTACTAACTTTAAATATTTGGGATGCTATATTGCAGACCAACTAGGTTCAAGTAAAGAGACTACAGCTTAAATTCAAAATTATGTCAAAGAATGATCAAATACTATATTTTCTCATAACTGTTACATAACACCCAGACCTGGACTCTGAACGGCAATGCGATCGATTGTATCGAGCGGCAAATACAGCACATATGTCCTATGTTATTAAAAACTATTATAATAAGAAACATTTCATACCTAGCCCATATTCTTCGAGAACATTAGTAGAGAATATTTCAGCCTATCATAAAAGGTAAAATCAAGGAACGCAGAAGAATTGGAATAAAGATGTCATGGCTCAAGAACAAAAGAAGAATGTATCTACCTCGTTAGTTTATTTCTAACTTTTGTTAAAAATGTGATTTTAATTTAAATAAAATGTTTGATTTTAGTTACATTTCTAATTGTATTGCCAAATGCAGAAATAAATATATGAGTTTATAATATTATAAAGTTCTGATAAAGCCAAACATGTATGTAAGAATGGAGTATGGAAAACAAAAAAAAATTGTAAAATTAGCAGCAAAGTTTATTATTGCAAGAAATCTCTTGTTTTATTTACTATTATCGCAAATACGATTAAAAGAATAACAAAGTTATTTTACCGAATTTCCGGTAATTTTCGCAACATAATTGTTAGTTTTTGGTAAAAATGATCACTTGATGTTACGTAACGTTTAGGTAGGGGGAGGGGTCACTACTAGGAGAGATCTCATTTGGTAAAAAATGACAGAAAATTTTCTTTTTAAGCTGATTCTATTACCAATTATTTATTAAAAACGCACAAAAAGACTGTATACTGGACTCCACAAAAACACATTAAAAAATTTGGTTTTGGTACGGGCATCAGAACCCGACCATTTATTGGAGTTGAAACAGCAGATAGAATTCTATCTATATATATCTATAAAGAGTGTCATCAACCAGATTCTATATCTATCTATAAAGAGTGTCATTAACCAAATAGGTACCGGTAGATTCATGGGAGATGTTAAAAATCGAATGTGCTCTAAGTGGACAACATTGCCATGGAGGATATTGAATTGGAAGGAGAAATACTATAACAGAAAATTAAATATATTTTTAATATATGCCTGGATAATTCTATTCCATAAAAATTGAGACTCTCTGTAAAAACTTTTCACTAGAGTTATGAGAATAAGACTTAAAAATGTTAGATTTAAATAGCTGTCAAAGAACTTAAATAGATTTGAGAAGAAAGTGATCCTTGGATTGGACAACATATGGTAAACTAGGACAGATCCTTGAAAATAATACATTAGTTTTATTAAAACCTAAAACTTTTTACCTGTGTATGTTACCAGTTTTAACGTACCGAGCCGAACGTCTTCCCTCAGTAAACCATACCGATCAAATTGAGAGTCGTTCAGAAAAAAATGAACAGGTCAATGCTTGTAATGAATAACAGGGATATAATTAAAAATGAGGAATTACGCAAAAGAACCTAAAGATATGCGACAAATGAATATCAAACGAATTGACAAACTAAAGTGAAACTGTCCCTGGCAGTCGAAAATGACAAAATAAAATATGGCAGGATAAGAAAATCATGTTCCTTTTTGTAGTTTGTACTTTGCAGTTTTGTAATTACGTGTTGATTTCTGATTCTTATAATAAGATTTATCTATTATAATAGTTTTAACGTCCTAATTGACTAATAGGATTATTAACGATATATCTTTTTCCAAAGATATTATTATGTTTATATTATATGTGTTTATATTATTTATTTATGTATAAGATATTATTTGCGTTTCAGATTATTGGACCTTTATAGCTCTGTTATAGATAGAGTTATATATTTTTTATCTACAAAGTAAATGAAAAACTTCGATTAAAGATTATCCAAGTACATATTCTCACCTATAAGTGCCCACACAGACGAACAAGTTGAATGGTGCTACGATGACGTTACACTGCGATACAAGAGGTAATCTTCATTTATACTATACTGATGGGAGACTTAAGTGCCAAAATAGTGATATGGCGATAGAAACGAAAGGGGTCAAACTGTTATAGAATTTCTTCTGTAACACATGCTATATATCATGAACACTTTTAACATATTTTAAAAAAAAGTCCCCAAAGAAAGTGGACAGTCACCAAATGGCTTAAACAAGAACGAAATCGACTTTATTCTACTAACAAAAAATGCGTTATTTAAGACATAACTATATTAAATCAATTTTTAACCGGAAGTGACAATAGAATGGATAGAGCGAAGATAATCTTCAAAGTAAAGAAGGAAAGAGGAATTATGGTAACAAGGATTAAAAATGTCAGGTCACTATTGTTACTAACTTATATTAATAAATCAGTATGAATACTAACATGAACGCATACCAATGAGTAACCTACAGAAAGACATGCAAGATGAAACCAATATTAAACAGCTTAACGAAGTGTTCGTGGACGAACTAAATAAGGCACAGAAAAAGTACCAAGCTAAGCAAACAAAGAAAAATGAAAAACTTACAGAAGACACAAGAAACCTAATGCAGAAAAGAGGGAAATGAAAGATAAGTACACAACAAACATTGCAGAGCTAAGAAATTTAAACAAAACTATTTCAAAAGCCGTTAGGAAAGACATAAGGAACTTAAGCACTAACGAAATAACTAATACCATAGAACAAAACAATAGCCATGGCAACTCTTACCAAATGATAAATTGCGGCAAGTAAACCCAGATCTATCAGCGAAAGCACCAAATTTAGTAAAGGACATGCCATATATGAACAACAAAAAATCCTGAAAATCATCGAAGAGTACTATAGAACATACAGTAGAAATGCTCACATTCCTTCTTCTTCTTCTTCTTTTTCTTCTTCTTTTTATACAGACATGACTCTGTCTGTTTTTCAATGTGCCTCCAGTAAGTTGTCATTCCATCGTTTGCGTGGTCTTCCTACTGATCGTCTTCCTATTGGGGAACCGCCTCTTGCCGTCATTACTACTCTATTTGTTGTCATTCGGCTTATATGATCGTTCCATTCTACTCTTCTATTTCTTACCCAGTTTTTGATGTTCTCCACCTTGCATCTATGTCGTATATCTGTATTTCTAGCTCTGTCCCATAGTGTCTTACCAACAATTTTTCTAAGTGTTTTCATATCTGCTGTTTCTAACATCCTTTTTGTTCTCTCTGTGTCAGGTCTTGTTTCTACCGCGTATGTCATTATTGGTTTGATGACTGTTTTGTAAATTCTGCCTTTCGTTTCTTTCCGATATTTTTATTTCTCCATATTGTTTCGTTTAGGCAGCCTGCGGCTCTATTTGCTCTATTCACTTGATCTTCCACTTCGGTTTCGAGCTTTCCGTAGCTAGATAATGTGATGCCTAGATATTTAAACTCCATCACTTGTTCTATTATCTGACCTTAAAGCTCCAATTTACATCTTAGTAAATTTGCTGTTATAACCATGTATTTTGTCTTTGTTGGGGAAATTAACATGTTAAATTTTCTGGCGGTTATATTAAATTGGTGCAGCATACGTTGTAAATCATCTTCAGTTTGAGAGAGTAGTATTGTGTCGTCTGCATAGCAGATTATTTTAAGTTGTTTTTCTCCTATTTGGTATCCTTTTTTAGTTCTTACTTTTTTTATTATTTCGTCCATAATCAGGTTGAACAATAGAGGACTCAGGGAATCTCTTATCTTATCTTATCTTATCCCATTGCCAGCTTCAATAGGGTCGGTTAGTTCTTCTTCTACTTTTACTTTTATTGTGTTGTTTTGGTAGATATTTTCGATCGTTTTGATTATTCCTAGAAGTATGTCTCTTGCATTCAGTAAGTGGATAACGTCTTTTAATTTGACCCAGTCAAATGCCTTTTTAAGGTCCACGAAACATAGATATGCCGGTTTGTTGTATTCTAATGACTTCTCTTGCACTTGCCTCTTTATAAATATAGCGTCGGTGCATGATCTTTCCGACATAAAACCTTGTTGTTCTTCTGCTAGTGTTATAATTTCATTCAATTTATTTGTTATCACTTTGGTTGTTAATTTGAGTGTTGTGTTTAATAAATTAATTCCTCTGTAATTTTCCGGGTCCGATTTGTCTCCCTTTTTGAAGAGAGGTATTAGGATGCTTGGTCTCCATTCTTGAGGAATTCTGTTTTGTTCCATTATTTTTTGAATTAGTTTTAGTAGTTGTTTGGTCAGATCTGGTCCTCCATACTTAGGAGTTCGTTGGGTATTCTGTCCTCTCCTGGTGATTTTCTATTTTTTAATTTCCTTAATGCTTCCTTTACCTCTTCCTCCTCAATATTTATTTCTTCGTTTGTCGTCACCTCTGGTGTTGGTGGTTCATCATCGTCACCTTTAGCAAACAAGTAGTCTACCCACGTTTCCTTCTGAATGTGTTTCGTTTTTATTAGTTCGTTCATTTTTTTTCTTTGTCCTCTCATTATTCTCCATATTTCTTTTTGTGTTTCGTAGAAATCGTGTTCCATCTGTTTTGAGAAACTCCCAGTGTTCGTTTTTTATTTGTCTAACCAAAGTGTTCGTTTCATTTCTGATTCGTTTATAGTGGTTGTATGCCTCTTGTGTTTGTTGTGTTATGTATTGTAAAAAGGCTTTCTTCTTTTCTTCACATTTTGTCTTCACTTCCTCTTTAAACCATGGTGTTTTCCTTTTTGATATGTTAGTGTTGGTTACTTTCCTCTCTCCGAGTGATTCTTTTGCTTCATTAATTATATTATTTTTGAGTTTTTCCCAGCTTTCCTCGATGTTATCATCGGTTACCAGTTGAACTGCAGTTGGATCCTTGAGGTAATTTAGATGCTTCCGCACTCAGCGGATACGTAGCGTGAGCAACATTAATTTGAATATTTACCAGAAATTATAATAATAAATTTTTAAAACTTTGAAAAATAATTAGAAACCTTTAAAACGGTTATAAGGTCTTTGACCAATGTGTACTGCCAGTTCTAAGGTATATCTCGGAAACATTGACCTTTACCAGAAAAATAATCAATAAGATACAAAATTCACAGAGAGCAATGGAGAAGTCAATGTTGAATATATCCCAGAGACACATATATATATATATATATATATATATATATATATATATATATATATATATATATATTAATACAAAGTTTCATATCATATAATTAGGAGAAAAACTGGATTTACTCTACAGGACATGTTGCCAGAATCAGAGATGGAAGATAGACCAAGAAAATTTTAGAATGGAGACCTAGACACAATGCTTATTGTAATCGAGGACGTCCTCCAACAAGATGGTCGAATGGCATCAAGCACATGGGAGACCTATGTTTAGTAGTGGACTCAAAACGGCTACTAATCAAGACTCTGTTATATAAAGAACTCTATACAAGAACTTTATATGAAGGTAAACTCCCTTTCTCAATCGGACTAAGTCGTTAGTTAAGCAAAAAATTGTTAGTAATAGGAAAGTTTATTTTTCTTAAAGATATTAAAGAAATTCTATTTTTTATTGGTTTATTTCTACTAATATAGTTAATAAAAGACTATCCACTAATCACTAGATTATAATCTTGATCTAATATCAAAAGGCACTGCCATTGATAAATTGACTGGGTCGCTAATAAATGTACCCCATTTCTTTCCAAAAAATGAAATGCCTGTCCTGTCGACCATGACATTTATTTATTATGTTATTATACGAGATCCGATTAGAGGCAAGTACAGTCGTACCAGGTGATAGATGAAAAAACGGGCATGTCGGGAGAAAGTTTTGACAATGAAAAAAAAATAAACGAGAGGACAATTTGGGGACGATTTGCTCTAAGGGAATTGTAATGGAATTCGTTGGACGTTTTAATCTTAGACAATGGGAAGGTTATACACTGGTGGAATATAAATCAATTTTTGTTTTTGGGGGGAAGGGCATTTTTGTTAATGTAGATGCCAATAAATACGAGGATGTTTGTTAGATTTGTATATATTATAGAAAAATGTGTTTTCCCATAAATAATAAAACAAAATCCAAATTCATGACCTATACTAATAACTTCTTTTTCCCTTCAGACTGCTTGTACCTGGAAGGCGCATCGGACACATAGTTTCCATGTATAAGTCTCTTACAGTTCTTCCGGTATCTCTCGAACTATTTTGTTCAGTGATATATTTTTTGATTTTTGTCTTCCCAAATATTATTTGATAGCGAGAGAGTAATAAATCGCTACCAAGTCTATATATCTTACGCGTACTTATTTATAGTACTAGTGGGCACTATAGCTGCAGAATTAAATAATACTTTGATTGGTTTCATAATTCTGTTACGATAAATATATACTGGCCTAAATATATGATGACTAATAATTCTGTTTTGTTGTAGAAATTTGGCGAAGGATCTAGGTTCAAATTATGGTGAATCCTCCAAAACTAGATGCTTCTCGATTTTTCGATGCAAGACAATGCGATCTTTCGATGCTGTTCTAGTATATCAGGATTTCGTATATAAATACAACATTTTTATATGGAGGGCCAGTTAATTCTCAACACCCGCGCTCGCGAATTTGTTACGTACGGATATAATAAATTATTGTCAGATAAGTTAATATAAATAAAGAAATAAATTAAATCCGTAAGTGTTATAAATATTGAACCTTTTAATAAATTCACAACAAATGGTGTCAGAGTGAGATCGAACATAAATTAGACTTATAATAATAATACAAGTGAATATAAAATAAATTGTGAACATGGCTACGATTTATGAGCTCACAGTTACGGATTTAAGAAGGCATCTTGAAGATAGGGAATTAGCTTCTACCGGGAAAAAGGCTGATTTAGTTCAACGACTAAAGAACGCTTTAAAAGAAGAAGGTTTGGATCCGGAAACTTATATATTTGAAGACAAGCATATTGCTGTTATCTCGTCGATTTCGAAAGTTTCTGGTGACATCGCATCATTAGAGAACAAAGTTTCCTGTGACATCGCATCATTGGAGAATAAAGTTTCTGGCGATATTTCGAAAGTTTCTGGTGACATCGCATCATTGGAGAACAAAGTATCCGGCGACATCGCTTCATTAGAAAACAAAGTTTCTAACGAGATTTCTTCTCTGGAAAGTAAAGTTTCTGCTAACATCTCTAAAGTCACTTCTGAGATGTCTGCCCTCGACGATAGAATGTCTTCGTTAAAAGACCAAGTTGCTGCCGATATGTTGGCCTTCGAAGAAAAGATATGGAAAGAGATGGAAAGGAAGATGGAGGAAACAGGGACAGCAGAGAGAGGTAACAATCCGATTACAGTGGAGATAAAAAAAGACGAGACGAAATTTAAGTTGGAAACACGACCGAAATTTGAAGGAAGTGGAGGTTCTGTCCATGTGAAAGTCCCAACTTTCGACGGAAAATCATCATGGAACAACTACATGAAACAGTTCGAATCAGCCGCAAGAGCAAATGGATGGTCTGAAAAAGAAAAGGCTGTAAACCTGACTATCGCTCTTCGAGGAGATGCCTTAGATGTGCTTCAGACCATAGCCGTAGAGGAGACCGATGATTTCGAACAACTGAAGAAGAGGTTAAATATGCGATATGGCCACGAACATTTGGAGCATGTATATCAGTCACAGCTTAAAAATCGTAGACAGAAGAAAGATGAGGCTCTTCAAGAATATGAGGTAGATATTGCCAGATTAGTACGATATGCTTATCCAACAGCTCCCGAAGACATGATGGAAAAATTGGCCGTTCAAACGTTTATTGATGGTCTTCGTGATCATGAAATGCAGAGAACACTGCGATTAGCTCGTCACAAAACGCTGGTTGATGTCTTATCCGCCGCCCTCGAATACGAGTCAGCTACGCAGGCCTCTGGCGGGTACAGTAAAGTTAGAACTGTAAAAGAGGAAGGAGATGAAGATAAACTTGACCAGCTCGTTAATATGATAAAAAGCATGACATATAAGAAAACGAAGACCATCAGATGCTGGAATTGTGGCGAAATAGGACACGTACGAAGCTCCTGTAAGCACCCTAGGTACGACGCAAATCAAGAAACTCACCATCAGGAAAACTAGAACGGGTCAGCCTTAGGGGGGCAGCTTCGACCCAAAACTTTTCCAAAGACCCTCTCATACTAATAGCTTCTTTGAAATGTCGTGAAGATAGTGTATATGTAGATGGAGACATAAATGGTAAAAAGCATACGTTGTTGGTGGATACCGGAGCGACCAGAACCATTATACGCCCGACAGTTATAAACAGCCGAAAGAAACTGTTACCAACGAGGTTACGACTTCGGACCGCTACAGGTGAAAATGCCAACATTCATGGAGAAATCCAGGTACAATTGGGAATTGGGGCAGAAAAGTTTGTCCATACTGTTATAGTTGCTGACATCGAAGAGGATGTTATATTAGGAATGGACGTAATGAATATGCATGGATTCCAATTGGATTTTAAGAATAAGGTAATCAAAGTTGGCAACGAGGAGGTATTTCTCCATCCACATAATGACAACACTGTGCAAGCAGCCACTACAGAAGATACAGTCGTGCCTGTGAGAAGCGAAACGATCATAGTAGCGCGACTACAGGGAATTGTAGACGAAGGGAGACCTGTTATGATGGAGCCTTGGAACCACGACGATGAGGTTGGCCGTGGAATCATAATTGGAAAGGAATTGGTGACTTCGGCTAAAGAAATTCCTGTGAGACTTATCAATGTCAACGACTACCCAGTGACCATAAAGAAAGAGACAAAAGTAGGAACTTGTGTACCTGTGACATCCATAATTCGTCAGGCGACAACATCTGATAATTCCAACGACAAATTCGACCAAATGGTTGCAGTTGCAGGACAGTCTCTAAATCAGATGGAGAAAAGGAAATTAAGGGAATTTCTTCGGCAGTATCGTGATATTTTCGTACCGAAAGGAGGAAAGACGGGAAGAACTACCGTTGTTAAGCATAAAATTGATACTGGTAATGCTAAGCCAATTCGTCAAACAGCTCGACGATTACCACAGGCGAAGAGAGAGGAAGCTGAAACGATTGTTCAGGAAATGAAGAAAGACGGGGTGATAGAACCTTCTACGAGTCCATGGGTCTCTCCGGTGGTCCTGGTTAAGAAGAAAGACGGAACGACGAGGTTCTGTGTGGATTACCGTTTGCTGAACAACGTTACCAAGAAAGATAGTTATCCTCTGCCTCGGATCGATGACACATTGGACACATTGGCTGGAAGTAAATTGTTTTCTACTTTAGATTTGAAGTCTGGATACTGGCAGGTAGAAATGGACCCAGTCGATAAAGAAAAGACAGCCTTCACCACAGGATCTGGATTGTGGCAATTCAACGTTATGCCATTTGGACTTTGTAATGCTCCTGCGACATTTGAGAGGCTTATGGAAAATGTGTTGAGAGGGTTATCTTGGAAAACATGCCTGGTTTATTTAGATGACATAATCGTCTTGGGGGAGACATTCGAAGATCATTTGAGAAATTTAGAAAACGTTTTTAATCGACTTAAAGCTGCCCAATTGATGCTAAACCCCAAGAAGTGCCAGCTATTTCAAGGTAAAGTCAATTATCTGGGTCATATAGTCAGTAAAGAAGGAGTGGCCGTGGATAAGGGAAAAATCGATTCCATTAAGGAATGGCCAAAACCAACTGACAAACATCAAGTGAGAAGTTTTCTTGGACTATGTACTTACTACCGGAGGTTTATTAAGAAGTTTGCAGATATCGCTAAGCCATTAACGCGACTTACAGAGGAAGCAAGAGAATACCGCTGGGATATAGACTGCCAAAATGCCTTTGAAACGTTGAAAAAGCATTTAATAACAGCACCAATTTTGGGGTATCCACTGCCAGAAGGAGAGTTCATCTTAGATACGGATGCAAGTAACGTGGGAATTGGAGGAGTGCTGTCTCAGATTCAAGGAGGACAGGAACGAGTCCTCGGATATTTTAGTAAAGTCCTTTCAAAACCTGAGCGGAATTATTGCGTCACGAGAAGAGAACTTCTGGCAGTAGTGAAATCAGTAGAGCACTTCTATCAATACCTCTATGGAAGGAAGTTTTTAATCCGAACCGACCATGCCGCCCTTAAGTGGTTGATGCAGTTTAAGAATCCAGAGGGTCAGATAGCCAGGTGGATCGAACGACTCCAAGAATACGATTTTAAGATTGAGCACCGAGCCGGAGTTAGCCACAGAAACGCTGATTCTCTTTCCAGAAGGCCATGCCCAGCAGAGTGTCCTCACTGCAACAAAACGGAATCCAAGGAAGCAGCAGTGCTAAGAACGACGATTGTCACCGACGACTGGACGCCTACTAAGATAAGGGAAGAACAAGAGAGAGATCCAGTTATACAGAAAATCCGAAAATGGAAAGAGGAAAACCGTCGACCACCTTGGCAGGAAATATCAAACCTATGCTCAGTAGTTAAGACGTATTGGGCCCGGTGGGACTCATTTATCATCGAAGATGGCTTGCTTAAACGAGTCCTGGAAAATGATGACGGTTCAGAGAAGAGAAGACAGTTGGTGATCCCAAAGAGCAGAATAGCCGAAGTACTTCGTCAGTTACACGACAGTCCATCGGGAGGGCATTTTGGTGTAAGGAAAACCCTTCAGCGAATTCGGGAACGGTTTTATTGGATGAACAGTTCCGACGACGTAAAAGACTGGTGTAAGAAATGTACTATTTGTGCTACGAGTAACGGGCCTCACCGGAAAAGGAGAGCTCCTATGAGACAATATAATGTTGGAAGCCCGTTTGAAAGAATAGCTTTGGACATTGCAGGGCCATTTCCAGAAAGTGAAAATGGGGGCAAGTACATGTTGGTAGTAATGGATTACTTCACTAAGTGGGTCGAGATTTATGCACTTCCAGACCAGAAGGCCGCCACCGTTGCAGATAAGTTGATCCAAGAATATATCAGCCGATTTGGAGTGCCTTTGGAGATCCATAGTGACCAAGGCAGGAACTTCGAAAGTGATCTATTCCAAGGAATATGTGATAGACTAGGCATGAAGAAAACAAGAACTACCGCGTATCATCCGCAATCGGATGGTATGGTAGAACGAATGAATAGGACAGTTGGCAAGTATTTGACAAAGATGGTGTCCGATCATCAGCGAGACTGGGACCAATACCTTCCGTTCTTCACAATGGCCTACAGATCTGCTGTTAACGAATCAACGGGCCAGACACCAGCCAGAGTCCTATTCGGACGCGAAATGCGACTACCTTGTGATCTAGAATTTGGGTGTCGACCTGGAGAAGATGTAGCAGGTGAAGATTATGTGATCGAATTACGAAGAAGAATGGACGATGTCCATGAGTTGGTCCGTTCCCACCTTCAGATCGCTAGCGACCGAATGAAGAAACGGTACGATACACAAGCCGAAAAGGGTTGCTTTAAGAAGAACGACAAAGTATGGCTGTATAATCCCAAGAAGCGAAAAGGTTGTTCTCCCAAATTGCAGCAGTTTTGGGAAGGTCCATACCTCATCATGGAGAAGATCAACGATGTCATCTACCGAATAAGCAAGATTCCGAGGGGAAAGCCGATGATAGTACACCATAACCGGTTGGCATCTTTCGAAGGTGACCACGACGTAGATGAAGAAGTGGAAGTAAACCAAGTCCAAGATGTGTTTAACCTCACGTTTGAGGAATTCATGGGTGCCTATGGAGGTACCGGTAAAGCAAGACATGGTGTTACCACTGAAGAAAAGCAAGATCTACTCGCGCTCCCCGATAACTACTCGCTGGCCCTTACCATCCCGGCCAGTATCAAAGACGCACCAGGGTTGGCATCCGTCTTTCGAAGGAAGTTTGGTCGAGTTGCAGAACTGCAATGCCAGGTGCCAGCTCCCGGTAAAACCTTGAAACTCCAAGATGCATCACGTTACCTTTTCTACCTGGTAACAAAAGACACTGCCCGTGACCAACCTACCTACCGAGATGTATGGGAAGCCTTACTTCAATTGAGAGAGCACGTACTAGAGTCCGACGTGCAAAAGTTAGCCATGCCAAAGTTGGAGTGCCGCCAATTAGATTGGAGGGTTATCCGAAATATGGTGGAGGAGATCTTCAAAGACACCGAAGTCCAGGTGTTAGTCTGTTGCAATCCGCTAAGTACCTTGTGCGGAGAGAAAACCGTCCCTTGTCATTTTTATACAACTGGAAGTTGTAAAAGAGGGTCCAGTTGCCGATACCAGCATACAGTTCCGGTTCCAGTCCCGACAAGGTTCCAGGAGGAACCATCTTTTAAGAGGGGGGCAATGTTACGATAAATATATACTGGCCTAAATATATGATGACTAATAATTCTGTTTTGTTGTAGAAATTTGGCGAAGGATCTAGGTTCAAATTATGGTGAATCCTCCAAAACTAGATGCTTCTCGATTTTTCGATGCAAGACAATGCGATCTTTCGATGCTGTTCTAGTATATCAGGATTTCGTATATAAATACAACATTTTTATATGGAGGGCCAGTTAATTCTCAACACCCGCGCTCGCGAATTTGTTACGTACGGATATAATAAATTATTGTCAGATAAGTTAATATAAATAAAGAAATAAATTAAATCCGTAAGTGTTATAAATATTGAACCTTTTAATAAATTCACAACAATTCGTAATTAAATATTGTTACTGAAGACGATAATGTGATAACAGTGAACTCGATACATTTAGTCGTAGAAAGAATTTATTTAAATACCTACTTACCCTTTGTAGTTGCAATTATTGTTGTAGTAAGGGCTGACAGAAGACGTCTTTGTTGCACCCGTAATGAAGAAAGTTGATTTTTTGCATACACTCTGCGAAGATCGATAAAATTCTGGTCCATTTCGCCGGGCAACGGTCTTATTGATAAAACGACGATTATTTGCCTTCCTTAAGGCCGTATGACACTATGCATTTTCTTGTATCATTTATTATATCGTTTCTGATATAGAAAGTTATTTATGTTTTCTTGTATCGTTTCTTGCACGTACATTTGTGCTCTGTATGACACTATGCAAGTTCTTTTACCGGAAATTGTATGTGATTCGGCACATGATTGGTCGAAATTTTGACACATATAAAAATATGTATAACTACAGTACCTGAGGACCCCAAGCCAGATGCTACTGATTATTTTTTAAAATACTGTGGTTCAAAAATGAAAGAAATAAAATGTCTCAATATTAAAATTAAATTGGAAACCACAATTTTTGAAAATATTCAACAGGCTGTAATGGAAGACAGAAATAATAAATAATTTGGATGTAATAATTTATTTGTTTTTTTTTACAAATTATGTGTTTGAATGGCATGCTCTTGAAATTCTACTCTCTTATTTGGAGATATAAAATAATCTTTAAACTCATCACGAATTTTTAAAGCGGTTATGTATTGTTTTTAGTAATACATCTCCTCCTACTTTCAGTAGTTCCGATGCTATTTGATCCAATCCCTGTGATTTATTGTTTTTCAATTTGGCTACTGCTGTTCTAATCTTGGTTATTGTCACAGACCATACATACTTTGTTGGTGGGCACTTTTCTCTGATGTCTGTTTGGTCTAATTGTATATCAAAGTTCTCCTCCAGCCGCCATTATGACAGAAGTTTTACGTTTTTGCTCAAAAATTGGCGCATTTCTTGTACAAGAAACTGCAGCAGACACAAATTCTTGTATCGTTTCTGATATAAGAAATATAAGCTTGTATGACACTATTCATTTTTTTGTTATATCAGAAACGATATAAGAAATGATACAAGAAAATGCATAGTGTCAGACGGGCTTTAGGCAAGCGGTACATGTTCTAAGTCAAGAAAACGCATGTAAAATGGAAATCTTGGTTCGCAACCTTATCTCGAAGTAATAAAAAACCGAAACACTAGTAAGTTTATTAATAAGATTGAAATATATGATTCGGAGTTAAAGTTACTAATGTTTCCCACACACGTGTTTAATGATATATTCTAATTTACTGTCATGGTTAGTAAAAAACGTTGCATGCTGTTATAAAATATGTATATGTTGAAAATTTTAAAGTGGAAAAAAGATAACGAAGATAAACACTAAACAGTGTTCTCTCTCTCTCTCTCTCTCTCTCTCTCTCTCTCT
Organism: Diabrotica undecimpunctata; assembly: GCF_040954645.1. Taxonomy (NCBI): domain Eukaryota; kingdom Metazoa; phylum Arthropoda; class Insecta; order Coleoptera; family Chrysomelidae; genus Diabrotica; species Diabrotica undecimpunctata. Next base: position 70,883,330 of record NC_092803.1, on the reverse strand, counting down.
CTTTTTTTTTCTTGTTAAATTAATGGAAAAAGAGTACAGTAACAAAAAAGCTATCTTGACAAATGAAACATTTAATAACAAAACTGTTACTTTCATAACGTTATATTGTATTCAAAGACTTTAGTGTTCGTGATTTTGGGCTGATTACAGAGTGACAAAAAAATGTTCAGAACTAGAAAATATTTGCAAAAATAAAGCATGTATTTATTCTGTTCTTTTATTTAATTAAAAACATAAACAGTTTTAATAAGTTCTCTGGCTTTATTTAATTTTTCATTTAAGAATAATAAATGGGTGTAACCTTTAGTTAACGAAACACTAACTTGAAACAACGATCAAAGACTATATAAATAATTCAATTCTGAAATATTTATCCAATTCCAGCTTCTTCTTCTTGTAGTACCTATCCATTTCGGATGTTGGCGACCATCATTGTAATCTGTAAAGATTTATGGTTGTTGTGTTGAATCACGTACGTAGATTCTTCAGCCAGGAAATACTTGGCCTTTCTGGGCCTTGTTTCCCTTCTACTTTTCCCTGATAAATTAGTTGCAGCAATCCATATCTTTCCCTGTTCCTCTTAATGTGACCGAAGTATTCGATTTTGGCTGTTTTTATCATGGGTATTGATAAATCATGACATCTGAATAACTAAGCCATTTTCTGAAATTCAGATCTGGCTTTCTCTACCCTACATTTGATTTCAAAGGAATGGTCACAATTTTCATTGACGTTCGTACCATGTTAGGTAGGGAAGAAGAGGGAGACTTGATCCCACCGTTAAATTTTTTCAGATAACTTTTTTTATAACCGATCTAGAACCTTAATAATTTAGTGGAACATTACAAATTTATTAGGTTTTGGGTGTCATACACCCGAAAAATATACTGCTAATAAATAACGATATTTTGTAGAATCTAGTAATAGAGAAAAACTAATCATGTCTCCCCGTACTTCGGGAGACTTGATCCTTGTGTATGGGTGACTTGATTACACCTTCCCAGATTTACAATATTAAAATAAAACCAAAAATTGGATGCTGAAAACTAACTTTACTCAGTCATGGCATAACAAATAATATTATTAAAAATAGAAACACTTTCTGGCAGAAAATTATATTCAAAAAGTTATAACAGTGAAAAAAAAATTATTGTTCAATATTGAACGTTTTCAGTGCTTTAGGAAAGACAAAATATCCTATGAGCTTACTGTAGCTCCTAAAAGTCGGGCTTGGTAACTTTTTTAAAATTTTGTCACTCAATTCAAACTCGTCACTTTCTGCTTCTGATTCACATTCAGTATCTGTCTCTACTTGCATTTCATCATTAGGATCATATTCAGACTCTGACGATGGTAGCATAATGTCACTGCCCCCCGAACTTGAAGATTCTCTCAAATTCCCAAAATTTTTGTTTAGTCAATATTTTTAAGTGCTCTTACTTTGGCCTTTTGCTCCTTTTCTATTTTTTTTTTCTTTAGCTCAACTTCAGCTTCAAGCGCAAGTTTTTCTGGTGTAGCTGTAAGAATTTTTGTAGTTGCTTGCTTTCTACCCTTTTTTGAAGTCCTGGGCCCGGCTTTAGGATGAGGTCTGATCATTTCTGGGCTACTAAAAGTGGCAGAAGTAAAAGGCTGGTTATTGTGCTCCATTGATGTTTGTTGTAGCTGATAATTTTGTGAAGTATCTCTATTTACAGGATGTGATCTAATTATTTGAAGTGTGGTAAAAGTACTAGTAGAAGTAGAAGGCTGGTTTTTGTCCTCTATTAGTGTTCGTCGTAGTCGTTGATTATGTGAAATCGATCCAGTTGAAGATGGTCTAATTATTTCATAGGTGGTGAAAGTGCCAGTAGAAGTGAAGGGTTCGTTATTGTTATCTATTGCTGGTGTTGCAACATCAACCTGAGATAAAGTGGAATTATTTTCCGGATCTTCTCGATCAGTAACATACGCAGACATAAAATCTTCATCGGTAAAAATATTGGAATTGAAAGACCATACCCGTAACTCTGAATCCGCTTTTAATATTACGTGGACTAAATGCTAACTGGAAAGCATAAGCTAAGCATCCTCTGACTTAGTATATTGTAATCGTCCTTCCTGGGTGGGTCACCATTCAATCATTACAGGCAGTATTATAGAAACTCTTGAGAGGGCCAAATACACTCCTGTCTAACGCCTGGAGCTTATGCGACGTGTGTGGTGGTATGGTAGGAAGAAATATTTCGTGTTCTTTGTCATATGTTATGGCTTCGAGAGTAACGTGACTATCATGATTGTCCATTATGATTTAACATTTATTGTCGGTAGTCGCCTTTACATGTTTTTGAAAATGTTCCAAAAATTTGATAAAATTAGAAGCGGTCATCCATCCACTTTCATAAACTACGTAGTTAGAAGGTCTTCACTGTCTTCAGAAATCCGTATAACCAGTGGTAACTGGCTTGCTTATGTTTATTCCACGAAGCAGGTATTTTTTCACTATTTCTCACGACAAACTCGTACGTCAGTTCTTTTGCTTGTTTTCTTGTAAGGCCATGGTGTAATTTGCTGACAACACATAAATAATTTTTAAACATATTTTCCTCTGCATTTGTAAATATTTGACCCTTCTTGTAATCAGGAGAGAAGGATATTTCAACATTTTCGGATCGTTGTCTGCAAACGTATCTTTTTAATGTCATAGTATTTATTTGAAAACGACTTGCCGTTCCCTTCAGAGACGTATTATAACGTTATTTTAGACGTTATTAATAACGTCTAAAACAGCTTCTTTTAACCTCTGGCTGTCGACTGGTGTTCTTTTCTTGGCTCCGTTCCTCTTTTTGTATTGACGTGGCATATCTATAAAATAAAAAACATTTATCTATAAGTAGTTTCTGAGAGACTTGATCCCGGGATTATATCTCCCAGATAAGAAGGAATCAAGTCTCCCCCAATAGGCCATTTTAATATTTTAGTCTATAAAAATATGGCAACAAACTAGAACTCACTGGAAACTATGCAAAACGTAAACTAAATGATTATGGTGTTAAATAAAAATTATACGCTCACCTAAACAAATAGTAAAGAAATAATTCTGAAAACACCTCTCGGTAGGGACAACATCATTGTAATGAACACATGCTCTTCGTTGTGTATTCTAACGAAAACTAAATTACATGGGATCTACTGTCATACTAACAGCTACGCTATATTGCCGGTTTAATAATTATAGGCTGGTTATTTACTGAAATTTTAAAGAGTGATCAAGTCTCCCATATGATCAAGTCTCCCTCTTCTCCCCTATATGTTTTAATTTTTTCTATTCGTTGACCGTTTACACTGATTTCTCTAAATTGTTGTTCAGTCTTAGAGATCATCATACATTTTGTTTTCTTAATGTTTATTGAACATCCATATATCTGACTTACTTTCTGTGATCCTATTCACTAACTCCTGGAGGGCTTCATAACTATCAGAAAATACCATAGTGTCGTCCGCGTATCTGATATTATTAATATATTCTCTATTAATTAAAATTCCGGCTTCAACATCCTCTGTTGATTCTTGAAATATTTCCTCGAGTATAAATATTAAATAGCAGAAGTAGTAGTATACATCCATGTCGGACCTCCGTTTGATTTTTATATCATCGGATTCTCCTGCCTCTGTTTGGATTGACAATGTTTGATACCTCCAGCTAACTGGTAGTTAATTAGCAGTAAAATGTTAATAAAAATAAATCTGATTCACAAAGTATAGTAAAATAAATTCTTGTATACATAGACTTAAGATTCTTCTTTGGAGTGGTTTGATACACAACACACACCACTGCAGAATAGTATTTTCTGTAGTAAAAGTTGATAAAGAGTTTCTAGCTCCACTCTGTTTCGGGCCATGATATAAAATATTTGCCGGCAAAATCAAAACATATTTTTTGAATAATTTGCTACTAAAAATCCAAATAACAAAAATAACAAATAAAATCTTATTCTGTGTCAAAAAATGTATTCTCTGCCTATTAGATCTAGATCTAAAACTCCGGTGAAGAGCAAGAAGGTCTAGATCTATCACAAAAAATAGCTTACACGAGAAAGCTCCTAGAATCAAAGGATGAGCTAACTCAATATTACGATCTTCCCGTAAGGAACTTAAAAGAAAATCCGGATGGTTTATCTGAAGAAATAAAGGCCGTATACCTAAAGTTATACAAATAAGGTAGCACAAAAATACCAAATAACAGTTGTTTTCGAAGGCAGGAACAACTGCCAACAAAACAAGGAACCGCTTAACAGACAAACGATTGTCCAAATTAATATTTTTAAATTTACCTTCACAATAATTACATTTATAATTTAAATTTTTAATGTCATAATTTTAAAAACTTTGTATTGATATTTTTTTCTGTTAAAAATATTAAAGTGATTTTAAACATAAGTGCATCTTTACTTTTCAATTTTAAAGAAAGTCTCATGCTTGTAATTGTTATTGTTTATCTTACTTAATTACACAATAATGTTTCGATATATTGCATATGTCGATATACTTTTTCCGGTATATATCGAGCCTCCGAACGAAAACTGTCGTAACTCAAAATCTCTCATTCCGAGATAATTGCGTTTAAAAATAATTGTGAAAAGTGACGTTATGTAATTTTTTAATTATCATTACTACGTTTTTCATTTTTTCACTTAGTAATTATTTGTGCAATCAGAATTATTGCAAACAACTATAAATTTCATAAAAATATTCGATTTTGGATTTTGAAAGAGTTACTACAGTCTTCGTCGACAAAAATGTTATATATAAAAACGTACTACAATAATAAAACAAATAAAATTAACCAATATTTTATTTTTGCAATGTGTTTATAATGACACTAATTATAATAATAATTAACGACTAATTTCTTAGTACAATACACCGCTATTGTTCAGATTTGGAAAGAGTTTCTTGATCTGTAGAGCACTCTGGTAGAATGTCTTCACTAGCAGGCCGCAGGGAGTTATAAAACCTATGGTACATTGCTGGTATCAAATTGGCTTTACACAAACTTAATAGACCATTTAATTTTTACTGTCAATTGATAAAAGACCTTGGTATAAACTTGGTAGTTTATATTCTTGGGGTTTACGTAATTTTGATGTTGCGATGTCGAGTTTTTTGTAATTTTCTGCAAAACTGTAGGTCTTTTTCTTAAAGTTCCATCTCCTATCAGAGGTTGGATATCATAACGGCTATGGTCACTTTGTTGGCTGCTGCTCTGAAAAGTTGTAGTGAACTACAGTTAAACCATTCTCTAAAGTTCTTCAGCCAGGAGATGCGTCTTCTTCCTATGCTTCTTCTTCCTTGGATCCTTCCTTGCATAATAATTCTCAGCAGCTCATATTTTTCTCCTCTGGTTATGTGGCCCAAATATTCTAGTTTTCTTCTTTTTATGCTGTTCATAATTTCTAACTCCTTATTTAGACGTCGTAGTACCTCAGCATTGGTAATCCTTTGAACCCACTGAATTTTTAATATTCTGTAACACCACATTTCGAACGCTTCTATTTTTCTTATGTGTTGTTTCTTCAATGTCCAAGCTTCCATTCCGTATAGTAAGATAGAAAATATGTAACATCTTAGAGCCCTCAATCTGAGATGCAACTGAAGGTCTCTGTTGGTAAGCATTGTCTTCATTTTCACAAATGCTTGCCTTGCAGTTTGAATTCGGACTTTGATTTCTCTGCTTTGGTCATTTTTGTCATCAACCCAGGTTCCCAGATATTTATATGTCTCTACTTTTTCTATTTGGGTTTGCTCTATCATTAATCTTCCATTTCCATGTTGCGTTTTTGAGACAATCATAAATTTAGTTTTTCTCTTATTTATTTTTAGTCCGTATCTAATGCAATAGTCTTTAATTCTATTTACCAATTCTTGTAGCGATTCCAGGGTGTCTGCCATTATAACGGTGTCATCAGCGAATCTTATGTTATTTACTATTCTTCCGTTTATAGAGATTCCATCACCCAGATCCGCTATCGCTTTCTGGAATATGGCTTCACTGTACACGTTAAACAGTAATGGTGACAGAACACATCCCTGTCTTACTCCTCTCTTTATATCTATATTTTCGGACTTTTGTTCTTCTATCTTTATATTGGCCTATAAAATGGCCTACCTGTAGGTAAAATAATCTTTATAAGGATTCTTCGGATCGAGGTGAATTTCTATAATTTTGCTTATCTTTACCACCTCCGCCGTGTTAGTTCTCTTTCAGTTCTGTTTCTGAATCATTGGTTTAAAACTAAAAAAGTCTTGTTGAGATATTTCTTTCACTCTCTACTGTGGGAAAGTAACTTTTGCCATCTTTATGAGGCTAATCCACTGGTCAGGAGTATAAATATTCGAATGTCGTTAATTTACAACTTCAATCACAGCGTGCATGCTGTCATTTTCGTTCTGGATATGACCCATCTCAATTGTGTTATTTCCAGATCCAAAGTCACCGATGCATGAGCGAACATTGAAAAAATAAAACAATTGCGGTTTTACCCTCCTCAATTATCGGAGTATAACACGACTTTTCGAATGCCATCTTGTTTTGCACCTTTTAAAATATGTCATAAACAGCTTGAAATATTTCATTTGGCTACCTTTTTGATATTTGTTCATGACATACGTAGCAATATCCTTGATTATTGCTCAAGTCGTAAATAGTAAAATTATAAGTTGCAAGCTTACTTACTCTTAAAATAAAAGTTACTTACCTCTGACTTGGGCGTTACTAATACCTTCTGCAAATCGAAGCATATTGTTAAAAACGATTTATCACTTTTTGACAATTTCTTTATTAAGATCTCTAACAGATTGTTTGTTTAAAACATGGCTAGTGTAATTTTCTTCCATCGATTGAGTTCTTTTCCCCAAATCTGTATTGTTATAAGCACTGCATACTGAACACTGATCTATCTTGGGCTTGAAAAATGCAATGTTAACATTGTGAGTATCCCTGTATTATCTTACTGTAGCGACGGCATCCCATTTTTTGAGTTTGGCATATTCCACGTACATTCGGTGCATTACAGATATGTTTAAGCCCTCTTCTAAATACATGCGTTTTGAGTTCTTCCTTGTATAATGAGAAAGTACAAGTGGAGATAATTTTATGTGTTCTACAATATTATCTTTTACACTATCCATGATCTTGTGCGGTCTAGTATTATGTTTCCCTCTCTTCTCTGCTTCTATGGTACCAGTCACTAATTTGTTTCAATGCAGTGCTAACAAAAGTTTCATAAATCGGAAGCGTATTCAAGAACATTGTCTTGCAAATTTGTTTCTCGTCATTACCAATAATAAATTTATATTTGCGCAAAAAGTTTCTCCCAGAATTGTTTACAGTGATTTTCGTTTTACCTTGTTGTGTCACGCACCTTGCAAGAAAATCCCACTGCCTGGTATGATCTCCAAGTTTTCAAAATTCATCTTGGTATTACTTGTTTTGTTTCAAAATTGAATATGCTATTACATTTAAATCTGCCACTATCCTTACAAGGCACCTTCATCTTCTTTGCAGGTATAAACCTATTCTTGCGGTTCTTATGTTCCAGACCGCTAAGTTCTCTTTTGACTTTTTTGTCAATCCATTCGTTCTCATTTCTAACTCGTTTTCTTCCTATCTTAACCATTTCTGTCACTTTTAGCTTTCTTTTTGATGATAGTTTGTCCAATGACACATTACTTCTCTTGTTATCAGATAGATTCAAATTTTCGCTTTCGGCTTCTGATCCTGAGGGAATATAGTTCGGATCATCATCGGAATAATCAGAAGGAAATATATATTATATAAATATAAGTATGATTGTCTTCATTACTTTAATTTTCGGTGTCTAAAACAAAAAAAAATTAAAAAAATAAAATTAAAAAAAAGAAACGTTTAAATAATTAAATACTTAGATTGTCCCTTGATCCTAAGGGAACACAGTTTGGATCATTATCGGAATAATCAGAAGGAAATATATTGGTATCAATGTCAACGGTGTGATTGTCAAAACAAAAAATAAATAATCGGTAAAATAGTTTCGAAACAAATTCAGATTTCTGCTTTAATCTGAACCTTCTAAAAATTGCAAGGTATAACAGACGTTGATAAAGATGTTAATAGAGACATGGGGAATCTAAAATTTGCATTCCACGACATATCTATCAACTAAGCAGAAATCCTTAACGAACTTGTTTCTTGTACTCATACAGAGTAGATCCGAATAAAATGAACTACTCTGTATGAGTACAAGAAACAAATTCGTTAAGGATTTCTGCTTAGTTGATAGACATGTCGTGGAATGCAAATTTTAGATTCCCCATGTCTCTATTAACATCTTTATCAACGTCTGTTATACCTTGCAATTTTTAGAAGGTTTAGATTAAAGCAGAAATCTGAATTTGTTTCGAAACTATTTTACCGATTTTTATATCAGATGTCGCTATTGCGTCCATAACGAAGCCATTTTATTGTTGCTTCTTAAGACAGAAAAGATTTATTTTTCACGTTGAGAACGCATATGAATAACTGTTCTGATGAGACTTATTAAGTCGAAATACGTATCAACAGATACATAGACGCTTTGTGCGTGAAATCAAATCTTTGCTGTCTTTTTCATTTTATTCGGATCTACTCTGTATGAGTACAAGAAACAAATTCGTTAAGGATTTCTGCTTAGTTGATAGACATATCATGGAATGCAAATTTTAGATTCCCCATGTCTCTATTAACATCTTTATCAACGTCTGTTATACCTTGCAATTTTTAGAAGGTTCAGATTAAAGCAGAAATCTGAATTTGTTTCGAAACTATTTTACCGATTTTTCTATCAGATATCGCTATTGCGTCCATAACGAAGCCATTTTATTGTTGCTTCTTAAGACAGAAAAGATTTATTTTTCACGTTGAGAACGCCTATGAATAACTGTTCTGATGAGAATTATTAAGTCGAAATACGTATCAACAGATACATAGACGCTTTGTGCGTGAAATCAAATCTTTGCTGTCTTTTTCATCAAAAAAAAATAAATGAAATTTAAATGAAAAAAAAACGTTTAAATGATTAAATACATAGATTGTTCCTTTGAAATTAACTTTTTTACTGTCCATGCTATTTAAAACATTCAGATTTTAATCAGATCATCATCATCATCATCATTCAATCTTCGCTTATCCACTGCTGGACATAGATCTCCCTCATAATTTTCCATCTATTTCGATCTTGTGCCTCTTGCATCCAATTCCTATGACAACGTTTTAGATCGTCAGTCCAACGTGTTGGTGGACGACCTCTACTTCGGTAAGCATCATCTTTTGGTCTCCATTCCAGTATCCGCTTTGTCCATCTATTGTCTGTTATTCGAGCCACGTAATCAGATATTCAAATAAATATAATGACAGCAACTTACCTGATGCTATTTGTGTATTATTATTAACAAGTAATCCCAAAATTCGTTTAGTTCTCTGCGACATTATTATAAATTATTATAGCAATAAACAATGTTCTTTTTAGTACTTCATCTAATGTGAAAAGACATTTAACATAACTTGAACATTCGCTTGAAACGTATAGCCGTATCTAGGACCCTTGTCACAAAGTTACAGCGAATACTATAGTAACTCCATAATACTACTTTCTTCGCGGTAAAGTAGAGAGAGCATTGAGATATTATTAGTGAGACATTAATGTATAATGTGTTGTCTATATTACGATATGAGTTATTATAGTATTCCCTGGAAGAAATTTCGGTATCATAAAATCTGTTTATGGTAAGAACTTAAAATTGAAAAAAAAATAGTTACAACAGTTTTCGTTGGGAGGGTCGATATGATATATCCATATCTTCACTCAAAGTATCATATGATACGATATATCGATGTTAAATTTTTTTGCCATCCCTATATGCAGTGGATGAACTAGCAAAAACACATGGAATTGATGTTGCGTTGCGCGTCTTCCTCCCTAGTCCCTACCACTGCCAACGAAACCATATTAAACTGACATGGGCAGAAGTTAAAAGATATATAGCTCGACATAATACGACATTTAAATTAAAATATGTTTGTCGCACCACCAAAAATCTACCCATTTTAAGAGATTTGCGTAGATAATAAACCCCCAGTGTACAATACCTAAATTAAATTCACTGGACAAGTTTACGAAGGTTGGATTCGGTTTTATTTGCTTTTACACAGAATACAGAATTACAGTTACTTAAAAATTATATATACAATATTAACAAACTTGCAACACAATAACAACATGACATTAATTGCCTACTTCATACTGTCTCTTATTTCTTCTTTTTCGTGGCCAAACACCACTACGCCTTTCATCCAACAAATTGTTCTAGGTAAAGGCAATCTCTGACATTGTTATTGTTAGAAATTGCATTGTTCGAAAGTTTCCTATTACATCCGACCAAGGAAAATTAGCAAAAGACGATTGAACATGGTGTTAAAAGAAGAAGAAAACATGCGTAATTTCGTCAAAATCTTAATAATAGAGTGTCACTGGTAATATTATCTCTAAATAATGATTCGTCAAGTGAAGATAGTGATTCAGAGACTTTCATATTTCCTGATCTTGACTAGTACACGGAATTGTGAAACTACAGCTAAAATTATTGGTTAGGATAGTGTTTTAATCTGCATTATATGCTGGAATTGTAATGTAGAATAAATTACAATTTTTTTTACAATATATTATATATCTACAAATATTTGTAAATTACTCCATCTTTGTATTTTCACTAGACAAAAGATTAATGAAGGGAAGCAGATCGATTGTTCTTATTGTAGTGCCTATCCGTTTTGGATATTGGAGATCATCATCGCAATCTGTATTTTGCAAACTGCTGCTCTGAAAAGATTTGTGGTTGATGTGTTGAACCATTTACGTAGATTTTTCAGCCAGGAAATAATTCGATTTCCTGATCTTCGTTTTCCTTTTACTTTTCCTTGTAGAGTTAATTGCAGCAACCAATATCTTTCGCTGTTCCTGTGATGATATGACCAAGTTATTCGATGTTGGCTGTTTTTATTGTGGATAACAACTCTTTTCCTTTTTGCATTTTTAATATCATTCGCATAGCGATAGGGTCACTAAATACAATATTGAAAACAAAAAATGTGTCAATCAATCAATCAATCAATCAATATTCTTTATTACATTTGACTTTTATAAGTATTGAATAACTATAAGTACATAAAAGCAGTTAACATAAAAACATATAAATTATACACAAAAACATACAAATTGTTAAAAGGTTGCCTGCAAGTATTCCTCTAACGAATAGAAACTGTTTACCAGAAGTAAGTCCTTAACTGTTCTCTTAAATACATAAATATTTAAATCTTTAACATAATTGGGTAATTTATTATACAAACGAACGCATGTTGGGTAAGGACCCTTGCCCACAACGGTCAAGTGACGAACAGGGGTCACCAAATCATTTCTGTGACGAAAATTGTAGCCACTCATTAAGGAAACATCCTTTCTGTAAATAAAATTGCATCTATGTGACTTTACATAAACAACACAACTTAAAATATACAGCGAAATTACAGTTAAAATATTTAACTGTTTAAAAACTGGTCTACAGGAATCTAAGCTCCTTCTAAACGTCATGGTACGAATAATTTTTTCCCAACAAAGTAAGCAGTATTGCAAAATTGACTGTACATGAGCAAAATAGTAAAGTTTTAAGATATCTAGGGAGACAAAATTCCTGAGTTGCCATAGAACATAACAGTGCACAGACAATCTTCAAGTGTCAAGAACAGCTAAACTGCGAGTCTACGAGTTAGTAATCAGACCCACAGTGATTTACGCCAGCGAAACATGGATTATGAACCAGCAGAAAAAAAAAGAAACTAGAGATCTGGGAAATAAAATTGATCAGAAAAATCTACAGCTACACAGGGTAAGTCCGGTCGCCATTCGACACTGAGAAGTAGGCAGATTGAGACCTCAGTGCCGGTTTGACGGTTGTCGTATTTCTGGATAACAAGATACTGGTATGTCACGAGTGAGAGGAGTAGGTAAATTGAGACCCCGAACTCGAACGGAACCATATCACTCTTTTTAATGGCTCCAAAACGGGTGTCGAAATAAAAAATACTGCAAAATTTGAGACAAGAAAATTTCAAATGATTTTGAAATTATTTGTCACGGGTTTATGACGTTACGTTTGGGAATATCAGCTGTGTCATAAAAATTGTTAATAATTTTCAACTGAAGTATAACGTACTGTAGGGTATATTTTATGCTGAGATTTAAGTTTTGAAATATATATTTTGCCCTCCTAAGGATCGATAAAACAGATCTAATTGAAGGAATTGGATTCAAAATTAAAAATGTACTATAAATTTACTATTAAATGTACTAGGTATATTAAATGTACTATTAAAAATGTATTATAACCATGTGAAATAAAACTTTAGTTTTAATACTTAGTTTAATATTTTTATCGGGTATAGAAAGTTGACGAATTATAATCTTCCCGGCGCGAAGCAAGATTGTGAATTAGTTACATTTCTCAAATTGCTAGCAGACAATATAATTTCGTAAAGTTTTCCTGCAACTCCGCTCATACAAATTCGGCTTAAGTTTACCAACAGTTCGGTAAACACGGTAAACACGATGTAGGAATGTGCGCGCCACTCTCACTGAGTAGGATAGATGCTTGCCGTAATGTTTATAGGAATCTAGTCAGCTTTTATGTTCTAGTAGATAATGACTGTTAGATGTCGCCAGTAGTATAAAATTATTTAAAACATTAATAAGATTTAGTTTATTTTTTATAAATATTCAAACTATAACAGCTAATTCGATAAAAAGTGTATAATTTATAAATGGGTAACTTTTATAACGGATATATCTAATATAGGGTGTTCCAAAATTAAGCCTGATTTTCCTAAGGAATCTGATTTAAGACTGCCTTAAAAATGTTACAATTTTTTAATACTAATACATGTAGGGCTTATGTGAAACTGTTCATATATCTCCTCTTATTCGCTATTTCCTTTCTCAAATATTAAATATATGTATTTTATAATTTTTTACGTCTGGGTGCGAGTTCTGTGTAAGCAACAGCAAAGTAAGGTACAGGCGGCAGAGATGAGATAGGGTGCAGGTAGTGTCTAAAAGAGATCGGGTAAAAACAATGTTTTAAGGGCTTAATTAAAATAAAGTCGATGGCAGAGAATCTTGAAAAACGGAGGATATTTTCTTCTATAGTTTTTATAATTTTCTCATTCTTGTATTTCCTAATATCTCATCTGATAACTTAAGAGATTGCTTTATTTATGGTATAAAAATTTAACTTTAAACCTTAAACCTTTTTAAAAGTGTTTGAAATATCATTTTGATCGATACTACATTTAAATTTTGTTAGATGGCAGAAGAGATTAAGATTTCAGAAGGTGGAGATTCAAATGTTTTATGCAAATTTGTTTATTTGCAATTGTTTCATTATAGTAAACAAAAGTTTTTGAATCGATATGAGACCTAAATGACCAATGGGAAGGTCACGTGGTCGATATAACCGGACCATTAGAAAGAGAGGCAGGGACTGCTTAGCGTCAGTTTTCTCTGTCGCACTGGGGGAACGGGCCTGTATTGCAGCGCTCAGTCTATTTGTATCATATTTCTATGTGTTTGATATGAGTAAGCGCTTAAGCACCCTTCCACACGACCTAAGAAGTCTATTGTGGCTCATCCCTAAGTTAAAGTTGTCCCTTTAGCCCAACCTTTTTAACAAAGTCTATTATGGCCTTTGATGACACCTCTATGAATTCGAAGGGCTCGAGTTGATATTGCCCATTTGTATTAAGCTTTATCCTATCCAAACTTGGTCACTTGCACCGAAAGTGTTCGTCTTCGCCCTCTCGTCTTTAGCCTGATAAAATCTGCGATTCGCACTTTCTGTCAGTCCGTTTTTGTTCATGATTTTCTAGCCGATAGTGTCCTATTAGGAGACCCACGATAATTCGCAGATCTCTTCTTCGAAGGTTGATGTACAAAAGCCTCCGAAACATTAAGATCCACTAGTTCGTACCAGTGGTTACGTTTTATCCGTTTCACCCAGTGAAGAAAATAAATCGGGGCTTGAGAATGCAGGGATGGAAAGTACTCTACTGCGAGAAATCTAGTATAGAAAATACCTAGAATTTCTCATTAGACGATACATTTATGAAGGTTTTGGAGAAATTAAAATTTAGGCCTTTTTTCAGCTTTCGTCAGATCATCATCAGATCAAAGGATGCAAGGATATATGAGATATCTTCTTCTTCTTAACAATTAAGGCCAAAGAAAATGAAAGCAAGGAAAGAATAGTCAAACTCTCTGGAAAATTTAAGCGTATTGGCCAAAGAGAAAAGGAAAACTTCCTTTTCATCACAAGGGCATCAACCGCGAAAGAGAAAGGAGAGACAACTAAAGCTTAAATTACCTCCTAGAAATAAAGATAAAAGTGGGTCCAATAAATATGGCTCTACTAGTCTGAGAGGAAAGACCCTCCAAAAGAAACAATGATTAAATTAATACAGGAGAATTTTCAACATGTCTGCGATGCTTCATATGCCATTAAGGTGGGTACACATATGCGAGCCGAACGGTATACGTACCGTACGCGTACAGATCCTTGAAAAATATTCTACATCGTACTGATCGCATACTTATCTCGATCCATGGAAAGCGACAAACCAACAACGAACACACATGTGCGAAATGATTCATTTTATTTATAATTTGGGTACTGATTTATGTTCCTGTTTTTGCTTGTTTAACAAAAATAAAAATATGTACAATAATCAGTTTACTGTTTTCTCACGTCTCTCTAGGAAGGAACACGTCATTCACACAATGTCGATTTGATGACACAATAAAAATGTTCGCTGCGTCTAGTAAGCGCCGTCCAAACTGAAAGACGAGCTTCCTTTGAAGTCGTGAAATAAACCGCAACAATTTGGTTCGCGACGAGTCACGATGAAACAGTACGCAAGCGGTTTTTTCTGCCGTACACATTACCGAATATAGCGTTCGCATACCGTATGCATACCGTTTGGTTCGTATATGTGTACCGACCTTTAGGTTACTAAGACAGGCCGAATTGGTGGCCTGCGATCGGTCTCAACTAAGGTACTGTATTACTCAAACGTGACAAATCTCAGAGCGTGTATTATACTTAGGAAATATATTAAACATATTTTACTTCTAGGTTTCTGCGCGGAAGAAGCGGGCAGATTGCATACAGTCGTATACTCTACATACTTCCCAGGTGATAGAGTAGCAACAGATCCCCTCTTAGTGCAATTCTAAAAGTAATCCAACACTGTAGAAGGAATGGACTACAAATCATCATCGGCTGTGATGCTAAACATCACATAGACCGATGAACGAGGTGAGTAACTTTTTAACTATAGTCTAGGAGAATGGCTCATATTGAATAATAAAGCTAATGATAATCTTTGTCAACATAAAAACTCAGGATTTTGTTAACGTAACTTTAAGTTCTATACAAATTATTAACAAAATTGTTAACCTTTTGTGGGTCAGTGGTCCCATAGTGGAACCACAATTTCACGAATTTTTATCCTACTGTCCCGGTATGCGTCGGCCGGAACCACAGACCAATTCTATAATCTCCTCTCTTACACTGTCGTCCATGCGGTACGATCAGGTTTTAGAGCCCTTTAGTGTGTTCTAGTAGGTGATAGACGTGACACGATTTTCGCTACTTTGCGCGCCAACTACTAAAATTTCTACTGAACGTAAACAAATTGATAATGGCAGGTAAGAACAGGTAAATTAGGTTAATTAATGGTTGCTAAAGAGAGATTGTATACAATTTTTTTTGATATTTGTGTATATTTTTATATTTTCAAGTCGTCTAAAAAAGTGGTTCCGTATGGACCCACAAGTACTGTTTATTATTTTTGTTGTTTTTTTTTATTTTACAACAGAAACGAAGGCTGAAGGCCTAAATACTTGGTGTATTGTGGCTGTCCAAATATTAAACTAATGGTTGGGGAGGGGTAATTTATTGATACGGGATTTGAAAGACTTTACAGTTCATGACCAATTTTTTCACTTTTATTACAGAAAGAAAACAATGGACAATAAATAATTTAGAAACTATGGAAAATGATGGTGTATTTGGATTGATTAAGGAAATACCATCTGACGGAGAGTCAGAAGCGTGAGATACTAATTCTGATGTTAGGGATCTTGGAAATAGTGAATCAGATAACGGCATCATGGGCACTCAACATTCATTGGAAGAAATAAATCAAATGGTTGACGAAGATGAACATGAAACAGAAAATAACGAAAGTGTTTTCAGTGATTTGGATGATTGTACGCCGCCATCTGTTTCTGGGAAAAGGAAAATAAAGCTTACAAAACAAAAACAAACTTAAACGAAAAAAAATAATATCGGTAATGCAAAGAAAAATGTTAAGATTGTCAAATGGTCAGAAAATATTCAAACTTGTTACAAGACACCTTCAGCTTGTGTTGAAGAAGTGGGTCCTGATATAACGGATTTACTTGAAGATCCGTTGGAGTTGTTCATGTTGTTATTATCAGAGGAGCTGTTAGATATATTAGTGTTTCAAACAAATCTCTATGCAATATGCAACCCAAATGAACCAGGGAAATGCCAACAAATTTACTCCCACTAATCGTCAAGAAATGAAGTGTTTCTTGGGGATAAACATTGTGATGGGAATAAAGCATTTACCAAGCTACAACGATTATTGGTCTTCAAGGACAGATCTACGTGATGGTTTTATTGCATCTTATATGTCTCGCAATCGATTAAGTTGGTTACTGGGACATATTCATATAAATGATAACAGTCTTGAATCGAAGAAAGGTGAAGTTGGCTACGACAAACTATATAAAGTGCGACCAATGCTCGATAAGTTATCTGACAATTTCATTCGATATTACAAGCCAAGTGAATGCCAGTCAATAGATGAGTAGATTCAAAGGTAGAAGCATTTTACGCCAGTATATGCCCAAGAAGCCTGTAAAACGGGGCTACAAAGTTTGGATTCGTGCTAATTAATCTGGTTTTGTTTCATAATTTCAAATCTACACTAGTAAACTTAAAAACTTACCTGAAAAAGGCTTAGGTGCACGGGTTGTGAAAGACCTCACAAGCAGTCTTACTGGTAAATGCCACAAAATATTTATGGACAATTATTTTACTTCGTGTGATCTTTTGGAACAACTTAGGTCCAAGTATATATATATATATATATATATATATATATATATATATATATATATATATATATATATATATATATGGGTGTGGAACAGTAAAAGCTAATACTAAATTTCATTTCATTTCATTTTATTCGGATCTACTCTGTATGAGTACGAGAAACAAATTCGTTAGGATTTCTGCCTAAATGAATAGACATGTCGTGGAATGCAAATTTTAGATTCCCCATGTCTCTTTTAACAACTTTATCATCGTCTGGCCATGTCTTGCAATTTTTAGAAGGCTCCAGATTAAAGCAGAAATCTGAATTTGTTTCGAAACTATCTTACCGATTTTTCTATCAGATGTCGCTATTGCGTCCATAACGAAGCCATGTTATTGTTGCTTCTAATAAGACAGAGAAGATTATTTTTCATGTTAAGAACGGCTATGAATAACTATTCTGATAAGACTTTTTAAGTCGAAATACGTATCAATAGATACATAGACGCTTTGAACGTGAAATCAAATCTTTTCTGTCTTTTTCATTCTAATACTAAATATTTGTCAGAAAATAAATTTTCTAGAGGACAAAACCATGAAAAGGGGATACACTCAATGGAAGATAAGTGATGTTGGTATACTTGCTGTGAAATGGATGGATAATAGAGCAGTTCACTTTATGAGTAATTTTCATGATTCTACAGATGTTCAACTTATTTCAAGAAAACAAAAGGATGGCTCCAAACAAAACGTTACTTACCAGTGTTTGTTCAAAGATTACAACGAGTAACATATGGGTTATGTGGACAGGTCAGATATGCTCAAATCTTGTTACGAAATTAACCGCAAGTTAAAGAAATGGTGGCATAGAATATTCTGGCATTTTGTTGAGTTAACGGTTGTTAATGCCTTCATTATTTTTAAAAAACGATCTGGTAGTGCATTAACACTTTCCGTAAAAGAATTTCGGTTAGCAGTTTCTACAGGACTTATGGGTACTCCTTCGCTTACTCAGAAAAGAAGAAAATCGTCCGATTGTGAGGTAAATAAATTTAAAATCTGCGTTCCCATTGAAATAAGCACCAACAAGTCGGAGCATATACCAATACATGGAACGAAAGTAAGATGTGCACGATGCAGTACAAGAAACCAACCCCATGGACTGAACGAGGTGGCATTGCACTGTCTGTAAGGTGGGACTATGTTTATCTGAAAAAATCAATGTGAACTTACCTCCTTTATGAATATTTATTATCACGTTACTCAATCAACTCAATGGTAATCAATACCATTGGTTCCACCGTGGAACTACCTCCAAACTAAAACACCCCTTATATAAAAAAAAATTATTTGACACTTGACGTTCTCTTTTGTATCACTGTATCCCTAATTTGTAATAACTTTTCAGTTTTTTATTTAATACTCAATTTGGTCCGCAAAGGGTTAACTAGCATGTGTAGCAAAGTCCCCTTGAGCTTGGATCACCAACGCATTGACTTTAACTTATATACAGGTAAACTACCCTTAATTAGCTACAAGGATCCAAATTGCACAAATTGGAAAGGATATCAAACCGATTTGGAAGCAAAGATAGGAAATACAATTATTAATATCAAAACATGTTTAGCCAATCATATCCTAAAGCGATCTTTTAAAAAAGATTATTGTAATATTCCATATGTGGGATATGATTACTACAGACACAAGAACACGTAATGATAAGAGTATTAAATGTTATTCAATTTAATAAAGAGAAAAAGGTCACTTATTAATTAATAAATATAAATTATAATTCAAAAAATTAGATTAAACTTTGAATGTTTGCATGTCATAAGACTAATAGTTATATTCCAACACAAGATTATATCTACACTTCCATGCACCCTTCCGTATCCAACTAGTTTCCTCCAGCCCAAACCTCTCACAAATTCCAACAATTCTTCCTTTTCCAATCTACTTTTTCCGAACCACCTCATTCTGTATTCACGTAGTACTGAGCATTGCCCTATGAAATGCAGAATATTTTCCTCCTCCCTTTCATTACACAAAACACACATTTTTTTCCCATCAGCCCTACCAAGTCTATCACTAAGATAAAATACACCACATAGAATCTTAAATATTCACCTTATATCATTAAAATACACTCAGGTACTCATACTCATATAACCCATGTGAACGCCGAGTTGAATTTAATCTCTATAATGATTGCAGAAATTTGTTTCGGTTGCTCTTTCCAATGCTCTTTCCTTTATCCCAGCAGGAATTGCTCCTATCACCTGTTCCGGGTTATCTACTCAAAAATTTCTATCCTCGCACTCTATGTTAAATTCCATTTCCCATTTTTCCCCTAATTTTTCCCAATCTCTCCTCTAACCACAGTTTGCTCTTGTTATTTCCTGCAGAAGATATTTTGGCAGGAGCCTTCCTCATACTCTAGCACTCTGTTGACATAATTTGTATGTAATTTTATCGTAAATAGATACACATGTTAGTTTCTAAATCCAACTTGTAGTTTGGACCGTACCTAGGAATGTTCAATATTTTTTTTTATAAAAAACTATCTTACCTACTTAACTTCCTTAAATTTCGCAAGTAGTCAAACTTGAGCTCCATAAGTCAGAATAGATCGGACTATCCCTTCATATATGCGCACCTTAGACGACAGTGGATTCGCCTTAACTAAAATCTGTCGCCAAGCGATGTTTATAGCTGCTCTCGCCGCTCATCGTTTTTCGATAAAGTGGGCACTAAAAGAACGCCACAGTGTTAATTTCACTCCCAAATAACGATTATTATTAATGACTTCCACCGTTTCTCGATTTATTTTCCACTCTGGCACCTGCCTTCTCATCTGGCACGTGACTTTTTGAGTAGTTCTAGCCACGGAGTCATGTCCATTGCTTCCATTACCTCGTTTCGAAAAGTTTTATTTAAATGTTTATCGTTATAATAGCCAATGCGGTAAATTCAATAATAATAATTAAGCTTGTTTAATATTACTATATAACTTAATTTTTTATTAATTCTTACTTTATTGCAAAAACAATACATGTGCATATCTTTAAAATATTCATGTCTTGTTAATATTTTCCAGCAGATAAAAACACAGTTTCGACCTTCTGGCTTCCTCGGCATCGCGAATGAAAAAGTTTATTACTTTTAACACATTAAAGTTTCAAACCCTAATAATTCGACGGCATTATCAAACACCCTTCTCCCCTTTTAATGTAGCTACTTTTCCTTCCCCAGAACGAAATATTTTCTTCTCCGTTAAATTTCATTGTGAAGGAAATCATCTACCCTGAATTAAAATATAATTCGGTTTTTTATCTCAGTAAACATTGCCCCAGAGAACGTGATTTAAAATGCTTCCGACAACATAGGCGGGGCTCCGTTAATGAAAGAAAAAACAAAAAGACCTTCAGTAGTGATGTATCTGGTTAAGAGTAATCGCCAATATATATTCTTCAAGACTATCCATAATGTTACGACGTATTTACAAGAATACTTTTAGATCTAAATAGTTTTAAAAGAAGCTAGAGCTAATTTGGCCAAATTCTAATTTTATTATTCTCTAGAAAAAATAGACACATAAAAAAGGAACAAATAACACCAGCTTTTAGAACAAACAACAATTTAGACAAATATATTAAAAACAACAAGAGAAAAAATACAAATCACTTACACAGTGGTGTATACAAACTTAAATGTGGCGACTACCCAAAAACTTACAACGGTCAAACTGGTAGAACCTTTAACAAACGTATAGCAGAACCTAAAAGAGCTTTCAATAATAAGCTATGTTTATTAGAATCTATGGAAATTAACATTTTAAAAATGTTTAAAACACAGACATAATTCTGAATGTCCAACTTGAGACAAACAGTTCTCCCCTCCTCAACCCATTTTGTTAGACTATAAATTGTATATATTCCAAAAATAGATCACTTGAGAAAGGCACTCTAGCGAAACAGCTGTAGTAATAAAATATAATAATAAATTTTGTGGAAGTTTTGAAAAAAAGTTTTCAGTGTTTTATTGTTATGTAAAATGAGTTTCCATCAAGTAACGGTCGAATCCATCACTTATATTATTTTATTAATTTCCATTCAGACGTGAAAAGTTTGCCAATGCTATAATATATGGCATATATATATATATATATATATATATATATATATATATATATAGAGAGAGAGAGAGAGAGAGAGAGAAAAGAAATTTAATCTTTGCAGATTAGTTAAATAGTAAACTCTTAAATATTGGGGAAATCTGCAATTAAGACTCTAATGTGTATCAATTGTTTCGCCGAACGTTTTCGCCAAAGAGAATTAATTTGGCTTCTTCAGGGCTGAAAGAGAATAAATTATAATTAGCTACCATATATTATCTATTAAAACATTATTGATCTTACCGTAACTTAGAATTGTAGAGTTAGAATATTAAAAAACTTAGCTAGTAACATAGTGGTGTTTTTTGTTACTATGTGCAAAAAAAGTTTTTTTTAAGGTTTGAAATGTATGGTAGCTTTGAACTTGACACGTAAAGGCTTACCCAAGGTTAATCGAAAAACCCAATGTAACTACATTTAAAAGGAGGTAATTCTTTGAATTGTCGGCAATAACTAAATTTTTGATTTTTAGATAGTTTAAAAGTGAGGTTCTGTTTTAGCCAGAACGCAAGCGCTGACAACTTCATTGTTCTTATGAATCTTTATGTCGTTAAGGTTCATTGGTAAAAAACGAATGAATTTAAATCCCAGTATAGGGAAATATTATTTTGATTTACTTTATTTAATTATATTATATTGTTCATGTATTATTGCATCTTATTGAGATGTATCTAAGAAAAGCAAGGGAATGTTATATATTTTTTTTTTGTGTTAATGAAAATTAATTATAAAGGTATGTTAGTTGTTAATGGATATATCAGTCAAGTTAGTTATCTGTGATATAGTATTGTTCTTGGTATCTGATTTAAGTAACAAGTGGTATATATCGCTTAGATTCTTGATGTCACTCTTAACTTCTCCATTAATGTTAAGTTAAAGTTTTTTAATTTGTAAACTGTACCCAGTTTCAATTAATTGTTTATACAACTTGATCTCAAAATGTCCATTGTCGTAAGCTTTTTCACAAATTTAATATCATTGACTGCTACATGTCTTTTTAAGTTAACACACATTGGCCACCTTCTTTGTCTTTTATTTCTCCACTTTGACCGAAAAACCCACCACTCTTCGAGTGTTCCTTAATTTATATTGGATTGACGGTCGTACTCCTTTTCTCGATATATATATATATATATATATATATATATATATATATATATATATATATATATATATATATATATATATATATATATATATTATTGTGATATTTAAAGTCTTGGTGCGCCAAGCTATAATTAGCTAATTAATTTTTTTGATTAATTAAAATTATTTAAATGATATGATTATGACTCTATCACAATTTTTAATTCTTTTATCTCAGGGTTAAATTCGTGCTTCAATATCTATGCTATTACATGTGAAAGGTAAGGTCCAGAGAATACCGGAATAATAAAAAACACATATGATCTAACACTATATATTGAAATAAAAATAATGAAATAATTCACACTCAAAAGTTTTCAATAAACAAATCTCATATAAGGATTCTCAAAATTTTGTTCTCCGTACGTGAACAATCAAAAATTAATGGTACAAACAATATTAATTGAAATCTCAAAATCCCAAACTATTCTAACTCTCCTAATCCAAATATTTATATCCTTTCTAAATTACGTGTAAAAATTGTGTTATCAATAAAAGAAAAAACTGCAGAAAACAAAAATATCTCTCTCTGATGATGAGTGGTCCAAATCCTTGTTCCTTGTTGACTGTATTATCTCCTCTCAACTGCTCCCTATGTAATCAGCAATCTTACAACAGATTGTTGCAAGTATATCGTCCTT
The DNA here is from genome assembly GCF_040954645.1 of Diabrotica undecimpunctata. Classification (NCBI taxonomy): domain Eukaryota; kingdom Metazoa; phylum Arthropoda; class Insecta; order Coleoptera; family Chrysomelidae; genus Diabrotica; species Diabrotica undecimpunctata. Next base: position 70,860,140 of record NC_092803.1, on the reverse strand, counting down.
AATGATCTCCTTCAAAAGCACAAATCATTCAAATTATGATAGCCTTTCTCCTCTCGATAAACTGAATCTCTCGTTGGCCCGAGTGATAAAATGACTCTTGGAATATCTTCTCTTTACGATAAACTGAATCTCTCGTTGGCCTGAACAGTGACTCTTGGAATATAAGTAGAAAAAAATGACTTACAATATTTGGCTGCTATAGCTTCTGTCAGATACACTAACTCCACAAAAACTCACTAACATTCAACACTACTGCTTGCTACTTCTTCGGAATCGCCAGAGAACAAAAAATGTTCTTCTCAAAGACTTGGAAACCAACTGCCTATATTTTCTCTCTCCTCAATCTAGCTAAACTTTCCTTATCCCACCTTTTTCAATCTCCGCCAATCAAAACTCGTCACAATTCCCCATTTTTTCATTTCGATAACAAACAAATTTTTACCTATAATTATAAATTTCCTAAAACTTATTTACAAATAATATTTTTCTATAAATCTTAAAAACTAACAAAAACCTCTTTCTATAATCCCTTCTATTGTCTTTAATCACTGCATTAATGGATTTTGAAAAACCCCGTTCAATTCTTTGGCTTTCACTTAAACTTATGCGGGTCACTTAAGTATAACAAAGAAATGATTGATGTAAAGCTTACATTTTGTTTGGTACAGGTAATTCAAGGATTTAATAACTTTCCTTCTCCGAAATGTTTGTTGGATATTATCCTAAATTATTTTAATTTTTTGTTGAACTTTGAAATATTTTAAACAAACCAATATTTTCTTGATTTTACATATCATAACAAATCCCCGCCATTTGATCTGCCGAAAACTCTTTGTTAAATTTTAAAATGACAAAAGTTTTCCAGGATCAAATCATTTCACTATGCTATTAAAATCTACTTATGGTACTGATAAATGTCGTGAATGTTAAAATACCCCGTATATTGCCTGTCTTTATACGGGATTGGATATATTTTCGTTTTAAATTTTTCCAAGTATTTTCCCTTCAAAGAAAGTTCATAATTTTTAGCCACTCGGTTTACTTTATTAACAAGATCTCCATGGTTTCTTAAAATCTTCTCTATGTTTTCTCCACAATTTATTTTTCTTTCATCCTCCTTTTGTTCATATGTGTTCACTGTCCATAATACTTCTTCACACAATTCTGGATTCTCGTCCATTAGTGCCATTTTTTCTTCTGTTTTCCTTTTATCCTCTAATTCCCTTTGGTATTCCGAGCACCATGTTTCTATTCCTTTCATTTCTCTGATGATACTTTCTTTTTCTTCCTGCTTCCATTCTGTTTTATCGTCGGTTGCCGACAATTCTTCTGTACCTTCTATTTCCTGTTTTTCTCTGGTCTCCATCTTATTTTCCTGCTTCCTTTTCGAACTCTTCTTCTTTTTCTTCCTTCTCTTTTTCTCTTCTGTTAGATCTTGTTCTTGTACTTTCGGTTTATTCTCTACAGTCATATCGATTTCTTTGTGTTTTTCCTGTGCATTGATCGTTCCAGAATTTGTTTTCCTATCTGTTTGCTTTTCTTCTCCTGTGTTGTCTGGTTCTGCTCTGATTTCCATTTTATTTTCCGCAAAATTTATGGTGATATCTTTTTTTCTCAATTCATCAATTCCCGCTATCATATCATGATTTAAGTCTTCAATCACCACACATTTCATAATATGGAATTTGTTTCCCACTCTTATCTGTACTCCCAAACCTTCGTTTACTGTCGTCAAATTTTTATTGTTTGCACCCACTAAATCAACCCTAGGAATCTTATACACAAATCTGTCCAAATTTAATTCTTTTACTAGTTTTTTATTGATTAGCGATATCTCCGAGCCAGAATCAATCACAATTTTAATTGCTTTATGTTTTATAAATGCATCTAAAAATATTAGATTAGAATTAGAGATTTGTCTTTCGTTTCCTATTGCTACATGATTCATCTCCCTTCTATTTTGTTGTTGGAAGCTCTGATTATTTCTATTGTCCCTTTGTTCGTTCGTATTCCTATTCGGAGGATTTTGTGCATCTCTATTCCTGTTGTGATTTTCTTTTGTTCTATTTTGTGTATCATTCCGGTTATCGTAATTTTGTTGTCTATTGTAATTATTGTAATTTCTCTGCCTATATTCGTTTGTTGATCTGGGATGTCGGTTTCTCTGGTCATAATTTGATGAATACCTTCTTTCCGGTCCATTATATTGGTCATGTTGTCTTCTATTTCTCATTTCTTTTCTTTTTGCTTCTTTTAATTGAAGGAATTGGCACAAACTATCAATATCTTGATAATTTCTCAAAATCACGTGGTCTTCCAACGTTTCCTCAAAATGTCTGCTGATCATTTCTACCAGCTGTTCGGTAGAATATTTGTATTCTAGATATTTTGAATTGTTATATATCTGCAAAGCATATCTTTCTTCAGATATTCCCAATTTTTCGTGATATTTTCCATTCTGTAGCTCTTGGTTGATTTCTCTCTGTTTATTTTTCCCCCAGAAATAGTTGAGAAATTTATTTTCAAAATCTGTCCAATTTTCAAACTCATCTTCCTTGCTTTCATACCATAACGCTGCTCCTTCTTTCAAATGGTTTCTAATTGTTTCTTTGCAATCGTCAAAATATCTAATATGTTGTAATTTGGTTTTCAAATTTTTAACAAACGGTACTGGGTGTGTTTTCCGAATATCCCCGCCAAATTGTATTTTCGCCTCGCTTGTTCCATGGATGATAACTTCTTTCCTGTCTCCCGTCTCTCGTTGTTTTCTGATATCCTCAATTTGTTTTTCTATTTCTTTCTTGTCTTCTTGTAACGCCATTTCAAATTTTGTTTCTAACTGTTCTAATTCCTTTTTCTGTACAGTCTTAATATCTTTCATTTTAGTTTCTATTTCTTCTCTCTGTATCTCTAGTTTCCTCTCTGTTTCTTCTCTGACTTTTTCTAAACAGACTTTTACCTCATTTTCATATTTGTCCAAACGCTTTTCCATTTTCCTATCATTTTCTTCTAATTTTTGTTCATAGTTTTCCAAACGCTGCTCTATATTTCTGTTATTTAGTTCTATTGCTTGCCTTGTTTCCCGTTGGTTTTCTTCCATTGTCTGTTTTGTTTCATCCATTTTTAGAGATGTTTCTTGTTGATTTCTATCCATTTTATCCATTTTTTGTGACTGGAGTTGCATTAGTTGTAATATTTTATCTATTCCTGATGGTTCTTTTCTCTCCTCGACTATTGTAACATTTCCTTCATTATCCGATCCTTCTTCCAAAATTGTTTTATCTTCTCTGTTATCCTCCTTCCTTTCCTGCATTTTGCTTTGACTCCTTGTGGTCGACATGTTGTTTCTTTTCGTTACTGTTTTTGTCCCCGCCAAATGTGAAATTTTACAACACTCTATATGTTTCAGAACACGACAATATTTCTCCCCAAATGTATTAAATTTTCACGACAAATATCAAATATGCAATCAGTAAAATTCAAATAATTCAAAATAAATATCAAATGTACGATTGGTAAAGAAAATAAAATCAAATAATTCAATAGCAGTAAATATCCACTAACTACGATCAATCAATAAATCAAATTTATATTCCCTGGAAAAATTGTCAAAATACTTTCAAATTCAAATTCCCTCAATGTTATATGTTTTTATCTCTGGATCACCTGTACTTATTCCAGATCTCCTTCCCTTCCTTCAAATGTAAAGCTGCGATATTTTCAAGCCCCACGTTTTGGAAGCCAGTTATTGTGATATTTAAAGTCTTGGTGCGCCAAGCAATAATTAGCTAATTAATTTTTTTGATTAATTAAAATTATTTAAATGATATGATTATGACTCTATCACAATTTTTAATTCTTTTATCTCAGGGTTACATTCGTGCTTCAATATCTATGCTATTACATGTGAAAGGTAAGGTCCAGAGAATACCGGAATAATAAAAAACACATATGATCTAACACTATATATTGAAATAAAAATAATGAAATAATTCACACTCAAAAGTTTTCAATAAACAAATCTCATATAAGGATTCTCAAAATTTTGTTCTCCGTACGTGAACAATCAAAAATTAATGGTACAAACAATATTAATTGAAATCTCAAAATCCCAAACTATTCTAACTCTCCTAATCCAAATATTTATATCCTTTCTAAATTACGTGTAAAAATTGTGTTATCAATAAAAGAAAAAACTGCAGAAAACAAAAATATCTCTCTCTGATGATGAGTGGTCCAAATCCTTGTTCCTTGTTGACTGTATTATCTCCTCTCAACTGCTCCCTATGTAATCAGCAATCTTACAACAGATTGTTGCAAGTATATCGTCCTTAATGATCTCCTTCAAAAGCACAAATCATTCAAATTATGATAGCCTTTCTCCTCTCGATAAACTGAATCTCTCGTTGGCCCGAGTGATAAAATGACTCTTGGAATATCTTCTCTTTACGATAAACTGAATCTCTCGTTGGCCTGAACAGTGACTCTTGGAATATAAGTAGAAAAAAATGACTTACAATATTTGGCTGCTATAGCTTCTGTCAGATACACTAACTCCACAAAAACTCACTAACATTCAACACTACTGCTTGCTACTTCTTCGGAATCGCCAGAGAACAAAAAATGTTCTTCTCAAAGACTTGGAAACCAACTGCCTATATTTTCTCTCTCCTCAATCTAGCTAAACTTTCCTTATCCCACCTTTTTCAATCTCCGCCAATCAAAACTCGTCACAATTCCCCATTTTTTCATTTCGATAACAAACAAATTTTTACCTATAATTATAAATTTCCTAAAACTTATTTACAAATAATATTTTTCTATAAATCTTAAAAACTAACAAAAACCTCTTTCTATAATCCCTTCTATTGTCTTTAATCACTGCATTAATGGATTTTGAAAAACCCCGTTCAATTCTTTGGCTTTCACTTAAACTTATGCGGGTCACTTAAGTATAACAAAGAAATGATTGATGTAAAGCTTACATTTTGTTTGGTACAGGTAATTCAAGGATTTAATAACTTTCCTTCTCCGAAATGTTTGTTGGATATTATCCTAAATTATTTTAATTTTTTGTTGAACTTTGAAATATTTTAAACAAACCAATATTTTCTTGATTTTACATATCATAACAATATATATATATATATATATATATATATATATATATATATATATATATATATATATATATATATAGATATATATATATATTGATACGATTAGGGTTTATAGAAAATAATTTATAAGTTATATACTACATAATATTAGATATTTGGTTGTTTAAAATAAGTTATATACTAGAGAATTTAATAAAAATTATTTATGTGAGGGTATTTTTAAGAAATTAGCATATAATAATTGTAAAAAGTTGTATTTTAGTAATTATAATGTGGCAGATATATGTAAGTGAGCCATGTGACTAGGCAACCAACTATACAGTGAGTGATAGACAGATATTTATACTCTGAAGTGACGTTTAAGAATATTTACGAATATAAAGTGGGGTTATAATAATATATTGTTTGAAATGTGTATTTTATTAAATTAGAATGTTAAGTTACTAATTTAATTATATATTCTGATCTGAAAAGCCTAAATGTAAACAAAATTATTAATAGAAAAGAATGGAATTCTCTGGATCTCCGGAGATGGCCATGTTTGCGAAATGGTTTGTTCCAGAAAATTCAGACGACAAGTATTTAATAGAACTAAATAGAACATGATCTCTTACCAGATGGTTCTGGAATATCCAAAAGGATATAAATACCCGTGATTTGGATTCAAGAGAGGCAGTTTTTTTAGTCAGAAGTCAGGCCAGTTCATTATGAAAGTTAGTAGATTAGTTAGTGAAGTCAATTGTTCACAGTTTTAGTAAGTCAGTCAAGCAGTTTAATAAGAAATATGAAAGTTAGTTGGAGATAGTCCAATTGTTTAATATAGTGAGTTAAATGAAGATTAAAAATTATGCATATATTTAATGCACATTTATAATTATACACAAATAATTATTGAAGATTATAAAAGTATATTAGAAGAATATTGGATGGACATTGGAAGGAATTAAAATTATATTATGATTGGAGATTAGTATAAATCAACTTATAATAATTGGATATTGGTATATTGAAAAGAAGAATAAATATAAATGGTGTTTGCTGGTGGTGTATAAATGCTGGTGAAGAAAACTATATCTTAAATTGGTAGAAGCTGATAATTGGAAAAAGTAATTTCACAAAAACAAGGATAACCGAAGTACGAAGACATTCAGTGGTGATTAGAATCTATATAGTGGAAAACAGTTCATTTAGGCATTCAGTGAAAGAAAGGTACAAAATTTTGTTAATATAATTTAGTTAATGTCATAACAATTTCAATTTTGAAGATAGTTTGTTTAAATTTTACATTGTCTATAGAATTTAATTAGTTTTATAAGAGTATCAATTTAAAGATAGTTTATTTTAAATTTACATTGGCTAGGTTAGATATATATGTGTGTTTCATAATAGTTTAATAAAGAGAATTTAAAAAAGTACTTACAAACTAATTCTTTGAGAACCGCGATAAAAACCCTATATTATTAAAATACTCATTGCTCATCATTCAAACAAAAAACACATCATAACAATTTGGCACCCAACGCGGTGGCTCTCTATTTAAAAGAATTAGTTTGGGAAGATAAGTGCTCTCATATAATTAAATTAATTATCAGTAGAAAGAAAAAATTATAGATTTTATTTTTAATTATATTTGAACAAGTAAAGTCTCAAAATGTCTCAAGGAAAGAAAGGTACAAGAAACAAAAAGAATGAAGAAGATGTGGAAGTAGAAACACAACCTATACAAGAGGAGAGTTTAGTTCAAGTTCCACAAGATACTGCAGAAATGAATCCAGAAAGAGAGGAAAATGTCAATATGTCAACTTTGATGTCATTAATAATGCAGATGAACAAGACAATGGAAGATAATTCAAAACAAATCAAAGAAGCCATGAAAAAAATGGAAGATAATTCAAAAGAAATCAAAGAAGACATGAAAAAAATGGAACAGAAATTGGAAGAGAATTATAGAAAATTAGAAAAGAAAATAGAAGATAATAATAATAAAATTGTAAAACAAATGGAAAAACAAATGGATAAAAAACTTGAAGCTGCAGAGAAAAGAGTAGCAAATGAAATAAAAAGTATACGGAATGACTACAAGAAAAGGATAGACAATGAGAGGACAGAAGTAAAGAGGATTATTCAAGATAATAAGATAGATATAGAACAGAAAATAGAGTTACAGAAATGTAACTTAGAAGTAAAAATTAACGAAGACAGGAGAAACACAGAAGAAAAATTAGACGATATACAACAAAATATCCAAATAAATAGTAATCAAATAAGAAATGTGGAACAGAGAATAGATGATATTTCACAAATGAGAGACATAGGGAGACCTTACTTAAATTTAACAAATGAGACTGGGATTAAATTCTCTGGTAATATAAAAAATTTGCATCCTAGAGTATACATAAATAGTTTAAAACATAAATTAAGATTTGTGAATAATATTAATGATATTAAAGATTATATTAGAATGACATTAAATGACAATGCAGCAACGTGGTTTGCTAGTATTGAGAATGATTTAGATAATTTTCAAACATTTGAAAATAAATTTTTAAATTATTATTGGGGTGAACTACAGCAAGCCAAGTTTAGAGAAATTCTATATTTTGGAAAGTATAATCAAAATTTAAAATCAAATATGGTAGATTATGCATTGAAATTGATAACAGTTGCAAAATATTTAGAACCACCACTTAGAGAGGATGAAACAGTCTTAAATGTATCTAGACATTTTGATGCTGATGTTGTGCAAACCGTAACTGTACAAAATATTCAAACAATAGATAGTTTTATTAATTTTATTCAAAGAATACAAAGAGGCAATATGACAAGTAATAATAACAACAGAAAAAACAATAATAACTTTCAATATAATAAAAATGATAATCAACAATATAGACAATCATATAATAATTATAGATATGGTAATAATTTACAAAATTTTAATAATAATAACAGTAATTATAATAAACAACATTTTAATAACAGTACTAATAATAATAGACAAGATTTTAACAATAGAAGAAATACAGAGCGACCTAACTATAACAGACAGGTAAATTGTGTTCGAAGGAATAGAAGCTGCGAAGACAGGGAACGAAGTACTAAAAGGCAGGAAAATGTGAGTAGAAGTAATAGTAGGGAAAGACATAGGACATCAGATCCAAGTGGTCAGATACAATCTGACAATTCTAATAATCAAAATTTTGTGCAGTAAACTTTCTGAATTACAAGTTAGGCCATTGCTATTATGAAAAACCTTCTAAATTTATTTCTCTAGATGAAGATAAAATTATTGAATCTATTAATTTAATTTATATAAATGCTTTGGCCAAAAATAAAATGATTAAAATTATGATAGATACTGGTTCAGAAAGTACTTTAGTCTCGGAGAATTTTATTTTTAATACATTAAAATTATCAGATATAATAAAGATTCCAAAAATTAAAATTGTTGGTGCAAATAATAAGAAGTTGGGTGAAATTGATAAACTAGCCAATTTTAAAATTAATATTCTTAATAAAGAAATTAATATGCAAGGATTTATTGTCAAGGATTTATGTGTTGATATATTAATGGGAAATGATGAATTGGAAAAGAAGAAAGTAAAGATAGATTTTGAAGAAAGAATGGTAACTTTGGAAGGGCAAATAATTAAATTTATGCAGAAAGATGAGGTGGAAGAAGGAATAAGAGTTGATAGGATATTATTAAAAGAAAATAGTGATGTTTATGAAGAAGAAATGTATTTTGATGAGAGGGATATGTCCCAAAAGAATGTAAAGAATAATTATTGTAGTGAATATTTAAGGAATGGAAATTTTAAGCAGATGGATGCCTACGAGGCGGAGTGCGTAAAATTGGAAGCAAGGAATAATGAGTACATAATGAAGAATAATTTTATTTGTAAAAAAGAAGATATAATGAAAGTTTTAAATTGCCCTGAAGAATATAAATCAATAGTCATTTCCATATTGCAGCAACACAAGGGACTTGTCAATAAAGAAAATAGAATTGCACAAAATTATATCCATAGTATAAAAGTTAAAGAAGAAAAAGATTTTAAAACAAAATCATACCCAATACCATATAAATACAGAGAAGAAGTAAACAAAACAATTAATAATATGTTAGAAGATGGGATCATTGAGAAGGCAGACACACATTTTATTAACCCCATAGTAGTAGTACGAAAAAGATCAGGTGAAATCAGGTTATGTTTGGATGCAAGGAATATTAACAAGATTACTGAAAAGCAATTTGAAGCACCAATGAGTATAGATGGAATATTAGGAAGAATTACAGGAATGTCATTTTTCACTAAAATCGATTTACAGCATAGTTTCTGGTTAATACCTCTAGAAAGAAAAAGTAGACAGTATACAGGATTTCAGATAGATGGAGTAGTATATCAATTCAAAGTAGTACCATTTGGACTTCAATCATCTTGCAGTGCTCTATGTAGATGTCTTCATGATATTTTGGATCAATATGAACATTTTGTAATTCACTACATTGATGATATATTAATTTTTTCTAAAACGGCTGAAGATCATGAGAAACACCTAAAAATTATAATAAATAGATTAGACAAAGTTGGACTAAAAATAAATCAAGAAAAATGTACATTTTTTCAAAAAGAAGTCATATATCTAGGTTATAAACTTAACACTAAGGGAATCGAAATGGATCCAGAACGGACACAAGTCATTCAGGAATATAAAACACCACACAATTTAAGAACTTTAAGAGGATTTATTGGAATAATTAATTATTATAAAAGGATGATACCAGATCTAAGTATAAAAGAAATTCCATTACTTGAACTACTGAGAAAAGGTGTAAAATGGAGATGGGATCAGAGAAGAGAACTAGCATTCCAAGAAATTAAAAACATTTTTCTGTCAAATTTGAAAATATACTATCCTGACTACACACAGCCATTCATATTAAGAACAGATGCATCAATAGAGAGATTATCAGGGGTATTATTACAAATACATGATGGGGTCGAATACCCAATACAATTCATTTCAAGAATTACAAAGCCACATGAAAAGGGTTACTCAGTTTCAGAATTAGAACTAGCAAGTATAATACACTGTGTCACAAAATTAAGATTTTATTTGTTGGGTAATGAATTTACTATAGAAACAGATCACCAAGCTTTAACGTCTATATTAAATAACAAATATGGAAACAGTAGAATACATCGGTGGAGTCTAATACTTAGTGAATACTGCTTTGAAATCAAATACATTTCTGGAAAATCCAATATAGTGGCAGATGCTTTATCAAGGTTAGAAAATACATCACAAAAAGGGCAGCGAACAATAAAAATTGGATTAAATCAATTAGTAGAAAGTACTGGATTATATTCTAAAGAAGAAATTATAAGAGATCAGATCAATTTGAGTGAAAAACAAAAAGTTCTTAGGAAAGATGGAGTATATTATAAAATAATAAATGGCATAGAAGTATATGTAATAACTAGAACTTTAGCAAAGAAAATATTGAAAAATTTACATAACGATTATATGCATATTGGTTCAAGAAAGCTATGGATGCTATTTAGGGACAATTATTTTGCAAAGAATGACATAAGTATAGCAAAAGAAATTAATACCCAATGCCCAATATGTCAACTAAACAAAGAAAAGAATTTAAAAAAAAAAAAAAACTTACTGATAGATCCATTTCATAGATAGATGGTAGATTTCTTTGGTGTGAATAAATTTGACATCATACTTGTTGAATTTTGTACATATGGAAATTGTTTGGTACCCTAAAAATCATAATTTGGGGTTAGATACAAAATTGATTCTATAAATAAATGTCTTTCTAATATAATAAAGTGGAAAAACTTACCAATTTATATTATTGAAAGTTATTTTGAATGCAAACAATTCCTAGATTTTGTCTATAAATAAACAGAGCACAATATAGATTATATTTTTAATTAAGGTTATATTTTATTCTCTGATAAAATCCATTCTCCATTTGACATGACAGTTTGACCATAGAATAGCCGAACTGTGCAGCGTTGTTCTCTGCTTTGACATAGACAGCGAACAGGGATGTATTTAACACATTTTAAATAATAAAAAAAAATTGAATTATTAATTTATTAAATTTAATAAGGTATGAGAAAATTAATATTTAAAAAAATAATAAGTAAATTATTTATTTTAAATATTATTTTGGGGTATTGATACGATTAGGGTTTATAGAAAATAATTTATAAGTTATATACTACATAATATTAGATATTTGGTTGTTTAAAATAAGTTATATACTAGAGAATTTAATAAAAATTATTTATGTGAGGGTATTTTTAAGAAATTAGCATATAATAATTGTAAAAAGTTGTATTTTAGTAATTATAATGTGGCAGATATATGTAAGTGAGCCATGTGACTAGGCAACCAACTATACAGTGAGTGATAGACAGATATTTATACTCTGAAGTGACGTTTAAGAATATTTACGAATATAAAGTGGGGTTATAATAATATATTGTTTGAAATGTGTATTTTATTAAATTAGAATGTTAAGTTACTAATTTAATTATATATTCTGATCTGAAAAGCCTAAATGTAAACAAAATTATTAATAGAAAAGAATGGAATTCTCTGGATCTCCGGAGATGGCCATGTTTGCGAAATGGTTTGTTCCAGAAAATTCAGACAAGTATTTAATAGAACTAAATAGAACATGATCTCTTACCAGATGGTTCTGGAATATCCAAAAGGATATAAATACCCGTGATTTGGATTCAAGAGAGGCAGTTTTTTTAGTCAGAAGTCAGGCCAGTTCATTATGAAAGTTAGTAGATTAGTTAGTGAAGTCAATTGTTCACAGTTTTAGTAAGTCAGTCAAGCAGTTTAATAAGAAATATGAAAGTTAGTTGGAGATAGTCCAATTGTTTAATATAGTGAGTTAAATGAAGATTAAAAATTATGCATATATTTAATGCACATTTATAATTATACACAAATAATTATTGAAGATTATAAAAGTATATTAGAAGAATATTGGATGGACATTGGAAGGAATTAAAATTATATTATGATTGGAGATTAGTATAAATCAACTTATAATAATTGGATATTGGTATATTGAAAAGAAGAATAAATATAAATGGTGTTTGCTGGTGGTGTATAAATGCTGGTGAAGAAAACTATATCTTAAATTGGTAGAAGCTGATAATTGGAAAAAGTAATTTCACAAAAACAAGGATAACCGAAGTACGAAGACATTCAGTGGTGATTAGAATCTATATAGTGGAAAACAGTTCATTTAGGCATTCAGTGAAAGAAAGGTACAAAATTTTGTTAATATAATTTAGTTAATGTCATAACAATTTCAATTTTGAAGATAGTTTGTTTAAATTTTACATTGTCTATAGAATTTAATTAGTTTTATAAGAGTATCAATTTAAAGATAGTTTATTTTAAATTTACATTGGCTAGGTTAGATATATATGTGTGTTTCATAATAGTTTAATAAAGATAATTTAAAAAAGTACTTACAAACTAATTCTTTGAGAACCGCGATAAAAACCCTATATTATTAAAATACTCATTGCTCATCATTCAAACAAAAAACACATCATAACAATATATATATATATATATATATATATATATATATATATATATATATATATATATATATATATAGATATATATATATATATATATATATATATATATATATATATATATATATATATAATATATATATATTTTTTGAGTAATTTGAGATTTTGAGTAATTTAAATAATTTGATTAATTTAAGTAATTTGATAGATTTTGCGTAATTTAAAATTTTCTTTTTGATTTCAAAATATTTATAGTTGTTACTCACGATTTTTAAACTCATGATTTTGACGTATTTGTTATAAATTAAACCAATGTAGTTGTAAACAAATGTGTCTACTTTATACACAACGAATTAGAAAGAATTTTAATAAAACTAATAATACAAAATAAACCACAACTTACTACATTATAATCAAAAAAAAAGCTTTTTTAAAGAAGACTCTTAAAAATTTTCTCTTACAGCGAAATAGTTGGATAATGGTTAAATTTATTCCATTATTGATTATTAAACATTTATTTACAGGGTGTTAAAAACTTAGTTTCAATTTTGGATTATTCAATATCTAATATGAGGCTTATTTTAAATGGAACACCATGGATATTAATTAATCGTAATACTAAAAAAAGTTTCCTCTTTTGAATGGTATAAAGATGTCCTATACTTAACTCTCATAGTTTTTGCGTAATTACAATTATTTAAACTCTTCATCGGTATACATATAAAAGATATAGTTAGTTAATGTCATTGTCATTTTCTGACATTACGGTCTGGTAATTGTCAAAATATAAATATTCGTGTGTAATTTTTAACTTTCATTGTTCCTAAAAATGAAGAATTACGCTATCCATGAAAGAGTCGACATGGTACTTTGCATTGGAGAATGTTTGGAAAATTGTCTCTTGGCTTCTAAAGTTTATGCCCAAAAATATCCTGATAAAAGACACCCACTAAACGAAAAGGTAAATAAAAATAAATCAGTTATTGGTGACAACGTTAACGAACTTAATGTCCTGCTTTTTGTTACGGAAAACCCAAATATTAGTACAAGAAAAATTTCGGGTGAATTAGAAATTAATCAAACTAGTGTATGTAGAATACTTAAGACCAACCACTTTCATCCGTATCACATTCAACTTTACCAGCATTTGACAGAACAAGATTATGGTAACCGTTTAAATTTTTGTTTATGGACTTTAGATAAAGTTGGAGAAGATCCTGATTTTTTTAAAAATGTTTTATTTACAGACGAATCGACTTTTCATAATAATGGTCTAGTAAATAGACATAATTTTCATTATTATGACACAGAAAATAAACATTTACTTCGTACTGTTGATCGTCAACACCGATGGAGTGTTTGGGACGGCATTATGGGCGAGTACGTTATCGGCCCATATTTTTTTGACGGACATCACAATGGGACAAATTTTTTAAATCTTTTAAAACAAGATTTTTGGACACTGCTTGAGAACCTTCCACTTAGCCTACGAATAAAAATGTGGCTCCAGTTGGACGGAGCTCCTGCTCATTTCTCACGTGAGGAACTACCTTAACAGAAAATTTACAAACAGATGGATAGGTAGAGGTGGTTCATATAAATGGCCCCCTAGGCAACCATGACTAACCAAGATGGATTTGTTTAAATGGGGTTATATTAAAAATATTGTATATGCTACACCTCCTACTACTAGAGATAACATGAAATTCAGAATTACAAACGCGTTTGCTTCAATAACTCATGCTATGTTAAATAATAATGTAAATAAATCATTCAAAGATAGAATCGCTTGTTGTATTGCACAAGATGGCAAGCAATTTGAACATCTGTTACAAACCTGAACATTTTTTACTTATAGTAAGTTTTGGATTAATTTGTATTATTTATGTTCATTATTTATTTCGTATTATTTGTTTTATTAAAATTCTTTCTGTTTCGTTATGTATTTAAATGTTTTCAAAAAAAGAGTCTGTGCTCGTAAGCACGTAAGGTACATAGGTACATCTATTATTATGACTAAAAAAGAAATAAATATATTTTACAGTTTTAATTTTATTTAAATATTAAACTTATTTTAATACTTAAAATAATTCAAAAAATTAAACCTAACGTTAATATCTACGTCAGTTTTGAAAACGGTATCCTCGCGCAGTTGCCTTTCACTTGATGAATCGTAGAAAATCTAAAACATCAGATTTTCAACAAATTTTTTTTTTTATTTTCTTTTCATTATATTTTAATACTAATTATCCTATTCCCAACGAATATAATTCCCAAGACATCAAAATTTTAATTTATTTACAAAAAATGTATTTACAACTATACTGGTTTCGTTTATAAGAATAATAATATGTCAACATGATGGGTTTAAAAATCGAAAGTAACAATAATTATAAATATTTTAAATTACGGCAAAACTATCAGTCCTAGTTAAAGGACATCCGTATATCATTCGAAAGAGATTTTTTTTTAAATTTATTAATTCATTAATATACAGGGTGTTCCATTGAAAATAAGCCTTATATTACACATTGAATAATCCAATAATGAAACTACAAATTTTGAACACCCTATAAATAAATGTTTAATAATTAATCATGAAATACATTCGACCAATATCCAGCTATTTAGATGTATGAGTAATTTTATTAGAATTGCTGAAATAAATTAAGAATGAGTTCTCGTTTAAAGTTTTACATTTTAAAAAAATTCGACATAACTCAGAACACTCAGTACATAGGTATAGGGAAGTCTTATGAAACTATATCTTATTTTTTGCAGACATTTAAAAAATCCAATAAAATACAGGGTGTTCCATAAGAAAAAATATAACTTTGAACCTCCGCGCTTTATTGTGGCATCCTGTATATTTCAGAATAATTTTAAAATGTAGCCTTTATCAACCTACATACTATACATTTAAAAATTTTTCAAAATCTTTTACCGTTTCGCTGTAATCTTCCGTCTCGTTAGTGGTGACTCACCCTGTATATATATACTGTTATGATTTTAAGACACCCAAGGCAAATCACAATTAGAAGAATTAATATAATGTGATAATTTGACAATGCCCAAGGTATTCAACGATGATAATGAAAAATATCTTAATAATTGGTGGTGTTCAAGACATATCATGATTTAAAAAGATGAATAATGATAACAATATTACATGGATGTAGTGTTATGAAGGCATATTATATTAATTAAATAGTTTTAAGATGATATATTTATGAAGTTATGCAATTCAAATGACATAACTTTCAAAACAAGCGACCCTATATAAAGGATTCTGATTAAATAATAGAACTTGTAAATTTGTTTTTTTTTTGTTTTTTTCTTATTTTATTTATCCGCATGAACCACTGGGGTTATTAGCGGTAGGTTTATGATACAAATAGAGAAAATAAGATACATTTTAAAAGTCATAACTTACAACAATATGGTACAATGTACATGTATGTACAGTTAACAAAAATTAAATCATAATTTATTATAGAGTTTACAGTAATTTAAAAAAGACAGAACTTCATTGAATTTTCTAACCAGTGCTTCTTTCAGACTGTTGGGTATCTTGAATATCGCCTTGGCTGAGGTGTACTCTGGACATTCTATTATTATATGGTTGACTGTGAAAGGTGTTTGGCATCTTTGGCACATTGGAAGTGCATAAATTTGTTTACTAGACATATCTTTATTTAAAATTTGAGCAATACCAAGAAGTTTCTTTTCAATTTAATGTATAAGCGTTATATCATTGAAAGATGACTGTTCAAACATTCAAAGTTTCTCGATGTAGTTTGGAGAGACATTTTTATTGGCAGAATACATCCTATATTTTTGAATTTAGTTTGTAAGTATATGAAATTAAGTTATACCAGACTTGAACCTTATAATACAAAACAATAGGTAGATCCAAATTAGAATGAATTAGCTAAAATTTAAGAAAGCATCATGAAATGATTTGCTAAAGTCATAATTTTGGGTTAATGTTAAAAGTATACATAAGTTTGAACTTAAAAAATAAAGTTTCAGGCAAATAATTAATGCAAAATCAATTAGTAAAATCTTTATAAACAATGTAAAAGTTATTTCAATACTCTATTTATACTATTTGTTTAAATATTTGAATTTTCATTTGTAGAAGTAAAGTCAAAAACTATAAATTTTGGTGACATGATTTATTTTAAATGTCTGTAAAATTTTAAAGAAAGCATCCTCAAAAATGAGATATGTAGAAAATTATTGTAGATAATTTATTAACTATAATTCCAATATTCAATTTTACTCAAATAATAAGTGTTACAATTTTCTGATTGGTCCATTTAAAATTTCAAAGCCAGAATTCTTTATTTTGTTTAATTTTCATTGACGGAAAAGGGACGCAAGGGGGTAAAGGTATAAAAACAGTGCATTTGAAGGAATAGAGTTGAGTCCTTTGTGAAAAGTGTAAGGATCTATACGCTTTCTTTGAAGCTGCTTTCATAAAATTGCCAAAATATGGAAAATTTTGTGAATTCAATATAAAAATATGTCGCAATCCTTACTCTTAACATACATCCTCCATTTAAACACATTTATGAAATATGGAACTAACATTTCAGTAAAAAAAAAAGTATAAAAAAGTAACAATAAAACACTGAAAACTTTGTTTTCACAACTTCCACAAAATTTATAATAAAATCTTATCACTACAGCTGTTTCGGCAGAGTGTCTTAATTTCTCATTTTGCCTAAAGAATTGAGCACTTTAATAAAATTACAAAACTGAATTATTTAATTTCTCTCCGGCTTATAAATTACAAAACCAGTGATACCGTGTTATGTAATATTTGTACACTTACCGCAAAATAGGATTTACCTCAGTCAAATGGGATTTATAAGATTTTCCCAACTGCCGATTATCCCTCTCCGTCTCTGAATCTCTCTACTTCCTTCTATTCCCATTTCGATTTACATAACAATTACAGGTAGAGAGATTTCCACGAGATTTTGAGCTGGAACGCCGTTTCAATTGTTCGAATTTCGGGTAGGACCTTCCGGCCCTTTTTTGTATCCGTCCGAACCTTTTCGCACATTGTTACTCAAGGAGCAGGGTTGCCAATCAGAGTTTTTGCCGAATATTCGTTTTCATAAGATATCTGTGAATGCAAAAAACATTGAACGGAGTTTAGTGATAATTGTCTTGAAATGCTGAGATTTTCGCTCGATAGCTTGAAATTCACATATTGACCAAGAACACCCAACTGGCAGACGAAATAAAAAAAGTATATTACATCTATATATGTAAATACATCATTAATCAACATTTTCTTTGCTTCCATATATATATATATATATATATATATATACCCTAATTACATTTCTGCACAAGTTTATATCTTGGATAATATGGACGGAGGAGGAGGTAAGTCAAAAACTGTATGACGAATTTTTGAAATCAGAGGATTCCGAAATTGAAGACCATTTACTAAAGTCACTGGACTCATCTAGACTTAATAAATTAGACTTAATAATAATAAACTCATACATCGGCTGTAAGAGAAGCTTTTAAACAACCTAAAGCAAATACTCCAGTAACATCGGAATACTCTCGTTCCTTCTCTATGGATGATAGAAACGAAGCACTTAACCAAACCAAAACAGTAAAAGCAGCTGCTTCGATGGAATTTACCAGTCCACACTGGTACAAAAACATGGCTACATTTAAAAAAATTATTTAGCGTCATTGTGACTACAGCTGTGCTACTCCCAGAATTTAAAAGAACAACATATCGCAATCCAGAAGCCTGGCAAAAACAACAAGCTGTCTGAAAGATATCGACTTATTGCCTTACTCAGTTATTGTTATAAATTACTGAAATGTAAACTGAAACTCTTATATAACAGAATATGTAGACTATTAAGGCTACTGTATCAATTGAGCAAGCCGGTTTTAGAAGAGGACCAAGCTGCTGTGACCAAGTGCTGTCCCCAACTACATTTATCGAAGCTGGCTTTGAAAGACGTGAAAAATCTGCCTAAAAAATCTCACTTGACCTACCAGCTGCCTATGATACTGTGTGGAGAGAGGGCCTTATTTATAAGTGGATGAAAATCATGGCTCAGTGCTAGCTCCATTATTATTTAACCTTTATACGGCAGACATACCTGAAACAAAATCAAGAAAATTCGCTTATGCAGACGACCTGGCCATTGGCTTTCAAAACAAAATTAAAGAATGAGGAGAAGGAGCTCTAAACGAAGATATAATACCTACTGTAAGAACTGGAGCTTACGTCCTAACACAAACAAAACCAAAACCTGTCTCTTTCACCTGTCGAGTCGACTTACGGGAGATACTCCCTAAATGTAACAGCTATCAAACATAACAACAACCCCAAATATCTAGGCGTCACACTTAATAGAACACTGACATTCAAAAGTCTTGTTAGAAACGCAGCTGGTAAACTGAGAACAAGAAACAATATAATATCAAAACTTGCTTGAGATACTTCTGCGGATAAACTTCGAACCTCTGCGATAGCTTAATTTTTTTCAGTAGCACAATATACTGCACCCATATGGCTAAATAGTGCACATACCAGTGAAATTGATGTCCACCTTAATCAAACCATGAGAATAATCACTGGAACAATAAAATCCACCCCAGTGAGATGGCTCCCTATTTTGAGTAATATTGCTTCACCAGATGTACGCCGTATAGCAGCATTAATGAAGGAATACCAGAAAATTGTAGCCAATCTACAATTACCAATCCATCAAGATATACCACACATCACAAAAGAGTACCAGCGACTGAGATTTAGAACTCCACCAATCAAAACGGTCCGAAATATTGGTGATACTTATGATATACATTGGAATGGTCAATAATATGTATACCGACAATAGAATCAGACTATATCCAGATATTCACTTCAACTCAAGGCTTGTGCTGTTTCGGACTGTCCAAATCGTGCCTAGCGTGGAAAGTTTCATAACTTTGTGGAATGTTAACCAGAAGCAATTGAGAGTCTGTGTAAATTAGACATTAATATTTAGTATATAACAAAACTAATATAATTCCTCCTACTCCATCCATGAACTTAAAACTTCTTCGATTCTTCTCACCTGTGGACTTGTGACCTGTCGCCAAATAATTGTTATTGGATATAATTGTCAGATTCGATATAAAACGTTATAAATAATAATATGCAATATGTCATCATCATCATCATCAACCTGTATGCATCCACTGCTGGACATAGGTCTCCCTCAGCTCTTTCCATCTGTCTCTGTCTTGTGCCGCTTGCATACAGTTATTGCTAACACGCTTCAGGTCGTCAGTATATTTCGTTGGTGGGCGTCCTCTGCTCCGTATTGCTTCTTGCCTTGGTCTCCACTCTAAAACACGTTTTGTCCATTGGTTGTCTGATAAGCTGGCGACGTGTCCCGGCCAATTCCATTTTAATGATGCGATTTTTTTATGGAGTCTTTTGTTGTTGTTCTACGACGTATTTCTTCGTTTGATCCGATTTAAATACACAGTTTAATTTACCAAACGCTGCCCATGCTAATCATATGCGACGTGGGAGCTCACATGTCTGGTTCTCTCTGCCCAATCGAATTGCATGGCCTAGGTACTTATACGATTTAGTCTGCACAATATCTCTTCCATCAACAGCATTATTTCGATTTAGCACCAGATTAGTCATTATTTGCGTCTTGTTCATATCTTTAGTCCAACCTCCAAGTTTATATACGTGTGAAATAAAGCTGATAGAGCGGTAGTTTTTTAAACCTGTTATGTCTCCTTGCTCGTGTAATAAAGTAATGACTGCATTATTCCATTGAGAAGGAGGTATATACCTTGGTATATGCATTCGGTGAAAAGCTTGGCCAAAACCTGGATAATTTTATTTCCACCTAGTTTGATCGCTTCGATCACTACTCCGTCATTGCCAGGGAATTTGTTATTTTTCATTTCTAAAAGTGCCGTTTTGATTTCGTATGGAGTTATTTCTGGCATTAATTCTGGTCCCTGGTTTGTGATTTTGGACAGGGGCTGATCTTGCCTTCTGTCTATGCTCTCATACAGTTCGCGATAAAATGATTCGACAACCTCAAGGATTTTGATTCTATCAGTAGTAATGATAGAGTCTTGTATATGTCTGGTTGGTGTATCTTCATACAGGTCGTTGTTTTCTTGGGGAATCCATTTCTTTTTTCTTGCTTTTAGGATTATCTTTGTTCTTTCCAATTTGACATTTAATAATATCTTAGCTCGGATTAATCTGTGGTTGCTTCCTGTTGAAAATTTGTTGAGTACTTCGATGTCTTTGATTATTTCTTTTCTGTTTATTATGATATCATCTATTATATTTTTGACACTGCCATCTGGGCTGATAAATGTAAATTTACGCTGAGGCTTTTTATCAAAAAATGAGTTCATCATGAATAAATTTTCCTGGTGTAAGAAGTTTAATCAACGCAAAAAAAACAAAATGGATGGTGGTCGGAGAAAAAAATAATATCGAAGACTCAGAACTAAGATTAGATAACAAAATCCTGGAAAGGGTGGAACACTTCAGATATCTGGGTAGCTGGATTGATTGCAGGGTTGAAAGTGACGAGGAAATTTCGACCAGAATAGAACTCGCACGGAAAAACTTTATTAACTGGCGTTCTGTATTATGCAGTAGAAGTCTGTCCTTGACCACACGTCTAAGAGTATTGAAGTGCTACGTCTGGTCCACTTTGTTCTATGGATGTGAAACCTGGACAACAAAAATAAAAAATCTTAACAAATTAGAAGCGTTTGAGTTGTGGTGTTACTGTCGCATGCTCAGAATCCCGTGGACAGCACACATATCTAACGAACGCGTGCTAGAGACCGCGCACAAAGAGCGAGAATTCATCAACATCATCAAAATGAGAAAGGTCCAATACTTCGGTCATATAATGAGAGGACCTAAATATCGCTTACTCCGGTTAATCATTCAGGGCAAAATCGAAGGAAAACGTTGGGTCGGAAGAAAACAACTGTCCTGGCTGCGTAACATTAGACAATGGACAGGTCCAACGGTCAAGGAACTGTTTCATCTAGCTGCCGACCGAGAATCATTTCATCAGCTTGTGAATATGACGATAGCCAACGCTTGAATACAAGCACGGCACACAAAGAAGAAGAAGAAGTTCAGCAATCTTTGCCCTCGTACATTTCTTTCGCCATAGCCATACTTACCCATTGTTACTTCTGCATTATCTAATTAATACACATAATTTTTGTGTAATATGCTGGTGTGGCATGTAACGCTGTTTCTAGGTGCTCATAAAAATTTTTAATTTCTTCATCCGAGGGGGTAGTCGTTGGAGCATATGTCTGGATTACCTTAAGGTTATATCTTGCATTTAGTTTGAAGATGAGATATACAATCCTGGGGCTTATGCTGACAATTTCAGCAACTATATTTTGTGTGTACTTTCTATGTATAATGAGTCCCACTCCACCATTTGAAGTGTCTTCTTCACCTCTAAAATGAAATACGTGTACTGATTTAAGAGTAATTTGGGCCTCTCCTCTTAGTATTATATTCTGGTCTGGTATAAGAATTCTAACATTGTATGAAGTAATATACATTTGTCGCTCTTTGTAGTAGCCTGATTTTTTTCGCGGATTCTTAGCACCCTCTGCTCCAAACCTGTTCCAACCGCTACTTTGGTTGAGGGTGTTGGAGCCGCCGGAGACTGAGGGCCGTTCAGTAGTTTTGTCTTTCATGGAAAATAACTTTTGGGGTTTTACGCCATTAAAACGCCACGCTTGACTAGTGCCTGTTGGCGAGTTGGTTTGGAAGTGGTGGGAGGAAAGGGTGGAGATGGGATTGCTTTGGGTTTGAACATGATTTTCCTGGGGATAGAAGGCTGGGGAAATCCATGAGCCCGCGTGGGCAGGTTTGCTATTCCTAAACTAGATCTATTCCCTACCGGGATCGCAGAGAAGTATCCACCCGCTACCCCTGCATGCAATATGTATATATATATAAAAACTACTAATATATAAAAATTTTATAAAACTTACATAGAAAAATGTACCCACGATTTATGGTATCCTGGGATTCATGGATTATGGGGTAGACACTATAATTTTAAATATAATTGACAATGATGAGCATCTAAAGCTAGTTTATATCCAAATGCCGAATGCAAATAGAAGGAAATATATGACTAGAGCAAAATATAAGATCAAGTGGAGGAAACTCTAAAAAAAATCATCTGGTTGACAAATGAGTCTAACATTGACAAGCAAAGTAGAGCACACATGGGTGATACCGAGTTTCAGTCAAATCAGAGACTAATTTTCTATGCATCGGGCTTTTGGCGGAGATTATTGCGATATTAGCCTACAGTCTTAATGCGTGGATAATCTTAATGGTATTGCAAAGATTACTAGTTCTTTACTACTCTAACTGCGATGACCAACAAAGTAAATTTAATCTAGGTACTGGTATATTCGGGTATGAGAGAAATGGAAATATAAAGACATATTTATTTGTAAGACAGGCCTGATCCATCTTAGCCGTTATAAACTTGGGCGGTATTTATAATATACTCAAACTAGTAACATCATCATACGCCCTCTGTCAGTGTAGTCCTAGGCTGCCATAGGTGATCCTGTTGAGGACACTCTTAAAAGTCTTTTAAGCAATTAAGTTCTGAGGGTAGCGCTATGAATTTAGATCTGATGTAGGCTCTTATCACTACTCTTAGACAAACAAACTAAAGGGCGGGCATTAAGAGGTGATATGTGAACTAGTTGATTTTAGTTGAAATATCTTAAGAGTTTAGTAATAGGCTCTTAAGATATTTTTATTAAATACGGCATAAACAATAAGAGTAACAAACGAGCAATTCAAGGCAAATATTAGGAATAAACACTAATAATGGAAAAACTCAAGACTCACAAAGGTTTTTGAGCCACATAAAATCCAGAGCCAATTATTCATTTAGAAGATCCCTTTGGTACCCGGTCAACTTTTACGAAACCTGCTCCAAGTATTTATGGCATTGGCTAACAATTGCCTACAGTTGCAAACGGTTTGACTGTTCCTCAGCTGGCAATGTTATATAAGTGTTTCGAGGGACCATTCATAAAGACATTTTCACCAGAAAAGAAAAATTTGTTCATGACTTTTTCAGTAAAGGCTTCTACAGCTAAAATTAAATAGCCTTCAAATGATTCATTCGAGAGGTATTTCACATTAACGTATATTAACGGAAATACAAGAACAGAAGTTTTGAATTTATAAAGCATTTAATTTATTTATCGAACTGTTTCAGTTATAATTTAGACATTTGGGTGATCGTGGCCTCTCTCAAACTCAAACAATATATACATAGGAAATCATTTTGTTTTTATCACTTTGTCAATACTTTGTTTTTACCTTAGAGTTTCACATTTTTTGTCTCACATTTTGTCTCACATGCATAAGTGCTCAACACATTGTTTAAGCTTTTTCATAGATCTAAATTATTTTGTTGTAAAGTAACATTCGTTTTGACTTATGCTGTAGATTCTACTGTAAGATATAGTTTAGAATTATATCTAGTGAAATTTTATTACAGCAAACATTATAAAAGTCGCAAATTTTTATACTTTTTTAAATTGTGACAACTCTGGTTAAATATCCCACTTGAAATTGAATTTGTAATAAGCCAACAGCTTTTTCGAATAGAATACCTTCCTATTTAAGATTTTAGCAAGAAAACGTAAATAGGTACAGCTGTCCCAACAATAATAAGTTTTGTTGGTCACTGAAGCAAAAAACCATGGGTGGTATAATACACTTTGAAATCGTATTCCTACATTAAATCGAATTTACTGGTAATTTGTCTATACTGATGGTATTTTAATATTCATTGTTATTGGTTGAATATTGACATAAAGTGTTTTTTCACGGTGACTAACAAGGTTATGAAAAGATTTACTTTTTTGAAACATTTAATTTATTTTATATGTACGAGTATCTGTAAAATATTTGTTAGGACCTGATTAGCTTATTAATATTTGTTATAACTAGATTCTAATCAGCGAGAAATCGTAATTCTCTAAGAAATTAACATAAGCGTAGAATTTATTGAATCCTTCATAACCTGTCCTTGAGCTTTCGACCAATCGGAGAAACTAACACCTTACTTTAGCGATACTTCCAAATCTATTGCAAAGGAATGGTGTCCTAGTCAATTTGACATAGTAAGTGATTGGAAAGAGTTTGTTTGACAGCGAAAATGGCGAGAAGTGTATGTATCCACAAAATTTCGAATAAACCCATACTACTGTTAGAGCCTCACGTTCTGTTGTATGGTAATTCTTCTAAGAATCAGTCAATAAACAACTTACACAGATTATATTGGTTTTTCTTCGGGACCCTCCCCCTGAAGTAAAGATGCTCCTAATACATATGAACTAGCGTCAGTTCTAATGATAAATGGCTTCGTACGGTCAGCCTAATAGAGTATAGAGGTAAGTCAATAGCCCTTTTACTTCGGTGAATACATTTTCTTGGAAGGAACTTCATTCCCAAGTAGATCTCTTGCGGGTAAGTTGGCTTAAGGGTCTGGATATTTCTGCAAAATTTGGCACAAATCTTCGGAATCAAGAGCAGGTTTGTATAAAGTTAAACGCCTGTTTTACATTTTGAGGAGCGCACGTGTCCGTATATGCATCTAAAATTACTACTAGCATACACGTATGACATTGACATTGTGGGAAACACAGTGACCAATGTAAAGTAAACTTTCAAGAAATTGGAGATAGAGCCAAAAAAAAAGAATATAGTAAAATGGAACAATAGACCCATATAATTTAAAATAGTGGAGAGTTTTAAATATCTCGGAGTGTCAATCAGCGTATATAACGATATTACGGAAGAGATAAAATTGAGAATTCAGGCAGCAAACAGATGTATGTATAGCCTCCAAAATACTATTAAATTCAAGACATTAACATAAACAAGTGCGAGACCTAGAGGCTGACAAAAGCAAAGAAAAGAACACTCAGATGTTTTGAGAGACAAATCCTCGCGATGTTGTCCAAGAGATTAAATCCCAACGCTTAAATGAGCTGGCCATGTCCACAAACTCGCTACTAACCGCCTTACCAAGTTAATTTGGGAGGATAGGGAGAAGACCTTTAGGACGTT
Source organism: Diabrotica undecimpunctata (assembly GCF_040954645.1). NCBI lineage: Eukaryota > Metazoa > Arthropoda > Insecta > Coleoptera > Chrysomelidae > Diabrotica > Diabrotica undecimpunctata. The sequence goes on along the minus strand of NC_092803.1, from coordinate 70,834,245 downwards.
CACGAAATCGATGGAGAGCTAACATATGGTCAGATTCAACAACAGTGGGGCTACCCACTGACTCAACCATCATAGACAACTGTTCAAGATGGAAGCGGGTTGTGCAGTCAGCCAAGAGTCACCCTGGGTTGTAGTGCTACTAGAAGAAGAAGAAGAAGTTTCTTCTGATTTATGTAAGAAACACTATATTCAATTATATTTTTAATATCTCTTTTTAATTTTAAATTGTTTTTGTCCCCATTCAGAATATGTGGATCATATGTGTTTGGTTAAATTATTTTACTTCAAATTTACAAACACGTTTCTAATAATAATGTTAATGCTTCTAATAATCTTAAATCAACTAAAGCTCCAAAATGTTTTTTATCGACTGTGTGTATATGATGAACGCATATCTATCTCAAATCGATTCTATCTTGATTGATACGAATAAAAAATTTCTGCTATCAGTATCCCTGAAGGAACAAAAGCAAAAAGATAAAGTCAATAGGAACAAAAAAGGGGATCGCTCGCATTCCGGTCGTTAATACCACTCTGTTTCATTAAGTCCCTCTCTGGGTAGCTGGCTAAGGGCAGAAACCTCGCTTATTGATTATTACTACCCTGAGATCAATCAGTATGCCACACACCAGTGTTTGAACATCATGCTTTCATGTAGATTTCCCAGCACATCAATGAAATTTTCGTACGGCAAAAAATTTTACCTTCGTTATTCCAATTCGATTTAGATTACAGTGGCGTTCATTAAAAAAATGAAGAACATTACATATTTACAAAGACACACATAATTAACAACTTAGCCACATAGCTAATTAACGGAGGAGCCCGCAGAAAAACTATTAAAATCAGCAGAAAAAAATTACAGTAACAGTAAAGGTGATCAAAATAACAAACGAAACAGTGGCTCAAAAGAAAACAAAATAAAGGAAGGTAGGCAATATATGTCTAATTTTCCATTTTCTAGGTACCAAATGTTGCAAAACATAAAGGGCCTTTTATATTATAATCTTTAGTTAACAATAACTTAATTTAAAATTTTGTATAGTTGGTTGTATATCAGTACCCACAAAATTTCACCAAACTTCAGTCCACCTACACTAATAACAAAAAAAAATTTCAATGTTCTTAACGTAAATTTAGGACAAATTCATAATTCAAACTACAGCATTGCTGGTTGCTACTGTTATTTTATTATAATTTTAACTTATTCAATTTTAATTATTGCAGGCTACTGTCATATTTAGACAAAAAAATACCTTAGTTACACTGACTGATTTGTTCCGACTTCCGTCCTAACATGTCAATATTGTCATTTCAATCAGTTGTTATCAACAAGTCCTCGTAGACACTTTGTCTCAGGACCAGCAACCTCATGTAGAGTCTTACGTTGCCATGTCATCAATTCCACTTGTAACTTTAACATCCAGCCAGCTACAGGAACTTAATTTCCTTCTGGATTAAAATAAGAAAGTTAGAAAGTCAGAAAAAGTGGTGGGAGACTCTAAATATTTTAGAATAATTGAGCACACCAAAAACCCTAAATATATCCTAAATTTTCAGATAGTAAGTATACCTAAGTTTCTCTAAAAACTCTAATGTGAACTCCCAAAATGTCACCCTGTGTATATATAACGAAAATGACAAGAAAAACAATATTTAATAAAAACTGTATGAATTTAATTTGTTTTTTCGAAGGTGTCAAAGCCACCCGAGATTTACCAAATCCTTTGGTATATGTATTCAGAGACCGAAGTTAACTTTCTACCGCTTGCCACGCCTGTGATTTGACTTTTCCAATATTCTTCTTCTATATAAATGAGTTCAGACAATATGGCAATAAAGCCGGGGAAATATCTGCTGCAAATTTAATATTTTTCTATATTTCACTCAATCCGGAATATAACAGTCGGGAGAAATGCGAAAACATGATAATATGGTGATTAAAGAACATAATTCGAAATATTGTTGTTTGACATGGAAGACAAAAAAAGGATCCTTTAGAGTTTATAGATTCACAAAGCGGACTTTTGGACTGCTTTCTAAATAGGAAAAAAGTCAATTTTTAAATACTAAAAAAAACTGTTATATTTATGGTTATAATGTTTTCTATTCTTTATTAAGAAGGTTTTGGTACTTTTAGTTTTTTTTTTCGCCACTGTGGAGGTCGTCTTCCTCTCCTATTTGGGAGATACTTTTCTGCCTTTCTGTAACATTTTTTTTTTTAATTTCAACTGGATTCAATTTGTGAGTGTTCAAACTAATAAATAATAAACATATAAACCTGTTTTGGAGCTGAATTTATCCCTGTACTAAATAGGTGGGTTTTTTTTATTTTTTAGAGGTTTATTTAGTGTATCTATATATAAAGTTTTAAAAAGTGGTACAGTAGGCGGCACTGTAGACTAGCGCGAAGCTTCATACTATGTTTCTGTATTTTTAAATAAAAAAAAATTATGAAACATTTCAAAAGTCAAAATAACAAACTATGGTCAGTTTTGACATTTTGTATACCCCCCTCGTTAGGTACAGAAAAAGAATCTTTCGCTGTGACTGTATAAATACGAAAATTTTTAAAATGGTTTATTAATTTTGTTTACATTTTATATATTTTTTTTTTTCGATTCAGATAGTAAAAGTCTTAGAGAGGGAGTGTTTAGTTCTGGCATTTGACATAGGCGTTCATTAAGCGAACGATTGTTTTATTAAACATGAGAACTCATATTTCCAAAGGACAGGAAGAAAGACCTAAAATCTTTAGGTAGATATCTATATAATTGATGATATCCAGAAGAGGTTATGTAGCATAAAAGACACAGTTTAAAAAAATGAAGGTTTAATTTGAATTTCCTTCTAAAAAAAATCGGAGCTCGAACAGTTCTACCCTGCACTTTTATGTGCCGGTATTTTACGAGTACCATCATTTTAACGGGTTATAACTTTTTACTCCTTCATTTATATGCTATCTATAAGTTTAATCATAAAACCTAGATCTTCATTTAAAATCAGTTCAATTTTCTGCTCTTAATATTAATAAACAATGGAAATATGATTTTAAGAAAAAAATGTTATCTTGGTTCGTATTGGTCTTAAAATGTTCTGTTTGTTTTTTGGAAAGTCTGTTTTTTCACCAGGTTTTTTGAATAAACCTACCTATAAGTATGTGACCTAAAAAATATCAACGTTATTATAAATGTTTATAAGCTTAAAAGTCAGACCTTTTTCAAACTGTTTTTAATATTCCCTAAAACTGAAAGAATGAATTAAAATTCACAAAATACCTATAGACACACTGTTTGGGCAAATACAATAGTTTAAATAATCGCTCTCCGGGATGATTGAGGAAAATTGTATAACTTATAAACTATTTGGTCTATCCATCGAGTTAGAATCTATAGAGAAGCTATGAGCATATTAACGTGTGTATTAAAAACGGCGTAGGTAGGCGTGGCTAACGATGATACTAATATGGCGGTGGGATCATGACCGGACTCAATATTATTAAAACTGCTATAAAAATATGACTAGTTATTCAGAAGATTTAATCATAATCTAAAAAAGTGCAATACATTTTTAATAAACTATGATTTATTTATCCCGCGGTAAACACTAAAAACACGATATATTATACATAAAGATAAATTAATACAGTCAAATACTATTAATTTATTCTCTGAAGTACGGGCCATTACTTTGTTTACATATTTGTATACTAACCTGTAGAACGTTATTCCTGAAGATTTTTTATTAACATTGCTTCTGCTACTTCAACTACGTTGAGAGCAAGAAACCATTATTATGCACTATCACAATATATTATTACAGTTTTTATAAAAGTATTATAAAACTAAAAATATTCGAAAAACAACAAACGTAAACATACATATACGATCTGTTAAAAGTGTCAAAACAATCTTAACAATATGGCCGAAGTGAGGTCGTTTTTAGTCAGGTGATGCCCTCTCCAAAGATTCTAACTCGATGGATCGATCTAATTAAAAATTAGCACACTTCAAATAACTCATTAATTTCCATAGTTTCACGTGGTTATAGTACATGTAGTTATGCAAAAAACAGATTTATGAACATTTATAAATTACTGTAAAAATAATGGTTTTTTGCAATTGTCTCGGTCAATTGATTATGTATTTTAATTTGGAAGCACTCAAAATTACAGAATTTTTTATGATCTAGAACTCTTATTTGAACCATTTTTCTCTAGAATGTATAAGAAACGTTTTATTGGCAAAAATATTTTTTTGACTTTTCGGCAAAAAATATTTAAAAAAAACAAAGAAAAATCGGCTGTACGTCTTCACGAATTTTCATCAGCTACCCCTCATATACCTTTTTTAAAACCTTTAAATACCTGTAGAAGATTTTTTTCAGTTTTTCTTCTTCCTTGACTGGGGTATTAGTAGTAGAAAAGATATACAATGTTTTAGAGGCTATAACTTCGTTTTTCAATACCATTTATACCAGCGGACAACTACCTAATGGTTGGTCTAATTCACTGTTTATAGCTCTACCTAAGAAAACAACAGCAAAGACCTGTGCTGATTATAGAACCTTCAGTTTGTTAAACCACTTATTGCACTTTTTTCTGAAGGTAATACATGGTCGTATCTACAATAAATGCGACGAATACCTGGATGACACACAGTTTGGTTTCCGTAACGGGTTTGGAACGAGAGAGGCACTGTTTGGAATGAACGTACTTGCTCAAAGATGTCGAGATATATCTGTAGACATATACTGTTGTTTTATTGACTTCTAAAAGGCATTTGATCATGTTAAGCACTCTATATTGATCGAAGCTCTAAAAGACATTGGCTTGGACGGCAGAGATGTTCGAATAAATGCAAATTTATATTGAAATCAAACAACATCCGTTTTAGTAGATGGTGTGTAATCACAGGCTCTTAATATTAAAAGAGGAGTACGGCAGGGATGCCTCTTGTCACCCCTGCTTTTCAACGTTTAATCCGAAAAAAATTTCAGAAAAGCACTTTCTGAAAAACAAGAAGGAATACTTGTGAACGGTGAAGTCATCAATAATTTGCGATATGCGGACGATACAGTACTCCTAGTTTCTAGTAAAGACGATCTGCAAACACTACTTGATAGTGTCGTTGAGAGTTGTAGTAGGTCTGGATCTGAACATACGGAAAACCAAAATACTCGTAATAAGTAAACAACAGTTACCAGTTATTTGTAAATAATACCAAACCTGAGTAAGTTGATAAAATCGTTTACCTTAACAACGGTACAGCCTTTAAATTGTAACGCAGAAAGTCACGGCGAAATTAGATCTAGGATAGAGCAGACTAGAGAGGCTTTTAGAAGGATCCACAAGGAAACTAAGTTCCTGTAGCTGGCTGTATACCATGTATCACAAAAAATTTTTTTTAGGAGGATGTCCAAGGTGTTATGTAACAGAGACTTAAAATTGGCATTGAGGATCCGCCTACTTCGCTGCTACGTGTTCTCGGTCTTACTTGTCGAGTCTGGTGTTGAGTCCTGGACTGTGAATAAAATCGATCTAAATCGCCTTGAGGCTTTCGAAATGTGGTACTATAGAAGAATTTTAAAAGTTTCCTGGGTGGAGAAGATTCGAAACTCTACAATACTAGAACGTCTCAGCAAAACTACTGAGATCATAAAAAGCATCAAGCAGAGAAAGCTGGAGTATTTCGGACATGTAATGAGAGGTCCCAAATATAGGTTGCTACAAAATATCATGCAAGGAAAAATAGCAGGCAAACGCAGTCCAGGACGAAGAAGAACCTCATAGTTGAGGAACTTGCGAGATGGGTATGGTGTTGATACAAGCATGCTATTTAGGGTGGCAGTGAATAAAATTAAGATAGCTATGATGGCAACCAACGTTCTGAAAGGACATGGTCCATGAAGAAGAAGAAAGATATACATACCTTTTGTGGAAAGACACCATAAAAACATAAACGAAGAAAATAAAATATACCTGTTGAATATAAACAAATAAAAAAGGATATAAAAAAGGTATCAGAAGAAGCTTGAGAAAAACAAAATCAAAGAACAAACAGACCTTATTGACGGGACCAGGAAATCGGTATACTGTGTCAAAAGTATTGCGTAAAGGACACGGACAAACAAAAATGCAATATAAAAATGTAATTGAATATAGAGGTAAAACAAGAAGTAATAAAAAAAATAAGGCCTAGGAATAAAATTGCAAATAAAGAGACAACCATCTAAAAGGCACAAAGAATTCAGAAGCATATAAACCATTAGAACAACTAATAAAAACAATGTTAGATTAAGTGCAGTATCTGTCGAAACATGGATAAAGCACTTCGATGATCTGCTGACGGAAAAAAGAGAATAGTTCAAGTAAACACACTTTCAACAAGCTGAAGAAATGGTAGAGCTAAAAATACAAAAAAATCCCCAGATCCAAGTGAAATACACCCCGAGCTAATAACATACGCTTTACAGAAACTGTTTAAGTTGCTTCGCAGATTATTTGTTTAAACACAGATTCCACAGTTGTGGAAGTAAAAAACGAATTTGATACTAAATTAAGTTCTCATTCAGGCTAATCAAAAATATTATGAGGAGAACTGTACAAGAATTAAAATAGGAACAGAAATTTTTTCTCCGTTTAAACTAAAAGTTTAAGACAAGGATGTAGTTTTTCACCCGCCCTATTTAAGATTTATTTAGGAAGATACAGGAATGGGTGAGAAAATACCGAAAGAACAGAAGGTTTTTCTAGAAGCGAAAGATGAAGACGATCAAAGCTATCGTCGGCGACGGTAAAGATTACTTCAGGCCTAAAAATGAATAAGCACAATGTGAATATCTAATAGTGGGCAATGAGGAAACACTCGATTTAGATATAGAAAATGAGAAAATTAAGGTTGTTTGCCTTGATCCCTATGCAGAGTCAGCTTCCCTGATTTCATTTTTTATAAGTATATATAAGTGTCTATTTTGGATCATACGAATATCAATCCCCTTTACAGACATCTCCTGCCCAAGCCTCTCACCCCAGGTCTTCTTTGGTCTTCGTCACCTACTCCTGTCAGAAACCCACGGATTAGCAATTCTTTGTATTGGGTGATTAACGTCTCGACGTTGAACATGCCCAAACCATCTCAACCTATGCTCTCTCATCTTGACATCAATCGGTGCCACTCGTAGACTTACCCTAATATACTCACTCCTAATTTTATTTCCACTTATCCATCTAAGCATTCTCATTTCCGTCACATTCATTTGTTGTTCCCCTTTGTTTTTAACATCCCAATATTCAGTTCCGTACATTACGGCTGGTTTTATTTTTTAGAATTTTTCCTACAGCTTCATTAGACTTTTGTTGTCCCACAACACAGCACACGCTTGATTTCACTTTATCCATCCAACCCTAATTCTACTGCTGGTAGGTCTTTAAAACTACTTTAAAACTTACTTTTCGCAATAATTTCCCCATCCACAGTTATTTGTAGTGAATTCCATCTTTAAATGAACATTCTAAATACTCTTTTTTTGTCCTACTCAATTTTAATCCTTTTTCCTCAAGAGCCTGGCATCACTATTACAGTTTTATTCTAAATCGCTTTTACTGTTTTCTACGAATGCTACATTATCAGCATATATACATACCAGGGAATGTTACCCTGCAGTTTCGCTGTTATCTGATCCAACACTAATGAGAATAAATAAGAACTAAACACCGAGCCTTGGTACAATCTTACTTTCACATGAAGTTTATCAATCTCTCTCTCTCACTTGACCTAAAACTAGTTGTTTCGCTCTCATGCATGTCTCTTACAATCTTTACATTGTCACTGGGAACCGTTTTCTTATTGAGCGCCCACCCCAGAATCTGTCGAGGAACTCTATCATATGCTTTACCAAGATCAAGAAATACCATATGAGCATTTATTTCTTTATATCTGTATTTTTCCATCAACTACATTATAATAGAAATTTTATTTGTTGTTGATCTGCTTTGTATAAAGCCAAATTGATTATCGGATAAATGGTTATCGGTTTCTTTAAGGATACGTCTAACAATTATTAATGTTTCTCATATTTTTATAGTGTGACTATCAGTTTTATGGTTCTATAGTTTGTGCATTATTCATCTGGCATTGGTCCCACTTCCATTCTTCTTCTTCTTCTAGTACTATAGTACCTCTTGATTTTCTTAAAAGCGTCTGTGTGTTTAACCCAGTCCAGTCGCGAATGTTTTTCAGCCAGGGTATTTGTCGTCTACCATGCCTCTGTTTCCTTTGATTTTACCCTTCATAATCAGCTGCAACAACTCGTACTTCTCATTTCTAAGTATGTGCCCCAAATATGCTGTCTTTCTTCGTTTAATGGTGGTCAAAAGTTATGAGATAAAATGATAATATTGGGAGATTTTAACGCTCAAACAGACAATCAAGTAATACCAGGAATTAAGCTAAAACATAACGAGAATGTTAAAAACGAAAATGGAGAACTGAACGAATAGGGAACTTAGAATAAACAACACATTTTTTGACCACTAAGACCAACACAAATATGCATTTAGTAACACCCGTGGACAAAAATCTATGATAGATTATGTTATTACCAATATAGATATACATCCATCTAAAATAATCGACGTAAGATGTCTCAACTCAGCAGATGTAGGTAGCAACCATAGTCCAGTATTATGTAAAATAAGAATCATCCTGAAATAGTTGATACTAAATATGGAATTCACGGACTATTTATACAGAAAACGAATATCAGAGAAGATCGCTGGGAATAAAATATTAGAAAACGATAACATCGAGGAAAGCTGAAAAAAAACTCAAAAATAACATAATTAAAGCAGCACCATAATTACTTTAAGAGAGGAAAGTAACAAACACTAATATTAAAAAAGAAAACACCATGGTTTAGAGAGGGAGCGAAGACAAAATATGAAGAAAATAATGGAACAGGTGGAACATGAGTTCTACAGAACACAATAAGAAATATAGAGAATGATCAGAGGACAAAGAAAAGAAATTAACGAACTAATAAAAACAAAACACATTCAGAAGGAAACATGTGTAGACTACTTTCGATCACTATTTGCTAAATGTGACGATAATGAACCACCAATACCAGAGGTGGCGACGAATGAAGAAATAAATATTTAGGAGGAAGCATTAAGGAAATCAAAAAATAGAAAATCAGCAGGAGAAGACAGAATACCGAACGAACTCCTAAAGTACGGAGGACCAGATCTGACCAAATAACTATTAAAACCAATCCAAAAAATAATAGAACAAAACAGAATCCCTCAAGAATGGAGATCATGCATCCTAATACCTCTCTTCAAAAAGGAAGACAAATCGGACTCGGAAAATTACAGAGGAATTAATTTATTAAACACAACAATAAAATTAACAACCAAAGTGATAACAAATAAACTAAATGAAAATATAACACTAACACAAGAACAACAAGGTTTTAGGTCGAGAAAATCATGCAGCGACGCTGTATTTATAATGAGGCAAGTGCAAGAAAAATCATTAGAATACAACAAACCGGCATATCTATGTTTCGTTGACCTTAAGAGGGCATTTGAACGGCTTATTTAAAGGACGTTATCCACTTATTGTACGCAATAGAGATACCTCTCGGAATAATCAAAATGATCGAAAATATCTACCAAAACAATACAATAAAAGTAAAAGTAGAGGAAGAACTAACCGACTCCATTGAAGCTGGCAATTGGATAAGACAGGGAGATTCACTAAGTCTCATCTATTGTTCAACCTGATTATGGATGAAATAATAAAAAAAGTAAGAACTAAAAAAGGATACCAAATGGGAAAAAACAACTTAAAATAATCGGTTATGCAGGCGACACAATACTACTCTCTCAAAGTGAAGATGATTTACAACGTATGCTGCACCAATTTAATATAACCGCCAGAAAATTGAATATGTTAATTTCACCAAAAAAGATAAAATGCATGGTTATAACAGCAAATTTACTAAGATGCAAATTGGAGCTGGAAGGTCAGATAATAGAACAAGTGATTGAGTTTAAATATCTAGGCATTACATTATCTAGCTACGGAAAGCTCCAAACTGAAGTGGAAGATCAAGTGAATAGAGCAAACAGAGCCGCAGGTTGTCTGAATGAAACAATATGGAGAAATAAAAATATCGGGTAAGAAATGAAAGGCAGAATTTACAAAATAGGAATCAGACCAATAATGAAATGCGCGGCAGAAACAAGACCTGACAGAGAGCACAAAAAGGATGTTTTTGAACTAGTAAAAGACACTATGAAACAGAGCTAGAAGTACAGATATACGACGTAGATGCAAGGTGGAGAACATCAAGAACTTCAAGAACTGGGTAAGAAATAGAAGAGTAGAATGGAACGATCATATAAGCCGAATGACAACAAATATAGTAGTAAAGACGGCAAAAGAGGGTTCCCCAATAGGAAGATGATCACTAGGAAGACCACGAAAACAATGGAACGACAACTTGCTGGAGGCTCATTGAAAAACAGACAGAGTCATGGCTACATAAAAAGAAGAAGAAGAAGATATCGGATTTACAGATTGAGACTTTGGTTACTTACAAATTTCCTCATCTTTAAAAAGGCTGCTTTTGATTGTCTATTCTTGATCAAATTTTTGATACACGAAGATAAGTTTTGAAGATAAACGAAATACAAACGTATTTCGTTTATCTTCAGCAACTGAGTATGCACCTTAGAACTTTTGGGGTTTTCTTTCCCTCAGTTTAATTTTTGAGACAAGGAGGTTATGGTCTGGTGGGACATATGCTCCAGGGTAAATCGTAACGCTCTCTAAATGTTAGATTGGTTAGTATTAAGTCGATCTAATTTTTAATGCAATTTTGTTTATTATCCTGTGGTGATCTCCAGCTATACAGTTTACGGGGTGGTAATCGAAACCATGTGTTCATCATCGCCTCTTCCATAATTCTTTTAAATAAACTTGTTAGCCAATCTTTTTCCTGTCTCTCCTAATGCTGTCCACACTTCCCCAGAAATATCGTCTGGTCCAACTGCTTTATCTTTTTTTAAAGTGCTTCATTAAGATAACATAGGAAAACAAATTGTCCCACATAACAGTTTAAATGTTAATAACGAGAGCATTGGAAGAACAGATACATATATATTTAGGTATAACGATAAATGTTAAATCAGACTATTCTTTGAGATCTGATGTAAAAAGCAAAATTGTCCTTTTAAAGAATGTCAAATTGTTCAAAAGTTCAGCTATTTAAAATTGTTAAGTTTTTACAGTACTTTTCTACGGTGCTGAAACATGGACTCTTACCACAAAAAAAAGTAAAGAATTTTAAACTGTTACATTACAGAATAATACTCAGAATTTCCTGAAAAGATCATATATCCATTGAAGAAGAATTATGAAAACTACATGAAAATATAGAAGTCTTTCAAACAGTTCAAAACCGCAATTCAACATGGTTTCAAATGAATAATATGACATGATCATCATTACCATCATGGCTCTACAGCTCTTAGTTAGCCTTGATCTGCTTTAGGATATCCTTCCATTCGTCCCTACCAAATGTCTTTCTTCTCTATCGTCTCATGCTAACTGTTTTGAGATTCTCTTCCACTTCGTCGAGATATCTTACTCTAGCTCTTTTTCTAGTTCTACTTCCTATGATTGTTGGAATACATGGATATTCTTGTAAGGTTTCCAGAGTTCATTCTTAACACGTGGCCATTCTATCTTAAGCGGTTTATCTTTATTACTTTTACTATATGTGAGTCCTTATAGAGTCTGTACAGTTCAAAGTTATATCGTTTACGCCATATAGCATTTTCAATTATCGCACCGTATATTTTGTGCAGTAATTTACGCTCGAAACATCCTACTATCTCCTCAGTAGGTTTTGGAGCCATACTTTAGCACCGGTAGTATCAGAGTTTTATACAATTTACATGTTGTTTGCCTGGACAGGTTTCTTGATCTAAGTTGAGGGAGATGTAGAATAAGCCGTTTGGCTGCAGTACGACCGGTTTATAATAAAAGGCCTCCTGAGAAAAAAAATTAAAAGAGAAGACCATTATATTATTTGCCACGATTACACGGCGTTTTATTTTTATAATAGCATCGTTTTGGTGGTTGACGAGTGAGTCTAGATAAACGAAATCACTGACACACTCTATTTGTGATTGTTATATTTGCAGCCTTCTATTCTCTATTGGTTGCATCGTCTGGATATACTAGTGTTTATCAGCAGCCCCATATGCGGCGCTGCCATTTCTAGTGCTTAATAATCTTCCGCAATAGCGATTTGGGTTCGGCCAATAATATTTACAACATTGGCATATTCAAGGATTTGCGTGCTTTCCTAATAAATTGTGCACCCTTTATCTAAGTGCACCAGTATCTTCAAAGGCTAAAGACAAATTTCCCTGTACACATACTCGACACACTACGTTCTCAATTACTAACTTCACGAGATTCATCAAATGATTTTGTATTCCCACTTCCTGCATTGCTTAAAAGAACTTGTTTCTATTTATTGTGTCATAATCAGCCAGTCCACAAACAGGTGATGCGTTTCTATGTTTAGTTTCCTTGATTTCTCCAGTATATGCCTCAGTGTGGAAATCTGTTCAATAGTGAATTTGCCAGATATAAAATCCATATTGTATTTTCCAACTAACCTTTCAGCATACGGTTTTAGGCAACTAAAACGAAGTGTGGAAAATATTTTACAAGCGCTATTTAATAAAGTGATCCCTCTATAGGTCGATAATTCGAGACTGTCAACTTTCTGGTATATGGTACAAATTATGTCTTATGTATTCCAGTCGCTACGGAAGGCTTTTCCTGTTCAGATATACAAAATCAGTGTATGTAGATATTTGCTGAGGTTTTCTCGGCACTTTTTAAACAGTTGCGCTGGCACATTGTCGGACCGGATGACATATTGGTATCCTGTCTTCGTTTTTTCTTTCTTATTCAATTTGTGGGTGTACGTATATGCGTTCTTCCCGATGTTCTGGTTCACTTTCTTAGTTAAGAAGTTCACTGAAATGTTCACTTGATCGAAATAATATGTCTTCTTTGTTTGTAATGAGATCGCCATTGTTTTTACTTTGTAATATTCTAGGTTGGTATCTTTTTCCTATGTGACTGCCATTTTTGTAAAATTTTCCACTTTCATTTATATTATTCATTTCTTCAATATTTCGTAGTTCTTGTTCATAAAAAGTTCTTTTTTTCGCTATAAGTACGCGTTTCTATTTCGGTCCTTTGTCCTTATAGCAATTAATATTTTAATGGGAATAAGCGACAATTGAAGTTTAAAATAAGTTTATTGACGTTTCAATTTCCACTTATCAAAATCGTTATCAAAATACAAACATTTCAGCCGATCAGCAGTTTCGACACACATTGCAAATAGGTCGTCATCAATTATTTTCTAAAAAATAGTGTAAATTTCTATTTTACAGTCAGTTTTAATTTAATTAAACAAAGTGATGTTACTCTGTTAGTTATACCTTTAAAAGGGCCTTATTAAAAAGTACCTTCGGGAGTGACAACCCTTTAGTGGCGCATTCAGTGGATTAGTGGGAGAGTCTCCAGAAGATCCTCTCGTTTTCAAACGTTTATCCGCTACCGAACCAAAATCTAGGAATAACTGCAGCTGTTTAACTCAGGGATACCAGGAAAATTGGCACAGAAACATATTTATGAAGAAAGCTGAAAATAAACTTAAAGAAGAAAACAAACTTATATCAAAAAGGAATGCATCCAAGCATCATTCTATACCTGTAAGCAAATTTTATCTTCTAATTCTAATTCTAATATGATTTTGCATGTATCATCCTTTAGAATAAGCGATTCTCTTTTAACAAATTTTGAATCTAACATGGAATCTCAGTACATTACTACCAACAGAGCAATAGAAATGGACTGTCATCCATATTCTGACAGCCTACAAAACTTTGATAAAACTGTACAGTCCCTTTTCCAAACAGCAAAAGAGAAACTATACACAGTATATCCAATATCCAGAAGCAAAAGAGGACATAAACGGATTGGAAAGTGTAACAAAATCTATTTCTGGTAATCTAGATCACGAAGATGCTGAAAGATACAACGCTTCCATTAAATCACTTAAAAATAACCAACATCAATAGCCAACTCAGTCTCAATAAAACAATAATGACAGTCCTCAAAAACAGTACAGAGTTTTGTTCATCCCTCACAAACCTTCCTCAGGGGATGGAGAAATTACGATACATTAACCCCGATTGTGAGCGGTATTGCAGTTCAATAGTCCAGCAGATGAGCAGTTTCGACAGATATTGCACACGGGTCGTTATCAATTAATTTTTTATAAATACTGTAAATTTCTATTTTAAAGTCAGTTGTAATTTAATTAAATAAAGTGCTGTTACTCTGTTAGTTGTACCTTTAAAAAATCCTTTTTAAAAAGTAGTCAAGTCTAGTCAAATTTATTGATCACATGCGACATTATACAAACTACATGTATGAGACAAGTCAATGTTACAGACATACATCTTAAAAGTATATAAATTAATAAACACGATAAAACATACTTAAAAGTTATTTTTAGAATGTGGCTCTAGCTCACAAATGTATTGATGTACACACCTCCGAAAGTTTGGCTGATGTAAATTCATTCGTATATCTATTGGTAATTTGTTAAAGAAACTTATGGCTGCATAATGTGTGCTACCTTCCAACAAAACAAAACGATGTTGTGGAAGCATAAAGTGATTGTCTCTGAATCTTGTTGAAAAAACATGGTTAAATTGAAATTTATTAAATTCATAAATTTTGCTATGTAAATACATTATACACGAAAATATATACCGACCAGGAATTGTAAGAATATTGTTTTGTCTAAAGATGCCTCTACAAGAATCTCTAAATTTCATTTTATACATTATCCTAATAGCTCTTTTCCGAAGTACGAATATCTGCTCTAATTTAGAGGTACAACCCCAGACTTCAATGTCATATTTGGCTATTGAGTAAAAATGGGTAAAGTATACTGTTTTTAATATTGGTGTATGAAAGAGACGTGAAAGCTCAATGCATAACATGCGCTACTTAATCTGGATTTCAAATTAGAAATGTAGTTTGACCATTTACAATTACTGTCTAGAAGTACTCCCAGCAACTTCGTGCAGTCTGTTTGATTTATGGCTGCTTCTATAGTGGCTTGATGGTTTAATAAATTATTTGACGTGAAAATCATATACTTTGATTTCTCTTCATTCAAAACTAATTTGTTGGATAAGAAATAACTGTTGATGGTGGATAGTATCTGTGTAGTTTTATTTTGCAAATTTTGATCAGACGTTCCTGTGACTACAATGTTGGTATTATCCGCATAACTGATGATGTTAACCCCAGTCAATGAATTAGATACCAAAGCTATATCATTAATAAATACTAATAAAAAGTAGAGGACCCAATACACGACCCTGAGAGATACCATAATGGATATCCAATGTGTTTGTTACAAGTTCATTAGATGTTATCTTTACTTTTTGTCTTCTATTCTCTAGGTAGAAAGTAAACCATTTTAGAACTACACCACGAATACCAATCCCCTCAAGTTTTATTAGCAACAAATTATGATCCAAAGTGTCAAAAGCCTTGGACAAATCTAGAAATAAACCACATGCCTTCTCTCGTCTGTCCAAAGCATCCAACACTAAGCTAACGCAATTTGCAAGAGCTGTAGTTGTATACTTAGAAGATGTAAAACCGTGTTGAAATTTATGCAAGACACTATGCTTTTTTAGGAATGCGTTCATTCTAGTATAAATCAGAGTTTCAATTATCTTTTAAAACACAGATAAGAGACTTTATCAAAATCACAACTGTGTTTGGATTTAAAACTTTCGACTATACTAGTTATTTCGTGTGGGTTAGTTGGATATAAAAACATAGAACAACTATTACGGTTTTTTGATGCTGATGTAAACCCACCTGTTTTAGTAGGATCCAAAGCGGCAAGTAACTTTAGAGCCATTTCAACAAAATGATGGTTAAATTTGTCTGCTAAATTACTGTTATCATCACTAGGTACTTTCGAGTTATACCGACTGTTAAGTTTACTAAATGCCAAATACATTTCATTTTATTTGATGATTCGCTTAACTGTCTCATGAAGTGACTACTTTTAGCTGCTTTTAATTTAATTGAATATTCTGCCTTTGCCAAATGAAGGACTGGCCTAAGATTACTATTTTGCTGACAGATCGTTTCTAACAGTTTTAGCTGATCCCTTAAATTGTACAGTTCCTGCGTAAACCAATTCGAACGCGTACATTTTTTATGTTTACATTTAAGTAGTGGAAAATGGGACCGAAAGTAATTTTGGATAGTATTTAAAAAAGCTAATGATTTATCCTCAGCAGAAATTGTATTAAATACCTCTGACCAATTTGTTAACTCAAGGGTTTGAACAAAACGATTTATGTTCCTTTCACTATATGAACGGATGAATATATAAGCATCATTGTATGTGTTAATGCTACATTGGAACAATTGCGCACGATGGTCAGAGATAAAACCTTCCACAACCATTGTTTTTTGTGGGTGATTTATGTTAAGTTCTGCTTACTTAGTGCATTTGATTTGAAATCTATATTAAAATCACTTGTTAATATTATAGCCTTACCTTCGGAGACTAGCACATCAAGTATTAGATCCAGTTTTGACATAAAAATATCAATAGAGCCACGTCCAGGCAGATAAATACACAACACAATACAATTAAAAAGGCAATAGTCTATTTCAACAGCACTCACTTCAAAATTATATTTTTCAGATTGAGAATATATATTAGAACGTTCCTTCCAAACCACACTCTCTTTCACATGAATTGAAGACCCTCCATGTTCCCCTTGGCCACGGCAGAAAGATGAAGCCAGAGAAAATCCATTTATATGGTGTAGGTCTAGTTGTTCTTTAGATTTCCAGTGCTCAGTTAAACAGACACATATATTATGTAGACCTTCGCAGTGCAGGAAGAACTCTAGTTTTTCAATGCTTGTTGATATACATTGTATATTTCGATGAAGTAAGCAAAAACTTTTTTGATTGAAAGTTGAAGCATTTTTACCAACTGTGTCAAAATTAGGAGAATTGAATACTTCTAACTTATCCAATTTAAAACCAGTTTTCTGACACTTGGGATATTTAATAATGTAATATCTGGATCAAAAACTGAGCTTCCTCTGTCTGTTTTTTCTTGCGGTAAAAAAAACGACTTACAACAGCTCCGTGAGGCCAAACTTCGGGATTCATGGCCTTGTTAAAGTTCCCTGAACATATATTTACTTTGAACGATGAGTAAATTGTTGGATGTTTTGATTGAATCATTTCACATGTTGCTTCAGGAAAACTCACTTTAATTAACTCGGTTAGAGTGTCAGTTGTAGTTTCTTTATTAATTCTTGTAACATGTAGAGTTGAAATTTTTGGAACACCCTTAACCTCATCGCTATCTCTATTGCTACCTACTATAATTTTTCTTCGTCCGTTAAACTGATGTCGCCTAGGCCTAATAGTTTTCCATTCATGATCATTTTCCGCCTCATTTTTCAAATTACCTTCGGGAGTGACAACTCCAGAAAAAGAAAATCTCCTAAGGATTTAAATTACTGATATTTATCAAAGTAAATTATAGAACACAATATATCCATTTCAAACATGATCCCTAAACTTTCCGATATATATAAAAACATATAGGAAATGTTTTCGAAATTTAAGCCTTCATAGTTTTTTGTTTTTATAAAATTCCTTGGGTTAAAATTTCTCTGTGTTTTCCTTATACTAGGATTGGAAAATAAAAGCTTGCACTTGAATACAAATACATTTTATTATCATAATTATATATTTCACTAGATATAATAATATCCCTATGTATGTATAATTACTGGTGTATGATAAAATAAATTATAAGTATAATAATGGTATAGCAACATTTATATTATATGTACTTTTATAGTATGTAGAAAGATAATATTGAGTAGAGAATATATAATATTTTCCGAAAAACGTGTACTCGTAGAAAATACAGACCGCATAATACAACTGGAGTGTCCTAATACTTCAAATAGACCAAACATCTCGTTTATTTTAAAAATAAGACAAATTTATACAATCAGCTGTGCGGAAAATAATTAGTAGTCTCGATGAAAAATGTTGGTTTATTCCAATAGGAAGAAAGAACAAAGGCGCCAAAACTAGTACTATTATAACTGACTTATTTTTAATCATATTGAATCTATTAATCCAACATAACCATATGTATGTTCTTTCTGGTTGATTAATTAAGGTTCCTGACCAGAATAAAAATTATAGTATAAAAAAACCAGCCAAGCACATTCCCTTGTTATATTTTTTTAATTTTACCCAATGACACAAATTTTTTCAATATAAAAATACAGAGTCTTATATCTATTCCTTTGTTGCTGCTATTTTTATCGTCGAATTGGAGGTGACATATTTGTTTAAATTATATAAACAATTCGTTATGATCTTCCACTATTATTGTCTGTATTATCAATGTCATCATTGTATTATCAAGTTCTCGCATCTGTCATTCTTATCTTTTGTAGATTTACTGTTAAATTCTGCTCCTGTCTTCCTTTGACCTTCTAGTTTGGGTACACATATAAACTCTTGAATGATTATGGTATGGTAGGTATGTACCCACTGCTGTGTTTGACAGCATTTCATCCAAACTGGGAAGAATATAAAATAAGTGACTCTTCTGAGCGACTCCACAACTAAAAGTTTAGAGGGAACGAGCAGTGAGGAGTGAGGCTACCTCGATGGCGGACTCTGTCTCCGCCAGAAATAGGTCTCAATCACCACATTCAGCGACCTACACACCAAACTTCAGCACAATAAGGCAGCTTAGGCAGAACTTACTATTGCTAAGGGAGGTTTCGATGGCGCCTTGACACAAGAGCCCTAGTTTTAACAGGACCAAATAAGAGATCAATCGGGGAGAGAAGAAAAAAGAATGATCTATGGTGCAGAGAAAAACAAAGAAAAAAAAATTAAAGAAGAATGGAACGATCAATGATATCTGTATATATATATACAGAGAGAAAGATCATAATGTGAAGTAAATATCATTAATAAAAGGAGTAGCAGCAAAGATTGTGTTCCTTTTTTTTTATTCAGGTGGCTATTGTTTCAAGAGTTACCATATTAGTTTTTATATAATATAGGGTCTTCTAGCATTAATGTTACAAAAGGCTTGCCTTCACCTGTAATGATCTTTTCCCAAGTTCATTTTACCTCTTCCAATTTATCATAATAATGGATTTCTAAATGGTAAAGGTCTCCTCTTGTATTAGGTATTCTTTTTGGTTGAATTTTAATAATTTTTAATATGGATTCTTCCTGTTCAAGGAAGTTTATTGGTTATATTCAATCTATGTGTTATGTATATGTGTTATTTCTTTTTAATAATTTGGCTGGAGTTAATGAAAAAAATATTAGAAGAATAATGAATGGAACAAAATATTTAACTTTGTTTAGCTATTTTTTTTATTTGTCAACTAAAAGATGAAAATATGGTCAGTTATACAAGCCATACTATTTTTTAATTTGTTTCCCCTAAAATAACTATATAAAACTTAACGTGCGTAGTAAATAACTAACTAATTTCCACACGCTTTGATATAGCATGTTCTATTATTTCTAAAAATAACCGAAAAACAACTCTATATAGAGTTTTGGGACAGACCTCACATGTGTACACTACGTATATATTTTTATCATAAGTATTAATATTAAAATATATATATGGGGAGGGGATAAACATGATCGGGAATGTACATTCACTTCTTATTATACGTCCTCATAGTAACAACCATTAATACATTAAATACAAATTGTTCCCAAACGACTGCTCTTGCAACTATTGGCAATATAGTATAGCTTAGGCATAATAAATAACGTCATTCAACAAGTTTTTAAGCAGCAAAATGAGCACTAAACTGGCATATACAAAAAGTAAACTGAGGAATAAAGTCTAAAGATTGTAAAGAGGCGTTGACAATTAAGGTTTGCGACTTTTCATTTCATTTTGAATATCAGTTTAAGACCATTTTAATACCATTCTCAGAATATTTAGAAAAATATATGACATCGAAGTAAAACACTTCTGTTGAAAGTGGTATATTTAATTAAAATTAAATTTAAAAATTCAAATGAATTAAAAGTTCAGAACGTTTTCGGACTAGTCAGTCCATCTTCAGTGAACTTTTGTAGTATTTGCGTAAATAACCGCAAAATCAAACAGTGGTTGGGTCTACATTGATGAAACCCTTCTTTAAAGTATTAAATAATATGGCAGTATGCCGATGAAATTGGATTACTCACGGGGAATATTTACTTCTCGAAAAAATTCAAACATCCAAATTGTCTGAATGGAAAATGCCAACTCAGTCAGTTTGAATATAGAAATAATTTTTTCGAGTAGGGATGTTTCCGGTTAGTAATCCAATTTCATCGGCATACTGCCGCATAATTTATTACTTTCAAGTATGGTTTCATCAATGTAAACTCAACCACTGTTTGGTTTTGTTACAAAGTTCACTGCAGATGGACTGACTAGTCCAAAACCATTCTGAACTTTTAATCCATTTGGATTTTTAAATTTAGTTTTAATTAAATATACCAATTACATCATAAGTGTTTTACTTCGATGTTTGAGTTTTCTAACTATATGGTATACAGCCAACTCCCGGGAATTATCCCTTTTAAATATATATAATATAATTATTTTCCCTTAAAATGTTTATACTTTATTTAGTGAATGCTTTAACCCTGTTTCTTAGCGCTACTTTTAAGGTTAAATAAATCCAATCTAATTCCTAAAAACAAGACTGCTAAATTAAATAAATGTGTACACAGTTTGTTCAGAAACTACCCCAGAAAATGTAACAGATGATATCATCAGAATGAGAGAACCGTCAAAGCTCATATTCTTTAAAAGTGTGGAATGGGTTTATATAGATTCACTTTATTTATTTGGGATAGACATGAAACTTTAATTGAATCAAATATAGAAATTAACGATTCTTAGGAAATAATTAAGAAAGCTATTATCTCTTTAAGCGTCAGATGTAATATATTAAAATGGTTATAAGTAGACGATTTGAAGGTAAACAATACATCTTACTTGATTAAGAAATAAAGTTATTTGACAAATTAATCTGCATTTAACGGAAAAATTCACGTTAAACCCATACATATAACGACATGATTTTTTCTAAAGAACCTTCCGATAAAGTTGTCTAACGCATTGTTGCCATAACCTCTGCTTTATTAAATATAAAGGACTGCTAACAATATACTGGTATATTAGATATTTTGAGCAACATGATATTTGGGAACAACTTTTCACAACATCAATGCATGGATATACATACCATGAACAAATGTATATTATTTCACACCGAGGACACGTTCAGTGGAACTTTTTAGTCTCAAACGAAATAAAAGAATTAACAGTATGTCCAAATGTTGTCCAAATCAGTTTAACACTTAAAGGAAAAATATCTCCCTTTAAGTTTCAAAGCGTCTATTTAGGACAAATTGGACTATAAAGGAAAATATCTTCTGCAAAAATATCTATTTTTAGTATACAATAAGCAAAATTTTATAATAAACATGGAAAATGTCATTCTAAAGCTGCATTTCAGATTTCTAGCGTTTCAGAGTTTACTGCGTAGAATACAAAATTAGGTATGTAATAAATATATTTCTATATATTATGATTGAAAACTGAATCTATTCCCATGAAGCATTATAGAAAAAGTCTCTAATACTTAACAATTTGGAACAAATATAAGAATAACTAGAACAAGAGAGAAATTTGAGTATGCAGAAAAAATGAACAAAATATTCCTTGGAAAGACAGTTAAAAATTAGGGAATCTTAGGAGAAACAACCAATCGTAATATAAAATCACAAATTTAATACCAGGAGCACAAAACAGACAAGAGCAGAAAATATTATTAGAGAAAGTCAATCTTCAGAAATGGAGTCCTTCTCCATTGACTGACAGAACTGACAGAACTAATAATACAAATCCTGCCATTACATAGACACATAGTCTATAAACAAACCAGTTTTATGACAAGTCATTATAGTAGAGAATGGCATACAATTAAAGAATTTGGACATGAAAATCATGTCGTATATGAAGAAGTAGATTAGATAGTTAAATAAGTATAATAGATTTAGGGTTTCTTTGAATAAATAGATTGCATATTATGGAATAACACCCTTAAATTAGATCGCAAAAACATAAGTGAAAATAGTAGACAACATATTCTGCGGAAACATATAATGTCTAAATAAAACCAGTAACTATTTATCAAAAATATAGATGAATTTATTTATTCTTTGTTATATTAATTTAAAGCAATATCTAGATTCAACTTTAAATTAAGTATAAAAATACTTTAAATATAATGTTTTCTACAATATAAGTGGATTAATATGCCATAAACATATAATTTAAATATAAATAAATATAAGTTTTAACCTGAAATGCAGTGAATAGACATTATAAATTTTTTAGATAGATTATCTTGTCGCACGTTCAAAAATAGTTCTTATTACGAAAATAGATTAATTTTTCAAGCATTATTTAATATAAAAAGAGGGGTATACTATGGATTAAAAATTTGTAGTGCGTCTTTCTTGTAAGAAAAATGTATGATCGAAAATATTAAAACCTTCACCACAACGGCTAGTTCAATGAGTTCTTACATATGTTCTTCTTTATGTTTTTTTTCATAAACCTGCTGTTATAGGCAAGCTCATTGTCTGTGCCGGCTTTTGATCGGTTTCACACCATTGTTCCGTTCTTGCATTCACAAAAATACATTTAAAAACGTTTATAAAAAGTTTTTGCCGAAATATTAGCTCACATTTTCAGTCCTTTTCAGTAAAAGAACGGAACTACAGTGCGGCGTCTAATATTTTCGTCACACTTAAAAAATAAAAGCTGTCACTAGTTCCCTATACAAATGCTATATACCTTCACCATCTACTATATCAAAAGGTTATTTGTTACACTCAACACCAACCAAAGAGATTGTTATAGAAAAGGTACTAATAACCACAACATATGGCTACATTCTAAACTCTAGATACGCTCAGCATGTTCCAGGGGTAAAAAACGTGACAAAGAAGGAACATTCTGTGGGTAACTAGAGCCTAGGTTCAGGACAACAGTGAACATGCACATTCAATAGATAGAAAAGAAGGGACTTGTGGCGAAGTACACGAAAATTATCCAATATATGTCAAGGAAAGAAAATTCCTTGAATTTCTTTATATACTCATACTTTACATACTCACTACGTACATATTGTGCAGTTTATACAGAGTTGAGAAAAAGTATGAAACCAAGTAAATATCTTTGAAGCGATAAAGACAATATTTATGAAATTTTTTATGCAATAACAATGGCACTTAAAGCATCTGATGCCATATGTTTTTGTTACTATTCTACTTCCGATTTCAGCGAAAATACCATTAACTTATTTAATTTAAATAGGAAACCTTGTATAATATTGCAGATTTTAAAAGAACTTGTTATACCTAATTCATACATATCAAGTTTGGTAGAAAAAATGAACGAATACTATCTATAAGTATCTATAGTAGGTAACTTATTCACAGAAATAAGTTGTAGATTAAAAATGGTTCATTTAAGTGAAAAATATGGTATTGACATATTAATGAAGATCAGTTATGTTACACGTGTTAGAACTCATATAAAAGCGTGTAATATTTTTAATGATTTGCATCCTGAAAGAAATCCAATATCTCATTTACCGGTTACTAAAACATTGCATACGTGATAAAGTTACACAAAAACAGTAACGAAATAAAAGTTCAAGGAGGTGTCAGACAGGGTGACACACTATCACAAAAGCTTTCTATAACTGCACTAGAACGTGCTTTTAAAACCCTGAATTGGGATTCTAAAGGGATAAGTATCGACGGGAAAAGATTACACCACCAGAGTTATGCTGATGACATAGTTTTGTTAGTATATGTTAGGCGAAATCAACATTATGTTAGAATAACTGAAAAGAGCCTGCAGAGAAGTTGGTTTAAAAAGAAATACCCATAACACGAAGTACATGACTAACCTCGTGCCCAGTAACAATATAAAAATTCAGAAAAACGAAGTATAACATGATAAATCCGTATACATTGGACACAAAATTAGAATACACAAGGACAACCAAACAGGTGAGGTATCAAGAGAATGGCGCACATGGATGAGCAGCATATGGAGCTCTTCAAACGTATTTAAAGACGGCAAGATACCGATTACCGATATGAAGCGGAAAGTCTTCGTTCAGTGCGTTCTGATAGTAATGACATACGGTGCAGAAACATTGTCCCTAAGAAAAAACAATGCTTTAAAACTATAAGTAGCACAAAGAAGGGTAGAACATTCAATGATATAAGTAACAACAAAAGATAAGATCACAAACGAAGACCTACAAAAAGGATCCAGAGTTTCAGATGTTGTGGAGAGAGCTTGCAGATTGAATTAGAGGTGGGCTGGCCACATAGCAATAACTGAAAAGAGCGAAAATGAAGGTCAATAAGCAAGTTAACCGAATGGAGACCAAGGACAGATAAACGAAACAGAGGAAAACCACCTAAGCGATGGCAAGATGATCTGCGAAAGATGACGAAAAATTGGATCCATACTGCACAAGACAAGTCCCTCTGGATACAAACATGATGATGATGATGATGATGATAATGAAAACATTGCAACGTTTTAACGCGACTGGGATGGTCAAACATTTGCTAACAACTGATAAACCGCGAATCGCAATGAACGAAGGTATTATACAAAATATTACAATTGATTTACAGGAATCAATTCAAACTTCCACAAAAAATTTGGCACTAAACCATGGTATAAGTCGACGTTCTATGAGGAAAATATTTAAAGTTAAAAAGTGCCATCCTTATACGATACAATTGAATCAAGAATTATTAGACGATGATTTTGAGCTGTGGATAGAGCTGTGCGGGCGACACATGGGCAATAATTGTAACGACGAATAACATTCTGCAGTTATGTAGTATTTTCCGATGAAACTCATTAAATTCATAAAGCGCTTACCGACCATCCAAAAAATCTTTTAAGTTTGGATGAGAATTCTCCAGAATAGGTTTATATGTTCATGTTTTATGAACGGAAACTTGACTGGTGACAAGTATTTAGATTTACTAAATAACCAAATTATTCATGCAGCTGCACTTCAACAAAATGGCCATTTACCACAAAATGGAAAATAGACAACAATCATACTTGCAGGATTTGACACAAAGAATTATTGAGGAATGGAAACTAATAGTTGAAGAAATCTTGGAAAGAGTGACCCAAGAACTTATTAATATGAATTGATTTGATCTTTCCAAACTGTTATTCCGATTAATCTTAGTAAATGAATTTACCTATTCTTTAACTGTAAGTGATTTTTTTCTCGTTTTAACAACAAAGCTCTTTTAAAATATGCAAAAATACATAGGTTGTCACTTCTAAATTATATAAGTTGAAGATATTTCCGGGAAAACTGGACGTAGAGTGGTAACAATGAACATGGCACCAGAGGCGTTATATGTCATTGTAATTGCATGCAGTTTCGTGAATATCGTCTTTTTCGTTTTAAAGATATCTACTTACCTATACAATATACAATATCCCAACTCTGTATAAATTAAATTTAATACACTAAATAAGTTGTATTTAATAAACCGCCCATTGGCTGGATTGGACAATTTTTGGGAACTTCAGGAAAAACTGAGGAGAGGATGGTATTTAATAAGAAGTAGAAGTCGATTACGAATTGGTCACCGAATTAATACTTATCAAGTACGTTGCTATGCAGTATAAATTTGGGACAATCTAAACAACATTTAAGATCGCATTCTTCTTTCGTACTGTATATAGATTAAAATTAGTTATTGCTTCAATCAATAATGAATATAAAATTATAGCTGCATAACAATTGTTTTCTAGTAACTTTGAGTTTTGGCACCAGATTACGATTAAAAAATATTTTGTTTACTGTATAGAATCCACTAATAGTCGATGTTCAAAATGTTCCCCAATATATAGTTATTGTTATGTTTTTTTCTAACGTGCAAAACGGACCTAACAAGTGGATATTTTAACAAAAACATCGAAAAATATGTGACTATTAATAATTTTCAGAACAACTGAACACCCTAATTAAAGATTTATTTAGATATCTATTTAAAAATATAAACATAGTATCAGATAACAAGGAAAAAGAAATAGAGAAGGCCAAATAAAAGAAGGAAAAGAAGGGGGTAATGGGAAATATAAATGAAACTAGTAAACTAAAAATATCTTCATTGAGATTAAGGTCATATTTGTTTAACCTCCTCGGACCCCAGGTATCATATATATTATGATACTACGGCTCAACAAATTATTTTTCGCATTCGACAGCAAACGCAGTTATTAGAGAGTTAAAGTGCAGGTAACACGTAAACGTTAACACTGACGTAAACGTAAAGAAATTACGTTTACGGCCACTATACGTTTTAACTGTGAAGTGTAAAACGGTAAAACGTCTAACGTGCGTTTCTAACCTTACTTTTACACAGATTTGTTGTGGATTGTTTACAAATTTGAATGATTAGACAGTGTCCTTTTATATTTTTTTCCTGGTTTACGTAGATTTTTTATAAAATATTTTGATTGCTTTTACAGCAGAATGGAAGATATCCTTAATATTCAAATGTTTGGGGAATCTGATTTCGAGGATAATGACATGGACGATGCTGTACTTCTATATGTGTTTGGTAATCATTTATTGGGAAATTGGTTTCCGTCATTTTTTTCACTATTCTTAGGTTACAATAATACAAACAACAGAAAAATCTTTGGTTAAAATCACAAAACAACAAAAAGTTTTTAATTTTCGGAGATTTGGCAGACATTCGGTAATACTCGGAACAATTTGGATAACGTTAAGGGAATTCGTAAACGCACGCAAGGTTACGGAGACCCGTTAACGCAAACGTGTGTATTCCTCTACTGCGCACGAGTAGCTGTCAAATTATACGTTAACGTTAACGTTTTGCGCTGTACTTTAACTATTCTGACGCTGCACTATTCTGACCGTAAGTATCGCCCTTGTTAAACACCTACCATGCGTAGAAAATTGCGCCGTGGCATACTTCTCAATTGAAATGAGTTATAGTCAGACTTTTGTTGTGAGTAAGTAAATACGTCATGGCAGGCAGACGCTAAAAAATCAACAATATTAAAAGTAAGTACATATTTAGCATGTTTCTGTGTATGATCAATGCATTTTAGTGTTAAAAAAGGTACTAAATTGAAAGTTTGATAAATTGATGATAGGTACAATAGTTCTTTGGCCCTAAACACAAGGTATCATTGATGATACCTTGGGTCCTAAACGGTAATGTATTTTAAAATATTTCTCTTATTTTTAGGGCTTTAGGGCCGCTGATGACTCTGATTTGGATGTTTTTTCTTTTTCTTGACAGTAATGATCATGGGGATGAATGGAAAGAATCTAGAAATCTGGATGAGAATTAAACAATTATTGAAAGTGAGGAGGAAAGGAGTGACAATCACGCTGAAATCAGTGACATATCAGACGACGATTCAGATAATGACATGCTCTTGGCAACCCGGCTTTTAAAGGAGAGTAACACGGCAAATTATATTCCTAAAAAAGACATTAAAGAATGGAAGAGAACACATTTTACACCACAATTTGCCCAATATCAACCCTCTGTGCAAGATCACTTGAATCCCGAAAATATTCCAAGACCTATTGACTACTTCAATAAAAACATCCACAACAATTTTTTTGAATCCATGGCGTTGTACACAAATATGAAGAAAGTAAAAAAACTGGAAAATCTTTAGAGACTTACCACGAATCCGAATGTTTTGGCAAATGGATATCAGGGTACCAATAGTTTCAGACAACATGTCAAGAAATCGTTTTTTTTTGCCATTCGAACACGACTCAAAATTATTGTTGACGATGATTCTGTAACCAAGGAGACTAAAGAAAATGATAGATTCTGGAAAGTAAGACCATTGTTGGATCAAATTCAAAGGGCTTGTCTGAATAATGAAAGAACTGAAAAAGTATCAATCGATGAGCAAATGATTCCCTTTCATGGAAAAATATTAATGAGACCCTGTAGGATTGAAGAATTTTGTCATGACGATTACGGGGGGGGATTCCATTTGATTTTCACATGTATGAAGGTAAAGGCAGATTTATTGAATCCAGCTTGGTACTTACACCAGAACGGCTGGATATCGGGGGAAGGGTTGTTTTAAAACTTACAGATACTCTGCCAGTAGGAATATCTATTTGTGTTGACAGATATTTGACGTCAAAAATATTGATTGATGCATTACATTCACGGAAGCTTTATGTAACAGGAACACTAATGAAAAATACAATACCAAAAACTGATGTGACATTTAAGACAGATAAAGACCTAAGAAAACCAGGAAGATGCTCCCACAATATGCTCGTTAACAAGACAACAAAATAGCTGTTACAAAATGGTTTGATTCCAAACCAATCTATACGGCTTATGAGCATTTGGAGCTGAACCCTTGGGAATGTGTAGGCGCTGGTCAGTAAAAGATAAAAAATACATAGAAATAAATCATCCAGCAGTGATTAAGCACTACAATGAAAGCATGGGTGGACTAGATTTGCTGTACTCTATGAGCAGTAGAATAAATAAATGAACAATACGATGTATTTACGCCTTTATTGATTTTTGTATTGCAGTTAGTTGGCTACAATACAAGAAAGATTGTTTAGCTGCAGAAACTCTAAAAAAACATATTCAAGATTACCTGTTATTTAAGTTTTCGCTTGCTAGGTGGCTCTTGTACTCCAAGAACAGAAGTGAACCCACATCCGACGAAAGTGACGAAGAACATGAAAATGTAACCAGAAAAAGAAGAAAGACTGCACCAATCCCTGATAAACGCTTACGGTCAAAGGAAGCTAAACACCTCCCAGAATTCGTTAATGAAAGCCTAAAATCAAGATCAAAATGCAGGTATCCTGGATGCCACAACCTGACGTTTGTCAAATGTGCCCGGTGCAAGGTTTTTTTACGTTGTAGTGTCAATAGAAATTATTTTACTAAATTTCATCAATAAAAATGATAAGTGAATATTAATTTTTTTATTGTCAGTCCAGAACCAAAGTATCACTAGTGATACTACAATTTTTGAAAAAACCAAAAGGCTTTTTTTTATTTTTTTGTTTTTTATGATTAGTAATCCCAAATTGTAACATTCTTTTGATTGGCAACAAAAAAATCACTGCAATTCATGTTTGGGTCCGCGGAGGTTAATGAAATTGTGATTTCCTTGTAGCATTTTCACCCAATTTTTATATTTTTCCTCTTGACACCTTCGTGACCCTACTAGCTTTCCTAGTATTGTACTAAAAGTTGGATTGGCATGGGTTTTTTTTTCAATTTTTCTTGTTTTATACTTATTTTTTGCTGTACTTGATGTTTCTCGTCTCTTACTATAATACTATTATGTACATATATAGTATGTAATGTTATGAAAGGACTCACCTCATATTGTACTACCCATCTATTCCCCAGCCAATTCCTATTCGGATCGCAAATCCAGTTGTGATATTATACTAATATACATTTGCGACTATAATTTTCTTTCTTCGAGATGTTTCTATTCTGGTTTTACATCATTGTACAATTGCATTTATGATTTCCATCATATACCAGAATCAAGGATATTGGAATCAAATATATCTGGTTTATTGTTTGTTATTCCTAAATCTTTCAACTCAAGACGTTTTGTTTCGAATTCCTCACCTTGTAGTTTGAGTATTTTTAACGCTCTTTTTCCAATAGAATACAATTAAAATTAAAAATCAGTACGATCAAATGACACTCGCCTTGACATCTCTCGTCTACGACACAAAGATTTTCTTTCGCCTTGATTTTGTACTTTGTAGGCTCATCTTAACAACATTTATTTTTACAGAACTGCCTAGACAGCAGTGTCAGTTGTCTGTAAATCTTTGGCTGACGACGTTGTTTCCACATCAGGAATTTAATGTTTAGTATATAATAAATTAGTCATATAATAATTATTTACCTCGTAGTCCGAATTTATTGTATAAAAGATTATACAAAATGATTGTATAAATAATAGATTTCATTTAAATATGAACATACAGTAACTACAGCTCAATAATATGAATGAACTATACTTTGGTAAGTTATGTCCTAAGTCCAAAAGCAACTCATTTCTTACATGGAGATACATCAAAACAACTTATCAAAGAATTAATGAACATAAAAGTATAATAGTGTATATTTAGGTACCTATATTGTTTGACAGCTTTTGTTAAAATATCCACAATCTTCATGATTTCTGAAAAATAAGCAACAATGATGATACGACTGACACAAGCGATTCTTCAGCATTTTTGGCTAAGTTTTAAAATACCAAACTTTATTATTATAGTATACGTATTAACATATTATGATAGAAACATATCTAAATATTTTTATCTATAAGTTTATAATAACTGGAAAAATATTAATCAGACATACAGTCACACATATACTTTTTTAATATTTTCCGAAAGACTTTAGCGCTGTTGGTTGCACATGTGGTTAAAACGTACACCGGGGCATCAACAAACCTGTCTATTTTAAATGGAGCTCACGGGGTGAGCACCGTTTAAAATACAATGCAAAAATGGCCGTTTAACGCCCTCTTCAAAAATTGAATCAAGAAATCAATGTTTTTCTTATAGTTTAGAGGAGATTTCTTTATTTACTAGCCCGAAATAACATTAAAGTCAGTCTTACGAATCACAGTGAAGCTTTGATATGATGAAATTATTGTGCTCTGGTTACTTACAGGGTGTGACAAAAAACGATATTTTGAACACCTCTTTTATGCAGACAAAGTACCAAAACCTCACATACTTCTCTATTGTTTCCTATTAAGGACTCTATAAATAAGAGAAATTCGTGGTTTTGGTGTTTGTCTTTTATTATCTCTTACCAACTTTCTATAATATAGCTATAAGTTGATTCATATATATCTTTCTATAATTTTATTTATATCTGTTGAATTAAAATAGATCTACTATTATATAATAAATAGTTTATATAGTCTGAAAACACTGTGTTTATCGATAGATTCTCTATGTGTTATTATAAAACCATCTCATTAAGGCAATGATCCAAATATGGAAGGAAATTATTATTAACAAACTCAAGTTAAACGCCAAAAGACTATCAAACACGTTAAAAAAAAGCATTTTACCTGACGTAACATCGCAGTTTTAGGAATGAATCTTGTGGTGCTACCAGATCTTTTGTACAAATTTCGACAGAAGAATTACTGTTAAGTAGAAGTATCATTATTTCGTTAACTGTGACAGAAGAATTATCTATTAATTAGTCTATTACACACAGTAGACGTTGGAAAGCTGCTACTATCTTGAAAATGTTTGAAAAAGTTCACTGTATCGTATTAAACGACTGTCGAGTAAAAGTGCATGAAATAGTGGACCTAGTGAAGAATACACCGGTACAAAAGCTGTATAAATGTTTTTCGCAACCGTTTTTTATGTTAACCCCAAAATTCGATCGATTTTTTGCACCGTGTCATAACTCTCAATGAAAACTAAGTCTTCCATTAGAATCCCGAATCGAAAGAACAGTGAAAACAAAGGACATACGAAGGTTTTTCGGTAACCAATGAGTTACAATCGATTTTGATAGAAGAATAGTTTATGGGAACAAGATTTTAGCTTTCTCATGGAATGTTCTTGGTCGACTACTTAGAAAAGGGAAAAACAATAAGTGACGAATATCATGTCAATTTATTTCAATAACTTAGAAACAAAATCAGACAAAAATGGCAAAATTTGGTAAAGTACTTTTTCCATTAGTCTCCAATGGTCAATAATAGAAAAAATTCTCGCGACTGACATTTTAGAAAATATTTTAAGTAAACTGTTACAATAACCTTTTGGTGAAAAAAGTACTGCTAATAATTATCCATATGGGGATAACCTGCCTTCTAACAATCTATTTTAAAAATATCGGGTTTTTTGTCGAGCCGTGTCTCACATTACTTTTAACCATTTGGCTGATCTATTCTTATTGACAGCCGTTCTTTTCATTGGAATGTAAGATTGTGTACAAAAATAATGAATTTTAAAAAACTAATTTTCTTTTTCTAAAAGTTAACCAATTTGTGCTTGTGTTTTACATATTTCTTTGATGGACAAAAATCAGTCCCAAAATGTATTTTGCCGTCGAGCGATGTTCAAAATTTATTTTATGTTTTCAAGTTTTATTAGGTAACAAGCAGATATCGGCGACACCCATCTCTATTATTTTAGATTATTTTTACGAAAATAATCTGTAATTGTTTAAAGCGTTGGTATTTTGGGTGTATTAAGAGCTTACTTAGTACATCTCTCAAGAGAATTTAAGTTAATAATGTAATTTTGGATTATAAGTTGAACTTAAATCGGCACTGTGGATTTTATTGTTTGTTGAACCGCCCCATATAAGTAGAGATGAGTGCCGCTGTTGTAAAATAACGGGAGAAAATCACACGGCGAAATACATATTCGGGTATATCCGCCGAATTTCTGGCGTTTTTCGGGTAGAAACCAACAGCAGTAAAGCATAACTTGTTTTTTTTTAACATAAATAGTATGAAAGGACAAAAATCTAATCATATAGTACGTTCAATTCTTGCACACTCGTTAATATAGAAATACTTTTTTAACATTTTGCAGCTAAATATTTATTTTGGTATATAGTATATATACTTTCATAATAAATGCTGAGCGGTTTTTGACAGCTAGGGTCGTAAGGTCTTCTGCGTACGGTCAAAAATTCGTCTAATCTACACTTATTTTTAAATATAAAGTAGATAAATAGATTATAGATTTTACAATACTAGTTATTTCGTTATGTTATTGCTCTGAGTTACATTAGAAGACAAAATTTGGATATCGATTTGATATCATGGGGCTGTCTTTACTTGAAATACTCAAAATATGTGTATATGCCTAAAGCCGTTATTAAATCAGAGTGATCCACGGATTATAATACTCTCATTTCAATGATTTTTTTTGTGTTTTTCTTTTTATTTATTATTTAAAATTGTATTCAATAAAAATAACAAACTTGATATTATACTCACAGTGCGAGTAATAAAAACCAATACGTGAAAACAAAAAAAAATAAAGGACTGAGAAAATCAATTATACTACATACAACAAACAGACTATATTTAAGAAACATTTCCACATTATTGATTATATATTACATGTTTCATTGTGTTCATTTGTTTCTTTCAGATGTTAAGGTTCGAGTACAAAATGTTATTGGAAGAACCAATTTTATGCAGAAAGAACGTTTAGAAATTTTATAATCAGAATAGTTTTGATAACAATGACACCGAGTAATATATATATATATATATATATATATATATATATATATATATATATATATATATATATATATATATATCCTGAACATATACAAAACACTATTAAGAGAACGATGGATAACAAAACAAATTTTTTGAAAATTAACTGTTGATGCTTCAAATACTTATTTTAAAACATATGTAATTTTCTTAACGGTCAAACCAACAATACACATTTGTTAAATATTCTTTTCATAGTAATAAATCCTGTGGATATTTTCGTAGTTAACTTCTCTCGGTTTATCGTGCCAAATATAAAATTGTAAAAAAAATCATGTATTTTTTATTTCAGTTTTGGTTAGATGTTTCTGAGCAGCTAAAGAAACCATAGTGCGATGAAACATGGCATGTACCAGTCAATATACGGAAATGTTTCAAAAAAATAGTTTACATGAATTTATTTTGTATAAAATGGCAACACGTTATCTATAATATAATAATATATTTGAAAATTGTAAACTATTACAAATAGAAGAAAGATGGAGATGAATAAAAGGATACCTCATAATAACAGTGTGACTTATATCTTGTAAAAATTATGTTTATAAAAAATACTTTTTCCTACAAATGATTGACAATAACATAGAATCGTCCTTAATACAACTGACAGGACAATCAAAAGCTGTCAATAGATGATGACAAGCAACCCATTGCTTTAAGAAGAGAGATAGTTACTGGATGAATATTTTTTATTATGAAATAAATAAATTCAAATGAAAGTAAAAAATATACTACTATTGTATCTCCTTAACACTGTAACACCTGACGAAGTCAGAATGTTAAATTTTGTGGTGAAGCCATAATGTAGTGGTTATGTCATGTGGTAACACAGTCACAATCTTTAGAGCAGATAATTTAAATTTATTTATTTTAGAAAAATATTCACAAGAAATTTATTCGTAACTCGTAAAGTAGCAATTCTGCCTATTTTGGCATACGATATGGAGAGATTGTTATTACAGAAACAATAACAAAAAAAAAAAGAAAATAGAAAACTTTTGGTTTTCTTGAGGAGCACGAGTAAAAAGGTCATGAGATTATGAACCTAAGTTTGTAGTCTAAGTGTGGAAGTCTAAGCAGACTTTGAGAAAATAGCTGGGAGAAAAGATAGACGAAAAAAGCCGATTAACAAAACTGCAGAAAGACTAAAAGTTCACGATAAAGATGATAATAAATTTTAAATTAATAGCTTACTTCATAGGATTTGTTATTTCTATTAAATAAATATAGTTAGATTAGTTAGTTAGATTAGTCTTACTAATCTTGATACTGCAAATGCCGTTGAACACTCTGTGATTTGTAATGATTATAAAAAGTTACCTCAAAAACAAGTGCTCTCAGAGATGCTCGCGATTATCTGTTCTAAAAATGCATTGCAGGATTGTTCATCTATCCACAAGAACTGTCCTAGCGTGAATACTTGGTTTTTAATAAAATCTATTAAGTGCTTTCACTAAATATCAGTCGCCCTATGTTATAAACTTTGTAGTATATTGTTGCTGTTAGGAATGCGTGGTTGTCATCAGCTGATAAGCAGTCAATATTCGACTCATTAAAGGCACGTTGATTTCGATAAGAGGTAACAGTAGAATGCCATATCTGCTAGCTGTTCTCAACAACAAAAATCGTGTTTCACCGGCTCATTTAATACCCATAGATACCATGTGCGTTTATTGAAATTGGACTTAATTTCCTTTCCATTTAATGTAAGAGATAGGCATTTACAACCTAGACCGCTGAGGATTATAGTTTGTAACAATGATACATGAGAGAATGAGAACCTTTTGTTTCCTTGAACAACTTCATACCTTCCTAAAATCCTTATGCCTTCTAGTTTATTTCTTTTTAATATCTGTGATGAGAGCAAGCTGCTCATAACGTAAGAGGGAGCAATCCAATAGTGTTCATGAGCCGTTTGCCTTCTTTAGTCATGAAAAAAATCGGGTATCCTGTTATTGATTACACTTCAGTGAAACTCAGTGATCTCGATATTTGCTGGTGGTACACATATGCAAATGGAAAGTACTGTTATTTCCTATGGAAAGTTACGTATTATGGTTATAAAATGTTAGTATACTCTATCTAAAGTATGGAAAATGTTTTTATGTGATTTAAATATTTTGAAAAATCCTGTCAACAAACCTAGCTGGCGTACCAGAAGTGGTAGACCATCTTTTGTTGATAAGATTTGTGTAGGATGTCATTGCCCACGGATTTTTTAAAATTTATATATATATTTTTTTGGTTACATGTAGTGACGGCGAACTCGGTTTATTTTGTGAATCGGTGGATTTGGATCCGATTTTTTTCTAGGTCAAATTTGAAGTTAACTTTGAAACATCTCTATATTGTGATAACCGATAATTGCTGCAATGTTATGCTAATGACGTAGTTGCTTGTTTACGTGATGTTTTTGATTATTTAGGTATTTAATACTCAGTATTCAGTATTAGGAAATCCGACTCACCGATTCACTGATGATCCGATCAGCTCATCACTAGTTATTTTTGATATTATTACAACCCTATGAAACCTCGTAACAGCTGAACCTGCGACCCTATGCAATTGTCACTTACAGGATGCTACAAAAAGATATATCTTAATTATATAAATATTTTTCTTTACTTATATAAATACGGTATTTTTTTCTAAAAAACATCTATATGTATTTTTTCCTTAATCTAATTCAAAAAACTTTCATATATATAGTAAATATGAAATATAGATTATTACTTAAGATTCATAGTTAGGCCTGTATATTCAAAAATATGCTAATATACAGTGAGATTTGCAAAAATTTTTAAGTCGCAGTCAATCTGTGATAGATGAAGCTACCCCGCGAAGCAGCACTGATGATGAATATGCATATAAATACGAAACGAAGGTCCAGTGGCTGAGGTTACAGTTGCTAGTTGCAGTTTTTTTTCTTCGTAAAAAGAAGGTGGTGATACAAATCTCTGTATTTAACAAAATTCTTATTGGTTTCCCATATATCATGAAACACCCTGTATGTTCGTATTTTTTACGTTAATAACTTCTAGGAACAAACATTTTTACATCAGGAAATTAGTACATAATGAGAAACAATCTGAAAAATATATCTTATTTGATCTTTCCCTTTGAAAATTACGGGCTTACCCAATGTACTAGAAGTTATTTAAAAATATTATGTTAAATATTGACCAGCGCAAACTCTAAAAATTAATTTTCAGCAACATCCGCTTCTTTATTAAGAAAACTATATAAATAAATATTTCTCAAAATAGTAAATATATCCAAATCGTTTCGAGGCCAAATTTTATGTTCAGCTTATTAAGAACATAAAAAATGAAATGAAGATAATAATGAAGAAAACGTAATAACGTAAACGCAAAGAGAGCAAAGACGATAAAGAGTTAGAATAGAGAGATGATGTGTTAGAGAATGAAAAGTCAGATATATAAAATGGTTCAATACGACGATTTTATATCTTCTATCGCTTATGTTGACTATGCAAGAGGTGCAAATAGATTTTGTATCTGCACAAGTCCGACTACTTTAAACATCAACAAAATACTCAACATACCATTAGTCCGAAAAAAGAAAATGGGCGGTGCACATTGATAAAAAAAATTTACCATAGACCTGAAAATCAATCAATCAAACAAGAAACAGAAAAAATTATGGTAGGCGACGTAAATAATTTTTTTACAACTACCTAGAAGTAAGAAATAAGCAATGCAAAGTTAACTTGAAACCAAAGGAACCAAACGAAACTAAATAAAGTAAAAAAAGAGATGCGAAGGTGATGTGGTAATATTCTTTATAGTAAAGATGTTTATGAAAATGGGGTTTACAGATTGTAAGACGGATTGATGTGAGTTACAAACAGATTTCGGCGATTTCCGCTAAGATAAATTTAACTATAATAAAATGACACAGGTAAATACTTTCCATGGGATATAATCGCCTTTAAAAGTATTATAGAAAAATATTTTTAATAAGATGTTGCTGGTAATAATTAATAAGTACTTCTTCTAAATAACTTCTTGTATGGCGAACTGCCCCACATTAAACAATGTTTAAAACATTTTACGATATGTTTGAAGATTGACATAAACAATCATGTGATTATTTTTAATGTATGCCTCTTCATTCTGTCAATAACAAAATTTAAGTCATCTCCCATCGCATACCACATTCCACAACAGGCAAAAATTAAAATGGCAGTATACTTGGATTTTACAGATTTTGGAGTCCAATATTTTCGGACGATCCAGAAAGTCCGATGGGATATGACTTAAAGCATCATCCGTTTCCTGTTGAATATTAATCAAATACTTCTTCGACGCAACTTAACCTCATTTTTCCACTTTCGGCAGCTAAAAACTCGAGTTTGAAAAGCACAGTTCCTAGCTATTCTTATTCGTAATTTTAGCAATCATTATTTATTCAGTCTATCATACGAACTGGCCTATCAATCTGCGCGAATATACCAATTTAACTATCTAAATTTCAAAATTATCGATGAAAGTTATGTTGGCATGGTCACAAGCGATTGCAACCTAGACAAACAGCTGATTTAAACGATCAGTATACTTCGGTAGTTGCAAAGTATCTAGCAAACGCGTGTGATCATGATAGAGTGCTTTCAGTTTAGTCAGAAAATGATATGAGAGCTCTATTGACAGACAATATATTAAAATACAAAAACAATTATGGGTAATTTGTACTTCTTGTACATCAAATGAGATAAAGAAATGCAGCTCTTGCTCTATTGATAAAGAATAGTATATTCCCGTCCTTAATAGGTAAAACGAGAGGAAGATAGACAACAAATATTGCCATAAGATTGTTTCCTCAAAAGCGGCAATTAGAAATAATTGACTAAGCTGTCTCTTTACTATATATAAATTAAAAATTGAAAAATGTCAACTATATTTTTACATATGACATTTTTTTAAGTGTATCGAGGCTCTGCAGACATTGTTAGATACAGTGGTAATCAATGTATCGAATTTGGTTTGAAACTGAATGTGTCATAATGAACCCTTTACAAAATTTGTGAAAGTTATTTCTGCGAATAAACCGCGCGGGAATGCTAAGACCAATATGTCCATTGTGACTTTTTGAATGTGAAGAATATTAGAATTATGTAAAGTACATAATTTACAAGTGACGCCAACAATGTGAGACGAATTTTTTTCGCCTAGTCATGAATAAATTACATAAAGGAAAACTACAAAACTAACGCTCCAAGCCACTCATTTTGTTCAAGTACCCATAAAAACGTGATAGAAATGCTTTTTAAGTTGTCTGGTCATCAGACTCAGATAAAGTATTCAAAACTCGTCATTTCTTGGCACTATTTTGGTTTATTTTTAGTTAGTGGCAGTGTCTTTCTATACCGTCGCTAATGCCTTTAACAATTTGGTACAGATGTTGGAACACGTTAATAGGATGTTCGCTTTCTCTTTCTATTCCCTGGCTGGTGACATATTTCATATAAATTTAGAACTTCCGGAAGGTGTATTAAGAACGTTATGAAAGCCTTGATTTGTTATGTGAATATTAGATTAGAATTAAACTGTTTATTACGAGTAAATTATTTTCTTACGTTATTTATTTTTATTATTTCAATCTAAATTTCGAAATCTATGATGTTTTTGTTTTCACTGTACCAGAAATCATCGATTTATACTGTTCAGGTAAATTAGGATACATGAAACGGAAAAATAATCCGAATTACATAGTTTATCCATAAAGATTTATTTAAAAAAAGCAGTTGCAAAACAGTAACTAATAGACGTGAAGTAACTAAATACCAAGGTTTTGATTAGAGCATGTTCAATCTCGAAATGAGAATGAGAACGAAGAATCACTTATTGTTGTCCAATTTCTCATATAAGTGGGAAAGATCAAAAGTGGTAGTGAGAGACAGTTAGTCGAGACATCAAAAAGATTAATACTGATATCTATGATGCAAATTTATTATGGAGAAATTCAAAAATCCCCGGATTTTCAAAAACGAAAATAATATAACAAATTACGCAGCGAAAATATGTGCAAAATTCAAGAAAACCCACATATTTTTAAAAGTGTATTAAACACAAGTGAAAATGAAGGAAAATTAACTAGACTTATTATTTGCTGCGGTTGCTCCTTGTTTAGTTACGTCATTTGCCCAGCTTATTAATGAAAGTTTGATAAGTAAGATAAAATTAAATGAGTCAGTTTGAAGATTTTCGTGTATACATTTCACTATATTGGGTTTATTATTCTCTAATCGTGCTATATTGTCTAGTAGACATTTTAGGATGTGTATCAATTGGGCGCCTGTTATTGCATGTCTATCATTGGAGTTTCAACAAATTGTATTATACCCTACTCTCTTTGGAAAATTAATTTCAGTGGATCACGGACTTTGTTATAATCGCCAGGGAAACATATAATCTCAAACTTATATAAAAAGGCACGAATGTGAAAATGTTTTTATTCTAAAAAACTGTTTACAATATAACAGCTATTTTGAACGTTAATTGAAATTTTTCCAATTTAAGATTATAATAAATGACTTGTTATTATTGCGCCGTCTCCTTTCGAAGATTGGCGATCCAAATGGTAATTGTAGCTGAACGAAAGATTTCTTTCTGCGTATGAGCGGTCATACCATCTCCTCGGGTCTTCCAGCCATGAGTTCTGGCATGAAATTCTTATTCCATTGTCCACCTTTGTCATAGAGCAAGACAGAAAAAACGTAACATCTGATCATTCGGATTCTGACCGCTAAGACGCATTAGGCACAGCCAGGCTACGGCAGTATCCCGACGGCTTACGGGAGCCCGCTCACTAGAACGCGCCCGCTAGCGGACCAGTGGGTATTCTGAAGGAAAATGAAAATGGCTGCCTTCTGTCTTCGCGCACTTGTGTTAACCAGAG
This sequence comes from Diabrotica undecimpunctata, assembly GCF_040954645.1. Lineage (NCBI taxonomy): Eukaryota > Metazoa > Arthropoda > Insecta > Coleoptera > Chrysomelidae > Diabrotica > Diabrotica undecimpunctata. The sequence continues at coordinate 70,793,670 of NC_092803.1, read as the reverse complement.
CTATTTCCAACGTTTTTACAGTCTCCGCACGTTTGTCGTGTCAAGCAGACCTATCGGAAAAATTATTTCGGTAAGTTGAAGCCGTAAAGAGATTTGGGATATATCTTCTGAAGAATACAGTGATCGAGAAGTGAAAAAACGAGGATGTCAAGAAATTACCAATATAATGTGAGAACGGTAAATAATTATGACCTCTTCCACGTCCATATCACTTTAAGAAACGGATAAAACTACCAGGTTGCTTAGTAAGCGGGGGCCCTAAGATCTAATCTCGTAAAAAATGTTTTTTTGTTCATGCTTGTTGATAGAATTTCTTTTTTTGAATTACACTTGCTGTTTATATTTGATCCCAAATATTTTATAGAAATTACCTCCTTGGCATACAAATGTACGTTTATTGGTATCTTTGAAATACAGTGGAACCTGCTTAATTCGAACGTCGCTAATTCGAAATCTTCTTTAATTCGAATATTTATCCTGGTCCCTAGCATTTTCTATATAAGTAATGGTAAAAAGTCGTGAATAATTCGAACTTTTCTACAAGTTCAAAATGCCGATTTCATGCTGGAAATTTCCGCGAAAAGAGGTAGTATTCTTTCCTGTTCACACCCCTTCAGTTGGGTTGCGTTGGCGTTGTCAATCACAGCAAATCACGTCAGTGTGCCACTTCGTAATGAGCGAATATATCGTCACATGGTAAACTTCGAACATACAAAACTTTGACGTAATCGGATAAAATAGCGACAGTTAAAGAAGTAGAAAAGGGGACGAAGAAAAAATCTGAGATTGCCAAGGACTTTGGAATTCCTCCTAACACATTATCCACCTACTTGAAGAATAAATAAAAAATTCTTAACAGTGAAAGTGAGTGCGGTAAAGACCGAAAAAGATTAAGGGAGCTAGAAAATCCAAATTTAGACAATTGTGTTTTAAAATGGTTATATTACATATATGAAATATAAGTAATAAATATTAAAGCTGCATTTCTTATCTATTGTATAGAAGATAACTTTTATTTAATCAATATAAATTTGGCAAATGGTGCTAATCTTGTTTGATGATATTCGGAAATTTTAATTGCTGTAAATAAAATTTATCTGTCAAAAGAACACTTTACATTTTCGACACCATTAGCTAGTATTATTAATTTGGAATATTTAACAATATTTAATGAAAATGAGTATGATTTTCAAAAATGTGTTAGATGATTTCGGGCGGGAAGACTTTTAGTAAAACCATCGGTTGCTGCAGCACCCTCGTAAAAGTCGTGCCCTAGAGAACGGCGCACGCCAAACTTGCCTATATAGTTTCACATTGACTACCTAACCTAGAAAATCCAACTACATGGCGCCGTTCTACGACCCGAAAACTTTAAAAGGATTCTCGAACAAAAGACGGCTTAGCTTAATACTATACCTCAAAAATATATAATAAAGATTTTAATTCAATAGTAGATTTTGTAACAAATGTATTTCCACTGCATTTATCATTAATGAGGTTAATGTTTGTTAATACTTACTTTCATATTGCGACATGTCTGACCAACGTATTAACTCTTGAATATACTTAAACTGCTACATACATATAGAATAGAACAGCTTTGTACTGTATCCCAAAAAATATTCTTAATACAAATGAGGTTTTTGTTCATTAATTATTTCTGTCATTTTAGCACATATCTGTATCAAATATAAACTCTAAAAGAATATAATTTAACATGTAACATGAATACAAATATGCTTAGAATAGATCCTAAAGGCTTGACATGAGGTGGAGGGGGAATATGTCCCTGAATTACAAGAAAGGACTAAGTAAACATATATAATAATGTGTGAAGACAATAAATATAAAGACAGCACAATGGCTAGTAAGATATATAAATATGGGACTATAGTTTCGATAATTCAGTCTACTTCGTAGATAACAAGCATTTCACCAAATCACCCATGACAAACGTTATAGAATTGTACATTTTTTTCATCATTATGGCCACAAACATTTAGTACATCAACAAAATTAAAATACAAATTGGAAGGTATAGGTACAACAGACACACGAACATTAAATGTAATGTTAAATAAGATCAATGCCTTTGATATATGAAGTAACTAAGACTAATTTTGAAAGTAAGTAAAATTAGAGAAACAATACACTGTTGAAAATTTCTGGGATAATCATAGGGTCTTGGCATGATCTTTAATGATTCATTTTACAAAAGAAAATACGGGAAATCGTTAATCAAGAACAAAGAAAACGCAGAAAATACTGCTTCCAGCGACTAATCCGGAAAAAAATCTCTATGGACTGCATTATTTATTTCCCATGTTTAAACTAAACAAACTTTGGCAGTCATTTACTTCAAAAGATATACGTATACTTATATATACAGTATACTGAGAAATATTTTTTAGTAAATGCACCTAGAGAGAATATAGAGTTTTACTACGTTGGACAAACTTACCGTTGTATGACAGTGAGAATTTGAAGACATAAAGATAAACAACACAGTCTTGTGAACAATGAAGTGATTTTTTTGTGTTAATGTGGATAGTAGAAATGTTATATGGAAGATAAGTACACATTGCATTTAAGAAACCATTTTTGGATGCCAATATTGTTATATTTATTATATGAGATTTTGAGATATAGTTAGCGCAAGTGGTTGGTTTTAGTTCGAGAATCCCCATACTTCACTCGCCATCAACCTTATTGAGCATTATACATTACTTATTTTATTATAACATATATATACTGAAAAAATGTCATTTAAAGTTGCTACATCTACTATTACACGCGTACTAAAATATCTTCTTATGATATTATAAAATATAAAACGCGATTTTCTTCTTTTCATGTTTTTTTGCTTATTTTTTTCTATAAATGTTTAATATAAATTGTGCCTTGTGAGCTATTCTAGAGACTACAGTACTCACTAACATGCAGGGAATGAAGAACAACACCCAACGACTAACGTAACCATGCGGGAACACAACGAAGCGGTGGTCTCGTATAATGAAAAACAAAAAATTTCTAATTTTCGGATGGCAAACATGTCTGAAAACAAAATTGGTGACGCTTTATCGTTTATACCTTTTTCATTGTCATTTTGAATTTTGTGTCTTTATGTAATATGTGTTAGTAGTAAAATGCTTTGCTTCTAAGTAAAGTCGGCGTCGTTATCTAAACAAAGAGACACTTATTATATCTCCGAATGATTGTGGTGACTCGAGCAACAAAGGACACGCGAAGTTTGATAATCAAGCATTTTTTCCACAGCTTTGTAAAGAGATACTCCACATAACTGATTTGTAATTAATTCTTGTCCAACTCCATAAAAACAAACGAAAGAGTAGTAAATCTTTTAGATTAATGTTAACAATTTTAATACTAGTTTTTTACATTTCAATGAATTAAGGGATTTTTCAATGGCTCATTGAAAATATAGAAATGTCCGAGATTGGTGTTTATCAGTGGATCAGAATGTCAGCTTAAGAAAAGGAAAAACTGTAAGTTCTGATAAACAGACTTTAAAAAGTAGTCATGTTTGAAGTCTTGAAATATAAATAGATGGATTAGGGCTTTCCCTTAAAATGGTTACAGTTCTAGTTTTACGTTGTTTTTGTAACTTTAATCCACATATTTTCCAATTTTTTCAAAATATGAACATGGCGAACCCTTGAGTTGAGATCTTTTAAGTTATTATAACTCATAATATTGTGTATATGAACGGTTTCCAACCATCAAGACGATACAGATCGCTAATTAGATTACTTACTGTTTAATAATATGTATATATTTTAGACATTTATCATTTGTCGACGATGTAATGAAGAGAGTGAATCGGTGCAAACAGCACGAAACATAGAGTCATATAAATCAGAACTAGTAAGATTGATTATGCCTTCAGAGGGAATTTGTGATTTTCACAACATTACTGTCTTATCTCCATATCTAACAAAGGGCCTATCGTGGTGAAACAGAAAACATTTTTTTGGTCCTTATTATGATCAAAAGAAAAAAATCACATTTTCTGTAGAACCTTTCGTTTCAAAAAGGTTCTATGTAGTACTTGAAAACTGTCCCAAGGATTGTTTATTGTACTCAACGAAAACGATATTAAAATATTGAAACATTTCTTAAAAGCTGTTAGTGCATCATATTTATCGAAGGACCAATTTTTGTGTTTAAACAGTTGCCATAACCGAGATAGCAAAAAAGGAAAATAAAAAAAAACAAAAAATATAAATCACGAAAATTTTATTTGGTAGCAATTAAATTTATATAAAAAAAGTCAAAAATCTTAATTATTATTTTGCTAGCGCTCCAAGGTTCAGTCAAAGTGGCTATTGGCGGTGTAGTCTTGTTTCGTACTCAGCATCTAAATATTAGAAAAAAATTTACCGCCCCCCGACTTTCACTGCCCTCTAGATTGAGACCGCTTAAGCGTAAGGTCAGTCACTATTTAAAAAATTCGTACTAATTTATAAATTTCTAAATAGAAAACACACTTATACATTTAATATTCAAAAACCAATAAAAAATTACAAAAAAGAAATCACTTCCAGGATACTTTTTGTCTAAAATATCAATATAAATATATAACTAATTAAAAATGTAATTATACTATTCACAGCATCCCTTAAACCAACACAGGATTTAATTTCGACCTTTAAACTCCTTTCATACTATATTCTAAACTTATGTATAGTTTTGTTTAAACATTTTAGCTTAGATCAGCGCAAGAGACACTGCGGTTTAGATTTCACTATTTGTTTTTAAATGTCAAAATATTTTGTCTTGGAGAAATGTTCTACTCGTAGTTATTAAATTTAATATTGAACTTGCGTAGCTCTATTGAAATACTGTATTATTTATTGCCTAGCTTTTGGTCCTGTTGATGAATCATGAGCAATTGCGCAAAATGAAACTACATACACACCGTACGAATGAAGGTGTTTGCTGTAAAAGCCAAAGCCTTGATCTAACATCAAGACTACTTCTAAGTATCTAAGAAAGCTATGTTCATTGTTATTATTCTTTTGAACAAAGTTGATACTCTCGTATAAATTGGATCTAGGTTATAAAACTGTCAATGTCATTGTAGTTTTATCGTGAATATTACTGTAAAAATTTATTGAGAAAATGTCAAAGAACGCATTAAGGATTATATATATTAAACTTTCAATGTTGTAAGGAATTTAATTTTTAAAGTCATCCAACTTCGTTTCGACATCCAAATGTCTAAGAAGTTATACTCTAAAACAATTACTAATTAGAACTATTGTGAAAGCTCAAGTGTCTATGGAAGCTTGAAGAGTTGATAGATGTTATAAAATTTACAAAAATATAAACTTTTGAGTAAACCAATTCATTAAAGAACTGACGAATTTGAAAGCAATTATAAAACTATATGCAATTTATAAAACTTAAAATTTATTTTTTAATCTTTATTAAAATGGATCAGAAAATAGCATTACAATGAATAATAGTTAAAAACATAGTTTAGAATACAGTAAAACTAAACCTAAAGGACATACATTAATACCAAAGGCATCCAGAATATCTGGATCCATTTGTAATAAATCCTGTGATGTGTTGAGGTCAGCAGCGTACTCTCAAACAGTCATTCTGCACTCAACTGTGGACATGTACTTGTACTAACATTCATAGTTAAATATCTTCACAAAAATATGTAAAAAAATAAAATAATAATTGTAATAATATGGTATTATAGTTATAAAACAACAACTTATATACAAACGTACAAACAAAACTAAGTCACGAACTATTCTCAGACTGACTCAGACTGGCTAAGCAATAATAATAATAAAATATATATAAATTTATATAATATCTAATAACGATTTTTTCCAATTCTACAATAAAAAAATAAATAAAAACAAAATATAGTTTCTTAATATATATTTAATAGGTATATAAGCGCATGAAAGCCAGTCTGCGCCAGGCATTGAGTTTCGATAGACCATTTTCTAGAGAACGGCTATCCTATCATCGACACATCATAACCACTACATCTAAAAGGCCTTCAAAGACATGTTGATGCTTACACGACGCGTGCGATGTAGATGTTTAAGTAATTCCAACAGATTATCTAAAAAAAATTTCAAATCTCAAAGGAGCTCTTGGCACTGTGAAGGAACCACAAGCGATACAGTTGATTTAGTTTAAGTGGCTTGAAGAGTTACAAACGTTTGTATATTAAAATATATTCCATGTATAGGTACTGTGCAGAAATAAAAAAAAAACTTATTGCAAAAGTGCCCATAAACGTAACGATAGTAACGATAAAATGAATTGGAAGAACTTGAAACAATTAATATACTGTCACCAAAATAAATATGGCGACGAAGAGAAATAAGAGAAAGGTGGAAGATATAAACTGATCAGTTAGTCATAAGGAAAACAGAATGATTCTTGAGTCAAAACTATTCGATCAAAAAATGTAACAAAGCTGTTTATGTGATAAAAAAATAGACATAGGATAATTTCGAGAAATTAAGTATTATATTTTTGGACTAAAAGAAGCTTATCAGATGAAAAACTGATGCGTATGATGAAAATAGTTAAATACAGTCTTGGATGGTTTTACTTTGTAGAGGCATAAACAGCTACATATTGTAATAAAAAAATAACAACTTTCGGGCTACAGTTGACTGCAATAAAATGGTATTTTCAATCCCAATAAATACAAAATTAGTAATGTAGATATGCAAAACAGCACTACCCTTTACCCTTTATATTACGATTTCTATGCGCATCATATGTCTTTGTGTGCATATTAAAAATAGTGGATAATGAATGGTCCCACTATCCGTCGCCTAGGATAATCCGACCCTAGGGTGAGGCCTAAATTGTCTACTAAAAAAAGTGCAGGCAAGGGGAGAAATGCACGAAAAAAACAACCCGGACGAACCGGGGTAAGGGGTGACATGTGAATACTGAAGGATCCAAGCAAGTGGCGCAGGAAAGGGGGCCACGCTAAATTCTATATTATTTTAATATTTAATTTTGTTCATAAAGGGCTGCACTACATAGCACTAGTTGGTTAGGTCTCCAACCAGTTAAAGAAAATTTAAAATTTAAAATGGAACAAACTAAAGATTTTTACATTATATGTCATTAGTATTTATGTGTCTTTCTTATTATTCCTTAACCATGTGCTTTGTAGGTGCCTCTTCTGTATTTATAGGTTCGTAAATTCTACACGTGATCAATTCTTAATCTTTTGATACAAAAAGCTGATCTAATCACAATAATACTTATTAAATACTTTTCACTGGGATACTCAAAACAGAATTTAATACTTCTGAATGAAAGTTAAAAATACTGAACAAAATTGATCCTTTTTTAGATTTACAGTTTGGGGGTTTAAGAATCTTAATACTTCTACGTAATAATGATGCTGCCATAAATAATCACAAGCCTAAGCCAAAAATCCCCAAAAGAATTGACGAACCGTTCAAGTTGGACCAAAATTCAAATTTATCTAATAAATATTTAGCTGATGGGCCCTGTTGGGACATAATTCAGTTTTTTATTAACTATCAAAAGCCGCATCGCAAGACTGCCGGTGTTCCAGTAGAGTTACACAATATAAATAATTTATATTACATTATAAAATCTCTCACAACTTATAGAAATATAGAAATATATGTATCACATCACATAACAGAACAATAGCAACAACCACTGATCAACTAACAATAAGGGATATGTATTTCGTTATTAGGGGGGTGTACTCCTTTCCGACGACTTGCGAAGCGGCGAGTGGCAGTTTTGGCATTGATCACAGCCGTGAGGCCCCCTACCAATCTCCAGACGCCGCCAATATCCCCTACATTCTCAAAATCTTGCAAACCTACACTCCCGCTAATGTGAGAGTTAAATGTAACTTTTACAAAATTGGCGCAGTCAGAGAGATTTGAGTATTAGTTAATACTGGTCAAATTTTTTTAATAAAATTAAAGAATTGGATTGAGTTATTAAAAAGAATATAAAGCACTTCTACTATTACTTAATGATGGTATTTGTAAACTAATAGATTCAACAAGATTGCAGTTTGAAAGAACTCTGTTAAGCCGTTCATTGTAAATTGTTAAATTATGTTCGTAAGGTGGTATCCAATCCTTGTAGTGGGTATAGATAGTAAAATTTTGTTGAAGATTTTAATACAACGAAACCATTTTATTGTTACAACAAATGAATGAGAATGTACAGGATGTTGGCAAGCGATGTGTTTAGTGGCCCCTGCTTCCAACCTTGCTAAATTTGCATTATTCTCACCGCACAACCAGGCATCTTTCTTTCAGACTACCAAACTAATTCTCACTTCAGTTATCATATATATTTTTTATTATTTTTGCTATGTTTTTTATCCATATATTATTTTAAAATTTTTCAGTTTTATATCTTAAATAATATTTTGAGAATTGCTGTTTTCAGACTTTCATAATGTGACACTTCACATGGCGAAACTTAAAAAAATATATTTAAAAAAATAACGAAACACTTACCGGTATCATAAAATTCTAATTGTAGTGTAGCGTCTTGTCTTTTTTATGTTTACGCTTATAAACGACGAAATTAGAATACATACACAAAAGTAAAAATATAAAATAAACCAATATAACTCTAATACTATCAAAACCGTGATACAATATAAAAGAAACTGTTTAAACTGGCATTAGAAGATGACTACGCTTCAATTCGGTCAGTCTCTTAACTACACACCGATTAAAATAAATTTTATACCTAAAATAACAAATTATAAAACAAAAAAGTGATTCCGAAAGTATAAGAAAATAAACTAAGACTAAAAGTAGAAAATTTAGCATTCGTTGTATGTTCGTGAGGGTGAAGTTAAGAGCGGTACCGAAGCTGAAGTTGAACACGGGGCATACGCGCCCAGGGAATGCGGAGGTGGTTGGAGCGAGATCGATCAGTGGCCGATGATGGGCTTAAGGGTTGGGCGAGTAGATGCGGATCGCTTGTATAGCAGGAAGGGAGCAAACTGGACATTGAGACTCGCTGCCCTCACATACTCTAGTCGCACAATCCATACAGAAGAAATTATGGCCGCAGGGTACCAATGCGTGCGTTACTTTGGCATCGGTGCACACTAAGCATTTGGTGGTTGAGCTGAGCAATGAATCTGCGGGGCTTGTGCTGTTGGCTGGTGATGGTCTCGATGGAGCTGACACAGTTGGATATGACCAGATGCTCGACAGCGCTGTGGATGTATCGAAGCTGGGGGAATCACCTAGACCTTCATCTCTGTCGTTGGAGCTCCAGATCGCTCCGAGGTCCCTGCCGCCGCTGCTGGAGGAACTGCTCGAGCACGAGCCTGAACTAGAAAAAGCTCCACTGCTACCGGTTGAAGATGTCATTGTCGGAAATGTATCTGTAGTGGGCTCCATGTAATTGAGAAGGGAACTCAGACCAGATTTATACAAGGAAGCAATCAGATCAGTATCGTCTAATCCGTTTAAACCCTGCAAGCCGTTGATGGTAGTTCCATTGCCAGTACGCATGGCGATATGAGCTTCGATTTCTCTTCTGGCTGCTTCTACACTTTCTGGCAATCCGGTAACTTCAAATACTGGTTCTTTATCACGGCTGGGTGTGACGATGTATGTGTGAGTTTGGTGTTGAATTCTCTTGATGGTAGCCCCCTTGGGTCCGACTACCAGACCGACTACGCGGTAAGGTACTCTTACTTGGATGGTAACGTGACCGGGGATATTAGCTGGTGGGCCTGGTGGTGTGCTGGCGCCTGAACCTAATCCAGCTAAATTGTTTTTTCGGGAAGCTCTAATCTGTGAGAAATGCTCTGCTGCTGAAAGAATTTCTCGTTTGGCTTTGGCGACATCCTCCTTGCGTCCTGTCACGACAAACACCGGTTCTTCGCCTCTAACCGGGGTCTTGATGTAAGTGTTGGTCTTTGCACGGAGAGCCTTGATTTTGCATCCTGAAACAAAGAGAAACAACATTAAGGATTTGCCAAAGTATCTTGTTAAATTAAATATAAATTTTTCGCCTTTTCGTGTAGTCAATAATTATAATGTCTGGGGTATCGGTATACCCAACCGCAAGTCCAGGTAAGAAGTTCACCGCGGTGAAGACAATAGATATTGGGTGAATGGACTTTGCTTTAATAAATAATTCGTCCGGGTCTGATGGTTCATAATTTACGTTATACAGGGTGTAGAATTATAACTAAAATCTAATAAAGTGGTGAACTGCAAATGCTCAAACCAGTAACATTGTATTTGTTATATTATTTATAGGCGGTGTTCTATTCAAAAATACTAAACTCAAACGATTTGAGAGTATAAAGTTATTTATACCTTTAAATTCATGTTTCTATTAATTAAAGAATTCTGTTCTAATCCTGAAATATCGATATAAACAATTAGCAAAACAAAGCTTATTTTTAACTACTACTAATCAAAACGATAAAAATGATAAGGCCATGGTAGACATAATGTAGAACATATATTATAAAATAATAGGTATTAAAATAAATAATAGATGAAAGAATAGATCTATCTGCCTTGCGAAGAATAAAAACCTTTATTATTTTCAATATAATTGTTATATATAAAAAAAGTTAGTTTGTTTGCCCTGTAGCCGATACACTTATTTTAGATTTTGTGTGTACATTGAAGCAAAAATTACTTGTATAAGGAAATATTCACCTTGGAACTATTGGTCTAATGATTTGGAATATTAATTTAAATATAAAATTAGTAGAAGTAATTTTAGTAATCATCTTAATAAATGAGTCTAAATATAGATAATTATCGGTTAAAAATATGATATTAATAATAAATAAGCAGAATAGAGAGAAATGAATGAGACTACCATTTAAAAGGAAAAAAGAGGGTACACATAGGGAACAGTTAGTCAGCAACTTAAGCACCCTCATATATTATTATTTGTTATAAGAAATAAAGAGTTAAAAAGAAAGAACTTTCGAATTAAAAGAACTGTTGAATGAGCAGGAACGCGATAAACCAACTTAACGGATTTCCTTACGAAAACATGATATTTCTTCTAGATTTGATCACAACATACGGTCGTTAACATAAAGTTCTCTTTAGATCGTCCAACACTCCGTACGGCCGAACAATCATACGCCGTAAGCGCAAACATTCCCACGATGCGGTGTCAACTTCAGACACTAAAAAATTAGAAGAGCGTCTCTTCTTAGAAGAACGGAAGTGCGACTATCGACCCCCCTTCTGGGCCCCCTTTCGACCACGGCGACGTCGCCCTTCAACCTGCCGCCAGGTCAGATGCACTTACCTTGTGCGCGGGCGCCTGTAACCGTTGCCCAGACTGCATGAGAATTGCATCGCGGCTCCTAGTTAAAGATTACCGTCATGTTATGCACTTCAGATCGAAATGTCTCATAAGTAGATCACATGAACGCTTGTTTTTATAATAATAACGGGTGATATGTGCGAGGCGTCATGAAGCTTATATCTTATAACTGGAGAGAATAAAAAGAGTAGAAATCATATTTGTCAATATGTTCCTTCGTTGTAATGTCTTTTAGTTGTACTGTTATTCGTATATAATATATACTGATAAGAATGTGTTATCTTTTCTGACGGTATCATTGATCCTTAAAAAAATTGCTGACACTACTCTCACAGAAAAGGAATAACAGCCAGTCACTTTGTCTTACCTTATATCAAATAGCCTTGTACCAAGGTATTCTTGTCTGACATCTCCTGTTTGCTCAGTGTCTCCATACTGTGACCGACCACAGTAATTGCAAGAAAACGTAGTAGACATATTCAAATCTTAAAGCCTCAGTCTGTTTTTGGCAATTGAAAAATGAATAGATTTTCCTCAACTTTGCACACAACGTAAAACAGAAAAAACTATATGTAACCAATCAAAATCAAGAAAATCAAGCCTGACACTTAAGACACTAAGCTCATTGTCAAAAATAAAAAAAATTCAATCCAGTTATTTCACCTGTTCTAATACACGATGCAGAAATATGATTTCGAAAATACGATACAAAACATCGTTTAATAACGCACTAGCAAGTCAAAAAAGTAACTACAGTTCCATTTATATTGAAGTGCACGAAATGACGTATTTTCATATCAAGTTGTCTGACTCCTCAACTGACGAAACAATTGAAAGCTCGGTATTTGTTTAGTGGCGTATCTGAGATACTTTAGGTATCTGAGATACGGAGGAAAGAAAAAATGAAATTAGTCATCCAAAACCTCGCGTCGTAAGCGGTGAAAAGTAGCCGAAATCACGTGTCAATCATGAATTCTCGAAAATTTTAAATTCAATCATTGGCGGCGCGTAGGGAAATGTTTCCTTGCTGGCCACTTTATATTGTAACAATATATTATATTTCTGCTTATAATAATAAAAATAATCCAATTTCAATATAAGCTGATCTTAGACGCATCCTTTCTCTGCTACTGACACGTTTCTTGGTAAAAATTATATCCACAGCTAAACGATACGATAAACCATAATAATCACGAGCATGATTCATTTCATTTTTTGCTTGCAGAATTATAGCTATTTACTATTCTGACCCAATTGCGCCCGCCATTGCTTTATTGCCACGCTTTACTTCAATTCCACTAAAATGATGGGCGACACAAAGAACAATAAACCGAAATTTACATTAAACAAAAAATTGACAAGAACACCATAAAAGTAAGCGACCAAAAAACAAAAAGTAAAAAGAATTCAATCAAAGGTATGTGTCAGTCTAAGGCTGATTTAGATTAAAAAATCCTAGAACACGGCATAAAAAAGAAGGATAACTTAAGCGAAGAAAAGACAGAAATACAGCACCGAAATTATATTCAACGATTTCGCCAGAACTGTAGAAAAGAAAGAAAGAAAACATATCTCAAAATATTATTTCTTCTCCTTACCAGTACAATAGAAACAATTTAAATTATTTTAACTGATGTGAGGTCCATTTTCATATATGTATTCTTTTTTTGTAAAAAAAACAAATGTGTATACCAACGACTTCTTATTGCTAAATTCTGGTCTATAAAATGTCAAGACAACGGCTGAACTTGTCTCATCGATCCTCAATATCATTGATCAAATTAAACATTGTTTATATTTCTCTTAAATCTGATAATAATGTTGTAAATTTAAATTACAAAGAGCCGATAACCGCCATTAAGTTTATAAATAGCCTCTTTTGAATAATTAATATGAAACCAGCTGAAAACAAGAAGTTTCTTTATTTTCGTTGCAGAACCACATACAGGACCGGCTTATTAACATTAGCACTACAAATGCTGGCCTATTGGTATTTAAATAGAACTGAATGAATGGCACAAGGAAGCATGAAATAAGCTTCAGATTAATTCATTTGACAAATGCTTTCGCCGATGTCTATTAGCGTCAAAAATTATAAAAAGTCCCAGAAGACACTCATCTAAAACAGTATAAGTTCACACATTTAGTGTAAACCCAGATTATAAACGTTAATTTTAAGTTTACAATCTGAAAAAAAAATTATGAAAATGCTACTAATATTACAATATTTCGGTCTTTTAGCGTCTTAAAATTTCCAGTAGGGATCAATAAATAAGCGACACATGGTACTACCCTTACCATACTAGTCAGTAGTCATCGATAGTCCGATTCGATTTTACTCGTAGCCTTCAATTCGAGACCACAGGCCCACTTGTGATTTACGTAAATCTAATAAATTACACCCTTCTTTTTCATTTTTCTTCCAGTCCACCGATACAATTATTATTCAAAACTAAGATAAAAAACTACTACGAAACCGTGGACCATGTAGTATTAAAGGAGCTCTTCATGCTCGATCGTGATCGCTATGTTATGTCATCTCGTTTATATAAGGGGTAAGCACAATTGAATGGAAGCTAAAGACTGCTTAACTCTGGGTATCATTCGCCTTAATCCGGCAAGCTCCTCCAAAAATGACCACTCATTTGCTAGCTTCTCGTGTGCAAGAATGGACAAACAAATAAACCAACCAAAGAAGGGGGAGGAAGAAACCAGCCTCAGTCAATAAGAAACTATGGAACTGGATTCTTTTACAGGCCATAATTTTGAAGATGAAAAAAAGTACAGAAGAATAGTCAGGAAAACACCAATGAAGTTCAATAAGAACTGAAAAAGGTTCAGCATGCTAGAATGCGCAGCGCAGAGACGAAAAGGTTTAAATACAGAATATGTAGTAAGCGCTAAAACCTTCGAAATCCGCAAAAATAGATGTAGATCTCTGTTGTATGCAATATTTATCTTTCAAGTCACAGAATGGAAACGTCTATAAGGCAAAATGATACCTTTAGCTACAACCTACAGTCTATAACAAAAGAAAATTAATAAAACCAGCTGATTCTTATTAATCTTTCAATATTTTGATGATTTTCTCTCATTTTTACATGTATTCTTTTGGTATTGTCATGATCATTGTGCAAACTTAAAAATAAACTCCGTTTAAAAATTATTGATCACGGCTATGTAGCACAGCTGATAATTCCTATAATGTACAGCTGTAATGTCTTAAATCAGTGACGAAAAATTTAAAAATCATTTGAAATTTCCTTGTCTCAAATGTTGTAGTAATGTTACTAAAAGCAATAGTGTACTAGGGTAGGGTAGGGTAGGGTACCTACATAGTATCATTAAGAAACACAGTTTCTGAGAAGGTATTAAAATTTCCAATCGTCATAAAATTTCTCGTTGTCATTTGATTCAGTTAAGATTTACATGTTATAATTGTTAGTTTACTACTAATAGCGATAAAACCACAAACGTCTAATTTTACTCCAATGAAATTAAAGTATCATTTATTGAACAGTGCATTTGAAGAATGTAGTGTCACTATTGTACATGAACACTGCACTAGTACTGATCGGGATATAGTTGATAAAACCTTGACTGCTGTCAGAGAAACAAATATTTATATATTTTTGAAACAACAAGGCACGCAAATATTACAGAAGCACCGAAAACATCAACAGTAAAAGAGCCCCAGCAACTAGACGATACTCTTAACCCAGTTCATCAGTGGCTGGTAAATTTGGCTTTACCCAGTCGTGGTCGTCATTTTCGTGTAAGTGCTCAATATGTTCCTTTTTAGTTAAATCTTTAATCACCATCAATTTTTAAATTTGAGTAACATTTTTAACATGTAAATCAAAGTTAAATATTGTATTTATACGGGATTAAATTACAATTGCTTATCACAATTGAGAATTACATTTTACAGTTTTTTTTGACGTTTGATGTCACAAGTTTGCTGTTGATCAAGTAGCAAAAGAACGTGGACTTACGGTGTTGTAATTACCACTTTACCATTGAGAATTTAACCCCATTGAATTAATTATGGTGCGCGTAACAACACCCCGTCTAATCTTACTACTAATCTTACGTCTAATCGTCAACTACTAAAGGACTAAATTCCATGTGACAACTGGCAAAAAGATAGAAGACATGTCAAAGAAGAGGAAGAAAATATTTTGCTTGGTTTTCTTTTCTATTCTTTGACCACGATCGTGTCATCAAGTTCTGAACATATGCATTCGCGTTGTGTCATCAATTATTGTTGAACGTGCACTCACCATCTTAATCTATGATCTCAGACCTAGAGTGTTACTACTTCTCGATACTCATTTAAATCTCATCTAAGCAGTCCTATTTCTGCAACGTACACTCTTTTTTTTTGTAACTGTACAACATTCAGTGCCGTATACTCAGGCTTATTTCATTCGAATTTCTCTGTCACACAACACATCATTCGCATCCTTCAATGTCATTTATCCCGTTCTACTGTACTCCCGTTCTACTGCATTTATTTTTCCATTGTTCTATAAACAAATTAGACATACATACACATAATAGACATATATAAAACAAGACGTGAAGAATAAATTCACAAGATATAAAAAGTATCAAATATTGATACTCCTGATATTATATGAGTCCAACTCTGAGTTTGCACAAGTTGCAGAAACCGTGGTGCTCTTATAAAATAAGTGAGTGTCGGGTCCATTGGCCAGAGGCACCCGTACACAAAGATAACCTTGGAACCACCGCAAGAATGGAGTACCACCGTGGTTCTCCAGGTAAGGTCGGGATTTATTATGAACAACTCTTCATTCTTTTTTAAGTCTTCGAGAACTGGTTTCGTTTGAGGAATTCTCTCACCGATGTTTGGTGCTCTCTTTATTTCTATTAGGTATTGAAAGGAGAATGGAACTTTTCTATTTTGGGCGTGATAAGTTTCTTTCGACTTAAACGGATAATTAATTAATTTGCTAAATATGTTTTTGTGTTGTAAGATAATGATACGGTAGGTTTTTTAGAACGTTTTTCGCCTGATTTAATTAAATAATAATCAATTGAACAATTCATTTACAAAATTTGAGGGCGAATAAAATAAATATAAAAATAAAGAAAAATAAAATTAAACAACTGTTTAAAACATTATCCTGGGACAGACCTGTAAAATCAAAAATTATTCGAATATCTTATTCATTATTGCAAATTTTTTAGTTAATATTCAGGGCATTAAAACAATAAACCAAATTTTATTTTATAATAAAATTCACAGTGAATAGAATGTTTCTATTAAGGTTTGATCGCACTAATTATTATTAGATGAAAATTAAATATGTTTAATTGATTCTTTTTATTCCACTAAATTGAAACCATTCAAAATTCAAGAGTAATTAATTTAATGGGTCCTAGTGTTGACAAAAAAGTCACTGCTGTGAGAGATGAGCATCAAATTAATTTATAACGGATCTTTGGAACGAATCATTGATTCAACTCAGTACTACTTGCTATCTAAAAATGATTTAGTTTAACTATATTCTTTTAGTGTGTATCAAACATCTGATAAAATTTGCTTGTTACAAATATACAACTTTATATTTATTTACATTTTGATCTCTGATGTAAATAGTATGTGTCCTGATTTGGACACATACTAAGAAATAATAAATATAGCCTTCTGCAGGTCATCATGCAGGGTAGAGTCGATGGCAAAAAGGGAATAGGTAGAAAGAGGAAGTCATGGCTGCGAAATATTCGAGACTGGACAAACATGACTGTAGACGAATTATTCCACGTTGCAAAAGACAGAGAAGCTTTTAAAAATGTGGTCGCCAACCTCCGTTAATGGGGACGGCATAGGAAGAAGAAGAAGACATTTTGATCATTTCAGTGGCAATCATCTAAAATGGCAGAATGTCCACATTTTGTAAAATTATTTTAAATGGAATCATACCGCAAGTACTACTTCATTTAGAAGCTCGTTTGCATTTCTTATTAATGAAATATGCAATTAAAATAGTAATTTGAAAACAACAGTTGCCTCATCTTATTTTCTGAACAATAAAACTATTGATTAATATGTTGGGTGGCTAAACTAAGGCAAAAGCTAATTATGGCATTTCAGTGAGATCATAGTTAAAAGTGACGGACTTAATTATGTCATTGACAAAAATTATGTTGGGGAAGATTTTAGAACCGAAATTATTATTATGGTAAAAAACAGAAAACAAAAAATTTTTATTTAAAAAATTCCTTTATAAAAGGTATTTTAATATAAAAACCCTATCGGGCCACATCACAGAACGTTTTCGGAATACCTATTCCATCATCAGTGCTATCTTAAAATAAGTATTACCACTTTCATTAAAGCAAACGTGAAAGTTCAAATTTTGACCAAGGTTATAACAATCCAGTAAGTATTAAACCACATTTTTGTTATAGCCTTAGTCAAAATTTTAACTTTCACGTTTGCTTTAATTACAGTGGTAATACTTATTTTATGATAGCACTGATGATGGAATAGTTATTCCGAAAACTTTCTGTGATGTAGCCCGATAGGGTGTTTTAATATTATACCTTTTATAAAGGATTTTTTAAATAATTTTTTTGTGATTCATGGTGTACACAGTCAACTAAAGGAATTCAGTTTTCTTGTGGAAACAGAGAACAGTTTCAGTTTTATCAATCAATACATTACAATCAACAATTTCATGTTAAATTAATTGTATCTACACATCTGAAGCAGCCAGAGAGTGAAAAAAGATGTGTCAATATATTGAAAATTTTATAGTTTTAAGTTTACTTTGTTTGAAAACCGTGTTAAATCTTTCATTAGAACTGAAATTTGTGAACCGAAGCTTCTATAGTGACGTTGTGTTAATTTTTCTCTACAGTAAAATGCTGAGGCGGTCGTCACGAAATTAGAGACACGAAATAGTTGGAAGAGTACATTTACTTGACAATGAGAGTCCGTTAGAAACATGTAATTTTTTTCAATTTTATTTCAATCTATAACCAACAGCGGTTTTATGTACTTTCAAATATACAAAAAATTGTTAAAATAAATAAACTTTGTAAATCGAAGATTGAAAAAAAAATTTTAAAATAAAAAAAATACATAAATAATAAATTTACTTTCATTGAAAAAAAAGATAATAAAATTTGAATCTTGAGCAATTCAAATGATTTGAATAAGAGAATATGAGTAACCGATTAAAAACACACCTCTATGCGTTTCACTGAGCGATAAACAAATATTTAAAGTGATCGTACACGGAGATATTCACATTTTAGTAGATGGGAAATGCTATAAAAATCCTTTCTTAATATAGCCTTGTGACCTCCGGATGGTCTCCTTGCTTATTCAACGTCCCCCGTCAGGCGGCTTCATTAAGAAACGACGTTGATATCATTAACGTTCCTTCGAGAATTTATCAGAGCAATTGTTTTGGGTAGAAGAAATGCGTCGTAAATTAAAACGACATAAATAAGTCAGATGATAAAACCTCGACTATTTTTATTGGATTTTTACTAAGAAATTAACAACGTATTGTATCGTGATATTGTAAGTTTACAGAAAATTTAAAGCTTTACACAAAATATTTTAATTAGAGAATCACGGGAAGAATATTGAAGATATAAGCACTCGAGATAAGAACCACACAAACAGTAAAAGGAACGTAATATAAAAAAACAAGTAAATAATAGTGACGTGTGTAAAGAGACCGATTTTTTCTTTGCCTTGAAATTTCATGGAGATCTATTTTCAGCCTATTTCAAGCAGTTACACGTAACAATTAGGCACAAATATATGTACATACACACTGGGTCTTTACAAATTCTTATAACAAACGAACTGTAGGCTCTTTCTTATATGCATTTATTAGATGAAAAAAACCAAAAACATAGTTTACAATAAAAAAGGGAAAACCTCGTGTTTGTTTACAAAAAAATTCAGTGTGCGTAGTACTGAAATTTTTTTTTTAATTTTTCAAAAGATTAAGAGAATATGAGATTCTGTTGATCTTCTTGTCATCTGCCCAAATATTTATAGAAACCGAATGGCAGATAACTAAATCACTCCCCTCTTTTCGAAATACTAATAGTCCATTTTGCTTTTTTTTTTAACTATGTCCTATATTCAGTTATCCGTACCAACCTGAAAACCCGTGTCAGATAATCTATTATTTTATAAACCATTAGAGATATTTAAATGTACCAAAATGCAAATTATTCGTTTTTGAAACTATGACCAAATTAAACTAGTAAGCTTTGTAAGTAAAGCTAAGTAAGTTTAGTAATCTTTGATCCGACATTTAGAACCGGAGTTAAAACAAAATTCGTGAAAAACAATTGCAAAATAGGCTTTCGATTTAAAAGTATATCTCAGCTTTCATGTATACTTGCAATTAACTATCAAACCCCACTTATTTTAAAGGTAATTGTTTCAGCCTAAAAAAAAACTTTTAACGCAACGTTCATAAAAGGCAAAGTTTTATCATTATTAATAAAAAGGTTATAACAATTAACATTAAAAATTTCACTAAAAAGTTGCGAATTAATTTGTTTGTAAAAGATCTAAATAAAATTAAGCTATCAACTTTAAAAATCTGGCTAATGAAAGATATAGAACAACTCAAAACGAACATTTTAAACTTTGGTAAATGTTTTTACGTTCATTTTTGATCCAGATATGAAACTTTTATTAACGCGCTTATTAAAGCTGAGTTATACTTAGAAAAGCCCCATCGAATCCCCATTTTGAAATTGTTTTTCACGAAATGTATTATAACTCCACTCTAATCTATTCTAGAACTCCATTCTAACAATCGAATTAAAGTTTTACCAAACGACACTGTTCATTTTTTCAAAAGGAACAATTTTCATTTTGGTAAAATTAAATATATCTAATGGTTTATCATTTAACCAATTAAATTGTTAATAACAAGTTACCTGACCGGTTTTTAGCCTGGTAACCTGGAAAAATAGAATCTACGCACCAAAAAACATAAAAAAACGTCAAGGTACCGAGGGACATAAAAGTGTATACTAAACCCCCGGCCTTCTAGACTATCGCCTTTATTTTTAAGTTACACTGGTTAGGTTTTCCTGTTTATTTAGTCCTCTGATTAACTCGGGTTGTTGTAATTAATAGAAATATTCAAACTTATCAAAAAGTAAAAAAAACTTAAAATTTAAAATAAATTGATCCATTAGTAAAGTAAGGTACGTCTATGGTCACAGTACTCTTATTTACGTTCTCGGAGAGCTCGACCTTACGTCGAGCAACAAAAAAATTGTCCAGACATACAAACAAACAGAAAAACAAAATAAAAAACCGATTCACGTATGTAGGATATGTTTTGCAATGGTAAGTGATAATGGTCGGTAGGCCAGGTACGCTGTATCAACCAATTAATTTGTCATTATGCCCTGATGATGGCAAAAAACGCGATGACCGATACGTATAAGGCCGTGGAATTATGATCTTTACAATGCTGAAAGGGAAACCCGTTGGTTACGGCCCCATAAAAAGCTGAATAATGTTAACACTTTACTGACAAGATTATTCTCGTTAACTGACTTGATTATGTACTTATTCGGTATAAAGGATGTCCCTACCGAGAGTTTACGGTGAAACGGGGCTATTATTAAGAAGAAAAAAACAAAAAGAAGATATTATAGTTCGAAAATGTCTCTATATATGATATTTCTATACCTTACAAGAACAGAATGAGAATAAAGACATTTGAACATAGAGAAGAAAAAATCGCACCAAATATGGGACGACCTAGAGCAAATATATCGAATCCAGGACAATTATAAAACTTATAATAGTTCCAAGAAGCGAAAATTATTTTAGTTGAAAATACTATGAAAACACTTGAAAATAATTTATTGAAACACAAGTCTGAAAATGTTTATTGTGAACTAAGAAGCCTGTCAGTACATCCTCAATATTCAGGGGAATGAAATTTACGGGCAGGTATTTTAAAAGGTATTCAAAAATTTACCAACAGAGAGCAACAGTTAATATTTGTTTCAATTTGATATTGTGTTTTCCTTAAAAGGCATACAAGAAACGCTTTAAATAATTGTCTTGTCTTTCCAGTTAATACAGTCCAATTAGAAGAATATCTACTTCATTATCAATCAGAAGAATATCTATCAGGCCATTGTCCTGGTCTTCACCGATTTTAAGCTTGTATTCCCAGCTGTGATGTTCACTGCCAACTATCTCGTCACCTGCTACAAGGTTTGTCCTAGTGGTATCTTGCCTGTTGATATTAAATATCTTTCTTATTTCGGGTGATTTTCTCTTTGCTCATTCTCGTGATATATTTATGACATACTATGTCCTGTAAGTTACAGAGATCTACTAGTTGTAGAATACTATCCTAGTTATCTCAACGTTCTCATTTCTGATATTCCCAATATTCTCTTGATTTCCGCTGTGTCAGCTCTTGTTTCTATCGCTTAAATCATTAAAGGCCTTACACATGATTTATATATACGTACTTTCCCTTCCATCGTCAATCTTTATTTCTCCAGATTAGATCCCTCATCCTGAACATAAGTCGCTTTGTTGGCCTGCTTTCGGACGCTCTCTGTAAGATCTTTATAGCTAAAGAAGAATATGATAGATGTAATTGATGGGCTTGATGTTAAAGCATCTCCGGTATCTCATTTAAACACACAAACAAGTGCAAAGAGACAAACATCTAAGGGTATTGGTCATTGTGATTAGTATCTTGTGGGATGTGTTATTGTTTAATTAATGCAATTTCTCGGTCACAAAGTCTTACCCATCCTGATATTAAAACACATTAATGCCGATGGTCATATCAGATAAGTTAATTACGTTTTAGACTTATTTAAACTAAGCGCGTGTTTTATGTTTATTCGTTGCAAGACTGTGACTTTATTTCACATTATATACTTTATGTTTTACCGCATTGTTTCTGTTTCTGTCTAAAAGACAACAGATTGCGTTTTCTTTTGTTGTATTTTTTCGACGCGCATGTCGGCGTCTCACGAGGTGTGAACTGTTCAGCCGGGACCTCAGCGCTCTTCTCCAGTTCACGTCGGCGAAGAGAAATAGATAGTAGTGAAAAGAGCGCAGTTGGCCCGCTACGTTACTGTGCAATTACCTTTTGATAACTACCCCAATGAAGCACGTCCCTTCAAAATCAATTGTTTAGTTTTGTCAACCAGCGTTAGCGTTAAAAATTTTAGTAAGTTGGGTAATTTATACAATGATAAAAATTCCAACACAACTTTGTTAGAACTGCATAGTAAAATTAGCACTACACTGACCGTACGAAATGATTGATGCACGTGAGATGCATCAGCTTCGAATCTTCCTTTGAACCGTGTTGATTTACCGATAAACGACGGGGCAGCACTCGCTCTATTCCATGGATAGTAAACCACAAATATAGATAGACGCACTATACTTGAAATCAAATCTTAACTGTCTTATTCCTTTTAAACCACAAATATTGAGAGGTATTCGTTTCGTCTGACGGGAAAAGACGGGAACTTTTGTCTTTTTCTATTATGCATTGTCTACTTCTCTTCGTCTATGAAGAACGCTGTTCCACGTTCAGTCAGATCCCGGCTTTACTTGATTTACGCATCTGTTACACTTGTTAGGTATTATATATTCGTTTATCGCGAAGACACAGTTTTTAGACGCCCTGATAATTAGCTGTAAAGAAATTTCGGTCAACAAGGGGCCGCCAGGTTTTTACTAAAAAGGAATCGCTTATTTAAAAAGGTTAAATAACATTTATCTAGACTATTATGTTTCTTGTTGCAGTAGTTTCAATTCCTTAAAGTTTTACATCCGGCACAGTGCAATACAACATGATTCAATAATTTTCAATGGAGAAATTAATAAGGATCAAACGTTGATGGGAATAGAGTGGCTATCAGGTGAAGCACGAAACGACAAAAGCTGGAATAAACAAGATAAAAATAATCTCTTTCTTAACGAGATGTCGAAACACTTGTTTACGGTTTTTAATCATTTGCAGAATCGATTCATGGCCAAATGGACAACATAATTCACGAGCAATTTATTTATTTCTGACATATCAAGAGCACCGTCGCTTATTTAATTAAAATATTTCTTGTAAATTTTAAACCGATTGCAACTGAGAATTTTGTAGGAAATGCATTCCAAAATATCGGCGAAGTGTCGAACTTATTTCGAGACAGCGATATATCACGGATAATTGCTTGTTGGTATTTAAAACAGTGTCTTCAAGTTCTTCGAATGATTGTTGCTTGTTGCAGATAGAGTGTAATAAATGTGTGATATCCTAGTCGGCCTTCCTACACAAATGCCAATGTTCTTTTTCTTCGCCTGCTATACAGGGCGAACTAACCGATAAGTTATTGGTACCAACTTAATTATTCTCGTAGAACTTCCAGATATCTCGTTCAATCCCGATAAAATACATAGTAAGAATAATGCTGCGCTAAGAATAACTAGAGAGTAAAATGGAACTGTAAATTTCATCTTATTTCCCATCAAGTTTTCCAACTTTCTCTATCTAGAAAACTCTAATACAAAAACCTCTCGAAATTCACGAGTATGTACCAAAGATTATTACCGTGACCAAATATGACAATTTCTGCGATGTTTGTAGAATTTGTAACCGCACGTGCTTACGCAGTTATTAGAAGAACAGCATAAAAAAACAGAATAAGACTATATAGATTATGAAAAGTTAATACTTGTTATACTGAGAACTGAATTGCCAATAACCTCCTTTTGAAATAATTGGCTATGATTGAAAATGGAGAAACACCAACACCCTGTAAGTGGAATTGTTGTAAAGCAATTACAACTATAATCCAAACAGACGACAGGTACAACGAACCTGCGGTCAGCATTAAACTGGCGTAAAAATGTATGTCGTATGTGATTTATCTTATAGCTTCCAAAGGTTCTTAGAAAATGCACAACTTTAATTGATATTTCAGACATTAGAAGATTGGAATGTGCAAAGAAAAAGATACGGGAGTATAACGATAGTACAGTTCACATAAAAATACTTATTTTTATAGATTTTATTGATAATAAAAGGCAAAATAGAAGGAAAGCGAGGAATTGGAAGAAAAAAATTGTCCTGGTTACGTAATATCAGAAACTGGACAGGACTTGGATTTGAGGAACTCTTAAGAACAGCTGAAGATAGACAAACGTTTGCCACCATAACCGCTAACCTCCATTGATGGAGACGGCACTTGAAGAAGAAGAAGACTATATAAATATTAACTAGAATTACAGCAAAACTAAACAAATTATGGTGTAGAGAATTTTGGGAATAAAGGTATCCTGGAACGTGCTGGAACAATTTTAGAGACTTTAGTGATATGTCTATTGGATTTATACATTTTTTATACTAATGTGGTATTCTGTACTTCTTTTCTACATGATTTCTTCCTGGTTCTCAATTTTTGTCCTGTCTTATTATTCACAAGCCATTTTAAACAAGCCTTCCCAATCGACGCATTCGGCGGTTATGATTCATTACATTACATGGATCGATTTATTACGTTAAGTCAATTATTTACATTAATGTGTAAACAAAATTAAAGTCAGCATCTTAATAGAGATCAATAGACTATCTAGAAAAGATGTACTGATATTTCCTTATAACTGCGTAAAAATCTGTTACAAGCATTCTAAAAATATTGCTTTTTACCAACGTGTCAAGCGAATCAAAGCACCTATTGTTAAAAAGACTGTAACCTGTCACCGTTCTGACAAACCCTCGGCAATGCTTCTAAACAATACACGTATTGAAAATCCCGCATTTTGTTTTTTCTGCAAAACACCTGAAAGAGGGGGATACTTTCGCATTGTTCGGGATTATTTTTACCGCTTTCCATTACAAACTTTACCATCTTTTCACGCGACGTGACAGATACATTTCTCACTTGAAATCTGACGAGCTTGTCGCATCATATTTGTTACACGTCCAACATATCACTTAGCAGAAACACCGGCGCAGGCAAACACGAAGTTTCTTGGAAAGGGATGAAATTTATAAATATGGCGCATATATATATATATATATATATATATATATATGCTGTCACTATTTTTCCGGGTTTGACTCCGCGTTGTAAAATGCTGGTTTTCTTGAAAACCATTGTTTTGGCGACGTTTCGGCAAGGTCTCACTTGCCATTCTCAAGCCTGGTGGAACTACTTCTCGTCGTTACTCGATTAGTACTAATCGAGTAACGACGAGAAGTAGTTCCACCAGGCTTGAGAATGGCAAGTGAGACCTTGCCGAAACGTCGCCAAAACAATGGTTTTCAAGAAAACCAGCATTTTACAACGCGGAGTCAAACCCGGAAAAATAGTGACAGCACATATAGCTCCCGCGGAAACCTCAAAACAAACATATATATATATATATATATATATATATATATATATATATATATATATATAAACTGCGATGTTGATGAACACTGAAAAAATTTGTAGTTTTTCTCAGAACATGAGCCAAACTAGTTGATAAATTCAACCCCGCTTAAAAGCGCATTAATATATCCATGACAATCCAAAGATTAAGTACGGTTTGAAACTAGCAAAATAGTGACTCATTTACAGTATTTTTCCGGGAATGATTCATATTAATGCAATTAAATCTTAATAATCAAATGCTTGAAACCCATTGTGGGTTGTAGCTTGTTCCATGATTTTGCGGTATTTGTTTCTCGTTTTGTTTTTCCAGTTGATACACTTCACAAATTTCTTATGATCTTATTCCACTTGTCCCATGTATTCCATTATTTTCTTTACTATTTCACTCTCCTGAATCCGTACAACATGGCGTAGGAATTTTTATGTAGTATTTTCAAACCCATATTTATCCGACTGATCTGTCATATACTTTGCGTATACATTATTTTTTGCTGCTAGTTCGGATATTATCTAACGATCTTTTCTTGGGTCTGCCTTATCTCTTTTGTTTGTCTCGGTCAGGTATAGAGCCCAACACCATTTTATTTTTGTCTCTTCTACTATATCCATGATTTTAATCTTATTTTTTATCTCTTCTTTTCTGTCTCTGACTCTGGATTCTTCGAAGTGTTTCAATTGAGGATCCTTCTTGATGTACCCATCCGTGACGAATGTTGGCGATCATCATGGAAATTTTTATCTTATCTGCAGCAGCGCGGAAAAGCTGCACAGATATGGTGTTGAACCAGGTTCTGAGGTTATTTAACGAAGATGTTCTTCTTCCTGGACCTCACTTTCCAAATATTTTTCCTTGCTATATCTTAATTTATTTCGCATAATGTGTAAAGTATTGTATCGGTATCGGTTCTTCATTGTCCTGAGAACCTCCTTATTTGTGGCTATGTCAATCCACGGGATCTTAAGCAATCTTCGATATTGATAAAACACAAAAGGATAGCATCGCAACATTCTTACTTTTATACCAGGACAAAGGTGGTGGATCTTGAAAAAGGCTCCCATCCGGTTGAAGGTCTTTCAACTAGGCTTTGGTTGACGTAGAGTTGGCTGTTATCTTTTTCATGCTAATTATCATGAGCTTGGTTTTCTTCACGTTTATGTTAAGCCTACTCTGTAATACGTGATTTTGTTCGTAAGGATTTGTAAGTCTTCTAGGTTGTCCACACATACTGTCATCTGTTGTTTAGCCAGTACTCGTGTAGAAGAATGCCTTTCTCAGTTTCGTACAAAGCTTCGATAAATATTCTTTCTCAGAGTAAAGATTAAAGATTAGAGTAGAAAAAAATACTGCATTGTCTCACTCCAAACAGGATTTTCACATATTCGGTGTGTTCACCTTGGTATGTGGATACCGAATATGATCTCAACATTTTGGTTTTCTGCAATTGGTTTCTTGATGTGTCCTAAATAGATATTTTTTGACATGCTGATGTTAGTAGCTTCTTAGTTCATAATTTTTGTTTTGCTGTAATTCATTTTTTAGTTTTAGCCTTGTGTTTTGATTTGATTGACCTTTTGATTAAACTGTTGAAACATTTCATTTAATTCGTTGGTTTTACTAGCTATTAAAACTGTCTTCCGATAATCTGGATTTGTGGTTTGATGGTTTAGGCAGCAGTCAACGATATTAATTCTTTTATCATTCCATTCTTCTATTTAGAATTCTCTAAGACTTAAATAGTTTCGGGAAGGTATTGCAATAAAAGTAATAACGCAGATTTGTGAAGTATGTATGTTTGTATCTATATGTAGATATAGTCGCTATTTATAATGCAGTTATTAAGAGACAATAAATAGGCGCCTATATTGATATTAGTATAAAACTCTTCGAAAGGATTTTTTTGTTAACTCATTTGTGTTTCTTGCTTCGTTTATCTATTTAAAGTAATAGTGTTCCATGAAATACTTTCATAATGAACTCTTTCACTAATTTCCGCCGAACTAATACAATCAACATAGACTCCGCTCATAAATAATCAGAAACGTGCCGACGGAGCGCCTCTGGAGGCTGGTGTTGGGAGCTGCCATTAATCTCGTGGCAATCTCGTCAGATAAATGCCCAAGCATCAATATTGATAATTCGCAGCAAAACCGGGAGCTCTCTAAACGAATGAAACACTATTTGTAATGGTAATAAAGATAAATAGGTTATGTTTAGCAAGTATTGCGATGTTGGGAGAATAATTTCAACCTGCGCTGTTTTGTAGATTACTCCAAAATACAATCAGTAGATAAATAGTTCGCTGGTGGTCATGAGTTTTTAATTTTTCATGTTTAATTAGTGCTATTGTACCATCAGGATACATTGAAGTTGATCATTTTCTATCTATTTTTTGGACATCCTATCGTCTCCTCAACTGGTCTCTATCAAGTACTGTTGTCATGCACCTTATTTTAGCGTGTTTCTGAATATGATCATCACTCCATCTCATATGAAGTTCCTCTCTTGTATTTCCATGGTCCTCTACATATTATCTGCTTCTTCCATATCTCATCATGTTGTCGAATAGTACAACAGAATAGTATGTCAAATAGTAAACATGTCGAATAGTAGTCGAATGTCGAATCTGTAATTTTTCATTTAGTTACACTACTTGCTCTCTCTCTTTTGTCTCTCTCTCTCTAAATTATTCATTTGTTTTTCGATATTGCGTTTGAATGGCTGGCTACGTTTCTGTATTAAAGGATTAAAAATAAATCTTGTGTATACGGTAGATAATTCGCGTATTAACCATTTATTTCAATATTTCGCTCCTCGTCAGTTGAACATGTAATGTTTTGACTGAAACCTTGTTTCGTTTCCGCCTTACTGGTTGTTATAGAAAACTAGGTTGTCATTTAATTTGTTTTACAACAAATTAATTTTCTTTTGCAGCTGCTACATAGTAATAACAGAAATAAGTCTTCTTTCATTCACTTTTCGAAAGAAGGTATAGCGATTTGGTTCAAGTGAATATTCATCCCCGAGGAATATAACTTAAATATGTACTACAGTAAGTTTCTAACAACTAGGTACACCGTAAATTATAGAAAAAGCTCAGTAAAGTCAATGAACTAGATACAAATATTTTTATTTAGACAAATGGACTGACAAACGAATTGATCTCAGGGAAACATATTACCTAAAACAGAAATAATTACCATATTATAATTTATCCTGACAATTATCCTGAATTATTAGTATCTTTGTATAAATTAAACAAAACAGAACAAACAGGATTGTGAATAACTAAAAATTAAGTCTGAGCTTTCAAAAGTCCAAAACAGTCATTAGTCTAAATTTTTGCACGTCATAATGTCATAATGTTTATTTTGAGTTATTGCCATTGAAAATAGATATAGTATTAACGATATTATAACTTACTGAACTTACCACGAAGAAAAGAAGAAATCAAAGAAACATTTATAAAATTACAAAACCAAACCAGGACAATATACACAAAATGACACAAAAATATAAATTCTAATATTCCAATTATTAAATGTTAATTACTTTTAATTTAAATATAATTTAAAACCTGGTTTGAACGAAATGGCTCATATCCAACGTGACATGTTCGTCAAGTAGAAAAATATCTGATCGCGGTAATTCCAATTTGATAATTGCATTTTATTTTTTAAATCCCTAGAGAATGTAAACTAGAAACCGTCTGGCAGTTTCCCCATATCAACATCATCATCATAGAGAATTATAACGGATAAATATGACTGCATGCTAGCCTTATCGTCGCCAGGAAAATGTCACAAATCTGGCTTGCATCCAGCCCAACTGGATTGCACTCATGCTTCGTTTTGTTGGATGAAGTCGGTCTAGCTGGTAAGTCTAGAAATATCTTAGGGTAAATGCCATTCGACGATAATAGACAGAGTAGTGTCGCTTGTTCTTAATGCGAGATGCTAGAGCGTCAAGCAATCACTATGCGCCGGCGACAACTTGAAAAAGTTCCTGAAATAAATACACCTATTCTACAGGGTGTTCTACTACGATACATAATTGAATGTATATAATCAAAACTATCTCAGCCCTAATATTCTAATCGATTACGACAAACGTTTACTCAATTTCTTAAGATGAATTAATTATTCGTAATTAATCTCCGGCTCCAAGTAGATAAAAACATGATTAAGTATATTATGACAAAACATCGCCATATTGCATATATAGAATGTTGTATGTATATTATTGAAAATGAAACATCTAATTCTTCGGTCAATATTACATTAACAGAGTTCCGGATTGCTATTTCGGGGACTAAAATTGTCAGGAGGGATGTAAATATGAGTACAGGAAAAAAAACCAAAACAATAAAAAAAAAGTAAATAACCAATAGTACCTTACGCAGTAACATTCGAACATTTCGTCATACAACCAGATGCAAAGTAAAGAAGGTAGTAACTATCATAATGAGCCTAAAACTGCAATTTCGAACGTGTAAGATTATGTAACAACTACAAGTAGTAAAAAACTGCATAAGGCATGGATAGCACCAGAGATAGATATTGGACAAACGTTAAAAATGTCAAAAGTAACAGCAAAGCTGGAAAGAAGTAAGAAAATTGAGGAAAAGAAGAAAAAACATTAGTCGGTCAGATAGTCCAGCGATCCAGGCGCGAGTTGCATTTACATTGATGGTTCAAACCCTGGCCAGAAAACAAAAAGGCTAACGTAGTAATATAAAATCTTGTTACTTGGACTAGAATACGCTGGGATATCGGATCAACCGAGTGCTGGAAGTACGGCCAGAAATGGGGGCTTGCGTCTCGGTGTTACTCACTCCATAGATTCCTAACGGACGAGCGTGTACGCTTAAGACAGACATAAATACAAAGTGTATTAGGTAATGTTTATATAATTAAAGTGCTTATTGAAAATGATGAATAGCCGAAATGTTTAAGCAATAATTAAGTATTTTAGTTTTAACTCATTTGAGTTTCTACACATCATGCATGCTAGATCCAAGTGTTTCTTTCAGTAGACGTTAATTTTATGCTTATAATTTGACAATACGTCAGAAACTATTACGTGAACAACAATATGAAAAAAACACCTTTATATACGTGGCTCAAAATCGAAGCCTTATATCAAATCATATTATCTCAGCAATATTTCATTTGCTATCCAATATCAAGATACTGTTAACCGCGTGAAATTAATTTATGATGGATGTGAGGGGGAAAAAAAAAGCAAAATAGTTTTAGGCTTGTTACCGTACTGGATAAAAACTAAGTGTCCCCGCGAACTTGACACGCACTCAAACGACGGTCTACGGGAGCCCACGCATTAGGCTGCCAAGAATCTCTGGCTGCGACAGCCACTAAAACGCGCTTGAGGCACTGGCAGCCCGTTGGCTGCTCGCAGCCAAAGCGAGTATGGATTCTGAAGGGAAATGAATATGGCTGTCTTCAGTCTTCGCGCTCTTGTCGTGTCAGCCAAATCGTTTTTAAAATGACTTTTGACACCGAAAAATTTATTCGGGAAATTGAAAGCCGTAAGGCGATGTGGGATATATCTTCTATAGAATATGGTGATCATGAAGGTTAAAACGAGGATGGGAAGAAATTACAAATATAATTTCTCTTATCTCTTTCACGTCCATATAGTTTCCGTTATTAAGGAACGTACACAACTGACCGTCGATTGGCTGCTCATATTTGTCGGCTGCCGCAGCCAGGCTGCATAGTGCGCGGGAGCTCTGAAACTTGAAAACAATTTTGTATCCCAAGATATATCAGGATATATTTTAAAAACATGTGACAATTATTCTCAAACAGATTTTGGAGTTTGGAAATCTACACCCAGATCTTGGTACTTACAATTTAATGTGATCAAAACCTATCGAGTAGCAATTAAATGTAACTCAAAAATGTGAATAAAAGTGCTTATCGGAAGTAAATCAATTACAATATATATGCAAAAATGGGTGGATATTTTCACGATATAGATCCAACCATCATGATTTTCCTCAGTTTCCATTTTTGCACTTATTCAGAGATTATTTAATTAATATATTTTTGGGAAATACTTTATTTCTCATTCTTTTCAAAAATCTTTCCTAAATTTTCATTTTGAAAACGATTTCGGAGCTGGAAGTCAAAACACGTCAAAACACTAAATAAACTATTTCTAATTGCATATGTGACACGATTCTTAAAAATATATTAATTACAAAGTAAAATTTCACAATTAAATAGCTTCAAAACCATATGTAGAGTCTGTTCAGCTCTTGATTTAATTTCTTTTAAGAACAGAATTCTTCAATTATGTTGTTGACATTTGAGTTCATGATATAAAATATATTGAAACGGGTAATTTATCGAAACAGGCGTGTTTCAAGGAACCGTGATATATGGAAACACATTAAAATTGTTCTAAAATTAAAACTTTTGTGTTTCTCTTTGTATACGTCCACAGGATTTTGAATCATTTGAGTTAACAGATGTCAACGTACTAAACCATTCCCCGTTTTATGATTTTTCTGTTTATTTTGACTCTCCGAGTTCATCCTACGAGTGCCCTTAAAATGTTCTATTAATAAAAACTAGTATGATTGCCAACTGAATAACACATTCAGTCACTTAATGAATAACTATCATTAGATTGCTCCATTTGTATCCGCTAGGTATTTTGGACAATGTTTGATGCAAGGACTGATTCTTTTTGGGTTGACTAGATCAATTCTTCTGTTTAGTGACTATATATTTGTTTATATTTTGTTTATATCAAACAGTTTATATCAAAATATCCAATATTTACATCTTTATACAGACATACATACAAACTATAGTTTTTCTAATAAAAAAAATAAAAACTAATTTGGATTCGATCACGCGTATTCTTTTGCAAAATATGCTTATTATAAAAACATATATCGTTTTAAAGTTTAGTGCTAATTGCAATAAAAATGTTTCCCATTTAGAAGTGCGCCCTTTCCAATATCCCGATACAAAATTCTATAACAGCACTAGTCTCTTATTAAATAGGGTACACCTTATTTAAATTTAAATGGGTAATGCCACAGAAAAACTAGAAAAATACGTATATCTGAGACAAAATCATCAAATTGAACAGAGAGATAAGACATACAATCAGTAATCCGTAGAATACCATATAGAATAGACCACACTTGTTCTGATAAAATGACAGAAGGCATTACAGAAGAAAATAAGATGATTGGTCTGTTAAAGACGTGACAGACGACATTTGATTGTTAGTCCACAAAAATAGGTTGAAGTTTTTGTTGTCTACGAAAAATACGGTCGCCATGTCTAGTCTCTAAAATACAGAGTAATACAGTCACGATAATTCAGAGAAATAATCGTTTGATGTTACGAGTGAGAGGAGGAAGATACATTTTCCAAGGCCCAAACCGCCCATTCTCTGATTAATTTGATAAGACATTTGACAGGTGGCGCAATTTTAGTCCAGGAGAACTTCACAGTCTGTGAAAAATACGGTCGCCATTTTTAGTACCTGATACGGTCATGATTTTAGTCAACGAGAAATCAGAGAAACAAGCGTGTAACGTCAGAGTGGGAGATGCTATTGAGATATAAAATTTTCCCAGGCCCGACCAAGCACATACTCTGCTATCATCTGTTGGATAAAGTTTCACTATAGGTAATTTTCACTGGTTTGAACTAATGAATTTTAATTTCGAAAATACCTTGAAATTTTAAGAAGATTTAAATATATGCAGATCCATATTAATAGAAGTGAATCACCAAAAGGAAAATGTGAACCAAAATTAAGACCAAAAACAAAGAAAAAGTATAAAAAGTAGCATGCAAGCAAGTAAAGCAGAAGAAAATCATTGGTGAAATTATTTCATATTAATAAAAATACATCAAGAGTTACCACTTAAAAAGAAAAGAATTGCTAAAATAAAATTGCTGAAAAAAATGGAAAATACAAAATATGTAGTCGTCCAAATAAAAAATAAAAGACAAAAGCTGTAAACTATTTAGACATATTCACCTAAAGTGTTGATACCAAGAGTCTCAGGAAGAAATAAAGAAAAAAACTAAACAAAAAATAGTAGTTTGGCTGATATAAATAAAAGAAAAAATCACCAAAAAAAAATGTACGTCAAATTTAACTCTTAGTACACATTAATACACCTAAGAATGGCGTTAAACACGTAAAAATGATATAGTCTCCAAACTTATTCAGTGAACATTATAATTAAAACTTTTTAAGGTTTCCTCTTAAGAGTTTTAACCTATTATTAAGATGAATGGGACCGTCACCCACCCTATACTTCCATAACAAAGCTCCGTAAAAAATGAGGCACGCAAAAACACGGTACGGGTTTCATTGTGGATTGTCGAAAAGGATATACAACAGCTGTTCGATTCACGATGGTCTTTTTTCTTTTCTCCACTTTTTTGTCGTTTGTTAATGTTGATTGGAAAGATATTTTCTAGTGTAACGATATTTGTGTTTCTCAGTAGTGGTACATATAACTGAAAAAATTTAATCGAGTCGGTCAACGTGAGTTTATTCAGTACCGTATGGACGTACGCTAATACATACGGAGTATGTAGAAATGATGTATGTCTACGTAGAGAATATAATCAAACTCATTATGCAAACATTACCAGAAAAGTAGATTGCAGTAAGATCAAGAAGGCGATAATAGAAGAGATCACGTGGACAAAATAAATTAAACGAGAACTGCAGAGTGGACAGATTAAAAAAATTTATTTAAAATCCTTTATAAAATACTCAATCGGGCTATATCACAAAACGTTTTCGGAATCTGTATTCCATCATAAGTGTTTCTATGTGTACATGTTTTGAGTCACTAAATATTTGGGTAAAAACCCGTTAAATGTTATTAATTTAAATTTAGATTACATTATTCGATCTTACATGTTAAGATGTTAAAGTTACTAGTGGAATTGATAACAGGAACTTAGTTTCCTTGTGAACAGATGAGATTTCAATAAGTATAAGAAATCTATCTCTAATGCAATACGAAAGAAGAATATTTTTCTGTATATTTATATATGTTCATGGCTTAAATAATTATTATTCGTATGTGTGACAATTTATGAAAAAAATATTAGGATTGAATCAACAAGCTATTTCTTGATATAAAAAATACAGTCGAAAATATGGTGGATGCGATGGGTGAAGGTGATTTCTGTGTAAAAAGTCTGTATACCTATAATTTTACATTTTTGTGGTAACAATCACACTAATTGTCATTGAAATTACGTGTTTTTAATATTATGACTTCATTATAATATTCAAAATATTGAAAGTAAGACGCCATAAGAAAATATTTTCAGAACCAAGAACAGAAATGCGTAAGGAGTGATAAATAATTTAGCAAAACTACTTTGAGTTATATGTTTGGGAGAAGTGATTTCCAATGAAAAAATAGGTCCCAAACCTTGTAGGTAGAACACACCTATTTGCTATATAAAATTCTTGTGTCGAGTGGGACTAGAATAGTTTACAGACTATTTTAAATGTATAATATAGTCCGTTTTTCTCTCAAAAGACGCCCAAAATTTTATTCTTGTGTGGCCTTAGAATTATGTGTTGTTTATTTGTATTTCATGGTTTGGAATCGGCACCTTTTGTTTACTTGTTTGAACTAGGCATGTTTTAAATAGTTAGTCGCTTAGATGGTAGTTTAATGTTTTGATAATTCCAAAAAGACGAGGACTCGATAAACAGTGTGGTGGGCCAGTTTTTAAACATTCCACCAAAAGAAATAACTCATAAATGCTGTTGAATAATCTTCAACGCCAAGATTATTTGATTCTTGTTGTTTCACTGTAATTTAGTTATTTTGTAAGATCGTGAATCGTTCCTGCACTGTATAAATATCATTTTTTCCTTCGTCATAATAAATTCTAATATAAAAAATAAACATTTCCCACAATCAATTTCATAATCTACTTGCTAATGTCATAAAAAATTAAAAGCAGATATTTATTCAAATAAAAACAGTATGATCAATATAACAGTTGATTCATCATTTTCCATAATATCAATATTTGCCTTTTGTCGGCCAGAAGTCAGATTATAATACGTTGTTTACTGCATAAATCCTAAAAGAATACAAAAGACTGTTGGTGACACGAGAACTGATTTATGTTCAGCCTTGTTATCAAAATAAAAAGTAACAATCCATTGAGACTGCTCGAAAACGGTCATGATCAGTTTGATTTATTCGCTGGACGTATTTGGTCAATGAGAAGCTTGCAAAATGAGTGGGTAAATATTGAAATGTCTGTTTATAAAGGTGTTTTAATTTAAAAGAATAATGAATGTTAACAAGACCTTATGAATATTCATTAAACGAATATTCTACGAAAACTGAAAGAAAATGCAATTTTTTTAACAAAAATCTGTTTTATTGTTCACAAGATAATATTCACACGTGAGTTTTAAAACATAATTCAGGAAAATAAATCCCAAAGTAAACAATAAGATATAATATGTCATCTATCCCGCCCACCGGACCTAAGACCGTTATATCACGGTACAATTACCCCGTATAAACAAAAATTACAAATCGGCACTAGCTCATTCACTCTAGAATTTCGTAGTTACTCAATTAACGGGACATACATAAAGAGTGGTCCTTCAGATAACCAAAATAGACACTTAGCGTGGAACCAGCGATATATTAAAAATAGATCAGGGAAGATCACGCAACGATGTCAAAAGACTTGGAGAGGTAGACAACCTCGGGTGATTGGTGCGTAGATGTATTAGTCAGTGACGTAGTATTTTGGTAAATTGTAATTAGTTCTAATGTGATTTGGCAGCGGATTTGAATTATTTCTGAGAGACAATGTCCGACGAATACATATACAAAGACAAATAGTAATTTCTTTCAGATTATCTAAATCATACACTTGAAAATATGAAGACGTGGTTGAAAAAAGAAGATGTTTGTATAGCTAGCAGGAATTATATTTACAAGAAAATCCTAATCCATATAAGGTGAATGAAAAATCTCGAAGACTACTTCCTAAAAATGTCAAATTAATCTTTCTAAGACCCGGAATTCTGACAAAAGCTAGGAAAAACATATTTATAGAAATTAAAATGAGAAAATATTAATTACTATAGTGTTAAAATGAAGAATTATTTGAGTTAATACAAATAGTAAGAGAAATAATTGGTGTGACACAGCAAAACAGAGAAACGAAAGATAGAAAAAAAACATCTGAAATTCTGAAAGTTATTTCGGAAAAAAATATTAATAGTATAATTGCTAGCATAAACAATATTAACTATTGAAACCAACCATATCCAACCAAATCATTTCGACAAGGTAACGTGATACGATGTAACAATAAAGCCGGGATCTCACACAACATTGAGAGGAGCTCTTAACCGGTTCACGTCTGCAAAGAGAAATGGAAAATAGATAATAGAGAAAAAAAAGAGAACACGGTTGGTGCCCCACGGTTGGTAAACATGGTAAGTTGGGTAATTAATACAATGATAAATATTTCAACACAACTTCGTTAGACCACACTTAGTAAAATTACCACGAAATTGACCGTACTTTCTGACTTCTGGTCGTCTTTTGAACCGTGTTGATTTACTGACAAATGACCGAACTGCACGCGTCGACCATAAATAGACAGTTTTGCCCTATCCAAGGATTCGTAAACCACAAATGTAATTTAGATTTTGTATTCTTCTATTTCTTTTCGTCAACTCTGAACCGACGAGAAACGCCGCTCCACATTCTGTGAGAACCCGGCTTAAGATATATCAAGATTAACATATTTTAATAAGCGGAAACAGTAAACTAGACGTTTCAGAGGACACAAACGGCAATGGAATGGTAAAATAAAACAGGGATTGGAAAAGAGAGTAAATAAAATTGGTGAAGTGTAGATAAAGTATGAATATACGCATAATAATTTGTTATTATGTTTTGTCTGTATGTTATGTCTTTAGTGTCCTCCTCTACGGAGTACCAAGCTGGAGACTTACAGGAGGCATTTGAAATGTGGTGCTACCGACGTATGTTAAGTAAGGAACAGAAAATTGGCTTACTTCGGCCTCATTATGCGTAATAATAAATAGCGACCTCTACAGTCGATTCTACAAGGCAAGCTTGAGGGTAAGAGAGGCCCTGGGCACAGATCTACATCGATTGGTCTGAGTCAATTGATCTATTTCGAGCTGCCGTGAAAAGAACAAGATGCGTCAGTGTAGTCGGCAACATCACTAAAATACACCTTTAGAAGAAGAAAAAGGAGAGCTAGTATGAGACAACGAAGAAAAAGATGATACGATTTGTATCAGACAATCCGTTGCCAATAGACAAAAGCACGTTAATAATAAAATGAAATCTCAAAAGTAAAATTTACCTCTTCCTCTTCACATTCACTAACTAAAAAAACACTTTAAGCATTTAACAAGTTGATATCGTGACAAAAGTTTGGCCATTTCGAAGGCTCGTTCCAGCCTGATCTTATACTAGTAAGCGTCCTCGTATCCACATTGTGTAATCAATGTATG
The DNA here is from genome assembly GCF_040954645.1 of Diabrotica undecimpunctata. Lineage (NCBI taxonomy): Eukaryota > Metazoa > Arthropoda > Insecta > Coleoptera > Chrysomelidae > Diabrotica > Diabrotica undecimpunctata. The sequence goes on along the minus strand of NC_092803.1, from coordinate 70,755,311 downwards.
CTCTTAAATAAATCGGGACACTTGATATCTCGGACACCTGGGGAATTCTGTTTCTGAAACCCTGTTCTTTCATTAAACTTAATAACCAGGTCCTATGCTCTTGATAAAAGTTAATAACTTTTTTTACAGTGAGTTTAAAGATTTCTCTTGGCTCAATAGTCGGTGTATGCTAAAAATAATATTGTTTTTATTAGTTTTAAATCGTTCCTTCATCTATGGATGGGTGATAAACCGGAAATAGGAGTGAAACGAACACATTAGTAGAATGGCAGAGGTTAGGATAGTACGAATAGCACGAGATAAGTCACCAAATGGACGAAGAAGTATTGGCACACCAAGAAAAAGATGGTGCGATAATTTAAACAATTTAGGAGGCTAATATTGAAGAAGAAACAGGCTTTAAAGCCTACATCCAAGAAGGAAGAAGAAGAAGATCTATGGAAAAATATTTTTCAGAATTGATTTCAGACCCTATAAATATTGTTAAAGGTGCGCCACTGCTGTGCACGTACCGCCGCACTGTGACATCTTTTACTGCATCACGGTGATGTTAACCAGACATCTTATGCTCTTTAATGTAGCTTATTAAAATGCTTATCACTTGTGTTATGGTTTTTCGAGAGTTTTCGATGCGCCATAGAAGAGGTGCGTAGCAAAGTAAACAAATATATCTTTCAACACAAACACACACGATGGGCAGTAGCGTTGAGATTCAAAGAGGGCTTTGTTTCAACTAAAAAGGATTTCGCAACTAATGCTTTTAGATAACCACGTGTTTTTTATGTATTAATCTGTAATTTTTTTATAAAAGGAATATTTAGGACAGTTTCATAATTTAATATAAATAAGCAGTTAGGAAGTAGTGTACGTCTTTTGAATAAACAATAAATCTAACTATTGTTTATATAGGATTAAGCCAAAATTATAATGAAAATAATATGTTTAAGTAACCCGTGTTTGACGTTCCAATTTTAACACAGGGAATCGTTCTTAAAAAGATTGAGAACGATTTCCGGAGTGGAAATCGAAACATCAAGTACTAGTTAGTTAAAAATATGATTTTAGTTACGACCGATAAAATGGGATTAAATCCATCTAAACATATTATTTAAATCAGACATGCCACAAGAAAGTAGTTTCAGAACATTGCTAAATAATAAATCTCTCCATGGTAGGAATTATTATAAAAAAAAATGTTTGATATAATTTATAATGATTTTTTATTACTTTGAGACTCAAACCACCAAAAGGGTGAATTTACCTAATGGATAAATCAAGTAAGGGTTGCATGGTGCCTACAAGGTTTTTGGTTTTGTTGGTATTGTAAGTCGATTTCAAAATCTACACTAGTAATTTGAAGAAGATTACTACAACATGGTAACTTTGGAATCTGAAATGAATTTAAAATTTGAATTAACCAAACATTCATGAATAAACAGACCGAGATGTGAGCTATAAAATATAAAATTGTGCAGGATGGGCGAAATGGAAGGAAGCGATACGTTGATTGTGTAAAGAAAGTATACAACAAAACTAAAAGAGAGAGTGTGTGAGAATAAGATCAGGTATAATTTATGACATCTAAAGAAATAACATGCTCTAGAAATGCATGTTATAGAATAATATTCTTCTTCTTCTGGGTGCCATGTTTCTAGGCGACTACCATGCTTATAATATTATATTGATCTAGGTATATGTAGCAATTGGTCTACTAATAAACCTGTCCACTGTCGCAAATTTCTTAACCATGAGAGTTTCTTTGGCCCTATCCATTTCTTTCCTTCAATTTTACCGTTGAGAATTAGCCGAAGGAACTCATATCTTGGTCCTCCCATTATATGTCCACTTCGTTTCTAGTTCTGCTGGTCCATGGTATTTTGAGTATTGTTCGATACAACCACATTTCAAATCCCTCGATTTTATTCGTGGTATCGATGTTCAAAGAAGTTTCACATCCAAAAGTACTGACCAAACATCTTGCAAACTTTTCGAGGATTTCCAAATTCAATGAATTATTGGATAATAAGGGCCTACATTTTTGAAATGTGGTTGGTGTCTGTTCAGCTCGACATCTGATGTCGAAGGACGGATCTAAATTTTGGGTAATACAAACCAAGGTATTTGAATCATACTGTTTCCAGCGTTTGTTGGTTTAATACCAGTTAAGTTGGGCTGATATTCTTTAATGGTCCCATATATTTAGTTTTGTGGATGTTTATTGACAGTCCCCAATTTCTGCATTCTATGTCAACTCTATTGATTAGCTCTTGTAGATCGTCGATATTTTCAGCTAGAGTGTGACTCTGCTGAATTGTATGTGGGAAAAACGGATGAAATTAGAAACTAATATAGTACGTAAAACCTCAAGGTGTTGCATCCGTTGATGCAAAATGGGAGATATGTGAAGATCTTTAAGGCACATTTAACACCTAAATAACAATCGTCCAATACAAAGAATAGCTAAGTTTCTGGTCGGAGCAGATGATGAGGCCCAAAAAAATTTTGGTGGAAACCGGTGTCTGTAAAGGATATTAAATGTATGTGGATAAATGTAAACAGGAATGTCAAAATAGGAATAAAGACAAAGGGTATTGATGACTGGGCATGATGGTGACTGTTTCTTGTGCTATAGTGAAAAATTATTATCCATGCTTCTTTTCACTTTGGCACAGAAACATATTTACCTATTTATCATAGTGTAAGTTATTTAACGATTATCTTTGTGAGTCTACTCGATCACCTCGATGGCATTGCAACTTCTGATGGGGTCCGCCCCGCAAAAGCATTCGCTACGACCTTCAAAGAAAAACATTGTACAAAACGGTTCTGCAACCCGCCGTGTACTCTGTGTTTTGTGACACAACCCAATATTCAATAATGTCCCAGCGGTAATCCATGTCAAGAGTAATCTCATTATTACATAAGCTATGTGAAGTTTTGTAATGTTTCTACCTGCACGAGCAGCAATTAGTACGTGAGCTAACGCGAAAAAAAAATTCGATTTGGGTAAAATATTTTGAACTAAGCGTAGGATAAAATTTTTCTTGATTTAGATACAAGAAATGTAAGTATATCGTTAAAGATATAGATTTCTTAAGAGTCACAGTTGCAGATTTTAATTTGTAATTTTTTAGTCATGTTAGTGCCTCAGGTTAGCGATTATACAGAGGAGTTATACACGTAAAGTAATTAAACCGTGAAAGTGGGATTATAATTTATGTTTTACAAAGGATAAAACGGATAAAATGGTATAGGAAACTGCCATTGTTGAACTGTGTCAATATAAGTCCATAATACCTAGGTTATAACGTTGGCAAATTGTTGAATCCGAAACTATTGCACAATAAACAGTATTTAAAGAGATTGTGAGTTTTGATCATTACAGTGTAACCTATTTACCATTATATAAATGTCAGAAAGCCGAAAACATTGAACATGGTCAGAAAGTTAATAAAAGGTAGTAGCAGGCAGGCTCGATGGATATTGTTCAAGCAAATGCCTACAGATCTAATAAGTTACGACCTTAAAGCGATCGTAAGTATGGTCCATAAGTGGCTGATCGTAAAATCGTGGCTCCATGGTGCAATGTATACTTACAAATAAGTTCCTTACAATGGTAAATTATTTACCTGAAACAAAAAAAAAACTAAATTAAAAATATATTCAAAATACATATTTTGTAATATAAAACATATAAATCAAAACTATTTTCCAATTTCCACAATGTGGCTTCTCCAGATGTTACGTTGTACATCAACTAGCTTAAAAAGTACCATTTAGTTTGGTTTGATCTGTAAAATTAGTGAGGTAAAAGCACATTCTCATGCGTTTGCAGTTTTAGTCCTCACAGTTGTATTTCAATCAATTAGTTGAACTGAATGAACAATGTTTGGGATATTGTATCCTCCTGCCACCGTATCTAAATTTAAGTGGTTACGTTCTTCAGTATTCGTTTACTCTAGTTAAGCATTTCTGTACATTCTAATTTGTAATTTTTTTTTAGAAACAGAACTCTACACAACGAAAGAAGTATTGTCAAGGCCAGAGCAACATTCAGCAAAATAAACCAAAATTTTAAGAAGGCGCAACTGAAAGTTAAATACCGCTGATGCTACATTTTTTCTGTTATTCTGTACGACGTATCTAAGGCCTCAAATCAAAACTGGTGACGAACTACAAAGACGACCTCGCAAAAGAGAATAATAGACTATAATATGGGTGCTGGGTCATGAAGGTGTGCATGGGAATGTACCAATAGATTTGTTGGTAAAATAAGGCTCAAGAGAAACCTTTGTAGGTACCAGTGCGTGGTATAGTAAACCAGTGTGTGACAACACCAAAGATGTCACGAGAAACGAAGTTCAGAAGGAATCATCAAAAGAAATGGAGAGCCACTGAAGGGCAAATTCAGACTAAGAAAATAGTCAAAAATATTGATAAAAAACTCAAACAATTTGATGAACCTCAATAAATGAGGTATTAAAACGGTCACCGAAATGGTGACTGGACATTGTTGTTTAAGAAAACGCCTATACAAAATAGGTAAGGTAATTATAAAATACAGTGCAGATAATGCGAAATAGAAGAACTGCCATAAATCTGCGAAGCTATTTCAATGTGCTAAGTGTTATGAGATAGGAATTCACTGGTCAACTGAAGCTTGAACCAGAAGAGTTCCTAAAACTACCAACGAAACTATAGGACTTATTGGAATTTAACGGAAAAAACAAGGTATGGTACAAAGGTCTTATGATCAAATGCCAGAGACTAGTGTCTTGTCTGAAGTAAGAAAAAGAAGGCTTCGATAAAAAAAATTGAGGCGTTTGAGATGTGATTTATTTATATTGGGGATTTTTAAATAGACAGAACTACCAACAACGAGATTCTGCAAGGAATGGGGAAAGATCGCAAAACAAAGCAGCTAACTACTACAGGACATGTTCAATGAAGTCAGAATATCCATATTAGTATCCAATATCCGTAACGAAGAGGATTTGCCAGAAGAATTTCTACACAATTAAATGTTTTATAATCAACGAGACCTATGTATAGTGTTAATATGATATACATTAGTTTTTGCTGCTAATATTTTTATAAATCAATTAGAAAATCAAAAGAGATATACATTGAAGATCTGGTTATCAAATAGTCTTTACATTTGTGATTAAAGTTCGTTTGATTGACAAATATTAGTGACTATTTATAGTTATTTGAAATAATATTCTTAAAATGAATTAAAAAACTTCGAACACACCTCACTGACTAAATTATATGTAAATGCCGTCCTCAAAATAAGGTTACTAGGTTCACTTACGAATAACTTGGTTCGATTATCATCTTATTGATTATTGTTTTCTTTTTATGTTGTCATTACGAGATTATACTAGTTTTATACGTAACTCGGATTGAGGATTACGACTTCTTCGGCACTCATTTGGTAAATAATGGATATTTCAATAACATTCGTAATGTCATATATCAATATTTAAAATATGAAGGCGTTTGTTGATATGCGACAGGTGTGAAATGAATAATATCAAAAATTAGGAAGTACAGCAAGGTTACATCATATCCGCGCTTTCAATCAATATTTATGAGACGTGTAGCAACATTTTTAATGGATGTTAGGAACTGATAAGATTTATAACATTTTTCGATCGATTACAGCAGATGTACATGCCACTTAATATGTCAACTCTTATACTTTTTATTTGATAACTCTTTCATTTCTATTTCAAAAATCTCAGAGACATATAAGAGGTAGAAATAAACGATATTTTAACGGTTTCGATATTATTCTGACACATGTACAAAGCTTACACAATATATTTACAAACAGAATATGTCGCCATATGTTCACATTAATGGGTGCATCTTCTTTAAAAGAATTAGCCGAAAAAGAGTTATTTATACTTACAAGCATAACTAGATACATATAAATAACCGATTTAAAAGAAGTGTCTATTGCTTGCTATTAAAGAGCCAGATTTTGTTCCTTTGATTTTGTTGTATTTTTGATAGGAAGACAAGAAAGGGAATCACGTATACACAAAAAGTACTACATAATATGACTCAAAGATAGATGGGAGTTTTGATATTAGAAAGAACCTGTAAAAGAAATAATAAGTTAACGACCTCTCAGTTTAATTTTATAAACTCATGTAAAAAGTCTCTTACTATGAAATATTTTTGATAATAAATGTCACATCAAAAAGATCTACGTTATACGTCTCAAAAGAATTCTTTTGATGTTAAAACAGTAAAAAATACTACAATACTAATAATAAAACAGATAAAGAATGAATCAGGTAATTCTGAGGACAGGTTTTAACACGTACCAATACACTTTACAAAAACATTCAGATCAAACTACTTCTTTCTCTTAAGCTTTTACCTATTCAGGGGTCACTGTTCTTTACTCTTCTTCACCACTTATTTCTGTCCATCGTGTCTTCTTCACTTAAACCTTTCTCTCTCAAGTCCCTGCCACCCAGTTCTTTCATCTTCTCCTCAATTTTCCTCTACCTCTCCTTCCAACAACTTCTAACAGCTCTATCCTTCATCCCACATACTTTTGACATGTCCAAACCATTGCAGTCTTTTTTCTTGAATATTTTTTAAGACTGTAGTTATCCTGGCTTATTCTAATCAAGTCGTTTCTGATCCTGTTCGTTCTAGTTTCACCCAATATCCAACGTAACATTTTCATTTTAGCTAACTCTATCTTCTTTCCCTGAATCTTCTTTATATGCCATACTTCACCTCCGTACACCAACGCAGGTCACACCACACTCTTGTATATCTTTCCTTTCGGCCCTTTCGGATCGAACTAAATATTAAAAAAATTAGATCCGTGAGTTCTGCGATGTCGGTCTGTCCATCGAAGGATTAGAGCAAAATATACAGATTACAGACCAACTGGTGGCTGATTCGGAAGCAATACGTTATCTGTGAGACAATTTTTACTTCGGGATCCGATGAAAATAGAAAACGCAAATGTGTGTACTTAAACTAGATATTGTGCATTAATCTATTAAATGGGGTCTGTCCGCATAAGTTGGAATAATGACCGGAGTTTAATATTTTTCAATTTAAATTTTATTTATAATTTTAAAAAATAAACTGTGATAACTAGAGGCATTTTGATAACGAATTCTTCATCAACGTGTAACATAAGTCTATACGATTCCCTCGTTTCCCCTATCTGCTAATTTTTCTTTTTTTATATATGCTTTTTCTTGCATCTTATCAATGTTTACTTTTGAAAGTGTTAGGTAGTCTTCCTGTTTAAGGTAACGTGTAATTCTTTTTATTGTGGAGCTGAATTTGTCGTGTAGTGTCTTGTTGGTCTTTTTATTTGTCTTAATTTTACTTTAGAAGTTAATAAGAGATAAATCACCAATCGACAGAAGAAGTATCGGACGACCGTGCAAAAGATGGAGTGACAACCTTCTATAGAGGTACTAATCTGCCAATGAACAAGCAGAAGAAACAACACACCGACAAAAACCCTCTATATTGAACAATCTTCATATTAGTTTATATAGAAAGAAAATTTTTACATTTACGTGGACTAGAAATACTTCTCGAATGTGCGTTTCCTGACCAATGAGGTTTATGAATAAATCATCAGATAATTCAAGGCAACCTTCACTTTTCTACAACGTATCCGACCACATAACACGACGAAAATGTGATTTATTCCCAAGATAATTCACCAAACCCTTCGACGGACAAAGTAAAATCGAAAGTTTTTCGCAGATCCGGATCGACGATCTTTGCCAGAACCTTTCCTGTGGCAATAAATACTTGTACTCGATGTAATACAGGAAATCAAAGGGTAATTTGGATGAATGTTTTCATTGTTTGTAGGCGAAACCTGAAATGTAAAATTGAAATATTTGTTGGATATACAACTAAATTATAGTTTCTCATAATTGGTGGAATTAGGATACGCATGGAAAAATAATAGCGCTATAAGAGATAAGTAAAAATAATTAAGATTTAAAAGATTGAAGTTATGGATTATACGAATGGTCAGCAGCAAAGTTAAAAAAGGAAAACTGATATAGAAGCCAGATTATGAAAGTTAAACCGAGAATTAGCGATGAATAGCGGTTCAATCCACTAGTTGATAGAAGAGACTCGAAAGAAATAAAACGTCAAAACAAAAATTAAGAAGTAGAAAAAGTAGGCGGAAACAGGAAGGCATGAAAAGTACCAACAGAACATAAAGAGTATAAGAAAAAACGAAGTATAAAGAAATATGTAAAAATTATAAATAATTTGTTCTAAAATTTGAGAAGTTTCTTCGAAATGTCTATTACTGTCTGTCCGGAGTACATTCTAAAACTACAAAACTTAAAGACCCTAAAGAGTGGCCCTACGTAAAAGTAATTATAAAAATAAAAAATTAATTTGAACAAACTGGTAGAAGAGAAACACAATTGAAATCTTCTCGTGACGAAAAAATGTTAAAGAAAGAACCAGATGATGGACCTAACCAGAAGATATATACAATATATACAAAGTATAATATAAAATCAGTTAAATCAAGTTAAAATTTTGAATTATCTGTTCCTTTGAGCTCATCTTCGATTTCTTCCATACTTCCTTATTTGTAAGAAATTTTTTTTTAAGGTGATGCAGAATTTTGTACATGTTGATGAGCCAGATGTCATACCGTTCATTAAAACACAGCGACTTAGGTGGGCTGGACACATAATACGAATGCCAGAAAATACGATTGCTAAAAAGCTAACCACAGGAACACCTGTAGGAAGAAGAAGCAAAGGCCGACCGCGAATTAGGTGGTTAGATGGAGTTGAAACCGACTTACGGATATTAAAAATCAAAAGATGGCAACATGTTGCCAGAAACCGAACAGAATGGCGACGAATCTTAGAGCAGGCCAAGATCCACAGAGGATTGTCGAGCCAAAGATGATGATGAGAATTTTGTACAAAGTCATCTGCTAAATGAACTAGTAGATCCCTCACGAATTCATGTATTACGAATCTGGTTCTATCCTCATCTGAAAACTTATGGTCCTAGAACCAAGATGAAAGAAATATAGTAGAGATCTTTAGAAACATGTCTATTGGACTAGACAACTGGATCATCGTGGAAGAGAGCTGTACCCGAAATTAAAGGTTAGATTAAACGGCCTAGCTATCTTTATATTACATCGTCCTAAAGAGAGTAAATGTAGAGTAGTATCGTAGAACAGGGAATGCTCAAAATATGGATGACTTTGGTCACTTCAACGATAATAAACCTGTACAACCAGACAGAGAATTAAACTCGAACCAACTTGTTTTAATCTGAGAATAAATACTAGCAATTCCACATATGGATCTGATACAATACAAGAATATCACACGTGTCTTTTGCAAATTATGCAACTCTTAATCTCCAGTTTGTGATTCCGTGTATTTAAGCCCTATGTAGCAAGTTTGTATAAACCTATGTAGCAAATTTTTGGAAGTTTAAAAATTTTCTTTAAAAGTTATCGCAGATAGAGATACGGGCACCCAAAAAGACGACAAGAAGGACGTGTTGAGTCCTTAATGAATTATAGTCTACTTCTTCACTAATCATTTCTGTAGTTTTAGGGCGTATATAGTAGTAGTATTACTATTGTAGATATATGTAGATTGATCGTAGCAATGCACTTTTTTTTATTCTACCATGACAACTTATTTTTTAAAATAAAATAAACAATCTAAGTAAAGATAATTTTTTTAGAACTGGAATGACGTTTGTTATTTTTGGATGCGGATCTGCTTTTTCTCTCCGTACAAAGTCTTTCCGCGGCTCTCGTTGACCTGCAACTCAAATAACTTTCGATAAGAAGTAGAATCGCTCGATTTAAGCCTTGTTGAGTTTGACAAATTTCTTTTTGTGACTTCTTTGTTGAACCCTTTTTTATACCGCTATCAGTGAAAACGAGATGAGAAGTTTTTTCATCCCGGTCGTACGTAACGGAATGGGCTTCAGTAGATTTGTATTCAAAGTTGGTTGGGTGATTTATTTTCGAGAGTAGCGTTTTACTTTTTGTTCAATGTACCAGCTCGAATGTTTGAAATTCTAGGAAGCTTCAGCCTTTGCTGTGAAATGCTTGGATTATGGACGTTGATTAGCTTTTAAAACGGTTAAAACTTCACCGAATAGACAAACTATTAATAACAGACGTAACTAACTACTGTCCTGTGTCTGCTGTTTACAGTCAAAAAAAAAGAGGTGTGCCGAGGTTTCTAATTTAAAAAGTGTCTGTATTGTAAACTACGTTTTCCTTATGATTTATCCAATATTCTTGCCATCTTCAGGAACAATATTTCAAGATCTGATCTTACGATGATCTTACGTTACAGGCTCTGGATATTGCTATTTCATCCAAGTAAGTACTTATTTTAAGTATTTTTCTTATGAGGACGGTCCTCATCGTCGAGAGATACGTTATCATTGAACATTTAACTTTAAGAAGAAGTTTACTTTATCATTGTACTAAAATTTGTTACTTATTACCTGGCCTTTTTATTCCTTTGAATTATATAGAAGTTTTTTCATGCTATTTGTACCACTTGGTGCTGGTTACTGATCATTATTTCGATTAAAAGCTCCTAATGGGTCCGTATTTATTAACGGAAAAAGGGGTGGAATTAAATCAGGTGTACCAGCAGCGCCACGTGCCCAAGAACACCGAAAAAAATCCCCCTCCCAACGGACTGTAACGCTTATGCAAATTTCCCTTTTGTGTGCCGCAGTTCCATAACCGGACTACTTGTTTTTCACCCTGCAGGGTCAATAGTACGAAAGAATTAGAATGCCACATAAAAAAAAGTTCTAGAACTTCTATATTTTGTGTGGAATATTCTATCAATTTTAAAAGATTTTTAAATTCCTCCAAATATATCCAAAAGCTACCATCTTTTTAGATCTATTTTTTTTTTTCAGGAAAAGTTATATCATAAGAAATACAACATTGAATAAATGTGGGGAACATATACAGCTGTTCCTTGTTTCGATTGTTTTAACCTTCTGTTAAGAAGGCTTTATGTAGCGTAGGTGAATCCACCATCTTTCGGAAAAGGGAAAAATAATTATGTATTAGTTGTACTAATTTTACTGGACTAATGTATTTCCTAGTTTATTATGTACCCTTTCTCTGAGCTATCCGTGGCACGCTATGAACTGCCAACTGCTTGAACAACCTTCAGCTAATGATTTTCAGCTGTTTTTGCTTAAATAGCGGAAAAAATAGGACATAAAATTTTATGTCGCGTTTTTTATTTCCTCCACAAATTCAAGAAAATATGAAAGTGGAAAACGGTATTTCGCATCGTAATGAGAAAAGTACACGAAAGTAACAACAGCATGAGGTCTTAAAAGGCGAATTTAAAGAAAAGTAGCTGTTTTATGTACACAGTGATCCACTGTACGATAAAAGGATCTTTTTATTTTTGTTTTCTAAGCAGAAGCGATTTTGATCTCTTCATTTAAGAGGTGTATTTTCAGAATGAACAAATTTTCATAATGTGGGAAGGAAAAACGCAGCCTATAACAAGTGGACAATTAACAGATATTATTGTGACAATAACAAAAATTAGATACAACACGAAGAAGGGACAAGGTTATTAAAAAGTGGGGGCAGTTTTATAAAAATGTAAAGATACAACAACAAGCACTCGCCAACATAGAGCTAGTTAATCTTAATAATTTTCGTTAACTAAAGTGTACAGAACAACAAAAAAGGTTTTTTTTTCAAGTGTTTTTTCTAGTTTTCTGGTAACAGAAATAAAAACTGGTTTCATAAATAAGTTAATGCTGAATCTTAATCGTTATCAATTTTCCTATTATAGTTTTGCCTGCACTAACCCCACGCGCCGCACAAAACTAAAGAATTGTTTTTTTTTATTTATATTTTGATCCACATTGAGATTACTGTGATTTGTTCACACTATATAACATATTTTTTCCTTCTTAAATTGTGTAAACTATTGAATATTATAGTATTGTGGTAGATAAATATTTAAAATAATTAAAAACGTCAATTTAATATGACAAAATAGCCGCACATTATGCAAATCAGCTTAGAAACACCACACTATTATTAAAAAGCAAATAAGCTAAAATTACACAAATATCTAAATAATGTAATATATTCATCCGCCTCTAAGGTTGTTTTAGTCAATCGTGAGCCCTAGGCACAATCTCACGTGAGAAAGATATGCACAAAAAAAGAATATGCAGTACTTAATAATCGTATCTGGAATATTGCTGTAGATAGTTGAATTCGGCACGCCATGGATGAGACTGAACAGGTTTTAGTTTTGAAAGAATTATAGTATAAATGGCAATGTTAAAAAAATGGATATGAATTTAAATATAATACATTGTAGTAAGACTGCTGCTAAATAAAGACGCGATAGAAATAAAGAAATCGAAGAACGAACTTCATTACAAAGACAAAAATTCATTTTTGTGAAGTATGAAAAAGTGTATAAAACAGGCATGACAATCTCAGTCCTTCCCGTGGATAAGAGAAAATTGTTTGATAACTAGGTCGTTTAATAAAAAATAAATCTCAAACAAAAATGTTTATAAAACAATATTTTAATTAGTAACTCCTTCATTGTGCGTCAACGAATCATACTACCAATATTTTCCAGCGTCTTAACGCAGATCGGAAGGAACCAATGAATGAACATTCAAGAGTCCTGAGAGTCATGAGAGCCCATCTCATCGTTCTACGCATCCATCAACCAACTAAATTTCACTCGTGACCTTTAAATTCAAATCCGCAAACCCCTTTGATTTTATTTGGCATTTGAAATATTGAAATACTGGCTAGCGAGTGCACAACTGCCCACTAAGCCATCGGACTAACTTGTCAACCAATCCATATCCTCAAAATAGCTATATAATTTATTTAACAACGACTACCACGGAATTAAATGACAATACTGCTGAAGCATTTTTACAAGTTTAGAAACGAATGATAATCACTGGGAATCAAATCTGTGGAATATATCGAATGAGGCAACAACTCCAATTAATTAAGTTTGACCATTGCAATTGCAGACTTGGTGCAAGTGTGTAATCCTAATGTCTAAGTTTATCAAATTAGATCGCTGCTCTTTTGACTAAGTCAATTGAGTTGTTGAAATGAAGGAAAAAGAACGATAAACAAAACCTTTTTTGTTCTAAATAAAGTGAGATGAGGTCTTTTAGGTATACATAACAGCTCGAATCAGAAAACAATTTGCCATAATGCCATCCTTTAGTAATGTATAATGTTCAAGAAAATCATACAAGAACTGTCCTTTCCCAGACGTACTTCTTTATGGTAGTCCGAACGCCCTATACGGTCTGGTATACCATGTATCTTCGATCGATTACTTCCATGTAAATAGACCAAGTAATAAGCCATGGGTTCCAGTAAAGTGACACTAATAGCTTTTTAGATAGATCAAGGCCGGATAAAACTTAACGACCGAGAATATGCCACAAATTGATTTATACTACCGCCAACGATCCTCAAACCGATACTTCAAAAGATATAGAATAATTAGAAACTTATCCATTTGAAAATCTTTGCTATAATGTTTACTTACATATTTTTATAGAAAACAAATGTGGCATTCTGTCTTGACATATGAATGTTGTGACTCGTTACGTCATCCAACAGCGCTTCTATGAAATGAAGCTATAAATCCATAAATACAACATGAAGGGTGAGAACGGGCTTTTAGATTAGGGGTAGATCTCGACTAATAATTGGGAGGGGTCCAAAAACCGCAATCTAGCGCAGGGGAAATGGAAGTCGACGAAACAGTATCGAATTTTCTCCGCAGGAGTGGCTACTCAGCTTACATTCGTAAAAAACAAATAGTAAAAAACTATAAATTATAAAATATTACGTTAAGAACGTTGGAAAATCTTGTTTTTCTAAAGTTTATATAAAATCGCTAATAGTTAAATACAAAATACTTTTAAATAGTGCGGAAACCATATAGAGAAGGCGAAAAATTCTGATTCGTTCGAAAAAATATTCCCATGGGACTTTTTTGCATATTCACTTTCATAAGATACCCCAAAATAAGGTTCAAGAGATCGCCCAGGCGAAAAATTGTTCACATTAAACTTAAAAAACGCAAAATGACTTTCAAAATGATTTTCAAGGGTCACAAAAACAAGTAAAAAAATATTATTTTTGAAATCATCAAGTGCCTTGCCCCAATAAGTTCAAGCCTTCTTCAAGTAAAAACAATGTTTTAAAATGAAACAAGCTCAAAATAATTATCGGGGAATGATAGAACAACGTTTGACCGTGAATTAAGGTCCTTGGAGAATTTAAAAATAAAATTTTTTACATATATAAAATGGCCACTACTTATGTAATGATCGCCAATTCTACCCTAGTCAACGGAACGCGAACTGGCAAGATTGGAGCGAAGACTGGTACATCGCGCGCCATTGGGTCTCTGTTTTACTGTTCAAATTTAATACATAGTCGGTTATTGATCCGAAAAACCTTGTTCTTAAAATACCTTTTATTTCGATGGTTTTCAAAAGAAGCAATGTTGTGTATGCGTGGTTGGGCATATGACTGCGGATTACTGGAGCCATTCGTCTAACCCAGCAGCAATTTTACACACCACGACAGAAAGAGTTGAAATCATCGAAATTCTTTACTGTAATCAGCAACGAGTGCGCTAATAGAATAGCGGAATTATTTAACAAGTGACATGCGACGTGCAACCAAAATATGTCCTGGAACGTATTGACGAATTTCAGGAACTGGATCGAAGGCCAATAGAAAACGGAACATACACAATTCCGTGAGATATCACTATGATCAAAAATAGATATACGATAAACAGAACGAGGAATAACAAATGTTTCAGAAGTGAAAATGCTTAGAGAAAGTAATGTAAAAAGGGAAGCACAGGGACACCAAATACAAAAATTGCCGAGTGCTGTAGGAGGCGAAAAAAGACACAATGTTTCTATCGAAGCTTCGAGTTGTAATTTTATATAACAGTACTTTTTTATACATCTTTTTCTTCTTCAGCCTGTTTGCATCCATTCCTGGACAAAGGCCTACCGATGAATTATCCACTCTTCTCTGTTTTGTGCTATTTTTTGCCAGTTTCTTCCCACTTTTGCTTTGATGTCGTCTAGCCACCGTTTTTGTGGTCTTCCTCTACTATGACAATGCTCGCGTGGTCTAAAATGTATAAGTATGTATAGTGTCCTACCCAGCTTCATTTCAGTTACGCAATTCTTCCAGTTACATCTTCCACCTTCGTCCTGCTTTCCACATCTTCATTTCGTATATGTTCTCTCATAGAAACTCCTAACATAGCCCGTTCGACCGCTCTCTGTATTGTTCTTAATCTATTGGTTGATAACTTGTATCACGGTCTCTATTCCATAGGTTATAACTGGTAGAATACAATTGTTGGGATACCCTTTCTTTAAATTTATTGGTATGTTTTTGTTTTTCAACACTACACTTTTACTTCTGTTCAAGTCATTATGATTATTTATACATAAAAATATGAAACAGAAAAATATAGAAAATAGCAAATACTAATTAAAGAAAATGGGCTAGGACTATTAAAAAATATATAAGTAGCATTGGATATAAAAAGCAGTAGCCACAACCGTAACACATGTATACATATTCCTTTCCTTATCAGCACAGTGAACTGTATTCAAGATAACAATAAAGTCAAAGGATTGGTATTGAAAGTAGAACATTTCCCAGAATAAAAAGGCGGACGAGTAAGACCGATGTCTGCCAAGCATAAACATAAAAATATTGCGGATAGAGAAGGGGAAACTTCATTTCAATAGGAGTTATAGGAAGGTTTTTCATCAAAAGACACTGCTTATAATACATTGTCAGAATATTCTACTCTTTTATTACGTGACTTCTTTTTCATCATCAAAATAGAACATGTCATGGTAGACTCTTTTTTTCTGGATTAAAGTCAAGTAAAATAAAATAAAATATTAGTTTTCGTAAGACGAATGTAATTTATTACTATTAAATTTCCTGACTTCAAATAATTCAAATTTGACGCCACTTCACACATTTTCTTGATATATTTGCAGATGCCGGAAAGATAAAAGAACTAATTAAGTATTGTAATGAACTAAAACATTCGGTAAAAAAACTGGAATATATTAGGGAGACCTGGTTCAACAGTACACAAATTGGAAACTAATAAAGCATTATGTAAAAGAAAAGCATACATTAGATATCCATTCGTAAACAAATATTTAGTATTGTGAATTTCAATTAAAGGATCGCTGGAATTCAAGACATTTCAAAGGGATGAGTAAATAATTACATAGAGGGTGGAATAGAAACAGGGAACTGAACTCTCGTTAAATGAAACACAAAATGCCTAAACATTGATTTATTATGCTTAAAAAGTACAGTAAAGATAGACTAGTTATTAAAAAAGTACAAAAAAAAAGGTTAGCTAAACAAATACAAGGTTGGAAACTGATAATGCTGAAGTCTGATCATTGTTGCAGAAAAAAATTAAGCTTTGGAAAAAACTCTCGTTTTAATGATACGGATGGTTGCTGTCACCTAGCACGACAATTATTCCAATTCATTAATTCAAACCAAATGAACAGAAGGTCTCCTGTTCTTCTAAATATATTTTCCTTTAATACATTACTTATTTTCCTTTATAATAGACTACAGACCGTATTGCTTTCGGTCTTTCATGTAAAGTTTTTTTAGTTTAAACATTTCACTATGTTTGAAATTTCATATGATCATCCCCCATTCTATGTAGAATCCAAATATTGAAAAGTCGGTCCAACTAGAATTGTCATAATATACGATACAAAAACATTTTAGAACCCTTCACACGAAATCCAAGGGCTTAGCTTCCATATCTATAAACTATAAGCTAAACAGACCCTCGTCAATATGGGTCAAACATACACAAGTCTAAAAACCAGTTAAACAGATATTAATGCCCAATGACAATTTGCCACACCCTTTAACAAAACTCGTGTATGTTTTTGCCTAGTTTCTAAGACCCTTTTCGGAAACACAGGGAAATACGTCGAAAACTAGTTCGAAATGCCAATGACTCTTATTGAACGTGAACCGACACGACCCCGGCAGAGGAAAATCGCCGCGTTGCCAAGTTTATACGCTTTTCCGGATAAGAAAATTATGCCGTACGCCAAGAGGACACGTCAGCACCACAAAAAGGGAGAACTTAGCAGTTGGATACAAAGTATTAGAGTAGATTAAGAACATTATTACAAAAAATAATGTGTCTACTTACAAATTTCTTGATAAACTGTGAATCCTAACCTTTTCAAAATTAGTTTCCTGTACCTTTTGCTCCTAAATTACATTAATAATTGTATCAAACTCTTTTCAAAATATCTACATTTAATATATTTTTATTTTACTCAAATAATACTCTGCTAAATATCAGCAAATCCTGTTTCAGTATACGACGGCAACATCGCTCAGCCGCCGTTTGGAACCATAGAACTTTTGGCGGTCACAGGGAAAGGAGGCGGGCTGGAGCGCGCTGCATCGGGTCACGTGACGTCTGCAACCCCTATCGCGCATTGCAGCAGTTACTATGACTACGATTCTTCCGTCTTCGATATACGTTGTCATTGATTGAGTCAGTTACGAGGGTAAAACAAAATTAGTTTTGTATAAAATAAAACTACACGAGGGGTAGGCGTACAGTGTGTATTCTACGTAGTTAATGCAAAATAATAAAGATTAAACGGTTTTACTATATATTACATATTATTTTGTTAACAATGCATACCGAATAAAAATATCCTTTAATTACATCTTGAACCAATATATTAAATTTCCCAAAGAAACTCTTGTAATCCTTCGCCTTTAGTAAATACACAATATTGATCGAAATAAATTTTTGGGTCTTTAGAAAAGAAATAAAAATATAAAATAAAAACTGTGATTAAACACTTACAACACATGCATTTTCTCTTGCAAATATTTAATATCATTTTACGAATATAATGTACAGTGTAAAATTGGTTTTGCGCCGTATTCAATAAAATCTACCCAATAAAATGTTTTTTGCACAAATCCAATAAAATTTAAATTGAATCGTTAATTGCATAGGAAAAAAAGATCCGATTTTTATGTTGTGATCCAAAAGTGTTAAAATAAAAAATAAACAGGTTGTAACAACAAACATAACCTCTCCCTCGAAATCGACGACGCGTAAAGCCAGATAGACAATTATATGGAGCGCAATTAGCAGACATTTGAATTGAAAATAAGTAAACACCGAAGTTCTGCTTTACAAAGTAGTTCAGAGACCTTGCTATCGCAAATAAAGACGGCAAGAGAGAGATGGTAGGAACCACGGGTATAATACGAATGAGGTGACGGTTAGATTGAGTTATTATGGAACGGTTACCAAGTATCAACCATTATCGTATAGTTGAACGTAATATTTTACATTTCTAAAGGTGGTACACATATGCGAGCCGAACTGTTTGCGAACTGCTCGTGAGCTGTTCGCGAAGAGTTCGTTGAAAATATGTTTATGTTCAGGCTATCCAATACTCTAAGTATCTAATAACAAACCGAGAATTAATTTACTTCGTTATTCTAAACATTTCGGTATTTTGTTTACATTATCTGTATTCATTTCTCTCGTTACTTTTGAATAAGCCGCGCTCGTTCAGCAATTTTGTTTAACCGAATGATTTCATCGCACACCTAGCAGAAACAATTTATAGTCTCGAACACCGTCCAAATTTAACTGCGAACATTCTTTGTGTTCGTCCCAAAAACCGATAGGCTGTGGTTCCTGACGAGCAATGAACGAACAGCTCGCAAGCGGTTCGTCCCGTCGTACAAATTAACGAATATAGCGTTCACAAACGGTTCGCGAAGAGTTCTGTTCGCATATGTGTACTTGCCTTAACACTACTTTCTTTTGTTGACTACCAGTATGAAGTATCTACAACATTATTTAGATAGGTTGGTACTCAAAAGCACCCAATTTGGTCTCAAAGGATAAAATGGAAAACAGTGAGCAGTAATATGATCTATAAATAGCAGTGACATTGTAAATTGTAGATTTCGAAGGGTTCGTTTGGTCTCTTAGATCTTTCAATACTGCGATCTATAAGATCTTGTGTATATGTTACATCTTTGTTTTACTCCAAAAGATCTAGACTTTTAAGAAAGTCTATTATTCACTTCAGAGCTACGTTTGTTACCTGATCAAATTATGAATTACCCTGCAGTTGAAGAGAATATATCAGAGTGAATAGTGTCCAGGAAAAACACCCGTGACTACTCAGTACCTGTAATTTCTTTTTTCGGAAGATCAAGAGCATTTTCCGTAAGAAACCGGTTGTAATAACATTTTGGCTTGTCTTGGGTCTTGAATACGTTTAGTCTGGTTTCCTAATTTTAAGTCGAGAAATCGAAGATTTAGCCTTTAACCTATCTTTTTAGATGGTGCGTATTTCTCTAAAAGCTTATATAAAATAAATAATAATTAAAATAGAAAGTTTCACCTATTTATTATTTACTATTGAAAAAAATGGAAGAAACTTTCGTTTTCATTGAGTTAAGAAATACAAATACCTTTTCGCCTTGCAGAATCACAAGCACACAGAGGGCTACTACGTGTTGTCGATATTACGCCTACATCGAGCATTGATTGAAATTTTAAAATATCTACAATTTGGCACGTGTAACGTCAACACGCGTTTATTTCATTTTGTCAATAGTAAACTGTCAAAATAAATTCAAACTTTCTATTTATATGCATCTGTTAGAGAAATATGCACCATGTAAAAAGTTATGAGGACTAAAAGTTAGGCTAAATCTTCGATCTCTCGACTTACATTTTTTAGTACTTTACGATTTTACTAGTAAATTAAAATATTCAAATTGGAAAATTTATTTACGAATCTACCCTTCCATGCATACAGAACCCTACTGCCGGACTATGAATTATACACTCATTAAGTTAAAGGAAACAGAAACAGTTATACTGATTAGAGGTAGTCTGACAACATACGTGGGAAAAAAAATTGGTAAATGTGACAAAATTGTACCATTTTAATAGGGTTTAGGTTTAAGATAACGTAAAGAACGAATTTCCATAAAATATTTTTTGTTCCACTATTTTGAATTATACCACCGCTCCAACCTCTATTATACTCGCTAGAATTGAATAATACACAATTGTTTATAGACCGCCAACCGACATAATAAGCTTTTTTCAGTTTTCGGAATCCTTTCTTACCAAGGTCATTGCTATTTAGATACCATGCAATGAAAGAGATAGTGCCATTCAATTCACGTGAACTGAATTGCATGCATATACAACGGGGATAACTCTAGCATGTAATTGGAGAGAAAAAGAGATTATAAAGTTGATTTAAACGTTATTTTTACTAGCGCTGATGTAGCTATTAAACATAAATGTATTTAAAAGAAACTGAGTTTCTTGGGAGTAGAATTTCCACACGTTTCTTTCTCAGACCATACCAATATTAATAACCTTCGCCGAAATGTCTTATATACCGGTCTATCATTTGATCTTCTTTAATCTTCCTCTACTTTTTTCCAACACACTCATCCATTTTTTGTATGGGGTGGTATATCAATTCGGCCCTCACCATCTGATTTTGTTCTGTAATTTGGCATCAATCGACAGTGAATGATACACAACACAAACATATACGTAGATAAGTTGCCTATGCTCAAATTTGGGTATGACACATTAAGAAGAGGATTCATAACTTTCAGTGTTGATCTAGTCTTAAAGAATTTGCCTTATTATTACCCATTACTCATTGACAATTAGTAATTACTAACAATAATTTTCATATACACTGGCCGAAAAAATATGCAAAGGAAATTATAATTAATTTATATTATTTTGTATATAAAACAAAAGAAATGAAAAGTTCATCAGTGCGTCACAGGCGAAGGACAGAAGGACAAGCGTCACAGATGTCAGAGCTCGTAGCATACAGTATGAACACCACAAGTAGACAGAAGAAGCAGATGTAGACCATCTACACGATGGACAGAAGACGTCAAAAGAATCGCTGGGAATTGACTGCAGGAAGCTCAAGACCAACAGACCAACAGAACTGAAAGAAATTAGGGGAGGCAACTTTGGACGCAGAAGGCTGGATGATGATGAAGACCGTTGATCACTAAAGTGAATGAAGAACAATTCCCATTGAAAAGTTTTCAATCGATGAGCAAATTCTTCCGTTGTTACAACACAAAAAACCGAAAAAATGAGGAATTTTTAAATTTATAACTAAAGCTATGTCAAAACCAGAAATGATTTTTAGTGTCCATATTTAAAATTCATACAATATAGGGTTAATATAGGACGAATTAACAAAGTTGGTTCTGCATACTGACATTGATTGAACAAAATTGATTATGACGGCTGTATTCGACTGTACTATTAATGGATTGATAACAATCGATTACAATCGAATATATAGCCACCCAAAATTACATTATTTTAGTTGAATTTAGTCCAACGGACCACATTCAGGTCACGATGCACATGATCAATTCATGCGTAAATCGATTTTTAAAAACGCTACCCACGGAAGAACGGAAAAGAATATTATAAGTTTTCCCATAGTTATTATATCACTTATGGTTATTGCGGTGACTTGTAATAATATTACTAAAATTAATTTAAGTTTCATAAGCGGAAACCACAATAAGAACACGGGAATCAAAACAATCAAGCAGGATTTAATGCGATCAACGAAAGTGTCTAACTAAAGTTTAAATTGATTTTAAAAACAGATTTTCCATAAATTTGCTTTACAGATACACAAGTGACCTTATCACCTGAACACAACCAGTACATGTAGTTCTTTTGAATTTTGGAGGATCTAGCAATGAGAACTATTAAAATATTCTGAAATTTATGGCTTGTTTAATGTAAATATTATTTTAATTATGGGATTAAACCACAATTGATTGAAAGGTGAATGAAATTTTACCTTTACTTTAACGTTTCGATTTACAATGCGGAAATTGTTTTCAAAGAAACAAAAATGATAAATTCTTCTAACCTGTAATTTTTTATAATTGGGAAGAATGAGAACTATTGTTAGTTCTGTAGTTAAAAAATATATAGGTACTGTGTGCTACCAATTCCTTGCCTTATAATTTCGTCCATACTGACTCCACCCTCTTGTCGCATCCATATAAATACTGGAATTAGCTTTACTTCGAAATTATACAGTTCGTCCCAGAATTCAACACAACTTTATTTAATATATTCAACAGCTCTCCAGGACGACTAATTACTCACCTAGCTGGAGAGCTCCTTTCCAACAACAAAAGTATCATCCCTCAATTTAAAGAGGAATCTAACTGTGATTAAGGGTCGGTTAAACTCGGAAAGAGGGAAAGTTGAGGGCCGCAGAGCATCCATTTTAAATACGGGGCTTTGGGGCATTTGAGAAAATCTTGAAGAGTTTCTTATTGCGAAGTTGTTTATAAAAAGGTTGAAAGTTGACAAAACCGAAGTATTGTTTTACGATTAAAGTATTTTTGAAGTTTTTTGAAACTGATGGATTTAAAGATTGGTTTGAGGTAAATTAAAAAATAACATAGGCGCTTGGCAGATTTTATGGCTTGCCGTGTATTAGTCAACTTTAAATGGACAATAAAGGAAAATGAACTCAATGAGCAGGTAGTGGTTCTTCATCAGGATAACCTATCTGCTGCAAATGTCTGCAACAGCATCCGTCAAAATCCATGAATTCTGTTTTAAATAGAACCGGGACACACCTGTTAAGGCCGGGACACACCTGTCATACACACTTTCAATCCCACTAGGATCATACAGCAGATCATACGACTGTATGACAGGAGATTGACTGTGTCTTGTTATGCCACAACTCACAAATCTCCGTTGCTTGACCAATCCTACTCCCACCCATTTCTGTTGTCTCGTCCGATCATACGTGAAGGCTACTCGTATTTCGGCTGCGGAAAGCTTGTCGGTTAGTGTTAATGTCTTTTTTTCCTAGCATCATGTACCCAACATTATCATTGACTCTATCAACTATTTTATTTAATTTGATCTTCTTCATCCAAACAGATAGCCACAACAGCTAAATCACGGTTATTGAAATCATCATCTTTGGCTTGACAATCCTCTGTGGATCTTGGCCTGCTCTAAGATTCGTCGCCATTCTGTTCGGTTTCTGGCAACATGTTGCCATCTTCTGATTTTTAATATCCGTAAGTCGGTTTTAACTCCATCTAACCACCTAATTCGCGGTCGGCCTTTGCTTCTTCTTCCTACAGGTGTTCCTGTGGTTAGCTTTTTAGCAATCGTATTTTCTGGCATTCGTATTGTGTGTCCAGCCCATACGGTTATTGAAATGTTTTAACATAACGCTCAGAGTACCTTCCACGATCAACTGGCTAGATAGAAAGGTGTACCCACTCCTTTATACATGAAAGGGTACATAGTATCTTATATAAATTTTTTCGCTGAATATGAACATGAAGTCTCCCATTTCATTTTACATAAGATAGAATAGTTTTCAACTATCCACCCTTCTATATATACAGAAAGGTACCCAGTCGCCGAACTATGTATGATCGGAAGGTTGTATGATAGATGTGTCTCGGTCTTTAGTCTCATGTCCCTCAAATTTAATTAACCACACCGATTTTCGTTTGTTTTCTAACTTGGAAACATGGTTCGGGAGTACGAGATTTAGGAATTCGTAAATCATAAAATAAAGGCGTTGGTAACTTGGAACATCAATGGAATAGGCTATACAGAAAAATAAGTTACGTAATTATCGAACGATCCCCGTATTAAACCGATGTTAAACAATTTATTTGGGATTGTTTATAGCGTACTTGTAGTGGGTAATAAAATGTTTTGGCTGAATCCTAGATATTTTAAATCTAGATTGTTTCGTGTAATACAAAATGAACATTTGTTTCTGGAATGTAAAGTTTATTACTACACAAGCAAAGTTGTCCAATGCAGAAAACGTCATTGCAGTCGTTAGTGCAACACAGGGTTGATGGGTGCAAAAGGGTGCAAAAGGGGTGCAAAATTCCGCTATATATAAAATATATATTGTTATGATCCGCAAAAGTAGAAAAATTAGAAAGACACAAAGAAAAGGAAGAATAACCAAAAATTACAACAATTGGTTATATTCACATATGGTGTTTTATGTGTTAACAAAGATATGGAAAATGTATAATAAAACAATTTTGTTTCGTAGCAAATCCCACGTGGAAAAACCATTTACCTGTTCTCCACGGTTTGAATAAACAAAATATAGGCGATTACCGGTGTATATTGTGCCTCGCATCGGTTTGAAAAACTCTGGGAAATGTAGAAAGCTAATTATGAAGGACCATTATTTGGGCAATTATACAGATTTGGGCAATTTTATGAATTGATTTCAAATATAAGTACCTTCAGGATTTCTATCGTTTTTAAAAACGAGAAAATTGAAAATCACTTCTTCAAAGATCTTCATCAAAAATCAAAAAGATTATTAGTTAAAAAAAGAAGGTGGAAGAAAAATTTTGATTTTGATGGAGATTTGGAAGAGGAAAAGATGGTGATCTATTGGTGGCCTTAGAGATAAGAGCTTCGAACCCTGAGAAACTAACTAGTGCAGGCAGTTTTTGAACGGTGTAATTTTGTGAGTAATAAGTGGTATCAATTTATTACTCACAAAACACAAAAAACGAGGAATACTGATTGAGAGAAATTTGCAGTATTTGAGTTTTGCAGTATTTGTAAGTACAAATAAATTTATCATTCATCGGGGGAAGCGTAGACAAGGATATTTTGCCAGTCAACAGAGATACGAAGGATTTTTGGGACGTATAAACAGAACAACAAGGAGTTTTAGCTAGGAGTGGTGTTAGTTACTGCTTAGTGTTAATATTATCTTCTATTTAGACATACTTGCGTCCGTCACTTATGTTACCAAAATTTACTTAACTAGTGTCTTAAAATGTGCGTTACGATAATTGAGAATTGAAAAACTCAGTGCCCATTAGTTTCGAACTCACGACCGTAAAATATCTCGTTTTATAAGTTAAGTACAGTCTTGAGAGAGATCTCGACGTATTTCTCTTACGTAAGTAAGAAATGGCTAGAGAAATATCCAGGTTTTAGGTTTGGCAGAACTTACAATGTACTGTGAATCTGGCTTATTCTTTATTTTACTCTTTTTACTACGTTTAGACTGAGGCTGAATGCCACAACAATTGTTGAATATATTTGGTACGATATCTTTCTGCAGGTCTTTACAAATGTAAATAAGCTGGTCTGACTAACAATTAAGCCAAATTTATACTTAATGACATTAGAAGTGTTACACCTAGAAGGAATACATTCTTGAACTTAATTTTTTGGCAACAGAATGACAACATTTAAAACATGCTATGATAACAATATCAATGTTTTCTACTATCTTTTCTACTTTTTGTAAAAATAAAGATATTGATGTAAAAACCGGTTTGTATAGAAATTTTTAGTTATTATTCCTCAGTCTAATTGTATTCAGTGTACGAAAATGCCTCGAGTTCGAAGACATCAAAATTACCACCATGTAAGCGATTTTGACAGGGGCAGAATTATTGCGTATAGAGATATGGGTTTGTCGTATCGCGAAATAGGCCGTCGCGTTAATTGTACGGCAATGACGGTTATGCGTGTCTGTCGTGTGTGGACAAACGAAGGTAGAGAAACACGAAGAAGGCCTACTGGTCAACCGAGGCGTACCCCAGAGCGTCAAGATAGGCGCTTTAGAGTACTGATGAATCAACATTCTGTTTAGGAATGCATGATGGTCGTAGGATGGTAAGACGCCGCCGTGGAGAGCTCGAGATATCGGGTTTGTTGTTGAGAGACATGTACACAGGACAGTTGGAGTAATGGTTTGGGGGGCTATTGTCTATGGTAGCCGATCACCACTTATGTTTATTCGAGGCAATATGACAGCTGCGCGTTATGTTGATGACATCTTACAAACCACTTTACTGCCTTATCTCAACGGCCTTCGAGACGTTCATTTTTTAGCAAGACAACGCTCGTCCCCATATTGCTCGTCAAACTATGGACTTTCTCTAAGAAGCTGGCGTTAATGTTTTGCCGTGGCCACCCCGTGCTCCAGATTTAAATCCTATCGAACATGTATGGGATATGATGGGAAGGAGACTGTCCACTTTGCACCATTCTCCACAGACTCTGGCACAGTTAATACATGAAGTTCAAGTTGCTTGGAAAGAGGTGTCACAAGCAGACATCGATCATCTCATTTTGTCAATGCCTAGACGTATACAGGAGTTTATTCAGCTACGGGGTAGCGAAACACATTATTAATTTTTTTTTATTTTTTATTACTTGTTAATAAAAATTCTTGACAACGTTATCGTTTCATTCTTGATGTAAATCTACCATGTTGCCAAAAAATTAAGTTCAAGAAATTATTCCTTCTGGGTGTAACACTTCTAATGTCACTAAGTATATATTGCTTTATATTGAAGAAATATAGACAATAAATGAGGCTGTTTATCCCTACTTGGACTCTAATACGTCTGTGATCCCCCTCGCTGAATTTTGTGTTTTTATGGAATTAAAATTGTAGTTTCTCTTCCTTTTGACTAGCTAGGCATATTGATATTTTTCTCACAACAGAAAAACTGTTTAACTATTTCCACACATAATTTGAGAAATCTGTAACATTTTAACATTTCAAGACTTTCCAAGAAGCTATAAAAACATTTTTGTTAACTAGATAACGGCAACTAATTGGTTGGTATAATACCATGTTAGTTGCATAAGTGTATAAAGTTACCTACTACTAAAACTTACTGTCATTTGGAGAACTAAACGTCTTGACTGTATACATACCTGTAACAAAAAATACGGTTTAGTAATGGTTCATAAATAGAAAGAGTTATATTACCCGGACAAAGATTTGTACGAGCGTTGACCTTGGTTTTTTTTATAAATGACTAAAAAATTAAATAAACATTTAAAAAATGAAACCAATTATATATAGCTTATATTAAACTTTTTTCACGAGTTTTGTAAGTATTCTTATTCTTTATCTTTAGTCCACTATAAACTCGTCAATGTCTCCTTTTTAAGTGCATAATGTGTGTATAGTGCGTATAGGTGCTGGTTAAAAGACAAATGTTTTTTTTTTGTTTTTATTTGTAATGGTACCTTCAAATTCTTTCTTTTAATTAATAATAATTAACTAAATTCCAGTAGTTTTAATTTTCAATTTTTAAATGACTTTAGTTATATCTTCCCTGTATTAAGATCTCTCTCCGCTTTTCTTCATTTTGACTTTAAGATAATGTTTACATTCTCTCTATAAATGTATTCATATCATCACATATTTACTGCCTGATTTTTTTATATTAGTACTCCATTATTTTCATTTTCTTCTCCAAAAGCCGTTTGTTAATACCGGTGGTATTGTTAATACTGTAAGCAATTGTTTTATGGTAAGTCTTCTATTAACTATTATATAAGACCTCGTGACTTAGTAGACCAGAGTAGTACTCTCGTCCAACACCCAACGAGTCTGCTATACCTAGGGCTCTTCTACCGAGGCGTTATACAAACTTTCCATAGCAACAGTCAGTTCTGCGGAAGTTATACTGCTAAAGGTTCATTTGGGGTATCTATCTGTTGGTTCCCTCTACATCTATATCTGCACTCACGACTGCGTCAGGACGAAATTATGTTAGGAGTGCGCCCATACCGTATCAAGGCCATGATCCCCTGAGTTCGCCAGCTCTGGGATAAGGCTTACGCAATACGTTCACCCCTGTGTCATGCATTCGTGGACACGATACTGTCTTTCAGGATTGCTAAGCGCAGTAGTTCCAGTGCAAGTCTCACCGTATGGTGATTCAGTTGTGGTCCAGACGTTTGGTGATTTGCTGATTGGTATGTAGAGAATTATGTAGATACACACACTCACACAAATATGTTTATGTGTGAGAGTGTGAGTGTGTTAGGTTCAATCAACAAATCTACAAATGTTACTATTTTATTGCAGTAACAGCTCCTAAGTTGATTAGAGGGTGTTTATTTGACTATACCTTATTCACACCTGTCCTATGGTCCTATATATTAAGGTCCTGTGTATTAAGGACGAAAACTTCATAAGCCAGTATGTCGTGTGTGGTGTACTAGTGAGCTGGAACTCACAGTTTTTGATCGGCACGGTACTCCAACCCTTGGTAATACATATATTATTAAGGGTGAATGTTTTGTAATGTTTAGCATTACATTATCAGCCTATACTTCAAGCATTGTCGGTTTATTTTCATATCCCGTACCATCCAGTATAGTTCCTTGGGTAACTGAATAATTTAGGGAGATTATTACTACCAATTTAGTTCCATAAACTTTGAAAATGCATTTGTAATATCTATCGGAATAAAATTAAAACGCGAATAAAAATGTTTGTCCAATGTATCCCTGCATACATCTCTATTATTAGAACGTATATATTTCTCCCCAAGGTACAGAGATATTTAAAATAAAAGTTAACAAGAACCTAAAATACATCCTATCATTGACACAAGTAAGGCCAGATCATCTGTATATAAACATTTTACCTTCGTTAAATTTAACAAAATAAAACATGTCTTGGGCCAATTTTCAGTTGACGAAACGCAAGAGAGTAAACTTCTTTTATTGACTTAGTTTAATATTATGTTTAACTTATTTATTTACGTAACTTTATCAAATTAAATTTGTCAGAGATCAACAAAATTAATGATCCCCTGGCAAACAAATCATCAACATAACCTTAACAATAATTCTTATGTAGGCAGTAGAGATGGGTAAATTAACGAACGATTGCGTAATTTATAACAAGTAAGGATATTCGCAATTATATACAAATATGTAAGTTGAACTTTTATTAGCAATAATCGAAATAACAAAACCTGTATTGGATACCGCCAGGAGTATTATTTTAAAAGATGTTGGTAATGTGGCGGAAATTTTGTTTTAATCTAATGTGTTGTTGAGAAAAGCTTAAGTACAGTAGCAAATATTTTAGGACCATGGCACTGTTGAAAGAGGTGGTTCCTTTGATATAATTTAGCAGATCTCAAAGCGTTGATTCAGTATGCATTTGGTTTTATCAGGTTATACTTAGAAGAATAAAGAGTAATCGATTGATATAGCACATTTAATATAAAGAGGATATTTTACACAGCAACTATTTTATGAATTTTACGAAATAAAAGAGCGTGTTTAACAAAATTGTTCATTTTTACCCGTTTTTAAATATCGCGCAAAATAGCGAAATATAACACTGTTCACTGCATTTTTGAGAGAGTGTCACACCAATACCTTACTTAGCGACTGGAGATCAACTGCAATTAACTTTTTGGGTTAGACACAATTTGCGCAGGAGTTTATTTAAGTCCGACATAGTGGCATCAGTGTTTATAAAATACCAAGCTTATATGGCACTTTCAAGACGAATATTTTTGTAGGCAAGTCGGTCCATAAGATTCAAACCAGCATTGGTACTCACAGTAGTCGTTCAGATATAATAATAAGTGATTCTTTGTTAAGACAATGATGCCGACTTTACTTATTAACAATGCAATTACTTACACACACTACAACATACACAATCTAATATAAGCTAATACACTATCGACTCACTGTAATAAGAATGATAAGAAAAATGAATATGTCTCTCTGGCTTCACGTTTTACGATCGGTAATGAACTTTAATTTATGAGTAAAGTATTTAAATTTCTACATTATATCAAACTGGAAACTTTCTGGACTAACATTATGTATGCCAATTCTGTTTGAATTCCTTTGAATACAAATTAATTTAAGTAGTATTATACAACTTCTTGTTAAGCTCGATTATATATTTTTTTCTATGCTTGTCATAGACAACGCATGTTAAGATAACATTTGACAGTGTTATACCTAAAAATTAGAAATTACTCCTTTTTGGAACTTTTTTGTTTCCCATCTCTACGCCCGTCGTAATCGAATGCATGTGTTTCACCTCGAATTACTAACAAACCACCACAACACAATCTTTTTTTACGAGGACCTCTCCTTACATATGCTTATGCCATGCCACCTACGATGAATCTCACCCGATACAAAGTAAAACATCGGGATGGATCAAGTGACACAAAATTTTGATGGCGATAAACGAGGAGTTTGTTTATGAACTGCGTTTTTCGAGATCAGTGGACTAAAATTATTGAAAACGTGGTTAATCAGCCGTGTTACAATGGACGTGTGTTTATAATACGGCAGAGGCATTCATTAAAGCTGTAAAGGTACCAACATTTAGATTTTTGTCATATTGGCATTTTATTTTCTGGTTGGAGACTATTTTCCTATAACATAAAGAGTAAACGGAAAGTATCTTTCAACAAGGCCCATTGGACAACTGATTCGGAACAAATTTAAAAATATTATATTATTATATTAAGCAAGAACTTCAGAGCAACATAAGAATTGCATGTTTTGCCTAATTATTTCTATCAAAACAAGCAATTGCATTATGCAAAGAGAAACAAATAATGAAAATATTCGAACAATGTATGTCGGTTATAACAAGATATAAAAAGCTGTACTTCCTGGCCTTGTCAATACGTCATATTGTTTATCTGGAAGTAAAAACGGAAAAATTCTGTGATTAAAAGCCTACCCCTGCCAATCATCAGGTACACCGCACTGCAAAATCAAAGTGAACAAATCAGTTGAGATATAACGACATATTGAAATACCTTTTATTGTTATAGAACATATTCCCATGCACAAAATAAAAACAAAAACAACAAGAAATACCACATACTAAACTTGTTAGTCATGGTATGTGAGGCAAGAGGTTTTTAACACTGAACCGTCTACGGACTCTGCAGCCGCATCGTGTTGACAGTGTTTCCTAGAAGAACTTTTAATGAATCTCGCCTGTGGCCGAAAGTTCAAACAACTAATAAAAATTTGTTCTTTTTCTATTTAATTAATCATTGATAGATTATTATTGCGTTTCTGCTAACTTCAGTTAATTATAAATAAAGCGTATTAACTAAATTAACTTAATTAATTCTTATTATTCTAATAATATCTCCCTGAAACACAATTTTGGAAGTACATATTAATTTAATGTCATGTTTTGGTCGCTTGGATTTTTTTTTATTTTAGAATGTTGATTATATTGTCTTATATAGTTGTTTTCGCTTCTGCTTTTCAACCTTCACTATGCTTTGCTTGATTTTCCATCTTTAAAAAATTGTTTCATACCAAACTTCTTTTATTATGGGTACCTCTGTTATTATATTAGGACCTTTATTTTATCTTGTCAGACCTTCATGTCTTACTTCCTTTTCCAGTTTTGCTTTGATCTGCAATACTCAACAGCTGAACTTACCCCGCAGAATATGGACCATAACATAAGAAAATTTCTTTGTCGATGTATTATTTGAGAAACATTATTATGTACTTAATGTATTTAATGAAAAAAAAACCAACGTAATGAAATTCATTCAAAATACAATCATAGTTTGCAAAACTAGCGATACATAAAAAGCTCCTGGCAAAGTCAATGAACAATATCACATAATGAATGCTTGGTCAATGGTCTAGATTTGACAGCTCTTAATTATTGTAATAGTGACGGCCGTAGCTCAGTGACTATAGTACTAGCTTACCAAACCGGACCGCTCAGGTTCGAAGGCCCGTGCCAGTCCTTAACCCAGACACCAGATGAGCTTCCTCTTCCTCCGTGGCAGCGTTGCAGTGTCACCAGGCTGGAATGCAGGGACAGTAATGCCGCAATTGGTCGGATGGCTCCTGTAGATCCTTTTTCAAGTTAATTTGCTCATTTTCTAACTTGACTGCACCGTACGGATGACGACCAGTAGTCAGAAATACGTATCAACGGTTGCCTTCCACCTGCATCTAGTTTCTTTTCTACTGAGTTGCAAGTTTTGCCAATCATTTTTTCTTTGACCTTGACCTTTACAATTTTGTAGAATCGGCTGTGGTTTTAAAGTGACAAATTTTTGAGAAACTGCTAAGTGTCGAATTCTATTTTAAAAGACGCTTGAAACTTGAATTAGTTGTAAATTGTCGATAAATGGATCGTTTGGCATCGTAGACATTTCAACACTGCGACCTTGAATATATTGTTATCTGCTATCGAATCTACTGAGGTATCTCAGTTAACCAGTTAAATCTTGGCTACAGTTAACGTTTTTATCGCCCGCTTACTTTTCATTAATTCGTTTTCATTTTCGGAAGTATGACCTGTAGTAATACTAAGGTCTATAATGTTCAGATGCCAGATGCTAAATTTTTCATTTTACTTTGCTCCTAGGGAAAAGTTGGTCAGTCCTGACAAAGCCAGGAAAAATATAATGCAACCTAGATAGTATCGTGGTGGTTTTGAATGGTTAATAATTCGACTACTAAATTTAAGCGTGCTTACATAAGCACAAATGATAACCTTGTAGTGGAAGATGAACCGGAAAAAGTTCACGGTATCGTACAAGATCATACACAACCATCGAATAAAGGGGCGTGAGATTAAAAACTGTCCTTAAATTACTGCAGTCCTTTCTTTCTACGTAATTTTTATCTCTATATTTTATATCTATATTGGCAATCTCCGTCTGCTAAATGTGGCCCCAAAACATACATTTCAAATACATTAATTTTCGATTAATGATGTTAAAAATATCAAATATAATTCCTACCGGAATCAAAACTTTGACAGAATTATTTTAGGCGTCATCTTGAAAAAAAAGTCGACAGCTTATGGAGTATCAGAACTTCTTTATGTCCGCACAAACTCACGGCCGAGGAAAAGGAAAAGAACCCGTGTCTCTCTCTCTCTCACCAAATAGAAAGGGAAGCCCTTGATACGCTATGCCAAGAGAGGCTTTAAATATAATCCTTTTATTTTTATTCATGTGAAGCGTCTCGAACAAAGAATCTGCAGTAAAACACGTATAAGTTGTGAAAAATGAAGGGGTTAAACAGAAAGCTCCGAAAAAGAGGATATTTAATAAAAATTTGTTGTAAAAGGGACTTACCGAAAGTTCGACGTAAAAATAGTACATTTATATTGTTTTCTAGTATAGCATTTGATCCATTTTAAAAAAAGACAAATTAAATTAAAAAGTTAGTGGTATTAAATCTGCTTGATCAGGTGGCCAGTGTAAAAAATGGAATCAAATAGAAATTATAACAATTTGCTAATGCCTTATTTTTTATTTGTGATGTAACAACTTAGAATTGGGATCACTCTAGACAAATCTAGTTGCATGCAATATTTTTTTATATTTTGACTCTGATGTACGTAGTGGAGACGTGGAACTTAACAGAAACAGTAGGAAAATAAAAAAATTCGGAATGTAATGAATGATATTGTAGAATGAAAAGCCTAGCTCCAAATTTAAATAACGTAAATAACTAATGTATATCGTATGATGAGAAAAGATACGTACCACATTCTTCAGGGTATAATTCAGGGTAAATTCAAAAGAAGAATACTGGCTATGTGACGAGTCTAGTGGCTGAAAAATCTACTAAAATAGACATTGGGGAGTGGATTAAGTCGATTGTCGATATCACTAAAAGCAGTGGCGCACCCAGGGGGGGGGTGGGGGATAACCCCCTCCCCACGAAGTCACTATTCCAACACAGTTACTCACAAATTTTAAGGACTCAAAATGGAGATAGCAAAAAAAAAGAAATTCTAAATGCCGAGCCAAAACCCCAAAACCCCCCACAGGAAAATTCTAAAATTCTAGGTGCGCTACTGACTAGAAGAAAAATGCTCTGTAAATCTGTTAATATATAGGTCACATTTAATTTAAAATGTGATGCTTGTTGCCTTGCATGGTACCCAATAATGTTTATATTCAACAAAATCGGGGCATAAGAGCTGGAATCTTTTCTTTTCGAGTTCATTTAGCACTAGCATGGACATTAAAAGTTCATCCAGTGACTCTACACTCGAATACACGCATACATACATACAGAATGCTGCAGATAGAATAAAATGGGCCACGATGATCGCCAATATCCTTAAAGGATGATGTACACAAAGAAGAAAGATGATTGTTTACTAGAACTAAATAAAAATTATTAAAATATTTGGAAGTAGGTATAGTATATATAAAAATGATGACTGAAGGTTCAGCGTAGTCACAGTCACTACAGCGACTAGTATTTGAAAGTTCTCGTGAATAAGTAACAATTACTAAATATAGAAGATAAAAACTTTAACAAAAGTCAAAAATTTTACAGACCAAAGTGTTCCTTTTTAATAGGTAAATATTTCTGAATACCTGAGACGAAAAAAAATTTAACACTTCGAAGAATGAAAGAGTTTCGCCATACAAAGCCATGACTAATAACTTCAGTATGCTGTCTGATCGTTTCTGCTTCTTTTTTTAATCCTTACTTTTTAGTTATGAGGATGAGAACGTCCGTATGCATATCATACACGTGAGTGCTCGTTTCGGGTTCAAACTATATTATTTTTAATGTTGTTTATGTGGTTCTTTGACCGAAGAAAATAAAAACCCGCCTGAGAGTTGTAGATTTACTATGAGGTTGTTTATTAGTTTGCATCATAAAGAATTCCCATGGGCGGGTCAGCGAACTCTTATAAGTTCAATTATAATTATTCTTAATACAAATTAAAACAATTTCAATGGTAAATTAAGTAAAATAGTCGCTCTATTTACTAATATCACGAATACCACCTTAATAGAGATAGGTCCAAGGCATCATGTATTTTTTTGTTATACTCATAAGAATTTTTTTTCCTACAATGTAATGCTTGTAATTTTCTTTTCTTCTTTAATACGAAAGTGCATCTTGTTTTTGAAATAAATTTCATTAATTGTATCAATGATTATTGCATTTATTTATGCAGTATCAGTTTTTATCCCTATGAGGATTCAACTTTTCGATTAAATTTCTTCACTGGATACGATCTTGCAACATCCAGATTTTCAAAGTATTTAATTTTTATGAATTTCGCTTCAGTTTCATTGGACTCTTTATGTTCCACAAAATACCTTTTGCGTCGTACACTGAAAAGAAAAATTCACTCATGATTTTTATGTATTTTTTCGTTTTTATAAAAGCATTTAATTTTTTTGAATATTATTTTATGTTCTAGTAGAGATAACGTTTTTTTCTTATTTAAACCTGTTTATGATTTTTGCAAACAACAATTCTACAAACTTAGTGTCTTAAATTAAATAGCATTATTTTAAGGTTATTTTGATATTTTAAGTGTTTACAAGTTTGGTTTTAGCTTTTTT
Organism: Diabrotica undecimpunctata; assembly: GCF_040954645.1. Lineage (NCBI taxonomy): Eukaryota > Metazoa > Arthropoda > Insecta > Coleoptera > Chrysomelidae > Diabrotica > Diabrotica undecimpunctata. Next base: position 70,719,898 of record NC_092803.1, on the reverse strand, counting down.
TTTGCCTTCTCCTTTTCAAAAATTGCAATAGAAAAACGATGACACCAAAAGAAGTAACACAAGCTGTTGCTTTACAGGATGATGGGCGGAGCATTCGTTACGTCCCAAAAATACTTTAGGAATTTCCGATAGGAAGTACAGTGATTGATGCAATAAGATTTCGAGAAACATTTCAATACACCAGGAGGCCAGGTCAAACTAGATGAAGTAGACAAGTCAAGTTAAAGCTTGCTTGCTTAGATTGCAAGCGTTAAGCGATCGTACATTCTCGGCAATAGTACTTGTTTTACGATAAAACGATGCCCGTAGAAACACAGTTTGCGCTTATACCGGTCGAATATGCTTAAATGAATCCGATTATCGGAGGCAACGTTTATACTTCACTGGGTACAATAGGGTGCGGTGGTCTTCGCGGCTGAATCAAAATTTAACAGATACTCGTCAGATGGCTAGGATTTGGAGAAAAGCTGGTGAATGATATCATCAATGTTGTTTTACTCCCAGAGTTTAATTTGGTGAAGGTGGTATAATGGTGTGTGTGTGACCAGGCGTTTCCCAAGAGACCCACACAGAACTTGTTACAATTCGAGGGGGCAATTTAAATGCTGAAAGGTATATTGAACAATATTTTGAAGATCATGTAGTGCCATTTGCCCCATTTGTTGGAGAAAACTGGAGTCTGATGTAAGATAATGCTCGTCTGCACATTGAAAGAATAATACGGAATTACTTGGATGAAATTGGAATCTTTATTACCATTGCCCGCAAGGAGCTCAGACTTAAATTGCAATAGAAAATACATGGGATATTCTATGACGACATGTTCGACGTAACGAGAGCCGTAATTAGATCTCGTGGAGGTATTACAAACCACCAAATATTGTTTTTCTTTAAAAAATGTTTAAAATTAAAAAAATGAATGTATTTCTTTGTTGATTTTAAATTTTTTGTAATTTTTTATTCTTTTTTCTTTGTTAAATTATTGATATAAAATAAATTTTACTTTTAGATTATCTAATACTTAATTCGAAATATCTTAAACTTTTTTATACTTAAAACGTTTCTTTGGAAAAATCTGGGTGTCCGGTTAATTTGGCACTGCAGTGTACTTTATTTCCTAGTTGTTTTGTCTGGCGATCTTTTAAGCCTACTGATAAAAGCCTCTCACAATCCACAAAATTTTTAATGATTATCCAATTTTGGACGAAATTCTTCTATCCTTTGAAACGTCTGTGCCGTTCCTATCTCTACTGATAAACTTAAATTGTTGGTTAACACTTTTAAACTTATCTGGCAATTTCTTTTTTCGCAACTGCTGAGCTCGTGTATCATTTCGTAAACAATAAATAAGCAATATATCTTAATTGACAATAAAGTCGATCGATATTCAAAAAAGGGCAGCCAGCTAGAAAGTCTTGAACTCATAAGATGTATTATAAGTATATATGCCCACTCTTTCGTCTGCAAAAACTCGGTCAGGGCAGGGGTGTCGAAAAAATCAACAGCAAATCGTCTCTTTCAGATGCCGACACGTACTTATAGTTTGTATGCATTTTTAGGCCAGTTTATAGACAGGGAGATGAAAATAGTCGTTTAATAATATATTTGTCAATCACCGTTCATTGCTTTATGCATTACGAGCTAGAAATATAAACAAATGCCAATTAAGCTGAAACCAAAATATTATTCCTAATCTGTAAGTGAAAAGTAGAAAGTACAGTATACTAAGTATCGTAGAATATTTTGAAAATTTCAAATGTGTTCTAAAATACATTACTGAACTTATGTGGAAAGATACAAACCAACTTAAATGTAATACAGAAAGTCTAATAGGAAGAAATATATGGCATGCTAATTTTCATCTAGTTATATCTAAGATTCTATCATAGTTTCAATCTAAACATAAAATTACATCTGAATTACTATCTATATCGTCTTATTCTATCCATTTTTAAACAAAGGTCGCTCATTCCACTGGTGGCTATCCAGTTATCCATGTTACTCCATCCTAGCTCTACTCTTGTATTTTCATCTCCGCTATATATGCTTAACCCATCCCTTCATTTTCTTGACTGTAATGGCTTGTAAAGTTCCATGTAAGTTGCACTACTTGCTCTGTAATGTTCACTTTGTTCAATTTGTTCACTTCCCCGATCAGGTCATTTAATTGTCGATCGATTAGTGTATTTTATCTGATCTCTTTATATTATATACTAGAAATATTGTATTATGGTTTGAAATTCTAACCTAATATGAACTAAACAACAGAAGCATTTGAAATGCTTGTAAATAAGCATGAGAAAGAAAAAAAACTTCCGTTTTTTACTACTTGCTCAGTTGCATTAGACCTGTTAAAAAGATGTTTTAGGACGTCTACCAGAGCCCCAAAGAACAGCAACAAGCAAGGTATTATACCGTGATTAAAAGAAACTCCTTTCTTCTTTCATATTAGGCCCATATCCCACCCACTGGGAGCTCTACAGTTATGGAGAACCTCCACCGAGAAATTTTAGATATCTCAGCAAAGAAGAAGACAACTCACGACTATTAGGGTAAGACGATCATACCACGGAAACTTCCGGCTACTTTTGGACAAAAAGCTGACAAACACAGGCTGCTAAGCTTCTTGTGTGTAACAGAAGTACTCCCAACGAGAAACAAAAAAGAGCAGACCTGCTACTTTCACCCTAAATTATTGCGGTGTTGATGGATGTTAAAAAACGTTTTAATAACGATCAATATAGCAGTGCTTCCCACAAACTACACACAGAATATGGTGACCGAGAATGATATAAAATACCTACATCACAAAAGATCTTAGCCCAACTTAATAATAAAGCTCTATAAAGAGGAAACCTTTAACTGAGAGTCCATTCTTAAATAAAAAAAATTGATGTAGACGAAATATCCATCACAAGCTGTAAGATCCCAAAGATTACGGGACCAAATTTTAGCGGATTGGAACTAATTATTGGTATAGTATGCAGCAGAAATCCTTATAAAATCACCATAACAAAGTTAATAACTTTCCGTTTATAAGCTGTAAACATTGTTTTAATCTTTCGTTTAAGTCATAAACATATAACTAATTTTGGCTAATCATATAACCATAATTTGTTGTTCGTGGTAGTTATACGAACTTGAGGTTAAAGTTCATTGGAATTATGTTACATAAAAAAAATTGTCACCATAATACTACACTTTTTCACCAAAGGTAAGATCATGAACCAACTGCAAACTACCATAAATACAAGAAGTAGCATATTGATAACGTAATTAAGAATCTTTTAAAGAAAATCAGTGTTGAGATCAATATTATTTTACTATAATTGGCAACTATCCCCATTTTTTAATGCTGAAAATATTTTTCTAAAAAAGATGTCTTAATTCTTAGTTATCCTCTTTTGTAAAAGAGCGTCATTAATTTGTTCTCCTCCACCGGACTAGGCAAGATTTATTTAATAGTGATGATCTACTGAAAATTGCAAAATTATCTTTTTAACAAAGATATGTAGTGGCCTTGATCAGTTAAATATATGTTAATATTTTATTTTTGTTGTTAAATTGTTGAAAGTTGAATTAATTACTACACAGCAAATCATATTGCTTCGTTCTATTAAAGTTTCGTTAACATCACAAATGTATTTTTTGACTTCTCAACACACATTTGCATAGTCCATCTTTCGTTTTTTGGGTACAAACATTAAGAGACTGGCCTATATGTTTACATGCAATGTCAAAATGGAAAGCAATGATTGTTCAATGCGGTAAGTAATCATTTTCATAACAATGAATGAGTTCAACCAAGCCGATACCGGTGTTGTACCGTCAGTCCTAAAACACCTCCGCAATTTAAGTGGGCTGATATAGTAACATGCACTTTATTTTACTTGGGTGTTCCGCGGGGAGCTGCTTTAGAATCTAAGCGGATTTTTGGGAAAGCGATTAAAAAAAATTGTCTTGCACAAAGTTTACGTTGATACCATTGATACAACGAAAACATTCCCAGTAAAAAATTTATAAAAATTTTGAAAAAAAAAACCAAAATTGTTACTCAAATATTTTAAACACAAATGAGACAGAGTTGTATACTTTTGGTATTGATTGATATTCAATGTATATCACCGAATTTATTTTTACATTTTATGGCATAGAAACATAGATGATGTCAAATAACAGTAAGAACATGCGGAAAATAGAGCAAATATAAGAAGAAAATCACAAATTCTCAATATGATTCAAGTTTTGCAGACTCCGCTGGCCAAAAAAAAAAAACAATTATTTTCTTCAAACTAATGATGAGTAGATTTGATCACGTATTAGGTGAAATATTGTATCAATGATTGCTAACAGCAAGGTAGAAATAATAAGAAAATCGATCTAACATTCTATCACCTTTAATGTTTTCCAACTTACTACGACCTTATTCCTGTCCTATCAGACACAAAATCTAAATTTAAAAACAGCACTTTTCGTTCTATGTACTTTTATCAATCCTCCATCACCGCGGCATATCATTATCACAGCATGGTAATGTCTGCTCCGCTGCTGAATAGTCCGAAAGTTTTAAATAAACAAAACTTCCTTTGCAAACATATCGTAACGATAAATGTAGAATTTTCTCTATTTCAGCCAACTTTCAGCCATTTCAGCAACTCCACTGCCAATATAAATGTTTGCACGTTTTCGTAACGAGCTGAACTCCGTACGAGGAGGGATTTTGATATTCACAACTTTAAAACAATTACTGCAAACTTCCAATTGGAAAGTTTGTATTTAGAGTTTTAGTTCCATGACGTGCTCAGTTTTCCTTATTTTATGATATAACGTGTTCCGTGCATATTTTTTCGAGTACAAACGATAAGATATTATAGAAATTGCCATTGTTACTGTATGTACTTACATTCAACACTATCCCCCAAACGTTAAAATTGAATAAGTGTCTATTAATATAATGACAAGAAAATCTCAAGAAAAAGTGAATAAATAGGGTGAATCTTGAATGGACTTCTATAAAAAAATATTATATTTATTTCAATACCTTTCTTTCAACAACTAACAGTATATCTATTTACCATAAAAGTAAATTTTGGCGTTCATTTTATTTATTTATTTGTAAAGCATAGGCAAGTTTGCTAACTGATTTTGGTTTATTTTTTATTTTCAATAAATATGATTATTAATATAATCTTTTATTTGTCTATTAGCTGGATAGGATTAGCTCGTAATAAAATTGTAGTCTTGCTAAGAAAGGAAACTGAGCTTCCACAGGTGTTCCCACTCATACAGGACATTGGTCACTCACTAAGACATAATCACTGTAAAATAGCCCAAATAATAACGTAGCCCAAAAACAGATACCTTTAAAGAATAGACTGTCTCTTAGATATTTTGGACTAAAACATAAATATGCACGAAAGATCTTTCAGATCGCAGTGTGAAAAGATTTTTGAAACCAATCTTGCTGAAGAATGCTTGGTTCTTTCGGCATCTCTACTTTTCTAAGTGTTGCTGTTTAAGAGCTTTAAAAAACAATATACCATCATTTGTTAGATTTTTACGTAACGAAAATGTACATCACGTGTTTTATTTGTACAGTTTTTTAATGGCATTCATTAAAAATTTAACGTCTTACTAACTGATTATAAAAATAATGTGGACATTGCTAGTTTAAAACAAAATTTTGGACAGCTCATTGACCCAAATAAATTTTGGACCGCTCATAATTTAATATTATCAGAGTGATTTATAAAACCGTGTCATATTTATTTTATCAATTAACGTACCTACACCAAGGATCCTCGTCACAATTTACGTTAAAATCTTATGATTTTTTATCTAAACCTTCCGAAAATACGAGTCAACTAACTCTGGTATTTATATTTAAATTCTTATGATAAGAAAAGTCTTGAAGATACGAAAGAATGAAGCTGTAAAATTTAACAAGTACGAGATACAAAGGATTTTAAAATTTTATGTAAATGTATGCAAGTCAAAATTGATTTCATAATATCAATCAGTGTATTAAAATTTACAAAATGAGTGTATGGGATAATTTACTTTATGAACTTAAAAATTCAACATCCTTTTTTATATAATAACGACAACTGAATAATAAAATTCTCGAGGTTTAAAACAGTTTACTAAACGAACAATTTTTAACGAAGCCGGTAGAACCTTCGCTTAGCTAGCATCTACAAAGACTAGAAAGCAGCCTACGACTCTGTAAATAGAAATGAAATGTTCAAAGCAATGAAGGAGCTAGGAGTACAAAATCTAGGTAAATTTAGCAAAACTATCTCTTGAAAAAGTTAAATGTAGAGTACGAATCCAGGGGGAACTGTCTGAACCTTAAAACACATAACGGACTGAGCCAGGGTTCTCTCCTGCATCCGCCTCTGGAAAAAATTATTACGTACGTCACAAATCGCAACCGCCGGTTCAATATATAACAAATCGGTGCAAACGCTTGCCTATGCTGAAGATATCAATATTGTTGGGAGAACGGAAAACGCTTTAAGAGGTCCTAAAAGAATCAGCTTTAAAAATGGGTTTAATTTAAATAATCTTTTCATGGCGCCGTCTCCTTTCGAAGTTTGGCGATCCAAATGGCAATTGTAGTTTTGGAAACTGCTGCGCGAAAGATTTCTGTAGATGAGCGGTCGAACCATCTCCTCAGATCTTTCGGTCTTTCAGCCACGAGTTCTGGCGTCTTCCTACTGATCTTTTGCCCTGTACTTTTCCTTCCAGTATAACTTAGTATTAACTAAGTAATTCGTATCTTTCGCCTCTCAACACATGACACAAGTATGGCATTTTCCTCTCTTTAATTATTCTTAGTAATTCTTTTTGTTTACACAATTTAATAATAAACACCAACAAAATGAAGTAGATATATGAAAATAAGCACTCAATCACAAATCTTACGGCCATCTGTTATAGAAAATAGCATCATCAAAGCAGAGAACGAATTTATATCTCTGGGAATGCTCGTTAACACTGAAAATAATACTACTACAGAGGTAAAGCGCAGAGTTTGCACGGTCAACAGATGCTATTTTGAGTTCAATCACCTTCTTAAATCCTCAATTATATCGAGAAATACAAAGGTAAAACTATACAAAACAATAATACGCCCGGTCCTAATATAGACCTTCAGACATCTGGACTCTCACAAGAAGTAATGAAAACATGTTAGGATGTTTGTTGCATGGAGCAGTGAATGACAATGGAGTGTGAAGAAGACAATACAATTTCTAACTTTACGGGTACCAGAAACCAGATATCGTAAATATATTAAGATAGGGCGTTTGAGGTGGATAGGGTTCCATACAGTGCGGATAGAACAAAATGACCCAACTAGACACTCTTTGATAGACCCATTGGTCCGACAAGCAGAGGAAGACCCCGGCAAGGTTCCTTGATAACATCGATGAAGACATGAGAAATATGGGAATACGTGCTTGGCGGAGGAAGCCGATGGATATACGACAGGAAAAAACTTATTATGAGGCTAGGACACCCACGCAGGGTTATAAAGTCAGAATGATGATGATAGTAGAACTTTAAAGGCAGGAACAAGTAATAGTAACCAAAATAAGCTGAAGTGGTTTGATCAGATGATATTCTTGAGAAAATTTGGAGGAATAAGCTGGCTAACATAGACATATACTGGCTAACAATAAGAGCTGGGACTCAACCGTAGAAATTAAAAACGTATTCCGTAGCCACGATCTTAGTATTGACCTTCGCGTTAGAATGACATATTGCTATATATTTTCAGTACTACTGTAAAAAGTGAAAGCCTAGAAAAGTGAGACTATGCTTAAACGCTTTAAAGCCTTTGAGATATCGACAGACAGACGACTACTAAAAATAAGCTGGCTTGACAGAGTTAGAAATGAGGAGGTCCTTAGACGGCTGAACCAAACAACACAAAAATATGAACTTTTGTATCTGATCATTCAGGGAAAGATCCAAGGTAATCGTGGTCCTGGGAGAAGAACATCATAACTAAAAAATGTAAGTCAGCACCGACTACATCTTGATTTAGAGCTGCTGTCAATAAAATCACGATTGCGAATATAGTAACCAACATAATATCCAAAGATCGATAACGGTCTTGGAACTGGAAGAAGAAACGATAAAGACAAAGAGATTTCTAGATTTTAACATTAGTGGCCTTCGTGATCAAAATTAATGATCCAAAATTCAATGTGGTTCTTTTTAAGGCCAAGAAAAATATATATCGTACAAAGCTTTAACCCTTAACGCGTGAGTGTTTACAGACACACAGACAACGACATGATTTTAATTTCAAGATGAACAGAGTTTTTACATATTTCAAACAGTACCTATCAGTTTTAGCAATTGTACATACAAGCCCCAACAAATAATTTTTAAAAGCAATTCTATATATACTTTCGACACGTTAAAATGTGACATATGAATGTAAAACACGTAAGTGAAACAGTTAAATCCTGACCTATATTTCTATTATCAGATAATACACAATGACAACACTGCCATGGAAGTTGTCTGGCTGTGAGATACACAATAATTTATAAAAATAAGGTCATCTAGTTATCGATTTCTGTCTCTGCTATTAAAAACAGTAAATAAATTTAAACCATTATCATTAAAGCTCAACGGAATCTTTATAAATAAAACAAATAACATGGTATAAACGATATACGGATATTTTATATAGTGATGTATATTACTAATATATTTTTTTATTCGTATAAACACAACTGATATATCTGCGAACAATTGCATTATTTGAAAAGATTTTCATTATAAGTGTAATGAAGATGTTCAATTGTTTATTAGGTACGAAAGACCAAATGTGACTAATTGCTAAACCTATTGGTCCAAGGATCTTTTTTTGGCCGTTTTTTCTTTACCCTGATTCTTTATTACTAAAGACTGAAGTATCTTTATGAGATTTATCAGTTTCTAGAAGTAGTTAATTACGGATCAACCACATTTACAATGATCCACTTATTTATAATTTTTATTATCGAACACTTTGGTGATCTTTATCATTTATCATGGTTCATGAATATGACCGAGATAGTTTGTTTTTATTTTATTAATATCAGTTTTCTTTTATATCGCTTCTTACAATTAACTGAATTTATTGACTGCTTGATCTACTTTTTGTGTTATCTTTGTTATACCTATTAGTCAATTAAGAGTATTTCCGGTGTTGACTATAAACAACTTGACTGATATTTATTAAACGACAAACGTTGCATAAAAATTACAAATCCGCGAAGATAACCATTATCTTGGCTAGTCTGCTAGAAACCATCTCCTTAATTCGACACCAGGTCGTGGAGGTGCAACGACGGTCCGGCGGACGCACTGTGATGCCGTTGATGGTGCCAAGGCGGTGCACCGTGTTGCATTGAGTGTGCGGATGTTGAACTAGGTCCGTCTCAAGGTCTTCCGAAGGCGCGAGAGACTGAACCACGAAGAAGATGTAGAGGAGGCGGAGAAGACGGCAGGAAGTGTGACGAAGATGACTTCCAATGTCGTAGGTGGGCGAAGAGTTTAAGGCATCTGAATTTGCAGGACAAATAGATTATTCATCAACTGAAGATAATATATATTGAGAAAGTAAGACCGTAATGGCTCATTTATTTTACATGTTGTTACAAAGTTACTGAATACCTTACTCTAGTGTTTTGTTGTATATATATATATATATATATATATATATATATATATATATATATATATATTCTTCTTGACTGGCTTTATAACTCGGGGTGAGTCTTCGCCGCATCCACTAGCCCTTCATCCTCTACGATCTTGCGCTTCGATTTCCCATTGTTTTAACCCAGTCCTAGATAAATCGGCTTTAACATCATCCTTTCATCTTTTCTGGGACGGCCTACTGATCTTCTATAGTTTGGTCTCTCAAAAACACTGTCTTCCTCTGATCTTACCACATGACCTGCCCATCTTATACGGTTAGCTTTTTTATGCCTGACGATGTTTTCAGTAACATACAGTCACCAATTCAGCATTGCGGTGCCTTCTCCACTCTCGTAACAATTCACCTCTTTGAGGTCCAAATATCATTCTGAGAACGTTCCTTTCAAATAGCAGCAGCTAATTTATTTCCCGCTGATGTAGAGTCCATGTTTCACTTTCATATATGTAACAACTGAGCGAATAAAAAAACTATGAATTACATTGACTTACCACTTTGATATTGATCAATTACCCGAAGTTGAAAAATCCTTACCTGCAACAAAAACAAAAATTATATCCAAATCATTTAGAAGGTTAATATATATTATATTATACAAGGATATTTCAAAAGCATTCAGCAAAAATAAGGATCTAATACACTGTCTGCACACGCATTTGATTGAAGGTTAGATCTTTTGGTGTATGAAAGATAAGATTACAATAAGGAAGTTGATATAAATATCAGGTCAAAATATTCCGCAAATATGAATTTTATGTGGGTTACAAAATTTACATGACTGCGGAATGTTATTTTAGCAACGATTTTTCAGCTGTTCGCTGTTCTATACAATAAGAGCTGTAATAGATATCGGAAATGACGATAACCTTATGTGCTAGATAAGATATTTACTGAAATAAAGGATTCCTCTTTCTGGTATTTATGTTCAAAGGAATGACGAACATTTCGACCATATATCCAATAGAAATCAAATTAAAAAGCAGAAAGATTTGTAAGGTTATCAAATTTCAAGAAACTGACAGAAAAAAAAACTTGATAAATATAATATTAAACAATGTTAATAATTCTTGTTCTACCTCTTTATATTTTAATTAATTTTATTGGTTAGTTTTAATGTGTAATTTTTGACATTTCTTTGGTAAATTTATTTTCCTAAAATATCTTCAAAGGATTAAAATATTATTTTTAATATGTACATGTCTGTGAAAGGTCGATTATTGCAATTTTTATTTTTGTGAATAGCTCGTAAGAGAAAGTAATAAGCGGCTATTGTTTGTGAATAGTTTTTGTTAGATACCTTTGTTGTTTTCAGATAAGAATAGACATCAGTTAATTGTGCCGGCATTGGAAAATTACCCAAATTGAAAAGGTATAATTTTAGATGCTAAGACTGATTTTTACTGCCCCTCCTATCGATATTTTGTTATCCATTTTTACAAGTTATAACATTTTTGTATCATTACCAAGCCAAACGTGAATGTAAACAACTCTTGTCGTATATTATTTTAAATTAATAGAGTCTTCTTTATGTGCCGTCTTCTACCGAAGGTTGGCGACCATTAAACGATAGGTTTCTCTGTTTTGTGCCGCATGTATTATGTTCGCAGCTTCTGGTATTTGAAACCATTCTCTCAAGTTTCTCAGCCAGGATTTCTTCTTTCTGCCCAAACCTCTTCTACCTTCAATCTTGCCTTCCACGATAAGCTGAAGCAGACTGTACATATCATAACGGAACACATGGCCCAGGTAGGACGCTTTCCTCCTTTTAACAGTTGTTAACAATTCCACCTCTTTACCCATTCGTCTTAATAAATCTGTGTTGGTCACTCTGTCTGTCCAAGATATTCTCAGCAACATTTCTAGAGCCGCTAACTTCTTTATAGTTGCTGCTGTTAACGTCCACCCTTCAACTCCGTAAAGTAGCGTAGAGAGTACGTAGCATTTCGTGGCGCGCCATCGGAGGTTAACACTTAGGTGGCGGTTGCTTAAAGCTTTCTCATTTTGATGAATTTGGATCTTAATGTTTCAATTCGGATCTTAATCTCTACGTCTGGGTCCCACTTATCATTTACTGTATATCCCAGATATTTAAATCGGTGTACTCTTTCAATACGTTCGGCTTCAATATTCAGGTCGATATGTTGAATGTTCTTTTTACTGATCACCATAAATTTAGTTTTCTTTCTATTGATCTTCAGTCCAAATTGGTTGCCAGTTGTATTTACTCCATTTAGCATCATATGTAAATATTCGATGTTATCGGCCAGTATAACAGTATCATCTGCATATCGAAAATTACTTATTGGTACGCCATTACTCTTGATGCCCTCGTTGTACTCTTCCAGTGCCTCTAGAAATATTTGTTCCGTGTACAGGTTGAAAAGCAGTGGCGAAAGAATACAGCCCTGTCTAACCCCTCTCGAAATGGTTACGTTTTCACTCACCATATGTCCATTCTTCATGTGGGTTGTTTGATTCCTATATAGATTACAATATACTATCAAACATGACAAACTCAGAACTATTACATATTACAGGACACTAAGGACATCCAGATTATAAAAAAAAATCTAAAAAATCTATATTGGAATCTATATTTTAAATTAATAGAGTAATAATTATAATAATAGAGATTTGCAATTATTATATGACGGCAAACTAAAACTTTTAATGTGTGTTTTCCTAGGGTGTGTGCCTGCATCTACTCTCTCATTTCTAAATTATGATTATTGAATGAGAATGTATTGCATTAGCCGACGACTTGACAGTAATATATAATAGCTGAGTAAGAAAAATACGGATTAAAAAATTAACTAAGAGCAGACAAAATAAACGAAGAGGAGACCAACATTTGTATACCTAGATTGGCACAGAGGTTTATAAATAAATTTTAACTTCGATATCATATCTCTTTATCAGAAGACTCATGATAATTATATACAGTGAGGCTCTCTTGCGAGGATGCTATTGTAAAACTATCAGCGTATCCTAACATAACGAATTTCAAGTATATAATTTTCTTTTTTCTGCTCATATTTTTATCAACTTTTTTTATTTATAAAACAATATCAAAACTTTCGATGTCTCTTCAATTTATATTAGATGTATTTGTCAGTTAGTTTAACATGGGAAAAAAGAAGAGAACTCATACCCAAACAATAATGAAACAAAAAGCACCCTACTTTAACGTTTCTTTCTGTCCCTGCTCCTATGTTTATGCAACCTTCATCGCAAGTTTGGACATAGAAGCTAGAGAGCTGTTGTGTTTACTCTCTCTTAGTATTTATTAAACAAGCAACAGAGTTTTTCTTACTAATGATGGCAAAAACCAAACACAAAAAAACAACACTTGATTTAATTTAAACTTGGAATAACCCCTCCCTTTTTTTGTGTACTTTTTATGTGGCTTTTATATATGTATATGATGTTTCTTTCATTGATATATAATATACTAGCACTTAGATTATCAATTATATAGCACTTAGATTTTATTCAAGGTGTTCTATATTCAACCCTGTTTCTAGGGATAGTATAGAATCAACCTGGTGAAGGGCAGCAGCGATCACCAGTACTAGAATTAGGCGTAAAGGAAATGATCCTAAACCGGCTTCTTACTAGAATACCGTAGGTGAGACTGAAACAGTTAGAGGGCTACGGTACTGCGATGCGGAGAGCAAGTAGGAAACTACCGCATTATATTCCTCAGGACATCCGTCCGTAGATTTTTTCTTGTCATGTTGGAAGAAACAAAACAAACGGCCCCTAGTCCCGGGCAGGCCTTAAATGGCCAAGGGGTGCGAAGAATCTCCCGGTTTCAACTTGATAAGACAATCAAAATTGCTACGTGGAATGTTAGAAGCTTATTTGCAGCAGGCAAACTACAAAATCTAATTCAGGAAATGAACAGAATTAACATCGATATTCTCGGCATAAGCGAATTGCGATGGGAAGGCACAGGCATGATCAATACTACTGGTAAAACCCTTTACTACTCATGCAGTGATAGCACAGACCCTCGCCACAGACATGGGGTGGGAGTTCTGATAAGCGAAAATTTGCGCGCCTCCGTGAAGAACTTTGTCCCGATCTCCGAAAGAGTCATACTTATTCAGTTGCATGGAAAAGTTAACATAAATATTATACAAGTCTACGCCCCTACAGCAGACAAGCCAGAAGAAGAACTAGAGCGATTTTATCAACAGCTAGACGAAGCCTTAAAGGTGACTAAGAATCACGAAATTAACATCGTATTAGGAGACTTCAACGCAAAAGTTGGGGAAGGAACTGTAGATCACGTAGTTGGAAAATATGGTCTTGGTCAGAGAAACGACAGAGGGGACAGATTGATACAGTACTGTCAAGACAAAGATCTAGTCATAACGAATACTTGGTATAAGTTACCACCCAGGAGGCTTTACACATGGAAGTCGCCTTTAGACGGACATCAGGGCATTATAAGGAACCAAATAGATTATGTGACAATTAATAGAAGGTACAGGAATACTATTACTAAGGTATCTGCATTACCTGGAGCAGACATAGGATCCGACCACAATCCCTTAGTAGCAAATATCAAACTGAGGCTCGCTACAGCTAAAAGAAAACACCAGAAGGCATCAGTAAACATTAGAAAACTCAAAAACAATGAAACAAATGAAGCGTACACAGAGGAAATAAACAATAGGTTCTCTAATATGGCAACTGAGAATGATGTTGAAAAGTCATGGACCACCATAAAAAAATCATTTGATGAGTTGAACAACACTTTTCTACTCGAGAGTAAAACAACTACCAAGAATGAGTGGATGACAGAAGAAATATTAGAGATGATGGAACAACGCAGGCAGTGTAAGATCAGGCAGGACGAAGTAGGGTACCGAAATATACACAGTCAAATTCGTAAAGAAATTATAGCGGCGAAGGAGATCTGGATGACTACACTTTGCGCCGAGGCTGAAAGCCTATATAAACTCGGCGACAGCTTCAATCTTCACAAGAAAATTAAGGAAATTGCTGGTGTCTTCAAGAAAAAACAAGTCACTGGTATACATAATGACCAAAATGAATTAATAACGGACCCTAGCGATATACTTGGAAAATGTACACAGCCAATTTGTTCAATGATGACAGAACACAAAAACCACCACAACTGGGAGACCATTTGTATGGCCCAAGTATTTTGAAAGCTGAAATTGTACACGCTATCAAACTATTAAAAAAAACCCAAAAAAGTGAAAACCCCAGGACCAGATGATATGTACGCAGAAACAATCAAGTTACTTAATGAAGAAAACCTAGACATTATTGTCAAGCTCTTTAACGACATCTACGATACGGGCCAGATTCCAAAAGATTGGCTTCGATCTACATTTATCGCCCTACCAAAAACACCACGTGCGAACTTCTGCAAGGACCACCGACTAATAAGCCTAATGAGTCACTTTTTGAAACTTTTCCTGAGAATACTTCACACTAGATTGTTTAAGAAATGTGAAGAGGTCAGTGGATGGAGTCAGTTTGGTTTCAAAAATGGACTTGGCACGAGAGAGGCGATCTTTAGTATGCAAACATTGATACAGAATTGTTTAGATCAAAGAAAGGATGTTTTTATCTGTTTCATCGATTACGAGAAAGCATTCGATAATGTAAAACATGAATTGATGATAAAATACCTACAAGAGTTGGGATTGGATGCAAAGGATATAAGAATCATTGCCAATCTGTATTGGAATCAGACAGCAACAGTACGTCTTCAAAATTCCAACGAAACAGAAGATTTCTCCATTAAAAAAGGAGTAAGGCAAGGTTGTATACTGTCTCCAATGCTGTTCAATTTATACGTAGAAAAAGCCTTCGCAGAAGCAGTGGAAGACTCTAATAAGGGTATTAAAGTTAACGGCATATTTATTAATAACATCAGGTATGCCGATGATACAGCCATAGTGGCAGATAACATCGAAGATCTTCAGTGCCTTTTGAATGATCTAACTCTTGCAAGTGAAGCTCGGGGTTTGAAAATAAATATCAAGAAGATAAAATCAATGATTATAAGTAGAAATGATTACCCCAACGCAAAGATATATGTCTCTGGAGAAGAAATCGAACAAGTCAGGCAATTCAAATACTTGGGATGTTTGCTGAATGAGGGTTGGGACCCCGAGAATGAAATAAAGAGCAGAGTTGAACAAGCCAGAAATTCTTTTTTGAGGCTTCGTAAGTTTCTGACTGATCGCAAATTGGACTTCAACCTCCGATACAAGATGCTTAAGTGTTACGTGTGGCCTGTTCTCCTGTACGGAATGGAAGCATGGACGTTAAAGGCCAGTTCCATTAACAAACTTAAAGTGTTCGAAATGTGGTGCCTGCGTCGAATGCTCAGAATATCATGGACGGACAGGGTCAGAAATGAGGAAGTACTCAGAAGAGCGGGCTTACAGGATAGGGAACTTTTTAATTATGTAAAAAGTAAGAAGACTGCATACTTGGGGCACATTATACGAGGAGAACGATACACTTTTCAGCAACTGATACTCGAAGGGAAAATAGAGGGTAGGAGAGGTCTCGGACGTAAAAAAATGTCATGGCTGTGCAATATTCGACAATGGACAGGAATCCACAGCTATGAAATGCTTCGCAATGCTGCTAAAAACAGAATTATTTAATCCAGAATATTTAACATCTCACCTGACAAGACGATGTACGGTGGACGCCTACGCAGAAATGCATGGCACCTTAAGAAGAAGAAGAAGTTCTATGGGGTTTTAATTAGATCCATTTCTAAAAACAATATATTACTGTAATTTCTTTCCCTTGCCAATATTTTTACTTGGTCATAGTTTGTGACCCATCCGGTAGTACTATATATATATATATATATATATATATATATATATATATATATATATATATATATATATATATATATATATATATATATATCCTTATAAATCCAAAAAATAAAATAAAAAAATTATGTGTGTACCCCTTAAAAATGAGTCCTGACTACGATCTTGACACCGACAACTAGCTGCCTGCGATTGGAATGCAAGAACAAAGAACTGCATCGTCAAGAGCGATCACCGCTTAGTTGGTTATTGTTGGTTTCCACAGAACAACGCTCTTCATCAATGGCCTTCCTCTTAATTGATCGGTTTTTGGTCGATTTCGGTTTCGATGCCATCCTTTTTTTTTTGTGGACATGTCTGTCGAAAATACGTAATTTTGATAATCGATCCTTTTACGACCGATATAACTAAGAGGATTATAATGAGGAATTTTCGGTCTACGTGGTCATCAACCATACTACGGTTTTTAACTTATTCGTTTAAATACACTATAAATTTAAAAAGTAAATGCATGTACCTAAAAGTATTTGGCATAAACCATCATGTAATTTATTGTTCTACATAAGGTATTTTACAAGTAAATTTGAAAATATTTAGGCGTATAAACGTTCGTTTTCTGCAAAAAATTTTGTTCTTATACTGAAGAGAATATTATATTATTAGAAGAAAAAACTTTTCTTCCTATATTTAGTGTGTTGTTTTCAGATCGTCACTTTTTATTTAAGTCATATAGCATTATCGTTGCCAACACCTACTTCTGTGATTACATATTATTTTACCTAGATATATTAATTTTTAATTTTTTTCTTCACCACACTTAACCACTCTCTTTCTCTCTTTAGTATCGGTTCTCTGTCTATTTTCTTCTTTTGCCTTCCTAGTTACCGACGTCCCACCATAGTTCCACTAAGCGTTCTACAAGGTGTTCTGTTATTATCCATTCTTATAAGGTCACCTGCCAATGCAACCTTTTTAGTTTTGCATAATTTGCTGTAGAGGGTTCTTTGCAATATACACTTAACCACTCACTTACTTTTATTCCACTCCGCTCTTACTGTACTGTCTATTGCGGTACTAATCTCCATGGATTTCGCCATTGCTCTGTAATACCAATCTCAGGTAACAAAACCTATTATTTTTCACAATCATTTTACCATCTACAGTCATCTTCTCATTTGTAGTAGTTTTCAAATGAACATCCTGGATATTCCCTTTTTGTGTTAATTTTTAAACCTTTTTATTGAAGAGCATATTTCCACTCTTACAGTTTTTGTAGTCACGTAGTTTTTGAACCGAAGCTTCTATTCTGGCGTTGTATTACTTTTTTTCTATAGTAAAATGCTGAGGCAAGCGTCACGGAACTAGCGCCACAAGATGACGTCGTCACGGGTAGTAGCATAAAATAGCGGTTCTTCATATCGATTCACTACTCTCCTTCAATTCGTTTATAGGTTTAAATTAAGAACTGTATGAAAATAACAATAGCAAAATAAAGACATTAAATGAGAAGTAAAAAATTAAAAGACTATTTTGTCGATAAAAGATTCGATTCGCAACGATTGTTAAAACTTAAGTGATGAATGTTTCATAACAATATTAAATCATACTCAATATTCTTTCGTATGTCCTTTGGAGATATAACTAAAAAAAAATAAGGCATGGAACGAATGATAGTTGATCCAGATAGGGGCAAAAGATCCAGAGGAAGATCTCCAGCACGATGGACAGACCAAATAAAAGGTTACTCATTCTCCGAAGCAAAACAACACGCACATGAGGGATAATTGGACAGATAAGTCCAACAAATTACATGACGCCGCTACATCCTTATGAAAGAGAAAATTTAGTAGAAGAAAGATCTTTTCGTTCCTCCAGTTTTCTTCTTTCTCATTTGCATCCATATTTGAGTTTCACGTAGTATCTTCTAATACTTTTTACACACTTCAAAAATACTTTTCTTTCCCATTCTTTGATTTGTTGTGAGTGTGTACAAAAAATCAGTCTTTTCATTTTCGTACTTTGGTTTCAAGCATTTACGTTTTAAATCGGCTTATTTATAAAATCTGTAAAATTCCCACGTTAAATAAAGTATCATGATTTTTTACGCCTTTTTTAAGATAAAAGTAGCTGATTGTCTACTGAGAAAAAAATATATGAATAAAGCTTGTTATCTAAAGAGCTAAATACTACTTCTGAATATTCTGTATATTATTATTATACATATATTGAAAGAAAAAAACCGGTATGTAGTAGGTATTGACATTTTAAAATGTTACTGTTTTGTCTTCTGCCGTAATTTGGCAAATAACGTGCACTTTTACTGTCGTCGGCTACATTTTCAAAACGGTCGCACCGGCGTTAATGGGGGGTCCAATAATTGTTAAAGGGTTGTAAAAATTTTATTATCCTTCGAATTATGCTCCTAAATTTTATTTTGGACGTTAAACTGAGCTGTAAAATGCGGCACGAGGTACAAATCTTACTAAATTATTACAAGGCTGGTTTCTTGTTTCGGAATTATGTCATCTTGTGCGGATTATGGCTGTAGACCGAGAGAAATGAGTCATTTTATAAGTAATTCGCAAAAATACATTAGAATAAACGAAAACTGGATAAACAGGGATGAATTATGGCAAATTGGTTGCAAAATTCGTATGTATTTGTTTAAATTAATCAAATTTAATTTGCGATTCTAGTAATGATATTTCTCTTGCAATTTTAAAAATCACACTTTAAATTCAATAAATCTTTGTATTATATATTATGTATATGTTGTAACGTCAGCTGTACGTCAGCTAACTAAATGTATTCAAATGGTCAAAAGCTCGATCATTGTACTCAGCCATTTAACATACATTTCAGTGCCAAACATAAGGCTATGTTTGACACTCAACTTATCTATGGCTGGGCTGATTCGAATCTTAAGATATATACGTTCCAAAAGAGCAATAAAGGAAATAAGAAAGAATCATTTAATGAATCATACGCATAATTAATAGGAATAATGACATAAGCAGCAAATAATTGAACCAATTAAAGATATGAACAACGCATAAACAGACTAGAATTTTGATGTACAAGATGATAATACTTTACATAATAAAAATAAATATAGTTTCTATTGAGCAGGCAACAGAAATGAAACCAAGTTAATTCACAGTTCTAAAACTAAAACTGTTTTAGAAGATTCCAGGTGTCCACTAAAAACTTAGTTCCTCACTGTTTTGAATATTGTATCATCCGGAAAAGACAATGCATCAGGCTTATGGAGAATATAAATATAGAACACATGATGAAAAGAACATGACACAGTCTACATTAGGGAGAGGATCTACAATAATCAGAGAATTATACTTTTTTTTTCAACAAGGCAATTTTGGCAAGCAATCAACAACAAAAAAACCTTGTCTATGTATTATAAGAGGGGCAAAATCTGCATAGATGAATCAACGAGTTGTTGGAAACTTGTGTGTCAATTGTTAAAAACAACCTTTTCATTATTCAAAAGATAATAGGATATTTTATTTTTGGTTAACTTGATTTTAATAAAGTTCATTCAGGTTTATGCATAATTTCAGCGGTATTATATTATCAATCCCATAATATTTTATCTGCAAGTGATAACCAGGGTTTTTTGGTTATCACTTCTAAATTTATAAATATTTTTGCCAAATTTACTGCTCTTAATTTCGGGAAAATTAGAAACCGATAAAAGGTAAGCGAAAACAAATTATGACAATTACGATCTAAAAACACCCAAAAATAAATCAAGCAATGTAGTGATTAAAATTCTAAAGAAACACGAATTAATGACAAATAGAAATTGTAATTAGAAATGAAACCACAATAATAGCAGACATTAAGTAAATCGTTAAAACGATATGGATAATATATATTGAGCAATGACCCATTGGCAGGATACGAAAAGATAATCTACAATGATAAAAATAAAGTTTGATACCGGCAATTTTCCCGGAAAATCAGTATTTTCGAGTGCTTGGCAACAGTGTCGTCCATCCAGCGCGTCACAGCCAGGCCGAAGACGTTGTTACCCGTCAAGTTTTCACTCATTTCACTTTCATTAAACAGCCTCCAACAAATTTATTTACAAGTAATTGATGAAAAGTATCTTTATGAAAGACAAAATACTAAGAGACGCGCGAGGTGGGGGCCTTGATACGAGAGCCTAATTACCATAATTTTAACAGGTCTGGCTTTTTTAGCGTCGTAATTTAGCAGCTTCTTCTGGTAACTGACAGTACAGGTTCGAAGATGTGGGCGCCCGGGTTGAAATTCCTGTAGAGCATATGAAAAAAAGCCTCAAGAATGCCGTTTGATTTTATTACTAGACATGAACTGGGAAAAATTTAATACGAAATTAGTAGTGTGTAGAAGCTGATGTTTACGAGAACAGCAATAAATTAAATACCACAGAGTACCGAAAATATTGATGTAATAGTTTCATCACTTTTCTATGCTTTTTATTTAATATTTAAATATTTGATAAATAATATTTTCACAGAAATGGGGTTTGTGGATAACTCCCTTATTTACGTGGTCTCATTTCATTTCCGAAATTATAATAAACGCTTTTGCTTGATACAATGAACAAAATAGAGGCATTTGAGATTTAGTCTTAACGGAAAATGCTGAAAATTTCCTGGACTAGACACAACCGCGCTGAAGAAAACCTCAAAATGTGAAATAAAGGTCGGGGGCTTCTAAATGTTCAAAACGAGAAAAGTTAGCTACTTTTGACATGTAATGAGAGGCCGATCATCCAGGGAAAAGTAGAAGGTAAGGGATAAAGTGGTCGGACGAAGATCACATAGTTGCGAAATATAAGAGGTTGGACCGTGTTGGACGTACTACTTTTGACATGTAATGAGAGGCCGATTATCCAGGGAAAAGTAGAAGGTAAGGGATAAAGTGGTCGTACAAAGATCTCATGGTTGCGAAATATAAGAGGTTGGACAGTGTTGGACGTAGAGCAACTTTTCAGTGCAGAAAACGACCGATTCGGCCTGAAGAAGCTTCAATGTTTCATGCTTCATTTTCCTCTTTCAACTTACCTTAAAATTAGTTCTAGTTTTAATATCTAAATAAGCTACAATGTTATACATATATCAAGTATTAGGAAATACAGTGGAAACTTTTTAGAAACAAAGCTGTCATGGGATATTATATCCTGTTTAAAGTTTTTCTCGACTGCCGGTATTAAAAGATTACATCAAATAGTGATTAACAGGTAATTTTGCTAAAACTTAATGTGTGTAGGGGATCAAAGTATAAACCTAAAATGTAAATCACAAATCTACGACAGTGAGTATAAACACCTGAAGAAGGACTTTAAGCTGGTCATGGCGGGAAATGAAGCGGCGGTGGCTCAGCGGCTAGGTACTCCTAAGCCAATTCGATCCTGGCACAGACACTAAAAATGTTTTATTCTAATTTAACCTAACCGCCACCTTGCTTCGGCCGGCAAGTAAAGCCCTTGGTCCCGGCTAAGTAGTCGTTAACAATAAAAACCTGGGCCAGAAGGTTATAGGAATAGAAGAAGCCAATTGCAACTTCCGAGAAAAAACACGGCAATGAGAGAGCTTGTGAACTTACCAGAGGAGGATCACTACAGAATACTCCAACATAAACAAAGCGAATAATAAACTGGAAACTAACACGGAGAGTGAAAAGAGAACGTCCAAAAGCAACAAAAGATGGCCATGACTGTTAGTGAAAGAGGTCTGAGGGAGTTCAGCTTGAAGAAAAATAAAAAAGAAATTTCCGCTTTTTTATTATCAAATAGTCAAGGGAGAACAGAAAAGCAAGAATACAATATTCTTATTTCGTCGATGAGACATTGTAAAGAAATTGTGTTTTTCAACAACTACATATTAGCAGAGAAAGATGACCAATGTCTTTTTTTTTTGTCGAATCATACATTTTGAAATATAGGATAAATAGAATCCAATTAGGAATTCTAGGATCTAGTCTTAGGATCGACACCTGAGAAGGAAACTAATAACAACGTCACAATCCCTTGCGTTTTAAATATTGAAGAAACAAATATTCGGATCTTGTGAATGACGAAATTTTAGAAAATTGTTTCTAGTAAAAGAAATACAACCAAATATCTTTATAGCAATTGCAAAAATCGTATGTCTCCAATTCACAAAACGATTTTTGTTCGATGCTTCGAAGAATAGTATTTGAAGCTTGAATATTGACTTTTTTAGTCAATTTCAACTCCCGTGAAAATTCCTACAACTAAACAAAAATTTGATTTATACTAGTCTCATAGACGACACGTCAGTACTTATGTCATACTATTGGTATCTTACGTATCACCTTTTTCAGTATCCCACAAAGTTTTCTAATTAGTGTTTTAAATATATCACGCATGGGTAAGGCCAGCTTTGATGTTGGTTTCGTAATGGAATGATCACATATTTGCAAGGGGCTTCTCTAATTGTTTTTTTAAGAAATGTTTACTTGATCTAGATTAGATAATTATAACGTATCACATGAAAAACTATTTATTATTCAAAATAACTAGCAACTTGTAAATTCCACTCACTATAGGAGAAATGTTTTACCAAATTTAAATAATTTCTCAAAAAGTCTGGGACCACTAAATGTATATTGTTTTTATTTGCCCAAAATGGAGCCCATCGACTGATTCAGTAACCGACATGCTTCACCCAATCTCGAAATATATTAAAATCCGCTGATTGGCCATGCCTCTGTCGGTCGGTGAAGAAAAACAAACCAGCAAATTAAACAATTCTAATCGAATCCATACTAAACAGAATGAAAGGTCGGCCGCAAAAAATAATGAAAAATTCTAACAACCTTAAAAAGATGAGTGGAATGACTTCTTAATATGGTAACACCATCCACCGTCGATCAAGACGGCATTGGATCTCGAGAATTACGACTTTCAGGTCGAGTGCATTCCGTCCTGTGTTGTCAAATCGTGAGATAAATACACGTAAGCACGCAGTTTTGCTTAACTAGTTGTCACCAGGCACTGATTTCTTACCTAACCTTATTATCATTTTTACCTTTATCAGAAGAAAGTTTTCTTACATTTTTTTTAAAAGCGCCATCTTAGGTCTTGGCTTAGATTGTTTCTTCCTGTCGTTTCGTTTACAACTTCAGCTAACATCAAAGGCGATGAAGGATCGAACGTAGACGTAAACTTCTGCTGATTCGGTTTATCATGAAGGTGATGAATGAATCGCAGATCTAGAGGGGTTACGTCTACGTTCACACTCGCATCGTCTTTAATGTCTGTCATAGATAAAGACGATACGTCAGAAAGGAATAATTCTAGACCAGGAAAGCTGAGCCTCGTTGATAATGTTTATCTGATTCAACGACAGGTTTTGTCTGACGTTCCTCCATTATTAACCTTTATTTTTGCTCTGCTACTCCCCTCAGGATCTTATATGTACTCACAAATTCTTTGTATTGGGTGCGATCATGTCGCTTTGAGCGAACCCTAACTTTTTTAATCTATGCGTTCTTACTCAATTTTATCATTTTTTGTCAGTCTGCTAATCCATCTAAACATTCTAATTTCTGTAACATTATTTGTTCTTTCTTTATACAAACTAACTTAATCTTCAAACGAAACTTTTAGATATTCTTGTCTTTGTCGCACTCATTTTTAGATCAATGCTAAATTATTTATAGCGTCTTGCTTTTGAATGCTGTTTTTTTATTGTTACCTATGTATCTTGACTGTAAGTCCTAATTAAAGTTACTATATTGACAGTTTTTTAATCTCATTTAAAGACCGAAATTTATAAATTACTGGTAATACAAAAAATTAAACAAATACACAAGTTTAGACAAAATAGGTTGATTAAAATGTGACAAAACCTACACTTATAACATAAGAAATACCAATATTAACGTCTTTTAAAAATAATGTTGGTATTTTTGAGACAGTGGTCCGGCAACATTGCTAAGAACAGCACATTGTCTTTATTCCTCCTCCTTTCACCTTCAACCATAGTCCGGTCCTTTTCTGACCCGACTGCTAGAGCTAGAGCCCCGATCGGTCTAGATTGCACTCGTTGACCCAATATAAGATACAAGTGTAATAATTGTAATGTAAGATCGCTCCTTCTTATTCTAACGCACGCTGCAATCGCAAAACGTACGTCTTCGCCGATGATCACTGGGCGGTCGTGGCCAGCCATGACCTAGGACACTGTTCAATGACTATTATGACGCACCCACGCCGTTTTTCACTTTGTTTATAACGATCGGGCGAAATGAGTAGAACCAAGTCATTGTGTGCGTTATGGTGGGAAAAATCAGTCTCAATGGCCGGGTAAAAATAGACGGATTTTATTGGAAAATGTTATTGTGGAATATTTTAGTCAGTTTTATGCATCAGTGACTACAGTCTCGTTGAAGGATTGTCTGATGGGAGGTCCGGCTTCAAAGTCATGGGAAACGGATATTTTTTGGAAGGCCGCGAGATACGATTTATCGCTTGTTTAAGTGTTAATAAACTGACCACTATAAACTCATGGCTGTCTCCAAAATCCGCATGAGACGTTCACATCTGCTGTTAAAAGTTTAAATATAATTTATTCTATACTGAAAAAAATATATTTAACCACGAACTTAATAAAAATATATTAAAAAATAAATTGAAATTATATTTTTGGGACATCTCGACTGTATTTACTTGTAGACAAACCACACTTGAAGATATCGTAAGATTTTAAGGTATAAAAAAATCTAGAAAAATCAGCAATAAATCTTAGTTAGGCAGAACTAAGAAAAAGGCCAAACTCATAGAAAAATTAATAAAATGTTCTTGAAATTAGGAATAATATATTAAACATGTTCATTGTAAAATAGTGTCAAATTACTACACAGAAAAGTAAACCAAACTACTAATAAGAATTTCGCTACTATATATATATATATATATATATAAGTCTCTTCAAACCATATAACTCATCAATATCAATCATTACTTAAAGACTCAAAGAGATGACATAGTAAACAAAGTCGATCAAATGTGATCAAATTTGAATAACAATAGTAAATGCTTTCACCGTTATCGGTTGAGAATTTCAAAACTCTGGAAGAATAAGGTAGAACAGTTTTCTTGAATACTGTCTTTTACTATCCTATTAATAATAAGAAAGAAACAAATACCTATCTGATCTATCATGCTCAAAAATGATATAAATCACATGTTTCCTTCTGAGAGGATTTATCCAATATTTATACAAAAGGAAAGTGACTTTTTGTACAAAAGGAGATGGTTTGAACGCTCATCCGCAGAAATCTTTCGTGCAGCAGTTTCCAAAGCTACAATTGTTATTTGGATCGCCAACCTTCGAAATAAAGGCAATATGAAAAAACTTTCACACTAGGTGAACTTAGTGATTGTATTCCAGGCAGAGATTTATTCATACTTGCGTAGTGCGGGAGAAATTAACATGAAGACTTTCGAGTAAAGCGAAGTAATAGAATAAGCACAGATAGCCAAGCGGCCATGGCGGCTCTTAGAAGATGTAAGGTGTGTAGGAATGCCGAGAAGATCTCGACAGACTGGCGGAATATACAGTGCCATGCTAAGTTCCAGGTTATCGGAGAATACACGGTTCAGAAGGAGCTGAAGAACCTGCTAGAAGAGGATCAACTACAAAATACTTTAGTTCTGAGCTGGCCGTTATCGAGAAAGTATATCAGGTCAATTACAAGACAAAATGTATATTGGATGGATATGCGCTACTAGGGCTGAAGTACAGCTGAAAACAAGCAGGAATCAGCTCAGAATCATAAGAGGCTTTCTTATTGGAGATGCGCCAGCAACGGGACACCTTTTTCATCGACGGTTCAGTTTAAAATTTAAGTTTAGTTCAGACCTTTAGAAGTATTCATGTTGATTATTTTGAGGTTGACAAGATGGCTTTATAAAAATAGCCCATAATTGAACTACAATAAACTACTGTATCAAACACTTTTTCGAAGTCGATATTTCGTGTAGCGACGCGGAATCAATAAATGTGACGAAATAAATGTTTTGGACGCTTTGTGATGTTGAATAATAGGAACATTCAGATTCAAAGAAATGAAGCCAGTGCAACTACAGTTTTTAGTATGAACACTATCTAGCCAGATATCAAAGAGTACTACTGCACATACATGTTACACTAGACATAGATTCAATTCCTACCTATATTCTCTGTTAAGGACAGCTTTTAAAGATTTTTCACTAGCATTTTATTTTTGTCCATTCATTAGTAAGTTCACTTATAACAAAAAAAGAATGGACCAATTTAGAGATTAGAAATATTTAAAATGAACTAAAATATTTCATGTTGACTAATAACTTCGTATCACTTGTCTTATAAAATCGTTGATTTTAGTAATCAGGCTTATATGGGTAAGGTAATTAAACGAGATGTCGTAAATAAAACGATTTCGAGTGAAATAAACAACATCCATGAGCTTCTAAACAAAACGAAATTGTTATTAATTCCAGATACGGGTACGGACATGAACTGAGGTGAGGTGATACTGCTCGTAAACGTCGCAGTTGCAAGAGTCATTCCACAATGTTATGAAGGTATTATTTTTAGAACGAATCGCTTGAGAAAGGTCAAGATTTTTACATTTGCGCTACGTACGAGGCCTTAGCCAGTTTCTTTTTGCTCTTAATGCTCAATACCGTTCCTCGCCAGATTAAAAATATTCTTAAAAACCTTGGCTTCGGCATGGAAGCGGAATAATTGGTGGTAATGGGGATGTGCGAAGGTCAGGCCGTGCATAAAATCAGTGACGTTACACCGGAAAGGGGTTGGTAGTGAACTGGGAGTAGGATCGATACTGAAACGAGAACCGTGTTAGTGACGTTAAATGCAGCTATTTTAAACTACATGAAATACCACTTGTCCTTATCATAAAAAACCTCAAAATCTTGATACGTATATTTCACTAGTTATTGTTGACAATTTTCGTTTAAATTGCAGAAATTTCAAAGAATAATACCATTCCACAAATTGGTAGAATGAAGCATTAAATAATGTACTATTATTCGATAACAAAGAAAGAAGAAAAAAGGAAGAGTTCAAATGAGTTAGTGTAACGATTCTAAGAAACATGCTGAAACAATATGGATGCCAAAAGCACGGGATGGAAAGTATAAGTGTGAAGTAGGGGCATAAAAAACTCCTAGCACCTTTCCAAGGGAAAGTCACACTATTGTAAGATACGCCCAGTTAAAATTTTACAAACAATTTCGTGAACAAGATATTATCATAAAGTTCGACAGTGAAACAGCTGTCAAAGCACCGAAATCGCATGAGATTAGCTCAAAAGTATTATGGAAGTACTAGGGAAATTATACAAATTAAGTAAAGAAAATGAAGTTATCTATCTAAGTTCTTATCGGAATGGAGGAAATATATTGTAAAGCGTAAGTATAGTATAAAGCAGTATTAGTGCTATAAAAATCGAAAGGAAAGTAGTTCAAAATACTAGAGAAAC
The DNA here is from genome assembly GCF_040954645.1 of Diabrotica undecimpunctata. Taxonomy (NCBI): domain Eukaryota; kingdom Metazoa; phylum Arthropoda; class Insecta; order Coleoptera; family Chrysomelidae; genus Diabrotica; species Diabrotica undecimpunctata. The sequence goes on along the minus strand of NC_092803.1, from coordinate 70,691,806 downwards.
TATAACCGTCGATGATTTGAAGAATCCAAGAAGTTAAACAAAAAGGAAGAAGTGCGTTTTAGAACACTTGCAGACTAAGACAATATCTGAAAATATTGTAGGTATAATAGATTTGACAGAATGCAAATGATAAGAGGTAGCGAATGAAACATGTCCGACTGCTGCAACCTAGGAACGACAGAGATTCAACTACCATAAAGCCAATGGATTTACTAAAGTTGGGGGAATACAAGAACTTCGTGAATCGATTAAAAACCATCAGTAAAAGCAAGAAAAAGGGGACACAACAGATCTTATAGGTCGCATAACTTCTCACCTAAACGTAATAGTAACAGTGACTTGTGGGGACCTATAACCAAAACTGGATAGAACAAGAACTTTGACACAAGTGGAGCACAAAACTTATTATTTGCTCATTAACTCTACAATAGAAATATCTCTCACTTTTTATCCTAATATCAAAATATATAGTTCTGCATCGTAAAACTCCAAAAATAATCCTGCGGTTTAGATATTTAAGATATTCGTTTGAATATTTATTGTAAATACGCATCTTACTCTTAAATATCGTATTTATATGGGATTAAACAACACTTATTTTACATTTGTTTCAAATCATGTCACAAAGAAACAGCTTCTGATCCTATTCACCTTATGCTGTGTCTTGAAATTTGCTTCTCGGACCTCGATTTGTTGTCTAACGCTCAGTAAAAACTCAGTAAACCATTTTTTAATTATAAATATTGCATCAACCGTTAAATTATTGTGTTATTTTACTTCAATTTGCAAAAGATATAGTGACATATTCAAAGCAATCTACAACTGCACGTTTTAAAAATACGAACACATTATATTACACAGGCTACAACAAGTCTGGCGATAGTGAAGTCCACATTGAAATAAGTCTATAACCAGTTATAAAAACATTTACCTGAATTGCAAACTTTTGTACCTAGACCATTGTGCGCACGAGTTTGCCAAACAAAGAAGTCCCTTGTTGGGCTGTGAAGGCATTTATTGTAGGAAAATATCCAAGGCCGCCTTCAAATTTTATTACCTGAATTTTGGGTAGCAACTATGATTTTAGTTTTATTTGTTTGTGCAGTGTTGTGAAGAAAAAAGAATCCTTTGCAGAGCTAGACTAGCCCATTAATAGACAAAACGTAATTTTATTTTTTTGTATAAATTTTGATTTGATGAGACACTTTTCGAGTTTGAACAAAAATGTTGATATAAAGGCTCAAAAAATATTCTTGCTTTATGTCTAAAATTCGTATTGGGCAAAATAATAAAAAAAATAAAGTATCAAAAAGTTCTTTTTCTTACAGCTTTACCGTGCTGAAAATCAAAACGAGCTGAAATGCTACTGAAAAGTTGTGTTAGGACATTTTTTAATTCAATGAATAGATCAAAATACTTAAGATATCAATCATATATCGACAATTATTTACGATGTGTTGGGCTTTCTGTTAAATAAATCTTACTAAAAGGATCAGTAATTAGTAGATATTAATGGCAAACAAAAAAGTAGTTTCCTAGTGATACTTACATCCTAGTAAATCTGGTAAAAGTTGCAACATGTAAAAACCTTATTATTCCTCTCCAAACCTATGTTTTTGACTAGAAGTTAAAAAAACCCTTGGAAAGGTTCTACCTTTTCCCACATTGTTGTCTTTCCTTAACTCACAAATATATATCACTAAATAATGTGTTATGTTAATGTTAAAAATAAAACATAGAAGCCATTACTATAAATATGCCATAAGACTTAAGAAAATCTAAAAGTTTTTCTGTACGTTAACATAAATCGGTCTATTGTACTCATGGATTTCTACTCGAAAATGTTTCTCTCGGTTCTGTGTGTTGCATTCTCTGATTCCTGCCCTGTGTATTTTACACCAACTTTTATTACTCTTATCTGGAATTATCTTTAAACTAACAACCCAAAGATTTTGAAAAGATCTTTTGTACTTTCGAATTTCACAATTTTCAAGTGCTAGGTATATTATTCAGGTAGATATTATACCTTAGAATTAGATAGAGAGTATATAATAGTCTCTCCCATGTCATTAACGGTTTTCAAATGATAAAGATGACCCTATCGGATTTAACTGTGAAATTTCGGGTTTTTTGTTATCTTTTTTTCTTTGGGGTTTATTTTTAGTTTAACACAGATTATCTGTCAGGTGGTTAAATCAGTGAGGTAAAAATTTTTTTAAGGTTTATAAATTTTGATAACCATATTTGATATTTTCTTTATAAGTTGGTAACGACAATAATTTGTCTTATTTGCCTTATTCTACTGTACTTTTATTTTAGATGAATAATTTCTAAGCTGACCATTACAATACCAATAATTGGTAGCTTTTTCCAAACTTATACGTCTTTCTGACGTAAATGATTTCATTAAATTTAGTAATTTTACCTATATTTTACCTAAAAATGACCAGCAACTCCATTTCTTTGTAAATGTTTAATTGTTATCAACAACTTGAAATTGCTTTTTTTATTAAACCAACGTATGTATGCTGACTCCGTCTCGTTGACTGTGCGGGAGGAGCTCTTTACTGAGTAGGACCTGACGTAGGACAGACTTCATCACCAAAATGTGGATGGCAAAAATATAAAGGGAAACAGGACTCTGTCTTTGTCCCAGGAAGGTCTTAGTGGTCCCAATCAGGGTCCTAAAAGTGAATCTTCAGTACAGTAATGCAACTTCGCTATACTTACTATGAGACGATTCAGTTAATTTAGCCTTGATACAAGAGCCCTAGGTACATCAAAGCTAAATTAAAGGTCTATCGGTTGCTGGCGGAAAGCATATGTATACATTTCTGAAAATCTCAGTGATACGGAACTTGTGCTTACTTTGTTTGACGATGATAGCATAGAAGAATGTGAAATAGTTTGTTAAAAACTATTGATGAGCTTTTTATGAACTCAGTGTTCAGTGATTGGGATGAGAAAAGCAACCAGAGAAAAAAGAAAGAAAAATAGGTTTGGAAATATTTAATGCCAAATGTTTTTAATGGATCATAAGAGAATCTTATAGAAAAAGTATCGAAAAAGAGATAAAATATGAGAGATGGTAAAATGAATAAAAAACCGTTTATAGAATATCAGTTTCAATGAAATAAATTTCGAAACTGACAGAAAGTTTGGTATCTCACTCAGTTCGATAAAACTCCGCTAGATATATATATATTTTTTAAGAATTTCCCTTTACATAATTTTTAATAATACAATACCATTAAACGTAACAGATCAGAAATTAAAACCCAAGATAGCCAAACATTTTGGTTAAATTTGAGGTTGTATTTGAGTTAATGCTGCAATAGTTAGCATGAGTTGATAATAATTTTTGCGATAGTTTAAAGTTTTGCAACTATTCAGTTTTCTAGTTTTTTATTTAAAATAATTATTCCTCGGTCCTCAATTAGGAACATGAACGATAAAATTAACAACACAGGCAGTACATACTCACATTGCCACTAAAAACAATGGAACGTTAAGCATCTTTTCTATTATGGTATAGCACATGTTAGGTAATTCCGCCAAGGACGCGTTGATTCAAGTTCAATAATCTTAGGCTAATTACCAATTACTATTAATGGCGCTATTAGTTTGCTGGTAACTTTTCCGAAGTCAATGTCAAATAATATGAATGCTGATGTTTGCGACGGGACAATAATTATTAACACGATAAACAAGTAGACCAGAAGGCGTTTATTGGCATTTATGCCGGTTAATTTGATTTCTTTATTATTAATTGGCCGGGTTCATGGCTTCTTGAATCGATTGTGTGTTGGTTTTTTTATTATTAACAACGTCAATATTCATGTATTCGATAATTAGCAATCAACAAACAAATGTTGCTGTTTCTTTAGTGAAAATCAACAATTGGAGAATGTATAAAGAGCGAAGCATTGGATTTCTTAGAATGGGGCATTAAATAGGTTCCCGTTGAGAATGTGAAAATTGTGTGAGGGTATGCATTATAGTGTAACAAATGAAAGGTGTAAAAGGGAGAATTGTGAGAATATTGTTTCTTGAGAAAGAAGAAATTATCAAAGGCTAAATGTTAAATCATTAGATATTAACATGCTTGATTCGATAACAGAGAAACTTTAAGGTGATTTTCCGAAATGATTAATGTTTGCTAATGAATTATGACAGTGAGTGGAGTTCCACAAAAAGTTCTAAAACTAAGGAAAAAGATGGTATGACAAAAAATGTATGGTTCAATAAGATGGTAACTTTGGATGTGTAAATTATTTAAAATCATAATATTTTTAGATATCTAGGTATCAAGTTGATGAAGATGTATGAAGATATGATTTAGATAAGGATGAAAGGAATAAAGTGGATGTGTTATGTGAATGCAAAGGCGACTAAAAGGAAATTCTATGAGATCGAACGAAATATTCTATTGTAAAAGCTCAAAATAGGTCACAGACTAAGCAACACTTTCTGTACCTGAACTACAGCGCAATTTATGATATAGTTCATGAAAACTATGGAAACAATCGTATTTCCCGAAATTATACCTATTCTTTCTACTCTCAAAGGAGTAAACCAAAGAAAGAGTATTCATGTGCATTATTGTGCATTAACAATTATTAACTTAATCTAAAACATGTTTGTGGATCTATTTTAAATTGACCAAATGCAATCTGCGCTACATCTAATTTAAAAATCTGATAAAACAAGACGTAGAATAAATAATGTTGTCTACGGTCTTTTAAGGGAGAACAAGCGACTTATGCGTCCCTGACTGCTACTTTTCTGACATGTTTTGTCGTACTTAATTATAACCGTTTACATTGTTGCTTGGAATGCTGATGGAATGGATTAAAAGTCTATACAATTATAGATTTGTAGATCTCGAAGTTGACTCGTAGACCTTTTCCAGACTGCGATATGAACGATCCTTCGTGTCTCTATATTATTTTTAATACAAAAGATCTAAATTCATAATAAAGGTTATAAAAACCAGTAGCATAAACAATAGGTCTGCATCTTGAGATGTACACAAGGTAATAAAAGGTGGTTTTCACAGGTGTTATATATAATAAATCAAAGGTAGAAAAGGGAAGTATTTTTGAAGCGTGTAAACGATTTTAATTCCTAGTTGAGCACTTTCGGCTTATAAAGCCATCTTCGGAGCTATGGTCAAATATTTAAGTATCCTACTAGGAGAGATCATGGTAAGCCGAAAAATGTTCCAGTACACTGGACTCCACCATTTTATTGGAGATGAAGCAGCAGATATAATTTCTATTTAATAATTATTTCTAAAAATAATTGTTTTTGTGCATAAAAACATTCCTTTAGGTACTCAAAAACCAATGGAAAATGTGTAGATTTTTTATAAATATATACTTAATTTACTATTGCCCTTTATTTTATTAATCATTCTCAACCTTTTGCTTAATTATATTATATTGCGGCAGAATACATTAAACAATGATAATCAACTGTCTGGTCGTTCATTCACGATAGCTTTAAAATATTTTTTATGGATTGGTAACCCTGAAATCGACTATTGGCGGTTGTTGACTCATTTAATAGGTATTTTATTTAATTCGTTTTTAAAGAGCAGGTACACCCATCGGTCCATCTGCGGAGAGCATAAAAATACCAAGAGACTATATAGAACAAAAAGACCCTCAAAAAAGCATCTAGAGAATTCTGTTTGTTGGTTCGTCGCCGACCGTGTTTGCCTTCAGGGTTTGTAGAACCTAAAATTTACTATTTTTTGTGGCTCGGCAGGAATATTTTTTTGGGAACCGTCTACAATGGGAAAATCAGAATTGCAAATGGGACGAAAATGGCACCAAATTGATGGCAATCTTTTTGTGTTTAATTCGGGCTTCGCTTCGGTCTTTTCTGACATGTCTAATTGGGGGATTTTTGAAAAAATAATAAGATATTTCTAGTGAAATCACTAATATGGTTAATATCGATATTCACGAAGAGTTTGAAGATAGCTGCAATTTTGAATATTATAATTATTATGGTTGAATTAATCGTGCTGCTAAGCTTTTTTCATTTTAAAAAGTTTGTTTCTGTTATCATCATCAATCTAAGCCAATAGTATTTAATAGTATGCACCTCACACAATAAAAGACGAGAATTTTGAAAGACGTGACATAAAAGTTAAAAACAATGATTAAAATATAACAAACCTTTTTTACTATTTTTATTGCGAATTAACCACAAATTCAGTTTCAAATTCGTTTCTTTTAACGTTTTGAATTATACTTCGGAAATTTTTCTCAAAAAACCAATGTTTGATCTGATTATAACATGTAATAAAGTTACGGCTGAGGAAGTGGGGAATTATTAATCCATCTGTATTGGAATAGATGCATTGGTTACCAAAACTTAAGAAAGTTAACAAATACAAATAACAAATAAGGAAGAAAGAAGAGGTCAAAAATGAACACTTTATATATTAAGTAAAATCTAGGATAATAAAGAAAGAAAAAACTAAAATAATCAGTATACAATCATCGAAAAATACTTATAAAACTGACTATATTAACTTTTCTCTCGAAAAGCTGGACTCCGTCAGGTGTAACCATCAATTCTCTAGTTTTCCGTGGAACAAAAATGCACAAACAGAGTAGCATCAGTCATCCAAAAATATGGACCTTAATGTCATCACAGGCCATATTTCCGAAGATGAAGCAGACTTACTGAAAGGCGATCAGTAAAACCGCGATAATGCTCGGCAAGGATCGAGAAAGGTCCATAGTCCGAAGTACCAATCGAAGGAAAACCTTTATCTAAAAGAAGCTCAATAACAGGCGCTAAAACCTATCTGAAAGCCATAAACAAAGATGTAAGCTATATACAACAAATCTCTTAGATCGGAAATTGGAACGGTCTAAGGCCAATCGATACCTTTAAAAACAACTACATTGTTTTTAGTGCCGATCTAAAGAGCTCAATTGTAGTGCATTTTAGTAAATTTATAATAAATTTACAGTACTTCTATTTCTAAATGGCCATGTGTCTTAAACAAACAGTCATTGATCCTCCCAATTTTTGTTCATTCAACTCGCTTTTAAAAATACATAATTTTTCTTTAAACTTTCATCATATCGTAACATCATAAAAAAGAGCCCTTTGCAATAAGAGGATTATGTATTTATCGTCACATAAGCCTATTCAAATAAAAATTTGACAGTTGAACTTTTCTGAATGAGAAAAAGCCCACCGAAAAAGCTGGGCCACGTGTCGGGACATAAGCCGCGGTTGACTTTTCAATAAAGGTACTCGAGGAATTAATTTTTATGGTCTTCTTGACATTGATGTATTTCATGTTTTATTAATCGAAACAAATCGTGGGATGACCGTAAGTCACATGTCAAGGTTTTTTTAGAGAGATTGCGAATAAGTATTATAATTAAAGAGAGATACTGATACGAAATAGACACGAAATGAAATAGACTGCGAATACCAAGCAGGTTTCAAGAAGAAACACTTGAACATCCGATTAAATATTAACGTCTTTCTTTTCTTCTCTTGTGTTTTCAAAGTGGCCAATATATTTTTATGTTTATTTGATGGCTCATCATTTGGTAGTACTCCACCATTTAAATTTTACTTATTTTACTTAATTTTTCTGTAAAGATGCCTTTTTGCTGTCTGATAAGCTTTATAAGCTGTTCCCCAAATATGTGTCTAATGTGATTTTTTGCCTTTTTAATGCCGGATTTTATATGAATAAAGATCTGACTCATGTCTTTTAGTCACAGAAAAGTCAATTAACTTCGGCATTTGTTTATCCATGTGGAGGAGTCTTGAATATTCATAATACAATTAAGTCTTACTTCCTTATATTCTTTAATATTTATTATTTATTCTACACGTGCCATCCATCGACTGATTAAAATTCTCATTTACCAAAGACTTTTAATTAATTCCCACAGTTGTATTTTGACAAAGTCTGTAATTAAATATTTATTATTCAACACCAGATCCATAGTAAAATGATTTCTTTAACATTGTCTCATGCTCTTGGACAAGCAGGAATATAACCACGTGATTTACGATCATAATTAAAGTTGAAAATAGAATATTATCTCTTCAATGTCGTGTGTTTGCGGTATTTGACCGACATTTTGTGCGTGCTTTACTATACCCGATGGATTTATGTCAGAAAATTATCACTTCATCGTTTCATATAACTGACTTTCAACCATCGATCTAATATTTTCCTTCGCGATTTTCCTCAGTTATAACTACATATTTTGTTCCCTGTTATGGTTCTTTTGTTACATATATTGCTGCTAAAATAGTTTGAACCTCTTCACTACGTATTCTTAGATTAGATGCTAAATTGCGATTTTGAGACTACCAGCGACTACTAAGAAATGAGTACTAGTTTGTATACCGAATATGTGTTGATAATATGGTTTAGAACGCCTGAGAAACTAACAGCCCACGAACAACTATCCAATATACAGAAGATGGAAAATTAATCAACACTAGTAAGGGATAAAAAAAATAATAGTACAACAGTCATGAAAATAAATGATAGAAGAGTATAACAAATTAGGTAAATATATAAAACGATATAAAGATATAAACAACAAAAAACTAATGGCCACATTGTCATGATGAACCCTGACATAAACAGAAATAAAATAAAGAAAATGAATGCTCAAATAACAAATAGAATAAATAAGGAAAATAAGCGGGAGCAAAAAACATGTTAAGAAAATGCGGATAACAGAGAATTTGACTACTTGTAAGAAATTTTTATAATAATTATTGTTGTCATAGTTTTACTGCAAAAAAGATCGTTACATGATGTGTAAAAATTATTTTAACATGCACGTTAACAAAAGTAAAAAGTAAATCAATAATCTGAACGATGCTATAATAACAATTGTGATACAGCACCAACGTATCGTTGTGCTAAGACCCTGAAACGGTTTCTTCCTTTAGAAAATAAATAATTGTAATTGAAATTGGGTATTTCTGTTTTCAAATGCCCTTGGACCTTATTTCTTCACACAATACCCAACAAAAAGGTACTTTGTGGGGCGAATTACAGCAGGTCGAAAAAGATGGCAGTGGAAACCGACCCGCCAGTCCGAAGGCAAGAAAAGAAAGACACTCTAGGCAAATATGCGTTCATGTATATTAGCGGCAGCTGTACAACAGACTTTGCTCGTTCTCCTGTTGCCTACAACGTCGTCGTTGGGCCTCCACATGTCGACCACTTTCCGGCCAGCTGCTCCTTTACCACACTATGAACTAAAGAGCAGGTCTGGCTTCAGAAAATATTTCAGTTAGAAGAATTAAAAATTTAGACTACAGAACAAATTTCTTATTAATAATCGTGATAATATTAGTCTGAATAAGTGCCGTGTTTTAAATATAGTAAGATGAAAGGAAAAAATTAATTTAGCTATCTCTTTTCATTCATTTAGCATTCAACAATTTCTTAAAAGTAAATTTCGAAAAAAAATTTCTCTAGATTCGGGGAAATTTTGAGAATTCTGAGTTTCATTCTGCTCGCTTTGTGGTGGAGGTAGAACGGCTCATCGGATAGTGACGTACGAGAGCGAAAAGTACATACACACCTCACAAACGCACAAAAACAACATCCTCAAAGTTCAGTAGAAAGGAACGACATTACTACGGTATTAGGAGGAAGAGAATTTATCGATATAAGTGAGAAATTAGAAAAATGGATTGCTAATTTAAGTACTAAATTTCTGAAGCAGACTGAGACATCTACTTTAAATCGCGCGATTCGCGCAGTAGATGACACATCACCTATTAAACCGAGGCAACCAGAAATGCTCATAAACCACCTGACTAAAGACGAAAAAATGCGCACCTGGATGGGTAAACCTCTGCACGGACGACACCCCAATGAAGTCAGTAAAAACTATGTCGACAATATAGCGTGGAATTATTGGTTGACAACTAAAAAAACATGTTAAAAACCCTCAGGTCCAAAATCACAAATGCCGATATGAATGTTAAGCCCAAGAACCATTAAACATCTTACCAGGGACTGGTAGGAATTTGCTGCAACTGGATATAAGGAAAGACATGACTCAGTGGAAAAGATCCTTCATCAAGAGATGGCTATCAAACTGGGACTTCACCAAACTAACCATCTCCCATATTTTAAATAGATTCCTGATAGTATGGATGAGAATGACCATTACAAGTTATACTAGGACCGCAATGTTCTCACAGATCTAACAGTGATATCGAATAGACCAGATCTCATACCGGTTAATAAATTAACGAGACAAACAACACTAATTGATGTGGTGATACCGAACAACAATAATCTTCGTGTTAAATGCAATGAAAAGCTCGTACGAAAAGTACAGAGTTTTGGACATTCAAATACAAAGAGAGTAGTACGAACGCTGTACTACTCTCGACGTTCAGATGTGTACGAACATTTTTGGGTGATACTCCAGCCTACAAGTCACCTAGGACTAGATAACACGGAAATAGCCCCACCAGAACTCAATCCTTTTGATACCGGAGATGTCATAGAAATAAACGATGTTTAAGATATAATTACACGCCAAAAATATAAGCAAAGATATAATTATTCTCAGCATGTTACATAACTCTACTGATACCGATAGATATGCAAAAGATAATATTCAAACAATTTTTTGAAGCTGTTATAAACTTTCGTACTGCAGCCAACTGGGGTTATTGTATATCTTCCATTCGTATAACCTTCTGACTCAGATTTTAGTGTTAACGACTAAAAAGCCATGGACACACCTGTCATAAAGCCTTCCGATCTTACATAGTTCGGCGGCTGGGTATTCACCCTTCCATGTATGCAGAAAGGTACCCAGCCGCTGAACTATATATGACTGGAAGACTATAATGTGGCGGGTGTGTCCGTAACTTAATTACGGACCGACGGCTTTACGTGCTCTCTTGAAAAAGTTCTGGTGTATGCCGGGATCAAACTCAAGCCAGCATCTTGCCACTAAGCTATGGCCACCACATCGCCACATGAATAGTTGTTAGCTGAACAGTACCTAATTAACAAATTTATTATTTGATAATTTAAATTAAATATTGGATATATCTTACTTATTTATTATGTTTTTTAAGACATATTTCGGTATTAAAACATAGTCTCTCTCTCTCTCTCTCTCTCTCTTCATCGGGGGTTAGGTGGAAGAGCAGTTTTATGTCGCTGATATTACAGCTGGTATACAAACTTATTCTCGTCCTACTTTTATATCATATTATATAAAGTTGATTTTTTGGTAATAAATATATCTATTATTATTATGGCCCATGAATACGGCCGCCACTTCCACCATGTTTAGTTTGTTAGGTATACTCATTTTGAAATATATAAAATTCTATTTTCACTATTTAATAATTGTGTAGTCATTCAATATAGTAAAACAGTTAAAACCGGTCCTGGTTACCGAAATAGAAATAACCCGTAATGGGTAGAGAGATAAGGTTGAGTTGGCCTGGTAGGTAACCGAAAACGCCGCCTGCCGATTTTTTCTTTTTTTTTTTATATAAGAAATCATTATCCCCAATGTAGTCCGATTGGTTATAGTAGTAGAACAATGAGTAGGCATTGGTAGAAACGTTGAATTAATCGAAGACTGTCCTTTTCTCGAATGCTAATGGATTAATTGGCCCTTTTTTCTCGTGTTCGGTAATTCGTATTCCAGCTGAAACACGATAAGTAGGATTTCGGTCTGTGTAGCTCTCATCGAAGTTGATAGCTCCGATGCTTTGATTAGGCAGGCTAATTTATCAGGCGAATTTGGTGAACTTTATTTGAAAGAGCTTAGGAAAAAACTTTTAACCTTTTAATGTTCTACGTGATCCTCGTGAAAACAACGCTACTTTAAGACTCACAAATAAATTAAATTCAAAAGTACTTAAAACAAGTTATTAGGCAAAGCTACGAAATAAATATAAACCAGAAAGAAATTAATTTAATTAAAAACATAATTGTTGCCCTTAAAATAGATTCAAATACTAACATCTACTTTCTAAGTGATTCTTACGAAAAATACACGTATGACACCAAGAATTACTATAATATCTCACCAATAAGACCTTAATCACCAACACCAATTTCGTGTCTAAACAGTCCAATGAACAAACAAAACAAAAAAGAATATAATGGTTCTTTAACATGAACCGATATGGTAGCAAAGTTTTGAAAGAAAAAATGTATGAACAAGGCTGTAATAATTAACAATTCTGTGTTTAAATATTAATTATATTAAAGATCAAAATGATAAAAAGAGTTATATCAACTGGTGGTACACGCCCAAAAGTAAGGTCTGACATGAAGAAGCTTTAAAAACTAAACAAAGAGCTCGTTTGTTCAACGAAAAATCAATTCCATATAATACCAACCACTTTTTTCTTTTATTTACAGGAAATAATGGATTCAACGATAACTTTTAAATTTTGTCGAAACAAAAAAGTAAACAATTAACAAAATTATACCTAAATACAATTTAACCTTAAAAATCAGACTTTATTCTGAACATATTTATTAGACATTGGGATATTGTATTTAACGCGTATTTAGTTAAGTAATGAAAACTCTTAGGTAAACGGTGTACAGATTGTTAGCACAGAAAATCGAGGAAGCTGACGTTTCAGTGAAACACATTAAGTTAATAATATTCTGTGAAAATTAAAAAGAATGCTCTGTTTTTTATGAACATGAATTTCAATCAACTAACCGCCAATTCTATAAATAGCTTGATGAAATGGTTGACTCAAAGGAACTGAATAAAAACTGGAAGTGAAACATGAAGAGTACCAAAGTTCTAAGCAAGAAAAAAGAAAATTTGATAAATCTATACATGAAAAAATAAGAAAGGCTGAAACATAAACAAAATAACTGAAAAAATGGCGCGTGCAATTTGGGGAGTGCTGATAGAAGTGAATACTTTTTATAGCGCATTATTACTATAATGTGGGCTAATGAAATTTTATGTCTTCTTACTTAAATAGTCAAATATATTCGTCAAACCGATACATCACCCATTTCATATAATTCTTATAGAATATGCACTATTATACAGCAATTATTGTCAAATTGTACTTTTCTCACTCTTCTAGCTCAACCCAAGCTGGCTCTTTTCCTGGCATTTAGTACAGTTATAACGCTTGATGTAGTTTTTTATTACTCGTTAAAATATAATTTAATATTTACTGTATACTTACGAAAGTACATCGTCTCTTTCTATTTACCTGTAAAAACAAGATAATTATTATTATCGTATCGTTTATCTATTTATATTTATAATTATTTTATTCATTTTTTTAATGATTATGATTATGATAACTTCAGAAGGTGAAGCAAAAATTAGGAGATTACATACAAGGTTTGTTGTGATTAATACGAATGAAAATATCATTAATACTACTGTTGTACTATAGGATGTTGTATGAACCTTAACTGCTACCTGAACTACTCCAATTAGTATATTCTTTTTATGTCAGAAGGATATTTAATTATTTAGTCTATCAATAGAAAGTGTTTATTCGCTTCATTACAAAGATTTTTTAAAAATAGTTTTATTCTTCTTTAGTAAAAGAATAATTTAAAAACTATGTGGCCGACATAGATTTGTTGAATGTACGATTGACTGCTGTCAAGTAAGCCGTTCGTCGGACAGTAGATATTGTTATAAAAGGTACTACTAAAAGTTCAAAAGCTCTCAACGACAAACTGATGATGATTACTCCACCATCGCACAGTGTTTAAAAAATACTGAATGTAAAATTTAGTCCCGAGTCGGAATCTAAAAACAAACCATAAACCATTTTCGTCACTCTTTCTCAAAAATATATAGAACTATATCCTTGGATGAACGATAACAAGTTTCAAGATAATATACAAGGCGTACGACCCTATTCAATTTTATTTTGTTTGAGAAAGATAACACCAATTTTTCGAGCCATGGTTTTTTGTTAAACTCGCTCGTAAATAAATAAAATCGTAAATTATCGTTACGGTAGTATTCATATTTTATTTTGTTGCTTAAAACAACGTCATAAAATTTTACAGTAATCTGAAGCGTGAACTGGATCAGAGCAGAAACAAAAAAATTAATAAAATGCAGATAAAACATGTTTATTTAAAGCGTTAGAAGAAAAATATTGAAAGATTCAGGAGAACGTCCAATATTTTAATAATCGTTGAAACATTCAGTAAGTAACGAAGACGGTATAAGAGTGTTTGACAAGACATGCCTGTGAAGGAGATTATTATTAATGGCCAGGCAAAGAGAATTATGAACAGAAAATGGCCCTAAAAAATCATGTGAAACAAGCAAAAACAACTTATTTCAATCAATGTTAACATTTATTAGAGATGGTCATCTTCATTTTATCAGTTTGTTTAACAGTTTGTTTCGTTTTCCCGTAATGTGAATTACGCAATATTTGATATCAAATACATGCCATTAATTCCTATAGGAAAAATAAACAAATAAAATAAACAAACTTTTTACAAAAAATAGTTTAAAAAAATACTGCGTAAAGGCTGACTCTAAAAGTGGTGTACAAATTTAATACAAATATTGAACCTTCGAGCATTATGATAAAAGTGTGAACCGTTTTTGTGTTAAATTCGTCCCTGGACTTAATTCTCGATTTTTTTAGTGTTGCACTGAATAAAAAGTGAGGTGATATCGTTATTGCAAAGGTGTTTTCACTTGATAATACTGTTATTCAATATTTGCTGTGCAATATTATGTTCGCGTGTGGTAATAGCATCAAAATATTTGTTTTATACATGAAATTATAATATATATTAGAGATACGATTTTTCCAGCTTTACATTAAATATTGAAAACTAACATGGAAGAACAAAAAAATGAGGAAATATCGAAGAAAATAAACAAAAAGAAAATTGAATGTCGGAAGAATGTAGAAAAAATTTTAGAAAACATACATGAGTTTTGACAAAAAGTCCGAAGCAAAATGAACCAGGTACACAAAACCCAGTTTTGTTATTTAAATAAACAAAATAAAGAGGTTTTTTTGCTGGAGACAGTCACCGAACTGTTTCCAACAGTAGTATGGTGTCCGGAGAGACGTCGGGGGCTGGATGAACTAGCTGTAGCGGTGGGTCACCTTAAGTCTGGCACGACTGTCGGTTTAATGGTATCGCGCCTGGCCTGAGGCGGTTGTACGTCTGAGCCGTTTGGAACTCACGGGGCTGCTGGATGCTCTTCTTGCCGCGCAGTCGAAAATCTCGAGGCTCTTGTTCCAGCCTAAATTCAAGATAAGAAAATATCCGTCCTATTTGCCTTCTTCCTTGCATTGTATGAGAGAAGAGAGATGCGAGTATGAGAGAGAGAGAATGTTACGTGCACGTATCAAGAAGGTGATTGTGATGTCTTGAGGCCTGTCTCCGAGACAGTATGGTTTCTGCCAGGGCAAGAGTACAATGGATGAGATCACCGATAATCACCGACGGGCGTCCTGATTATCTTTAACGTCCGAAATACTTTCAATATATTGCAGTGGAGTCACGTAATGAGCTCTTTGGAAGTAAGGAACTGTCCGGGGTATCTGAGGAACGTAGTCGCTGATTCTCTTTCCGAGAGGATTGTGGTCGAAAACAGTGTGATGGTGGATGTAACAGCTGGGGTCTCGCAGGGTTCCGTCCTGGGTCCGGAGCTGTGGAACCTGGCATATGAAGGGGTATTAAACTGCGAATATGAGGAGGGTGTTACCTCCTTCACATTCGCGAACGACCACGCTATGCTTCGGATTACGCGTGCGTGTATTCTCGTTGAGGGTTGGATGAGAGAGCATGATCTTTCTCTCGCGGAGGATAAGGCGGAGAGGCTGTAGTACTCAGATACTACAGAAAGAAACAGTGATGTATTTGAGTGCGCAGGATCGAGTGTAACACCCAAGAAGTACGTCAAGTATCTGTGAGTTACTCTCCACAAGTGTGGGAATTTGGGAGAACCTTTGAGGGGGGTGACTCGCAGAGCTATTCAGAGATTGGCTGTGCAGGGGAGGACAATGCCTAATATCGGTGGACCAAAATCCGAATGGAGGAAGGAATTAGGTATTGCGTAAGAGCTTCAAGCTGTCGCCTATGTTATCAGAAAGACAAAATAGCATCTATCAGTGTACAGCCCTAGTGAATCAGGTGAAGTTTTTCAATCAGGGTTTATCCAGCCGAACTATGTCAAGGTGAAGGAAGGATGTGTTCTACCACAAAAAGATGATGTTGTCAAAATGAGAGAGCATGTTATTGTATATATATTCAATAAACCAATAAAAAGAATCGAAGTGTATGCTCTCGTTGGTAGTACAAAGAGGAAGAACAAAGATCTGCCAGATGATTCGAATAAACAAAAGCTATAAATGAGACTACTATTGGTATAGCCCATAATAGAAAATATGCCTATCGCGCATTGGCATAAAAGTAAACAGAATTATAATGACTAAGTCGTATATATAATACACTGATTTACAACAACTCTAAATATCTTCTTCCTTCTCCTTCGCTCTTCTAGGCAAATCGCCTGTTTAAACTTCATCCACATGCATCAATGTTCAAATTGTTCACTCCACTCTTTTTTCCTGCTTAGCACCAAATCTTTAATATCCAGATCCCAGATGTATCTCTTAAAATTTACTCAATGTTTTTATTTTTGTCTAACTTCTGGACAGAACCACGTGGTCATCTGTATTCCAACATTAGCTGATCGATTGTTCATTTGGGGTTCCGTGTATTTGTGAATGTAAATTTGTACTGAGCTTATACAAGTAAATAGTAGAGAATACAAGAAAGTATTACTTATACTTTGCGTAGTTCGTTGAAGGCGCACATGTTTATCATTATTCTCCATTACCGTTCAGTACATTTTCGTTAAATCTAAATACCTATTGTGGGAAAAAAAATTTGAATTAAATAGACAAAATAAATAAATTACTATTTTCCAATTTTTTTTCTTCCAGAAAAAGTAGAGAGTACTACATAAAAAAGAATAAAAACCAATGTACCAATTTGATGTACGTTATTTTTTTATCTGTAGTTGAGTATATAAAAAAAGTGATTTTAATGTACATTTTCCACAGCAATTACTTTTATTTCGTTAACAAAAACCACGATACGGTGTGACCGATAACAAGCTGATTAAATTCATATATTTACTACGACATAGTTCCTCATCCGATAGGAAATAATAATATGTGTTTGATTAAATAGGGCAGATGGAATAGTTTCCGGGCGCAATCTGGGCCCAAAATTCGAGGATGGGAACTTGATTGAACGGAAGTCGTCTACGCGATGTAACCTCGGCTTAACCTTGGCTCGATCTGGCGGGAAGCACATGTCTGGATTTTTAAGTGTGTTTGTGATGTCGAAGACCAAAATGTGTTATATTTACTCATATTTCTGTGAAATGAAGACGGTAATGTGTTTGTACAGGGTGTTTGGTCGTTCATTGTTTTAATTCGAATTATTTTCGACTGGCTGTGTGAAATAAACGGAAAAGGCGATTAAATAGTGAGTTCTGGTAAACATATCACATATTATTTATCCAAAACTAAAAATCATCTATCTGAGAACTATGTTAGCAAAGATAGTAGGTACTAACAATCCAAAAGAATTATTTATTGTTATAACATGGGGGTTTCGAGGTTTACAATATATATCTATCATCAAGTCCAGTAGTAGAAACTTATAAAGGCTAATAAAATGATCATTATGAAGTTGTGTAAAAAGGAAATCAAAATATGCTAATATGATCCTGCATACTACTGATATTAACTGTGTGACAGTGATTAAAAATATTGTTTATAGTGATTATCAAAACAAAAATTATTTTCCAACGTTCAGATCAATATAAGAATTAATAAAGTTTCAGTTAAATGTGAAAGTTCCAATCCTCTATAGGAGACAAATTGATGATAAATTGGACTTAGTTAATAATTTCCTTAAAATTATAACATTTCAAGAGTAATATTTCAAAATAATATTTTAAACCTCGCAATAATTCCGATGTGGCATGCGCATATGATAAAACGTTAAAATAAAGGTTGTTTGTACAGGAACTGACTGTTAAATGACATATATTTTTTATAACCTGGAAGATAACCTCTTGTTCCGATTTTTCGATCAGTTCCCAGAGCACAATCAGATCTTCCTGTTAATGTGACATTGTCAATGGCAATGACCACCGGACATGGGTAGTCATTAAACTCTTGGGCATCGTTGCCGCATGTTTACCGATTATTATTTACAGAGGATTTATTTATCTCTTACCAGAAAAATAATTTCTAGAATATCAGAGCTACAAATAGGTTTACTAGTAGACACAGGCCGATTAATCGGCTCCAGGGCCAGCCATTTCACATGTGCCTTATTTTCATAGTTTTCATATATGTTATTTATTATTATCAGTTCTATTACAAAACAATTTGTTTAATTTTTTTATCACAATTTCATATTTTATTAATAAAAATCTGGTACACATAGTTAAATGTTTATTATTTAAATAATATATTTTTTAGTCACCTTCGGCTTATTCTTAGGACGAAGGACTCACAGATCGAAGTTCAACTTTGGATAAAAGCTATATTCGGTCTCTCGTGTGACCCCTAGCTATTCCTCGATTTTTGCAATAAATATGCCCCTTGAATCAAGATTACTAGACATGAGACTTTTAGATTTTATGTGAAGTATGTATGAAATACTCATATTTAATTTCCTTTTACCATAACGGAACAATTCTTTATTACACAAAGTACCGTGGAATAATAAAAAACTAAGAACAATAATTAGCTAAAGCAATTATATGATATAGTTTTGAACCACCACTAAACATGATTAGATGATGACCAAGTCAAGGAACTAATTTATAAATACAAAAAAATAGAAAGTTAAAAAAAATCGTTTGACACAAAAAAAGATGCACGAAAACATAATCTACTAGAATTCTAGTTCATTTCGAGATATTTATGTGTAAAAGAGTTCTCAAAACAAGAAAATGTACGTAAACGCATTCCGCACGTCTGATATTTTTTCTAACACGTAAATTTGTCTTCCTAGCCCACCTTGCATCTTGTCTGTTTGGCACACTCTCTAGGAAGTTTTTAAAAACATTGTGAAAGACACCATTTGGTGAAATTAAGAAGCGAAGAAGTATTTTTAACATTGTCGATCGCAGAAAAGGTTTCTCAACACAAATACCATGATCGGTCTAGCATAGAGATCTAAAAATAAACTCTTGTTTACCAGGAATCATTCAAAGTGCGTAGTTTTTACAAAAAAAAACAATGTGGACGGATGAAAACATTTATATGTATAAATGTGTAGTAAATGTAGAAACAAATGAGTTGATATTTACACTGAAATACAGAAAACGAACAATAATATTTCTACTGCACAAATCAAAGACTAAAGATTCAAACAGTTAATCGCGTTAATTATTATTAAAAAACCAAAAATCATAGAAATTACACAACATTTGGCACCAGTGCCCACAAGGCTCATGTGAATTACTTGTGGAAGTCGTGGTTACTCGTTAGCATGCTTACAACGTATTTTCTGACGTATTTCATTGTTTTTAATTGTTAGGCACTTCGATTGGCGATTTGAATAGAAGATGTGGCCTTTTATTATTGTTATGCAATGCATTGTAGTAAAATTATGTCTCAATGAAAACACAAAAGTTGGATACAAGTAAATGAAATGATATATTTCGGAACATTTAGAAATAGTCTCTGACAAATCACACGGGCAAAATAATGGATAACGACTTAATTTCTATAATTCCACCTATTTTTTTGTTCTTTTATTTGGCTATTTTTACGCAGTTCCATTATGTTCATTTAATGTCCTTACATTTAATACATCGTTTCTTTTTTATATAGAATTTGCTTCTCCCAAATTTCTAATTCCTGAATAATATTCTGAAACTGTTTGGTTGACAAAATGCATATTTTAACGAATCTGTAATTGTTAATAAATTGTCGTTTATAAATACAACCCTTTGACGTTTTCGTTTGAACGATGGCTAAAACAACAACTAACAACATATACTTCAAAAGAATGTCAGTAACAATACCGAACTTACCCGAATTAGAAACTAAAAGAGTGAGTATAACAACCAAACTGAGTTTGAAGAAATTTGGTATCTATCTTGTGTATAAGCACGTTAGTCTTATTTTCATTACTTTTTTATAGTTTATTTGATTAATCGTCTAATTGGTATTATTTCATGTTTTTTTTTATTTTCAGGAGTTGCGCTGTTTGTATAATCTCAACATCTGTTTTTAGAATACTATACACTCTTATATTCTTATAGGTTTATATATACAAGTACCTATCAATGATTTTTATCAAAGAAATTCTCTATTACAAAATGCGCTATCTATGCATATTACATACAATTGAGCAATTTGTGTATGACGAAAGATTACAATTTAAGTAGTTTATTTAAACAACCCGAAATGTTCCTTTTTCCTTGTTTGCATTTCATAATATTTTTAAACAAATTCATCTGTAAAATGATAAACAATGTCAACAACGAATTGTATAATTGGTTGAATTAAAAATGTTTCAATATATTTTCAATTCTGACTCAAAAGATTTGTATTTCTTCTGCTGTATAGATATAACACATCTTTATACAGTATCGAAAGTTTTTTTTTAATTATTAACGAATATCATATACAGTGTGACCCATCTACATTAGAAAGAACTCTTTTATTAGCGATTTTTTTTATTAAAAAAATTCTTTAATAGCTATGACAGAGGTTTCAGAAATATATATATTGTTATTGAGTCACAATGCTCTAATCGTGGTGCTGGCATAACAGTAATTCTAGAAGTAGAATTAACCACTTTGTCAGCAAAGTTCTTGAACTCCTTATCTGTATTTTTCTGGAATCTCGTGTTACAGTGCTGATTCATCATTTGTACCTTTGATGGAACTCTAGTTTATAAACTGCTCAACTACTTTGAATAGACAGTAATTAGACAAGTATTTTTGTAAGTGATACCCGTATTATTGTCGGGTATATATTAGTGGATTAATAATTATTAATGAGATATTTGTTATTGTTATACATATTTGTTATTGATATATGTTTATTTTGTAGTTCAGTGAATTAAATAAAATTAGATACATTAACCTAAAATTTTAGAACTCACTAAGCCAAAGTCACCAAAGAACACTATATTAATAGACTGTCTACACAAACATAATTTTAGTTTATATCCTATTTACCTCTAGTAATTGGCCATATAATTGAATACATTTGTCATAGCACTAAGTGTCATAGTTCTAATTACATTTATTAGTTTCCACAAGGAAAATGAAATTCCTGTAGTTGGCTGTATACCATGAACCACAAGCTTTATTAAAAAATTTTTTATAAACGGTATATAATTAAAAAGATCCTTTCATGCAACGTCACAGATGGTTTTCGGACAAAAAGTCTATCAGTGTATTACCTGGAATAAGTATTACCACTTTAGTGAATGTAAACGTAAAGGTTAAATTTTGACTAAGGCAAGCCACTAAATATTTGGGTAAAAACCCTTTAAAATGTGTTACATTTTTGTTAATTTAGACAATGTCTGAAAGTTATATTATAAATACAATACAATATAACTGTTTCTTACGTTTATTTGGGAGGTTTCTAAATCCCACTCTATATACACATAAGACAGTTTAACCCTCTGTCTTTGTTAATTAATAACTCCACATCATACATGCATCTTACGTTTAATTTTCCTGCTGACAGAGGTAAATAACACATTTTTTTTAAATTTATACTGTTTAAATACTCATATTTGTATGAATTTCTATATTCATCTTATAAAGGTGTTTCCAATCTAAATGGGCCACACCGTATAAGAAAGAATTATACAAAAGACTTGAGTAAAAAAGGTTAAGTTGTGAACGTTCTAGAACATGATACTTTAATAAAAGATATTTTTCATACTTAGCTCTATTTTGATTAGCTCTAACAATAACGAACTTTTGAGTGTTGAAATTATTAATTTAACAAGGTGAAATGCCAGAAATACTGATCGGTATGAATCAGTAAAACGTTGGCAAGGGTTTTAAATTAAACTGCAAATATTTGCATAGTTGTATTTACACGGTTCTGATGATGTGTTTATTTTTTATCGCGTTCGTTTAAAAACAGACGATTCATTCATGAAAAGTTAAAAAATACGAAAGATTTACCTTTCAGTTTTACATAGTTTACTAGAGTTCAAATTTGAATCTAGCAGCCGAAATGTTTGTTTTAAAAAATAGATAACTCATGTGGTTATTGCCATTAACAAAATGTAGAAAAATTGATGGAAAATGAAGAAGGTATTTCTGAAAAATCTTTTTCTACTAACAGAACTTAAAACCCAAAGTTTTAAACTTAAAAATTCAAGCTTTGACTGTGTCAAAATCATGACATTCTTGTTACCAAAATTTTATTTGGGTTTTAAGTTTTTAAATGAATTTTTGTGCATTGTAGTTGGAAATTTTTTAACGTAATTATTAAAGCGACTAATCATTAACTTGGTGTTAGACGTAGTAAGTAATTAATTAGGTAACTAAGATCAGATAACGCTGCAACAAAAACAAAAGCAAATGTCAAATATACAAAAACCTTAACAAGACCGGTACTCACATATGGTTCAGAAACCTGAATACTCTCTCTAACAAAGAGGACCCTTTATAAATACTACCCACCTTGCGACACATATGCCAAAGCATAAAATAAAATACAACTTTGAAGTACAAAAAATATACCAGGATCAGGATATCATAACATTCATTAAAATAAGACGGCTGCGTTGGATGGAACATGTGGAAAGAACGGAACCAAACAAAAAAAGGAAACAAGTACCAGTAAGATAAAGAAAAAGAACGAAGCTAAGATATATAGAACAAATAGAAAAGGATATAACAACGTTAAAAATAAAAAAAATGAGAAAAAATAGCACTAAACAGATCAGCATGGAGAAGAATCCTGGAATAGACCAAGACCCAAAAAGAGTTGTTGAGCCAACGATGAAGATGATGGTATTACTTAATATAAGTAATATCATCATCTTCATTATTGTCTATTCAATGTAATATCATCATCTTCATTGTCTTAATATAAGACAAAAATATAATTATATTTTTGTATTCGTTGTAGAATTTGGTGGATTAATTTGTTTTATTTTTTTTTAATTTGTGGATTACCTTTGTTTTGAAAATTTTAAAGATATTTACATCAGAAAAGCAGTAAATCAAGGAAAAGATTGAAATTAAAGACAATTCGGTCTACTCATTGTAAATCAAATAGTTAATAACACACCTAACATACAGAAGATAACAAACTGTCGGATAAGACTTGGCAACAATGTTCCAAATTTGCTAAAGACCTGCATCTTCGCTTTGTCCTGAATTTTTTTATCATCTGCGCACTTCACGGCTCTTCTCGCTATGATAGTGTTCATAAATTTATCTTAAACCTTTTGTATAAATTGAGTGGAGACACAAGTACAAAGATTCATTCACCAGACAAAATATGGTACCGGTGCAAAAGTAATCAATGAATGGAATAAAAACAAAAAAAAATTAAAGAAGTAAGTAAGAGTGAGGTATCAAGTAGTCAAATACATTTTAATGGCTGAATGGATCAAGTTATCCAGAGCCATTAATTAAATAAAAAAAAGAATGATTAAGTAAAAAATACTGGAACAAAAATATCAATGGAAAGAAGAAAATATCACGACAAACCAGTCTTTATTTTTCAGCTTCTGGATAGTGCTGATTGGAACATAATATATTATATAGCAAGAAAGAAATAGATTATTAAATCTCCTAAACATCCTGAACCATACTATCTATAGTTATTGTAGTATTGAATAAGTGATTTGCTTTATTTATTAAGAAATAAATTTGTGTGGAAATAGTCTATGATACTTTACTTAAATTGTCACTGCTGTGGCATGTTGCGTAGTAATTAAATTATTTATCCTATTCGACATCCCACGATCCAACCAATCATATCACTCGATCTAACACCAATACATTTTTTCCGAAACCTCGTTTCTTATCACGGCAGCAAGCTGACTCACCATAGGCGGTAAGTAGCGAGCTGTAACCGCATTTTTTCTGGTTTGAAGTAATTACGCTCTATTTACAGGTCGTATTTCACATTTGGACACTCCCTTAGTTGTCCTCTGACCAAATAAAATGGTTCGCATATACATAAAACGTATGCAAATTTCTATTCCGCATGTTATGGTCGCAATTCACACACGTGCCAAGATTAGGCCGCGCGGTACATTAGATAACACTAATTGAATTGTAGTTTTGTTGTACTTTCCCTTATGGACACTAACAGTGGCGTGGATGGACGATAAGCAAGCGGTAGATTTAATAAGAAAAAGTTAGTAAATCGAACCTAACAAATGTAAATCTAATAAGCTACTACCTTATATCATAAAGACCCATTCACAATGCTTATCATTTACGAGGTTATAATATTATAGACAGTAGTTATTTGTAGAATTCAAGATATTGCATCACAAAGTTAATGGGATTTAAACAATTATTGTAAAATAGAAGATTGGCGATCACGTAGAAGAGAAACGTCCTCATTTGGTGAAAAAAGAAAGCATTTATCCATCAGTATAACGCACCTGCTCGGACTCGGAAGATTATTTGGTTTCTAAAAAAATCTTTCAGGAGTACGAAACTCCGGCATAATTGGGAGGTAATTGTAGCTGGAAATAGAGCAAACGTCATTTATGGTTCGATACGCGAAATGCCGTAACCGAATTTTCGTAACTAGTTACTGAGGCCTCCGAAAGGCGTAACGATCAGGAGCTTGGTTTTCATTCAACGGGGTATCTGTGGTATTAGTTACTGCTGAGTTTCCATGCTATCTGCTATTGATAGTGTTCGTCACTGTTTCATTGTCATGATTTACTTAATCAATGCTGGTGCAATATAATCCATGGACCTACAATTAAGTCAGGTTAATTTCATATATCGTTGGAATAACTGCGTTAACCAAACAGAACATTTTTAACAATACATACTGAAAAACAACAGATAAAAAAAAATTTTTATGCGGTCAACTAATTATTTTAACGTATGTACCGATCTCGTGTATCTTTCTAACTTTTATGGTATAAATGAGATTGGTTTAGAGAATACCGACGCCACTGTTAACCTTTCGCAGTTTTCCCCTGTTAGAAAAAGCTGCAACTGAATTATTGTTTTCTGTAACTGTTGCGTCACATATTTTCAATGTGCAAATATCGCAATTGTGCCAGTTGGAATTTTTTAGCAGCTCGGCATATTGTGTACACCCACCGTCAACGGCTACCGTTGTTTTACTATAAAAATGTATGCTGGAAAGTTCGGTATTTTGTTTCACAATTTATATAAAACTGGTATTCGAGTTGAAGAATATATTGCTTAATATTTTGTACAGATGGCAAACGATTTTTCTATATAAAAAAGCGGATTTGACGAAACTGATAAGGAGAGGTTGGTATATTTTCTCGTTTTAGGAGAATTAGGCAGGTGTTGTTAAAGGGGCTAATATTTTGGAAAGAATCGCGGATTTAAATCAATGATTGATTCAATTGCAAGCCAATCATACTAAATAAGTTTATTTTTGGTCAAAAGATGCACACAGAATACACCTATCAAACGCATTCGTGCTAAACTAAAAATAAATATGTATCAATCATATCAAAAGGAAGGTGAAACATTTTTTTAGTATGGATACACTTTTACAGTTTAAAAAATAACAAAATTCAATTCCCGATATACATGATTGACATTAACTAGGAAAGCAGACAGATTCAAAGTTACCTAAGTCTGTAGGATTACAACAAAACTATCTCTGTCCTGTTTGAAATAAAATAATATGTTTACTCTACATAGCATGACAATCATTAACAACCCACGAAAACAAAATGTAAACAAGAGAATCGGTTATAAGTAATATATACAGCTTATTTTAAAGTCGTATTTGCTAACTTTTTGCAGACTAATCAGAGATAAAATTACGCGACGTAAAAATAAAACTGCTATATGCTGTTTACCAGGAATAAAATTAAGCAAAAATATGTCTTGAGGTCAGGGACAAATGGCACAAGAGTAAGGCATTGTTGTCAAATTTTTGGTAATTTTTAATAAGACAGAACTGAACTTTTGTGTTTTCACAACCAACAGTAAGTTATTTATAATATATTTATATTGGTTATTCGGCTAACTAATATTATGTATCTTCAATATTAATATATTTATATTCAAAATACAAGAGCGTTAAACCTCTGTAGTTCTGCCTCAAGACTTTTTTGCCTTTTTATGAACAGGGCTCATAGAATTTTTTCATTGGTCCACAGAAGTTGCTGTTATTCCCATTGGACTTTTTTTTCTCGATAGTTCTGGTTTAATGGTTCGAGAGTACCCGGTGCACTTTTCCAGTTTTAAGTGAACTATAAGCTCTAATTCTCTGTTCTAGTTCTTGAATATATACTATTTATAATCTGTTGTCTCTTTGCCCTTATAAATACATTTAAAGCGCATTTATTGTTCATGGGTTGCATTCAGTTCACGAGTTATTATATAGCCTCGGGCATGTATTTATCTGTACTTTAGATTGCAAAATTGTAGACAAGAATCATTTGCCTTCAGAGATCTTTTGATTATATCCTACTTTAATGTTTGCTGCTTTCGGATAGGTTTTAGCGCCTGCGCTCGAGCATCTTTTGCGTTGAGGCCTTGTTCAGTCGGTACCCAAACCTATTCCTCACTACGCTGCTTATCCTCACTCCATGAATCTTTTTCCTGTTTCCAGATGAAAGATGACCTGTTTCCAGTTTCATATTCTCTGGAAGACTGCGGCTGTTTTGTTTATTTGTTCCTGGTTCATGCTTAGCCTTCGAGAAGCTAGAAAATAGTGGGCCCACCACCTCGGATATACCCTCGACAGGGATGAGCCGTGTAACTTTCCCTTTCTTTATAATTTTTAATCATGTCAATGAGCAGCACTGAACTTTTTATTTTCTATTTTTATTAATATATATATATATATATATATATATATATATATAAAATAATGTTTTAAGAGCATCCTCATTTATTAACTATTTCTGTGAATTTATAACAAGCACCATCAAAACAAACAACAAAAATTGAGAACATCCTTATTATTTCACTCTCTGTGAAATCAACAACCTCATGCAGAATAGGAACGTAACCTAGCTACGCGACATTTTCTGTCGGATTTCAAATATGCTGATAATAAAATAGTAAGAACATTGTCCATAAATTTTTATTCGGTAAATCCATTCCAACATATACCAATTTAGTGTATGTTTATTAATAATATTAGTGTTTCCTTAATATTACTGAAATTTTTTATTATTGGCTTGGTTAGGGAAATTGTTACGATCTGACATTTGATTATAACATAAAGTATCATCGGTGACTGAACTGGTAGAGAAAAAGTTAGGAATGATTTTCATTTTTATATTCTGAATATTTTCAATTATTTTTCCATATTAAAGACTATTAATTATTAAAGAATATTATAGCGAGAAAATTTATAACTAGGTGATAATGTAACGTCAATATATTTCTTGCTATTTGATTATATTCCGTACATAAAATAACTTTACATTATTTATGTGTCTTCGTAAACATTGCTCTGAAGGGTGAAATGGAAAGCCTGCGAAAACATTATATTATATTCCTTTCGGCATGTCCTATCTGATTTTTGCCTTTCTGTTGTCTTATAATGTTTTTTTAATGGCTTTATCTCGCTCTTGATCATTATACATCTTAAGGAAATTACTATTTTTTATAGAGAATAAGCCAAAATTTAAGTTTAAAATAAGTTTATTGACGTTTCAATTTCTACTTTGGAAATAGTTTCAGCAAAATCGAAAAATAGCTTCAGAACTTTATATATTCTTTCCCTTTTTTGCAGCTAAATTTTTTTTTAGTTCATGATATTTTTTGTAATATTTATGTAACTGTCTGTCTGTTCTTCACACACTTTCGTTCAATATTCTACCGTTACTTTACTAATATTTCTCGATTATCAAAAAACAAACAATAATTAAGACATGTTTTAACATCTAATTAACTATTTAGTTACTAGTCTGACTCAGCAAATGCTCGTTTGTCGTCAGAGTGATTCATTCAATTCTATGAGGGAGGCAAGCAAAGGAAAAAAACCACCAACCGTGAGAACAGAGGTCTATAACCCACATCACAGTTTTTAAACTTACGCGAAATAAAATTTGGTTCTAATGAATTCTGCTGATAACCTTGAACGATAAAAAAGTATAATAGAAGGAAGATAATGTGGTAAGAAGTGTTTAATTTATACATTTTTTGGACACGTGTATTCACGTATAAACTATAGTCATTTTGGTATTAATGAGTAATGTTTAAAAAATGTTAAAATAGAATCTTATTATTTTAAATGTGGTAGGTATTATTATTTTTTGTCACTTTTCCCTTTAGTTTTAAGCTTATAAGTCGATGATCAAGTTCCAGTAGTAAGGTAATTAAAAATTCACTAATTATCTTTATTTTGCCAATTCGTCAATTACGTAATGTATAGGAGCTTTTCTCTCGATTCGCTTATTTTCCAGTAATTCTAGTTTTGTTCCAGAGAAGTATTGCCCATCTAATCTCTATTCCTTCCAAAGATAGGCACCGTGTAATTATAAAATATTCATTTTCCTCTTCTTTATGTGCCATCTCCTCGAATCATTACAATTCGTATTTGTAATACCGCTGCTCAGTAACAGGTGAACGAAGCAACATCCTAACCAGGTCCTCTAATTGTTCAATCAAGAAATACATATCCTTCCTCGACTTCTTTTCTGAATTCTCCCTTGCATTATTATGTGAGGTTATAACGTTCCTCTCTCATGCTGTGTCCCAGATATTGTAATTTTTTAATTTTAATCGTAATAAAACTTGCTTGTCTTTTCCCGTTGGACGTTTGTGACTCGATCTACCCAGCCTATTTGCAGGATTCTCTTGTAAGCCCATAGTTCAAAGGCTTCAAATCTAGTGGTAATGTTTTGCGTTAATGTCAAAGATTCCATTCCGTAAGATAACACGCATAACTCGTAGGACCTCAGCAGTCTTATATTTACGCCCATTGTGATATATCTGCTACACCTTTGGCATTTTGTTGAATGCATTGATGGTCTATCTTGTCTTAATTTCTCCAATATATTTATTATTTTCGTTAATTATTGTTACTAGATTTTTATTGGATTCTGTTTATTTGGTCGGCTTTGCATTCGTAGAAAACTTGGCCTAGCTGTATTTTTCACTATAAACATTATCACCATAAACTGCCTTTTTATTGTATACGAAATAAGCCATTTTTCTAGGCACGTAACGGCACAAAAAAATCATTTCAGTAGAGAAAGTGAATTCTTAATTTTTTACACAATGTATTTCTAACATTAGTTAACGATCTCATTTTAGTGATAACATTTTGGGGCAAGGCAGTATTTTTAAAATATATTTGAAATCAATATTAATCGTACTCAGCCATATATAGACTATAACTGAATTTTGTGTAAGTACTTTTTGAAGATGTCGCAGTTCCTCCAGTGCATATTTATTGTCAGTTCAATTAGATTCAAAAATACTGAAAACCTTTCTGTGTGCGTAATTATGTCATTATTTACCTGTTGGAACCTTTTGCTCATGTCTTTCCTTCAGAACGATACTTCGAAATTTTTCTTAAAAATGTTTTCCAGCAAATTATCTTTTTTGTATTAATTACTTATCAAAAGAGTACGTTATCAAAATAATTTAACCAATATATGCTGGCATGGTTAGGAGATTTAAGGTAAATTATTATTGTACACTTACAACAAAACAACTATATAGTCATACCTACATATACATCAAACAACACCCAATACACCCATTCAATTTTTGTAATAAATGCTTAACTTAAGGGAAGACACAACAAATAAATCAATTAAAATCATATTAGAAATAGATAAAAACTATTTTCCCATGAAGTATTTTAGCAACTCAATTATATAGCATTACAATAATCGAAAAAATCAAGCCGTAACTATTTAAGTTTTAATTTTCCTCATTAGTTAGAGTCGCACCAAGTGTTTTTCCATTATCCGACACGCTCTGAAAATCCCTTCGCCATCTTCCTATTGTACCTTCCACTTTTTTAAACATGAAAAATGTATTCCTGGGACAAAAGCAAGCTGAGTGTGGATAAGTACAGAAATACGTCATTAATGTACGGGAAGCTGAAGTTTTCTCTGACCTTAATGAGCGACTGAAACGAGCCTGAAAAAACTACATGTATGTGTGTCACGCATTGAATAATGGCTTCTACGAAAGTTTGTAAAAAATAGAACGGGTTCAAGCGTACTTAGTAATTAGAGTATGGAGTAATTGGACTTCGTCGGTAATTTTAATTGGAAAATAAGGGTTAAACTGTCGGATTATTGGTTAGTAGTAGTTGGTTCATAGAGGTCGGCTGTAATTATGATTTATAGAGCATATATTAGGGTTTTTGGTTTATATTCCATCTATAGCCATAAAGTGCAAACTTTAACCTTAGCTAAAACGAATTCATAAAAAAGGTTTCACAATACAGATATTTTGGTCATTACTTAAAAATCACAGAAAAACAACGAGACACAATAAGTACAAAGAAGAACTGGTCTAGGTTGGACTGAATACACCAGATTGAAGGACACATTTAATAGTTAAATTCCTTAAGAGGAAGGTATACAATCAATACGTGCTTCCGCCTATAACATATGGATCCGAAGCACTGACGCTCACTAAAAAAAATGCTAATAAACTGAGAATCGCGCAGAGGAAAATTGCAAGGATTAAACTTACAGACCGCGTGAAAAACGAAGAGATTCGCAGAATAAAAGAACGGGAATAGACGACATAGAAAAAACATCAAGGCTAAAATGGAGATTTGCAGGACATGTAGCACGGTTCAGCGATGACACATGAAGAGATTGTGTTGGAATGAAGACCCCGTGTAGATAAGAGAAGCCGGGGAAGCCCACCAACGCGACGGACAGACGACATATGGAGAATACAGAAAAACTGGATGCAACTTGTGCAAAATGAAATTTCTTGAAGGCGTATGGAGGAGGCTTATGTTCAGCAGTGTACTGTACCGAAAAGCTGAGTGATGATGAAAAAAATTCAACAAAGACATACTATACATTCTAAAAGATCTTTTGTATTTACCTCACATTTATGTTTGTGGCTTTCGGATAGCACTCGCTATCGAATCTGTTTTTGGTTAAGTCCTTTTCTAAACTTTTCCTCGTTTTGATGCCCATGTCCGTGTTGAGCTTCATCGCAGTTTTAGTAGTTCCGTCTCATCTTCGGAAGCATGGCCTGTAACCGTATACATAATTTCCGTATGACTTTGTTGCTTTGTTTGTTTATGATACCACGAGAAGTTAAGGAATGGATTGTCACTCCCGAC
Source organism: Diabrotica undecimpunctata (assembly GCF_040954645.1). Lineage (NCBI taxonomy): Eukaryota > Metazoa > Arthropoda > Insecta > Coleoptera > Chrysomelidae > Diabrotica > Diabrotica undecimpunctata. The sequence goes on along the minus strand of NC_092803.1, from coordinate 70,660,267 downwards.
AGAGCCGGATGATAAAACCTGAATGATAAAAATCTTCCTTTATAATTTGTAGGTTGAAAGCAGTTAAGCATCATTTACGAGTATATGCTGTTTTTTAATCAAGTCTTATCTGTATGTGAAGGACCAGACAAGAAACAAAAAGAAAATTGACACAAGTTAGAAGACATATGGATCACCAATGGACTGGTAGAAAATTGATATAAATTCCTAATTTATAAAGAAGAGTAATTCTAATTATTTTAAATTTATTCATATCCTACTGCTTGTTGTTAATCTAATTTCAATTATTGTTCATTCGTTATGATTTTAATACCACCCTGAACAGTAAACACGAACTATGGGACGTGACAATGAAAAAATGCCTTTTCTTACCTACAAAACCTGTCTCTCTAACCTAATTCTAGCGTTTCGTCAAAATGCCGTTCACGTTTAAAGACTTTTTATGTTCGAGGTTTACTTTTTTAATTATGCCGTGAAGAGATAGAATGACTTCACTGAGTTCACCTACTATAAAAAACGTAGTTGATTTACCAGGTACTTACAAAAATTAAAGTGGTCGGATGACCGCTAGTAAATAGATATTGTGTGTGGGAAACTAAATTGTAATGTAAAAAAAAATAGAACTACAAACAGAAATGATCAGTATTGAGGGATATCTGCGAAGGTATACCATGGACATATAAATTTATTTATACGTCCATGACATATACAGTGGAATTAATTTTATAGTAGAAATTAAAAAAAAATAGTCAATAAAACAACATTTTTAGTCAGATCATTTGTTATTATTTCTGATAAGATTGGATGCTGAGTAAATAAAAATCTATTACTGCCACTAAATAAATCCATGGGCATATGTGCCTCTTTAATGGTGAAAGAGATACAACATCGCCAACCCAGCTGTCCGAGTAGGGGACTATCATACAAGCAATGTTAACCACTCCAAAACTGTAGTAAAGCATGAAACACTTCTAAATTGTACAGATCGAAAAGTTCATCCTGGTTTTAGGTGACATATATAAAATCCAGGAAAGAGTAAGCCACAGCAATACGCAGATTCCATATTTAATTAGAACCTAATTTTACTTGTTGAATTGTGTGTAGTGAAATAAATTAACAATACTATAAATATCTCGTACCCTAAAACACTGGTGAAATGGAGCGTTGTGTGACAGAAAACGATTATGAAAACGATAACAGATTACCATAACAGATTATGAAAAATTTCGGCCATTGCAAGCAATGGCCGAAAAGTTGCACAGATGACTTTATTCGCTCCGTGCGTGACCATGGTAGGGGTACTTTGAAACGATGCCAGCGTGCGTAGCGGCGAAATATGACAAAATTGACCCTACCTTTTTACGCATAAATTTTATCAAAAATGTGTGCAAATACATATTGCGTATTTAATTGTGCTAATAATAGCAAAAATAGTAAGTGTAGTTTTTATTGGCGATGTCAACGAACTATAGGGGGCGCTTTGACAGATGATCAGCTGATCACGCACGTAGGAAAACAAAACAGAGCTTCCATAATCTTTGTAGGTGAATCATTGTTGTGTGTAAAAATTATCTGTATTTATTATTTTTTGTTAATGCAATGGCAAATAAAGAAATTGAAGTTAGTCTGCTCGATACTTTGAAATATATAGGAGACACAAAAAGACCTTTAAAAGAAGGCGAGGCCTTGTTAAAGGCTGGCCACGTTTTGTTGTGTGGCAAATATAATATGATATATTATTTCCTAAATATATATAAATAAAACACTTGGTTGTTTTTATATCACTATTATTCCAAAATGGTACAATTTTTTTATGTTTGATTAGCATAAAAAACAAGCAATATTACGATTTGTTTACTGATCGAATAATAAGTAATTTATTTCTAACCTAAACTAACTAACTTTTTCTAATCTAAAGTCTTACTTAGCAGTTTGTCTTTAGTTACTATTATGACATTTAATATATTTACATATTGTAAATGTCCTAATAGTAACTAAATTATACAATATTATATTTACATTTTACTACTGATCACTTCTGTACAATAGGAGAACTTAACTTTAATATGAACATTGGTAAAACAAATATTAATACATTTAAGACTAGTTACATTAATTACAACAAATTAAGAAACTAAAATTGTGACACTTCAAAATAAAATAAAAGAATGTACTTATGAAAAAAAAAAAAAACGAAGGAATGTCATGTACGATCTTGTAGATTTTTGTCACGAGGAAAAAAGTGCATACTTATTCTTTCCGATCGATAATTTCTGCATTGCGGTGCAGAACAATACTTTTTAACATTTTGTTACCTTATTGTGCTTTATTTAATAATATTTAAAATGTTTATAACTATGTCATGTGTGTATAAATAAATACAAAATGTTTTGTTATCCTACGTGCACTAGTTCAAATTTTTACCGCACCGTGCCGCCTCTTTCGTTTGACATCGCCAATAGGTTCCCAAAGATTACATATAAATTAGAGAAAAGAAAAAGATGGATCCGTGCTATTAATATGAAAAAGTAAATATCACATAACTTCATTTTTATGCAATTGAAATAGGAAAGATTTAAATAATTTACCTTAAATGCTTCAAGCTAACTGCAGAGTGCCTGATGACTTTAGCTTTTATATTATAACTTTTACTATTACTGTTTTTAAATATACATATGCTCTTTCACGTGAAAAACTTGATTTGCCAGTACTAGATTTTTCCCTTTCTTTTCCTTTTGTGGTTGAAAAGATATATTATGATGAATTTTGAGAAACCCAGTTTTTAATACTACATTTATTTTGTACATAAACTAAAAAAATATAATTAAAAAGTTAATTATTAATAATTGTCAATTTCGCATGTATTTAACAATGTCAAACATGTCATATGTTTAACCTGAAAATTGGTAGGTCCAAAACTGTTAGATGAAGGCGGTAGGTGTCGCGTCAGTCACGCACGACCAACTATTTTTCTTCTAAAAATAGTTGGTCCTCAACTCTTCTATCAATTAAATATCCTATTTAATATTTCACTTATTATATTATATTCCCTTTATCCAGACACCATTTATTCTATGCCATAGACATAAATATATAAAATGTCTATTATGTTCGTCATTACAAACGATATTTGTCAGATGACTTCTCTTGATTTCTGTCATGTCAGTTGCACTTCAATATATAGAAGGGAAAGGTTTTTTTAATTTTTTTTTATTTTTTATATCTGTCTTTTTATAATCTCTTAATTTTGACTTGTTTTTGTGCGTAACATACACACTACGTGTTATCTTTCAATGTATTTAACCCTTGCCAATTTGCTATTTTCTAATTTTAATATTCTCTTAAAATTATAATTATTGCAATTATACTGCAGTAGGTGGCAGCTGCTATGAAAACTGAACATATAACCTTGAAGTTATAACTTCAACCAGTATTTGAAACCAGCAACCGCACTAGCTGCATTCTACAATCCATCCAATCAGCATTTGGAGTCACCAACAAGTAATCCTGTATAAAACAAATTAACTATTTAAAACAAACAATATAAGCTAGAAGCATAATTTTAAAATTTTTGTGTAAAAAAATCTATAGACAGGATTGGCTTTGATTTTTTATTAATGTTAAAATTTAAATTCATCTGGTATAATAAATATGATTAGTTAACCGAGAGAAATTAGAGAGACCGACATAGACGAAGCCTTAACAATTGGCTCCCAAAGAAAGTTCCCAAAGGCTCACAAAGAATGTTTTATTGTTCTACATTGGCTCCTTCTTTCAGAGGGTAGTTATATTGTTACACCATAAAATACTACTATTGTATTTCGTAATACATCTAGTCGCCCCCCTGTACAACCAAATGCGTAGTAAGCTAATCAAAAATCATTCTATGGGAAAGATATGAATTTATTTGTTGGGTCTTTGAAATATTTCATGGACACTTCGTTGATGGGTTCACTGGTCTTAATCTTATTTATAGTGGTTACGTTTTAGAAAGGGAACCCGTACCATTTCCGCGTTCGAGCATTGCTTTGTCGTCCTTGGTGCTTTTTGAGGTACTTACTAATTTTTTCGCGTTGTTTTTTTTGTGTATGACAGATGTTTGCCGGCTTTCGACATTAGTAAAAACCACAAGGCGGTTAATGATCTTAAAATTATGGTTCGAAATTATTTAATTATTTTGATGTTTGTTTAAATAGTTGTCCTTTTGGAGCGTACGTTAGAGGTTCAGTGAACTTAAAGGTAATGCGTAGTTAGTTCTGGTGAAACATTAGATCACTTTTTTATAATACACATTAAATCATATTCCGAAGCTACTGAACACTCGTTACCTCCATAACTCCGCTATCATCAAGATTGGCGATGACGCCTTTAATTTATTCACTTTAATCAATCACCTAATACGCATGCTAGATTTTTTATATATTGATAAAAATGATATTATTAATATGTGCTTAACATTGCATATCGTTATAATATAAGCTGTAGTTGTCATCTTTGCAATTGCATAATTCGATATTCTTATCTCAATTTTCTAAACATTTTCCTAGTCTTTTCTTTGCATAAAAATTCATTTTAGTATTTAAAACAGTTATCTACATTTCACCACAAAAATGTTCTACCCAAGCTATTATCTTCTACCTCTTTAAATCAAGTATTATTCTTTATCAAGTTTTCCAGTATTCAATTTTTATCTTCCTGCTGTTTCTTCGACGAATTGAATTGATCGGCCTGCAATTAAAGGATTCATCATCATGCCTTTATTTATCATGTCCACTGCTGAACATAGGCCTCCCTTAAACTCCTCCATTCCTTGCGATTTTATGCTCTTATTAAGGATTACTAATTGAAAATATCGTCGAAATAAGTGGATTAAGCCAGTAAAAAAAATTGTATTTTGGTTAAATAAGTTAAACTTGTATGTTCATTTTTAGCCCACTCAGTAATCGAAACAATTTTGTACTCAATTTATGAATTTTCCATCCAGTTAACTTTCCATAAAATTCGTCCCGTGCAGAAGTAAAGACATAGAAAATGGATTTACTGACGCACCCTTGATGAAAATTATTTATTATATTGATTCACCCTTTTTACACGATTCCAAAGACCATTATTCTATTTTACCCGCATCACGAGCTGTTACCAGTAACATATGGAACTATATATACTCGCTTTCCAGTTTAGAAAGCTACAAATTTACTTTATTTTAGTTCGCTAAATTAAATATACATAGTCCTACTATATAGAAGGTTGACTGGTACGGCTTTGGCATTTGAAAATATAGTAGGGCACTGAAGATTATAAAAACATCAAAATAACGCCCTAACATCTACTGAAGGTATAATCTACTTAGATATAATTGGTGAATATAATCATTGCTGTTTAATAACCATTTTTACCTCTAGGATTTTATTGGAAACCTCGAAACACAAGTTTTTAGTTTACAAAAAAAAACAGGTAAACAGGATTTAGTCTAAACTATCATCAATGAGGAAGGGATAAATAACATTAGATATACACACTTGGCAAGAACATCGGAGGAGCTTCAGCTTTTACTAGAGAATATGAATAGAGTTATGCAGGAATTACGGTACAGTCTTTAGTAAAAATCAAATTCATCATAAATGCATTATACTATAAACAATACCCCCATTCAGCCGATGAATAATTCGGTACAAATAATTGGGATCTATAATACAAGAGGCAAGTGATCAAAATATACAGATCAAAATTTCGAGATAGTACTATCGACGAATAGTAAGAATAAGTTGGGTTGACCGCGTAAAAAATAAAGAAATATTACGTCAAATGGCAAAAAGTCGAAGTAATGCTTACCATAAAAGAGAAAAAATTTGAATATTTTTGGACCATCTAAAACGGGGACAAAAATACAGATTTCTACAAAATATAATGCAGGGAAAGATTGAAAGAAGCGGGAATCCGGGCCGCAGAAGAATGTCCTGAACGAGAAATTTAGGGTTGTTTGGTTGCACCACAAACGAACTGTTTAGAACTGGTGTAAACAAAGTTTACATGTCTCTCCGATAGGAACAGAAAGAAAAATATACCAAAATGTATCAACAATACATATTATTTAAGTTCGACTGTCCATTTACTCTCATACATCACCTGTATTCAGGGTTCGCAAACAATCCACCTAAAGTAAAATTGATATTATTTATTAACGAATTTCATGATGGTAAACTATAGTTTTAGATGTTGATCAAACAATGCTGCGCTAATATTTACTTATTAGATCAGTTAGGACAAGAAAATCGGGTAATAGTGCTTGAAGAGACACTTTCCAAAGATTTAGAACCATAAAACGAATTTAAAAACTTAAAAAAACTTCAATGAAATACCTACTCCCAAAACCCAGAAAAATGAAATAGTTTAACATCTTTTCCAATGAGAAATTGCGAAATACATAACGTGCATTTTGTTTATTCTATGTAAACATCCTGCAATACAATTGAGTTAACACGCGCATTCGATACAGCATATTTTTCAAGGTGTTTTGTAACAATAGATCATAACTACGTTCGTAGTAGTCAACGGTGACACCATCTACAGATACATAAATAAGTAAAGTAAGGAGTTCATATTCATATCATTACACAGAACATTTTTGTGAATTTATGTGGTAATGATCGTTTATCCATATCGTAGGGTATATAAGTATTGACTTTTGAGCAATGTTCCAAAAACATAAATTTAAGTACTAAGTTTGGGACTTATGTCACCCATGCATTCCTCGCTGCTGTTTGAAGGATGAAAATAGAATGGCGAACTAAAAAACGAAGACCAAACAGGAACATACTGAAAATAACCAAGAAAGAAAATATTATAAAGAAAATAAGTAGAAATGTTTGCTTTTAAATTGCTCTCTCCGGTTTCTTTGACGAAGTTGGCAGTCACACATTTTTCGGACGCAGCTTTTTAGACGGATCATGTGAAAACTACAAGAAACGAGTGCACGTCTCTCTTGAAATAGAAAACTACGCATAGTTCAATCGACAGAGGAAAACGAATGTGGATAGAAGCTGAATATCATTCAGATGAAATACCTACTAATGGATTTTTAGAAGGTCGACTGACAAACGATTTTTGGTTTTAGAACTCAAAAAATCGTGATTAATGTGATAATTTCAAATATCTAAAATTATGACAAAAAGAACTATTGTCATCTTTATCCAATCAGCAATATTTCAATAAATACTAATAATCATATTTTAATTTTATAATCTCCATAAAGTTCAGACCATAAAACAGCTGTCAACACATTGTCTACAATGCTTCACATATTAGTAGAAAATACAATGATCTGAACAAAATATATCATGAAGAAGCCCAGATATAGAGAAAAGAAGAGAAGAGCATCCTTGCAAGGTACAAGATTCTGTTCATTTTTTTAAATTAGTTGGATCTCATTAGTTGAATCTCAAACATATTCAGTTTCAGACTGTTTTCAGACAAATAACGGGGAAAATTCCAAGAAGACAATAATTTGTGTTTGACGTTTGCTGTTAATGTTCTTTTTAAGCTGGAATTACTACACATTATATATAATATATAATAGTTTTAAGTATATAATATTTAGGATCAGTTCATTACAGAGTAATGGGGAAACAAAGAAAATGATGAAGATGATGAGTACAGTCTCCTTTCCTACAAAAGAAACAATACAAATGGTTCTACATGCCAGCTCCCTCATTGCGAACAATCGTTTGAGGAGCGGAGGATCTCGAAAATAAACAGATAACTAGTGTCGTACTCGTTGATCTAACAGGTGCTTACGATACCGTGAACCTCAAAAAATATTAAGTAAAATATAATACCTTGTCGTTACGACAAGGATGCTGCCTCTCTCCAATACTATTTAAGATCTATTTAAATGAAGCACTAAAACACTGGAGAAGATCATGTTCAGGAATGGGGATCCAACTTGACGACGATACAACATTATACACTCTACATTTTGCGGAGGACCAAGTAGTAGTGACAGCAGACAAGGAAGATTTAGAATTCATGACGAGACGGTTGTTTAAAACATATGAAGAATGGGGCCTCTCTGTAAATAGAAACAAAACGCAATACTTATGCATCGGGAATGAAGTAGAAGATCTAATGGTCAACGAACATGAAACAATCAAGAACTGTGAGGAATATATATATTTGGGAACAACAATCAACAAGAGTGGGAGCACCGAAAAAGAGATAGAGCAAAGAATCGTGAAAGGAAAAAGGGTGATAGGATGCCTAAACCCGATGCTATGGTCAAAAGAACTATCAAATCAAAGAAAGCATCTCCTCTTTAACTCCATCTTTAAAAGTATAGTGCTCTATGGATGCGAAACATGACAACTTACTAAATCCCTTGACCGACGCCTACTTGCATTGGAAATGGACTTCTGGAGAAGATCAGCTAGAAAATCAAGGCTTGATAGAATACAAAATCACCATATCAGAAATATAATGGGAGTCAAGTCAACCATCATTGACGAAATTCAAATGAGACAACTGATCTGGTATGGTCATGCGAAAAGAATGGACGACAGGCTGCCAAACCAAATTTTAAAATGGACGCCAAGGGAAAGAAGGAAGAGAGGAAGGCCAAATCAATCCTGGCTGGGCGGCATTCAGAAGGCAATGTCGGAAAGAAACCCGACCGAAATGACCGACGTAGCTGGAAACTGGGAACCGGAAGACGGAGAACGCTATAAAAAACCGGGATAATAATAAAATATAATACACTGAAAGACCCGAACGTAATGAAGGTCGTAGAATCCATGCTATAGAACAGGAGATTCTACGTTGTGTTACACGAGAAGAAGAGCAGATGGAGAGATAAAAAAATGGCCAGCTCTAAGGAAGCGTGCTTGTCCCAACTCTGTTCAAAATACACATAAACGATCAGCCAATAACGGAGAACGCAAGTCACTTTTTATATGCCGATGACCTGGCTATTGTGATAAAATCGAAGAACTTCAATAATATCGAGGGAAATCTCGAAGCTGCCCTAAATAATGTCTAAATATTACAGATAAAAATACCTTAAACCGAATCACTAAAAAACAGAGGTAAACGCCTTCCACCTAAATACCAGAAATGCGAGGAGGGAAAGATTCTGCAGCACACGGACAAACCTAAATGGAGTTACGTTGGACAGATTTTTAACATATGAGTACCATTGTTATAACACAAGACAAAACGTCAACACCAGAAACGCCTTACTGAGAAAGCTGGAAGTAGTTGGGGTGCAAGTCCTGACAAACCATAAAAATAACAGCACGGGCAATTTGTGTTTCAACAAGAGAGTATGCCTGCCCAGTCTGGGATCGATCAATCCACGCAAAACAAGTTGATGTAATCTATAGAACAATAAGCCTGTCCCACTCAATCTCGTATATAAGTCGGCAGGTTTCTCATCATCCAAAGAACGCAGAGCAGCTATTTAATATAAAGATAAATTTAAACAAACCTGCGATGAATACCTCCCACTGTAAAAAGCTGCCTGTGTTGTGTGTAAGTCGACCCACCATCCCAAGAAGAGAGGTCGTCCGCTAGTAGCCTCTACTGGAAGACGTTACACCGTATTAGAACTGGCGTAACTCCAGTAATGACCAATAAAATAAGTGGAAGCTGCAAACTATTAATGGTCATATATGCAAATGTGGAAAACAAAATATGAAGCATCTTCTGTTACGCCCAAAATGTCATTTAACATATACCCTGAAGGATCAACGGTTGGTCAGCAATGCAGTAATCGACGTGGCCCACCTAGAATTAGATGAGAGTCTGGACTCGATAGAACAAAAGATTAAATCGACAGTTACTTATTATTGTTTAAGGTGTTTTTTATCCCACTATTTATGGGATTTGCAATAAATTTGCAAACAGAGAACATTATCTGTATGAAGAACATTTTACACATTCAGTAAATATGAGAACGAGGCTCTATGATTAAATAATTCTGTGGAGCAGTGTTTAATTATTTTATACAACATTTTCAAGCATAGTTTGCGAAAATTAATTACTAAATATTTATGACTTGTGTAGATGACAACAAGCGTTGGGCAACAAGCGTTGAAATAGTAAAGTCCATGGCTTCTACTTTTCTTATGTAATAAATATTCTATTACAAAGTCGAATGACAACAGATATTACAACTAGTACGAGATGTTATTAACCTTGTTAAAAGGTGCAATTAATTATATTTAAATATTTAAATTGAGTTGCAGTTAATTGATTTTTACAGTATGTGCCTTTTAGGTTTGCAGATTTTATATGATTTGATTTTAGTCTTGTTTCAACAAAAATCAAATCAAAAGATGGGAACTACATGTGGTACTAAATGTTAAAATCTGTTTGTTTTACCTCTGTCACTCTTGAAAGTTTATCTTTACCGGAATGCAAGCTAATGATACGTTCCAAAGGCCATCTACATGATGGTTGTTGGTAACTACGAGTTAACACTAAACTTCCAATCATCAAATGAAGCGAAGCTTTCCATTTGTATTGATGTTGCAGTTGAGAAACATATTCTTTGATATAACAGTTCCTAAATTGTTGATACATAATATGTATCAACAATTCGTCATATTATGACGAATCGTTTTATAGTTGGAGGAGGGCCTACCTATTGGAATTGTGCTTAAGTTAGTGTCGGGAATTGTAGTAATAGGACGGCCAACCAGGAAATGGGAAGAAGTAATTGGCGTTAGCTCAGTTGGGTCATTAGAGAGAGAAAATATAGGTCTAGAATTCAAGACTATTCGATCTGAATAAGTAAAGAATTGAAATCCTCGTAGATTAGTTTTTTATCGAGTAACAACCCTCTTTAAATGGTGTCTCATGCTTTTGACTGCCGCCTCCAAAAGACCGCCAAAATTGGGCGCATACGTGGAATGAAATGCAAAATTATATTGTAACAGAAATTGTCCAAATTGTTTAAGTTCATTGTAAGCTCCAACGAAAGTGGATCCGTTATAAGAATAAATGTCGTTTGGGATACCTAGTCGAGCTAGGAACCGCTTCAAGCAAGATAGAAAACAGTCAGTTGTGAGATTTGAAATAAGTTCAAAATGAACTGCTTTAGTACAAAAGCATACAAAAACACAAACGTAACGTCTTGTTTCTTTGGCTCCCCTACCTGATTTATTGCTTAGTATAAATGGTCCAGCAAAATATGTGCCACAGTGCTGAAATGGCAGTGAAGAGGTTGTGCGCGCAAACTGACCATTGGACAACTGGTAAAAGTAGGTTTTAAACACTGAAGGATATGGGTACGTGCATAAAACAGATCAGAATGATAAACTTCATAAAAAAGAAATAAAGTGTAAATATAAACAATAGTGTAACAGAAAGTTTCGGTGTCAAATTGGAAGGACGCGAGGATGATCCCGGATTATTCATAGTGTTTAATATAACATTAGAAAAAGAAGCAGATATGCAAATAAAAAGAACTGTTCTTATCGACCACGTTAGCAAAACATCATCGCTTAGCATTTTCCGTAGATCTTACAATTTAGCTTAGGAGTAAGACAGAGTTGACAGAAACAGCTATGAAAATGAAAAAAGCAATGAACATTGAGGTGTATATAAAAGAAAAAAAAAGGTATATTTGTGATTATAAATGAGAATCTACAAAATTTAAAGTGTATTTTTTAAAGCATGCAATGCAGTGTTTTCCATCATCAAGTGTTTAGGCGCCGAATCGCTTTACCGAAAGCTCGAAAGGTGTTGGACGAAATTATTTTCGTTACCTAAATATTAAACATAAACTGTACTTCATCACTCAAAAGTTATACCACTCAAAAGTCCAAAAATAAATTCGCATGGAATAATTTCAACTTAGCAATTTCATAATAGGATATTGTACTATGCTCTGTGGTCAAATTATGCTGTTAATCTCGTCTATCAGTATACTCTCATAAAGCACCATATATTTATGGAAAGGAGTAGTCTGCGTGCAAAATTAAATATATTCAATTACTTCTATCACCATAAGAAGAAGTTCTTTCAGATCCTTCCCCTTACTTTCCACATTTTACCACTTTATTAAATATTGCAATGTTATGTCTATTATTTTTAAATAATGGCGTCAATGATATTATTTTTGTAATTTAGACTTACCGATGAATTAATACTAAGTTTCTAAAGTGAAGTACAATACCTACCTGAAACAAAACGAAAAAAATATTAGCGAGATTCATTAAAAAATAATGTAATAATCCATAACAATTATATAAAACCAAAAAAAAATTAGTAAATATATTCATTTCATGGGGAACCCAACCCCAAAACCCAAAATCATTCTTCCATTCATTATTTACACATTATACAAGATTTGAAGAGACGAGGGGTTCAGATACAGAAACTAGTCTCAGGTAAGTTATGTACCTTTTACCTGTTCTAGAACGGTTCTAGAAATTCTCACAAGTCGGTTTCGTTGACGAGACGGCAGCTGCAGAAATCAAAATTGTTTTCTCATGGCAGATGGAAATATACGCTGGTTTTAATTTTTCTCAGAGGGTCTAAAAACGGTGCAGATCGGTATCGATAGAGGTTGGGAAGTTTATTTAGGTCAATTTTTAATTAATATAATAGATTGTATGTATATACTGAATAGCTAACTCCTCGTTACAAACAAATAAAAAGAAATGAAAAGACATATGTTTTTTGTACACCACTTGTGACAAACCAAAGGACGGAAAAAGGAAAGGATTTTATGAACTTTTTTACACACTTTTTTCTTTTTCCAACTTTTAAATAAAACGAAATAAAGGACGGTTCACACAGACTGAACTAGTGACCTACTCGTTTAACCAGAAATATATTCAAAATTGTAAAAATATTAAAAATATTTTTTTGTGTAAATACAACCCAAGTTTCCCTTTCCAACGCTTTTCTTATTAGTCCTTGATTTATCTATCTATACAAATAATTAAACACTAAGTACAGTAACAGGGCAAATAATTATTAATCACGTGCATAGATCAGGCGGGAAGATTGATCAGTCAAGGGATTTGCAAATAAGAACCGATAAGAGAAGAAATAAAACATAAAAACTCATTAAAACGACAAAAAGGACATCCAAGATTAACCTTTAACGACAATTTGGTGAGCGGGCTACCAGAAGTAATTTTTTTCCTCAACTGAAGCCCCAAAATCATCGTAAAATTTTACTTTTACGAGTCGTATCTCATCAAATTAAACGAAATCAAAGCTTTTCCACTCTTTCAGATCTCTTTTCTCAATACATTAACGCTTTTACCAGCCGGACGGTTCAGCCTTGGAAGAAATAAAACAAATAATTGAAAAGAAAGGTCTTAAAAGTTCATTTTATTTTATATTGTTAAGAAATGATTATTTGGTGTGAGAAACTCTCCGGTTTTGATATTTCTTTTTCATAGCTTGGTGAGTAAGCCATTAAAATGGTACAGAGCCGGAACTAGGAATGTAAAAGCCAAACTACTGTCTACAACAGCTTTTTTTTCTATGCTAATTAGGATGGCAACAACGTCATACTTAATAACGAGAGATATCGGAATATAAATGAGTTTTAAGAAAAACTTTAAAACTTTTTTCTTAAAAACTTTAAGAAAAAAGGTTAATACAAAATTTGCGAGTGCGATACGACCAACTTTGGATAGTGCAAGGTGGAGAACCAGCGGCCAAGCTTCTTGTTAGAAGACGTTTTTCTTTTTAAAATTTTCTTTCCTCCGTAAGAAGCTTCAACAAAGTGCAACAAAACTTAAAAAAAGACGAATGAAATCGGTAAAGTCGGTATGTTATCGCGCGACGACAGTGAATTATATTTGTGGAAATATACACTAATCTAACCAAACCTCGCGTATTACCCGATTTGAACCTTTTTTTTTCCTTGGCTTGGACACAATCGTCATTCAGCCAGTTACAATCAGCATGAGATTTATTAAAGCTACAACGTATCAGCAAACTTAATATAAAAAACTGAGTAATTAAACTGTATTGTTTGTTTTGTTAATTTTATTGAATTATATAAAATCAGTAACTGTATAGCTGAGAACTGATAAATTTATTTGTAAAATTAATTCATAAGTATAAAAATTCTGTTTTCCTTTTCTCTCCTGTAAATAAATTGGTAAAACGTCTTTTATCAGTACATACTGCGTTTTTTGTTAAATAATTATAAAAATATACAAAATTAGCATTTCTAACAATAAAATGTAGACATCCGCGAAAATTCGTTATTATTTTTATGATTTTATAAAAATATCCCATTACTTTTCCGATATGAATATAAACATCCGTTTCATGAATGTATTTATTCATTTACTTAAAAACGTATACTTGATGTGAACCGAGGAAATAGTCCGCTACTGAACTTTGAAGCGTTTTATCGTAAAATTTCAGTTAAAGATAATTGAAGTCAATGCTATGGTAGTATAGTACATAAAGAGATGGTTTGATGGTTACCGGTACAGAACGCTTATGTTATTATGGAAAGCTGAGTTCAAGGTCTGTGCACGAGATAAAAAAAGTACTATGTAATGAATTTAGTAAAGAAATAGGAAAAAAATAGACGACTGTCGCGTTTAACGAAAACAAAAACAAATCAGTTTATATGATTGAAAATACCTAATCATGGAAGGGAAAAACGTAATGCAAAAAATAAACAATGTAATTGATCAACAAAATGATCACACATACATCATATACATCATCAGCTTGGCATTCATACAGTATAATTCCTGAAGAATGGCTAAGATCAACGTTTGTCCCTCTACCCAAGAAGGCACATGCTAAGCAGTGCAGTGATCATCGCATGATCAGTCTGATGAGCCACACCTTAAAAATATTCCTCAAAATAATTCACAATAGAATTTACGAAATCGGAAGAAGATATAGGAGAAACTCAGTTTGGATTCCGGGAGGGATATGGAACTCGTGAAGCATTATTTGCCTTTAACATCTTGACACAGAGGTGTTTGGATGTGAATCAAGATGTATTTGCTTGTTTCATTGATTACAACAAGGCGTTTGATAACGTCAAGCATGACCAACTTTTAGAGATCTTGGAAGCTAAACAGTTAGACACTAGCGATATAAGAATAATACCTACTCTGTATTATTCATTAATCAGAAAGAAGTCGCACGCATCGAAAATAGCACAACAAATGAAATTCAAATTAAAAAAGGAGTTAGACAAGGATGTGTGCTATCACCATTGCTATTTAATCTCTATTCGGAAGAAATTATGAAGAAAGCATTGGAGGAAGAAGAGATTGGGATAAAAGTTAACGGCCAACCAATTAATAATATTAGATACGCAGATGATACGGTTTTAATGGCGGAGACAGTAGAAGACCTGCAAGCCATTTTAAACAAGGTAGTCACAGCTAGTGAAGAGAAAGGGTTAACAATGAACGTCAAGAAGACGAAATTCATGATTATTTCAAAAAAACCAAGATTGAATGCACACCTGTACATTCACAATAACGAAATCGAACGGGTGCACAAATATAAATATTTGGGAACAAGCGTTAATAACAAAAATGACATCACAGAAGAAATAAAAACTGCTCGAAAGAAAGGCTCGAGCTGCTTTTGTTAATATGAAGGACATTCTAGGAAGTCATGACATTAACTTAACCTGAAAATGAGATTGGTTAGATACTACATCTTCTCGATACTGCTGTACGGAGTAGAGACTTGGACTTTAAACAAGAGCGATATTGATAAACTAGAGGCCTTCGAAATGTGGATATACAGAAGAATTTTGAAAATACCTTGGACAGACAAAGTAACAAATAGTGAAGTTCTTCGAAGAATGAACAAAGAACGGGAGCTGTTGATCACCATCAAGAGAAGAAAGTGGGAATATTTTGGTCATGTGATGAGAGGGAAAAAGTACCGATTGCTCCAGTTAATTATTTAAGGAAAGATTCAGGACAAACGAAGCGTGGGGAGACGACGTATATCTTGGCTCCGCAATTTAAGAGACTGGTGCACATCTAACCAATTATTTAGAGCAACAGCTTCAAAGAAACGAATAGCAATGATGATTGCCAAACTCCGTAGCGGAGAGGGCACTTGAAGAAGAAGAATTGCATTCTTTCTTGCTAAAGGTTTAACTGTTTGTTCCTTTATAGAATAATATTGTTGTAATACTCTCTACTAAAATGTTAAAAATCTTCCACGAGCGCCACTGCTATAAAAAAGTCAAAACCATGAATGATATTTGCCATTTAATTCTGATAACTCTATTCCTAGTGGACCAAGTACCTAAGCGATGATATCTATTATAACATATTTATGTATTACCCTGCTCTGTTGGGTCAATCAGCGCTGCTCAACAACTTTTCGGAATAGTATGGAATATTATATCATATTAATACAGTGAATTTATTTAACAATCAACCAAATACTCAAAGTTATGCCTTTACTTCTTCTTCTTCTTCTTGTGCCACTCCTATCGGAGATTGGAAATCATCAAGGCTATCCTGACCTTGTTTACAGCTGACATAAAGAGTTCATTAGTGGTACAGCCAAACCACTCTCTCAAATTACGCAGCCATGACATTCTTCTACGGCCTGGATTCCGTTTTCCTTCTATTTTTCCTTGTATTATATTTTGAAGTAATGCGTATTTATGTCCTCTCATCATGTGACCCAAATATTCGAGTTTTCTTCCTGATTAACGTCTAGGCATCTTTGTGTAAGAACACTCAAACAGAAGAGAGCTTCTCGAGTACCTAATCCCTTTCTGAACCCCATCTGTGTATCACTAATATCTGAATCCAACTTTTGATAAACTCGGTTATGGATGACTTTTAGAAATATCTTTAGTAGATGGCTCATTAAAGATATTGTTCGATGTTCTGAACATTCTTTTGCAATAGATTTCTTTGGCAGTGTAACGCAAGTGTAACGCACGGCAGTGTAACGCACGGCAGTGTAACGCACAACAGCCACTCTTGAGGTATAATCCCAGTTTTGTATATTGTGTTAAATAAGTGCAATATTATACCTATTGAGTCATCATTCATTTATTCTATGCCTTTACAAGAACATATTATTAGAAAAAAGGTTCTATCCACACATATCATTGAAAAATGATTCATGTTATCTAAAAGAAATATGAACTGCGGCGGTGATATCTGTGAAGGTTGTATTACCATCAAATTCAGATTTGTCAGCATATATATATTTTTGTTGATGGTCGAAAATTAAATGATCTGGTATTATCTAATATCATAGTGGGAATTACAGTAGCTAAATGGTTAATCGGCAAAAATGTTGTTTAAAACTATATTATTATTAAAATTATTATTAACTTTACACCAATGTGCAAATGCAAACATCACCAGAAATATGAAATAAAACTGATTAAATTTTAAAAATTTAAAAATGATTAAAGTTTATTTAGTATTTAAATAATTTAATTTTATAAATTATTTAGTAATCTTAATTAGTATTAAATATAGCAGAGTATAGTAAACTGAATGATTACTATATTTAAAATTAAATTTTATTATGTGCAATAAATTTTAATAAATATTATATTCATTTGATTTGCCTCTAATAGAACAAAACCAACATTCTTACTGAACATAAAATATGGGAAAATAAATAATTTACTTCTGTGATTGGAATTAAATTTTAAAGCAACTGTTTGAGACCCACTGATCATCGCTTAATTACATATTATGGGATGATGAAAACCCAAAGTGTTTTCAAACTTTATAATGAAGTAAAAAAAAAAGAATAAAAAAACAACACTCCTTGTACAACTTTAAACGTTTTAGATCAGACACAAGCTTATATTTTAATTATTTAGTTACATTTCACCGATTACTTACAATTTCTATTAATTTAGAAACAATTTAAAAGTTACCAGCCACGGATCAGAGCTTAAATTGTTCCAGTTCAGACATACTCTTCAAAAGGGTTATACCTGCCACACAGCAACGGCTGGGTAATTACAGCACTATTAAAAATTATACCGAGTGGTTATGTACCTTCGCATTGAACATCCATGCGACGCAATGCTCATCGGAGTGTGTGTTCTATTGTTTTCAAGTTAAAAGAAATCAGCCGAGTGTGTAATACGTCTTGTCCGCAGAGCTGCACAACCATAGTACCTTCGCCAGTCAGTGTCTTGGGTAGTTAGTACGAAGGAACTAGTTCGGAAAGATGAAAAAAAAAAGTCACAAAAATGATAAAATTTAAACAAGAAAAAGATCAGAATTTACTAATAATATAACCGTGGATTGTTTTACAAGCAATTGCACAGTGTATGGTGTTTTGTGTGATTAATTCACGCTTCACGCAGAAGTTTTACAACATTACAACGTACATTCTCAGTTAGTTCGGTCTTCAGTTAGTCCGGTCGGCTCTTTGAGCATGATTCACGCATTTGACGAGTGCCAGGCAGACGCGAGCTGGCAGCAAGTCTCAACTCGTTTACGTTATTGTATTCTCTGGCCAACACTGTTTCGCGTCGTGATAAAACTGTTTTTAAAATGAGTGAAACGCGTAAACGTAGGTACAAGTCAATGGAACAGAGACTACAAGCTCTGTGGCGCAATAGAAAAACTATCGAAGGCTTTTGTACACAAATTGAAACGGAAAAAGTTCTACAAAAGCGTTGCACACCGAGAAAAGCAAAACATGAATTGGTGAAAGATGTTCTGTGGTTGTGGTTCGTTGAAGAACGAAGACGAGGAACGCCGTTAAGTGGATCAATCCTAAAAGAAAAGGGTATTATCTTGCACTCAAAGCTTCAACCAAAAGAGTCGTTCTCGGCTAATGAGGGATGGCTCTCCTGATAGAAAAAGAGACACAGAGACGGTTTTATTGGAGTTTGTGGTGAGAAGCTGTCAGCAGACCCAACAGCGGCCACCAATTTTTCTGCAAAATTTTTAAAAATCATTGGAGACCAAAACTTATTGGCGAACCAGTTAAGAGTCCTACAATTTACGACAGATATAGAGTTTTATTTATGGATTCAGAAAAGTCACTCATTTAAAGTCCTTTTCTGGGTCCCCTCTTTTTGTCCCGTATTAATTTTGTTTACACGAGATGCTATCAGACACAACAGCCAATCCCGAATAATCCCCAGAAGTCGCCAGCTCTCTGGAGACTCGCTTGGGCAACATTTTTTTCCCTGTAGCATGCATCCTCTGAATACGAGGATGTTAAACCTCAAGATTGGGGAGCACAGGAGTAGCAGGAAAAATCTGACATGATAAATCATTTGTACTGCGTCCGCCTGCTGCAGCATTTAACGATTGACCATGGTGTCGATATGCTTATGTGTATTTGCGTTGTTGTATGTGTTAGTGTGTTATGTTAAATCGACAGCTAATGACGTATTAACGTTCGTAGTGTATATTTATGCCTTATTCACACGTGTCCTTTATGCTAAATATGCATTAGACCTTTCCTAGTGAAAAAAACTCTTTTTTGTTTCTCTTGTTTTGGGAAAAGATTTTTGAAGCTAGTATTCTACATTTGATTCCAGTATTGTTATAGCCAAGAACTAGTATATTGCAATAAATTTTGTTCTTTGAACACAAAGACGTGCTTTTAAATATATTTTTTAAACTATTAGATATTTCAATCGGACTAAATGGTCTTATATCTAGTGAATAAACTCACGGCCTTGGTCTCATAAGGTCAAGGAGATTGTTACGCTAGGCTTACTTGGATGGGTTTAAATCCTCTCATTAATAGAAAAAAAGAGAATAATAAAAACTAGACTGGTTTAATGATGTTTGTGGTGGGTTGACGGCTTTCTGTCAATTCGGCCGGAAATGAGGTAAGATTTTTGGTTGTGGTAGATGAAGATTATCTTCGTTAATAAACAATCCGTTCTTATAATTCTATTAATTTCTATATTTAATATGAAAAGAACATTGAACAGAACATAATCTTGGTGTGAAACCGAAACAAAGCAAATTAGATATGAGCGTCCAACCATATAGTGTAAACACATTTCTTCTTTTTAACTATATTTGTTATTAAGATTGAGAAGTAATGTGTAGCAAATCTTCATCATGGTTGTCTAATAATTTTCATTATAACGTTTTTACGTATTTATTATAATATTCCTTTCCTTATACTAATACTTTATACTAATTAAAATTGCATATGCTCGTTCCATAAATAGACAGAAATCAAAGATATAGACAGAATCCATAGTATTTATTATTGACTCTCGAATTTGAGCTACTGATAAGTAGCTATTACAAGCTTATTATACAAGTCATAATGGCTACTGATAAAAATACAGAACAAATCATAAGAGCTCGTATTATTATAACGAGGTGAATGTGACTCAAATTTCATATTGTCGGTCATATTGGCGAATGATAAAAATGGATTTATGTGACACATATTACAAAGAGGTCTTTATTACTGGGTACTCGGACTTGTGTTAGACATTATCGTATTCCTTTACATACTTTGAGGCGCCGATATTATCAACACCCTAGCAAACATAACATTATCAGATAGATTGTTTTGAAGTAAAATATGCAGAAAAGCGCTAATGAACAGATAATGGCGGAATTTTAAACGACAAAACAATGTCTAGACCTACTTGTTACAACATTGTATACCTTATACGCTTTGAAAAGAAAACTTGTACATCCAACTAGTAAAAAATCTTGTTTTAGCATCTGGCATTTCGCCACATTGAAAAATCATTACTGTACCAAGGAAGGAATATAAGTTTTTACAGCCAGTGTTTTGTAATGACATTATCAATTGAGACGCGGCCATAGTCGAAAATGTTTGCTAGGTTGAGACTGATAGCGATTATCACTAGTATGGCACTGTAGCAAGTTTAACTGGGTACCAGGGTATGATAGTCATAAGGGCAATAAAAGCAGATGAAATGACCAAACGAGGCTTATTAATGCCACTTATTGGACCAGAACCTTTCCGCAGCATTGAAAAGGCAGTAACAAGAATGTCTCCAAAAAAATGGGTAGCTCACAAATTTTTGGAATGGTGGAGGAATTCACCACGACAAAGACAGAAGAAACAGGTCATTTTAGAACATTAGTCAAAATTAGTATACCTAATAAGCATGAAAAGACAGGAAATAGTCAAAGCCATAGTAGATCTGCTTGCTAACAGGGCGCTGTAGAAGTCACTGTAGTAGTCACTTAGAAGAAAAAACAACAGAGCACATTTTGGATCAGTGCGACACCCTGGAAAATGTGCGGTTCTTTACATTAGGCGATGATAAACCACCGTAAAAGAGCTACATGGAAGGTTCAGTCTCGAAGCTATTCATCATCAACAGCTATTCCATTCATCGTCGGATGTAAGCCTCCCTTAGGTGTGCCACTTATTTCTTTTGTTGTTTTTTGCATCTATTCGTCTCTAAGCTATTAGACCTTCTAAAAAGGGTTAGGCTAGAGAATGTAATCTAGGATTAGGACCACAATACATCGCAGTGGGATGGGCCAAAAGCCACCTCATTGAATCTATTTATCTACCATTAGTTTCAGTCAGGAACTATATAAGTACATACACCATATAAGTTAAATGTTATCTAAAGCTAAGTATTATCGTCGTCTTAAATTGCCATATTACAATATATAATTTTAAGCGTTGGCAAGCCCTCTACAGTTATCTGTGATATACGGGAACGGAACCTACATTTTAACGTCGAATCCGAACGACTAAGTGTAGAGAAGCTGTACTGGACAGATAACGACTTCGTGGTTTGTTAGAGGTAAAAAATTATTTGTACGGTCTTATCACGTCTAAAACTACTCTTTGTTCTTGGTTTACTTCTGTTGGATTATTTATCGTTCCTAGATAAACTTGTGAATTTATTATATTTGGTGTTTCATATATAATACATAATTCCATGCACATTTTCCGTGACTAAAAGAAAAACTTGCTTAGCAATTTGCGACAAAACTATCATGAGTTTGGCGTATTACCTTAATTTGTTGCCGCTTATAAGGTTCAATCATTCCTTCACGATCTCCACACCAGATTATGTTATTCATTGAATCTATTACTCAACAGACTAGCATAAAATAGGGTTGTTTAAATAAATTATTTTTAATCCACATTTCAGTTACATACAGTTTTTTCCACAATTTGAACATTCGGTAATTAACACACCTTAAATTTCTTCTAGTGGAGAAAAAGTAAAAAAAGAAAAACTAGATCAATAGCACCAATTTATTGGTTAACATAATAATCAAAGTATGTACCATGAGGTTAAACAACCTGATATAGTTAACACCATCCTCTCTGAATTTATGTTCCGTAATCTACCATCGATAAATTTTACAACGATATTTCCTCATTGTGTGAGTAGTAAGTAATTCGAGGAAACTGACAATAAAATTTTTATGGTTGAGACTTTAATTTTGCAGCACGGTGAAAGAGACGATTAAATTTACTTACGAAACTGTTAAATACTTTAAACGGCTTTTCGCGACATTTGATCAGAATAAACGTTTGCGACAGTTTGGAAAATTAGTAAATTTTAAAAATAATCTATTTTAATCTGTAGTTTTTGATTTTTCTAGTAATAACAGACCTTCAAGTTTTGATTGTACCTTCTTCTTCTTCTTGATGTGCCTATCCGTTACGAATGTTGGCGATCATCATGGCAATCTTTATCTTATCTGCAGCAGCGCGGAAAAGCTGCACAGATGTTGTATTGAACCAGATTCTGAGGTTATTTAACCAAGATGTTATGATTGTACCTACTGTACCTATAATGGCGTATGGCGTAGCATTCATTCTGAGCAACCTCTGAGATACCTCTCTCTGACAGGGTCATTCTGATGAAGCTGCAAGGCAGACCCGTTAATACGAACATCATTCAAATTTACGCTCCAACATCAGAAAAACCAGAAGAGGATATCGAGGAGTTCTACGCAATTGTACAAAAAGCACTAAAATACACCAAGAAGAACGAGCTAACCATCATCATGGGTGATTTCAATGCCAAAGTTGGCAAAAGCAGTGTAGAAGACATCGTCGGACAACACGGCTTAGGCGAGAAAAACGAAAGAGGAGACCGACTCATACAATTTTGCCGGGAAGAAGATTTTACCATTGCTAACACGTGGTTTAAACTTCCCCCAAGACGACTTTATACGTGGAAGTCACCTGCAGATACAGCCAGCAATATCATCAGAAACCAGATAGACTTTATTCTCATTAACAAAAGATTCAAGAACAGCTTGACTTCGGCGAAGACCTTCCCAGGAGCAGACGTCTCATCGGACCACAACCCATTAGTGGGCCAGATAGAACTCAAACTAAAGAAACTCATCAAAAATAAACCTAAACAGAACCTGGATTATGACACTCGAAAAGACCCCGTAGTTCGTCAGAACGTGAGAGATACAATGAGACAAAAACTAGAAACGGCTCAACAACAAGAACAGAGTGTAGAACAAAAATGGAGTTATATCAAAAACGTCATGCTGAATGCGGGAAAAGAACATCTGGGAAAGAAAAAAAAGAGTAAAAAATAAAGAATGGATGACTGATGACATTCTGCAGATGATGGAACAAAGAAGATTAATGAAAAACAGGGACGCGAAGAAATACCAAGAAACCAACCAGACTATTAAAAAAGAACTACGAAGAGCCAAGGAGACATGGATGCAAGAAAAATGTAAACTAATCGAGGAGCTCCAAGAGAAACACGATCATATAAATATCCACCGAAGGATTCGTGAAGCCACTGGTCAATACAAGAGGAGAAACACACACCTCCTCATAAATAAAGACGGTAATCTGGCGACGACAGTGAATGAGAAGTTGGTTACCTGGAAAATATATATCGAAGAACTTTTCTGGGACGACCGCGGCAACCTTCCGGAAATAAATTGCATGACAGGGCCGTCAATTCTAGAAAGCGAGGTAAAGGCTGCTTTAAAACAGTCTAAGAATGGTAAGGCTACAGGTCCGGACGAAATACCCGTTGAACTTATTAAGGTGATGAGTGAAGTGAGCACAAAGGAGGTAACTGAACTGTTCAACGCCATATACGATTCAGGTAATATCCCAGATGAATGGCTATTCTCAACATTTGTAACCCTACCAAAAAAACGATCTGCGAAAACATGCGAAGATTTCCGAACTATCAGTCTTATGAGTCATGCACTTAAAATTTTTCTTAAAATCATACATGCCAGAATTTACAAGAAATGCGAAGAAAATGTCGGTGAAATGCAATTCGGATTCCGCAATTCTATGGGTACACGTGAAGCACTTTTCACCTTACAAGTCCTACTTCAGAGATGCCGCGATGTCAGTTGTGATGTCTATATTTGTTTTATTGACTACGCCAAGGCATTTGACCGTTGTCAGCACCAGAAGATGGTCACCGCACTACAAAGAGTAGGATTGGATGAGAAGGACATTCGGATCATCATGAATTTATACTGGAACCAGCGTGCTCAAGTCAAGGTCGAAGACCAACTGACCGACCAAGTGAAGATCATGCGAGGAGTAAGGCAAGGATGTGTGCTATCGCCGACTCTTTTCAATATATACTCTGAGGAGATTTTTAATGAAGCCCTCACAAACCTAGACATGGGAATCCGAGTGAACGGTGAATACATCAATAATATCCGCTACGCCGATGACACTGTGTTACTAGCAACCAGCCTAAACGATCTGCAGGCCTTACTAGACAGAGTGCGAACTGTGAGCGTATCATACGGACTGAACCTTAATATTAAGAAAACTAAATTCATGGTTGTCAGCCGTACAAATTTAGATCCCGGGGCACTAATGGCAGGTAGCGAAGAGATCCAGAGAGTCGACAGATTCACTTACCTTGGAACTACCCTCAACGTACAATGGGACTACGCTCAAGAGATTAGATCCAGAATTGAAATGGCACGGTCTACATTTATTAAGTTGAGATCCTTGCTGTGCTGCAGTGATCTCAGTTTGGGAACCAAGATGCGGATAGTGAGGTGCTACGTTCTTCCAGTATTACTATATGGAGTTGAAGCCTGGACACTGACGCAAGCCACTGAAAAACGAATCGAAGCCTTCGAGATGTGGATATACAGAAGGATACTAAAAATATCTTATGTGGACCATGTCACCAACGTTGAGGTCCTACAGCGCATGACAAAAGAAAAAGAAGTGCTTAATTTAATTAAACAACGTAAGCTTGAGTACCTCGGCCACGTGATGCGGAACGAAGAAAAATATCGAATTCTTCAACTTGTTATGCAGGGTAAAGTATTTGGCAGAAGAGGACCGGGACGCCGTCGTATCTCGTGGTTGAAAAATCTCCGACAATGGTTTGGGATTACCTCAGCGGAGCTGTTTCGCAGAGCAGTCAACAAAACCATGATAGCCTTGATGATCGCCAACATCCGGACCGGATAAGGCACTGAAGAAGAAGAAGTACCTATAATATCTCGTAAACTGTCTATATTGCCACTGAATACGATTTATTTTCAGTTCCCTTTATAATTAATTTCGTCTGTGTTTGGTTTATGTTAAAAATACGTAGTACCTCCCACGAAACCAATTGCGTTTGATAAACACAGCTGCACTTTCCATCCCGAAGTACCATAGAAAATTGTTTATATTAACGATTCGTAAGTTGTCTGGCAATAGGGTATAACATACCCAGACGCCGAGTTTTGATTCATTTTTAGTTTAGTGTAGCAATGGCATCAGACGTTAAGTAAGTAGTCGTTTAAGTACAGTTTTTTGTGGCAAGAAATTTTACGGCAAGTCTTGTATCTTCTTGTCTTTAATACAAAGATTTTTTTTTATCT
The DNA here is from genome assembly GCF_040954645.1 of Diabrotica undecimpunctata. NCBI lineage: Eukaryota > Metazoa > Arthropoda > Insecta > Coleoptera > Chrysomelidae > Diabrotica > Diabrotica undecimpunctata. The sequence continues at coordinate 70,634,483 of NC_092803.1, read as the reverse complement.
TTTTAGAGTACTTTTGACAGACAGCATTTAAAGACCCGCATATGATATGTCATGAATTCTCTGTTTACCGGCGAGATAAGAATGGAATCCTACTTGAGTTCGAGGGTTGATGCTTTTTTTTACGTTAGAACATATGGAGGCTTGAGTTGAATGACTTCAATTCAGCTACTGTCTGTTTTTATTTAATTAATTAACGAGTGTTAACAGTGTAATTAGTAACATTTAATTAACGAATCAATAAGCTTTTTCGGTTGACAAATTGTGGTCCCTATTCCTTACTTATCAATTTTGAAATGTTAATTTTTGGCCGATATAAATCTAATGTGTATTATATTGAATTGAGTCACTCCCATTGTAACTTTATTCTATTTTGTCTAGATATAACGATAAATATCAATAAAAAAAAAAAAATAAAGGCTATGCTCTTTCCAACTATTTAACAATCAAATATTGGTCAACATGACAAAGAAAACGTCAAGAAAATCTGACAAAAATTAAGAAGAGTATCTAAAACACTATAAATCAGGTACTTATATTAAAGAAAAAATAACAAAAAAAGCATGATGTAAACTACCTAATAGACAAGTTTTCAGGTATCAGCATATTGTATTCATCGCAATATCCTTCTGAGTAGATCTGTTTTGAATTATTTTTTCACGATCAGAAATGTTGCTCGATTTATAATTAAAAAAGCTGTTACGGAGAGTTAATGGATATAGTGGCGAATCCTTTAAGATGATATCACTACGTTACACGTTTTAGTATATCATCCTGTATAACAAAGTTTCTTGTGCACTAAAAGGTATTGATCATAAAACGCTGTAATCCTACACATGGTGTCCGTCGTGGCTCTGCTTTCAAGTCGGTTGATGGGTCTCAGATCAGTAGCGGCGAACAATTTTGCTACGTTTACGTTTTTCAAGAAAAATGTTTTTGTTCTCATTTATTGTTTTCAGCAATAATGAAAAATAGTACGACGATTATCGAAAAATTATATAATAAAATATTTTTATCTATACTGTTTTTATGACACAGCTGATAATCCCCAACGCATTGTCATAAACCAGTGAGGAATAATTCAAAAATTATTCGAAATTTTCTTGTCTCAAATGTTGCAGTAATTTTAGTAAACTGATAATGTGGGTACCTAAATAATATGCTCAGGTATAAAATAATATTAAGATTTACCTAACCTTCTTGGGAGTGATTAAAATTACCAACTGACATACAATTTCTCATTGTCCATTATAACACACAAACTTACAGATTTACTGTCGGTTTAGACCTTTAAGGTACTAGTACATTAGTAGTTTAGAAGGCTAAAAAATCCATATTAAAAGAAAAATGCTCCAACATAATTTGTTTTTAAATATCTTTAAAAAGTTTTTTTTGTTTTTATTTCCTATGAATGGCCAGTTTTCTAGAGGGCGCCTAAGTTGTTTATATCTCAAAAAAAAGGTGTTTGATGGCGGACACTAATATTCAGAATTGGTACATCTTAAAACAAAAAATTCCAACGAGATTAATTAAAGAGAACGCCCGTGAAAGACAATCAACCACTTTTAATCGAAAATTAAAATCAATAAAACAAAATGGACAGTTGAAGAAAAAGTTGAAAAAAAAAATCATCGATTTTTTTTTTACCAATTTTTGTATGCCAAAATAAGTTTTTATTACTTTTTTTCTAAAAATTGCCCTCTAAGAAGAGTGGAAGAATAGTATAAACGGTCCATCAAATTTTGAAAGTGCAATTTGATTAAGCAAAAACATTTTTTAGAAAATAATCATAAAAAGTGAACGATTTATGTACTAATTAAACCAGCTTCATTAACTTTTGACGTCGATAAACATTCCATTTTGTCATTCGTATCAGAGAATTTTCCTCTAAAAAAACAAACAGTGCAAAACGCTGTTCCTATTGGAAAACACGAATGGAAAATGCTTTACCCATGTATCACTCGAATACATATACCAACTCACCGCTCATTTTCCAACGATTTTTTTCAGCCCTAAATAATTAGCGGCTTGAAAGAACGAGCTCTGCTTTCTGTACAATCACCCTCGCTTTGGAAAACACGGTCAATTGCGGTGTTGCCAGTTCTAGGGGTTGGCATTAGATATTTTAGTTGTAGTCAACATTATTGAACTAAAATATTAAAAAAAAAAACGTACTAAAAAATTTTCTACAAAGTTTATTCTTCGATTAGTCATTATCGTATTGGGTATAACAGCGCATAAATGTATTCTCTAGAGAACATGTTAGAAATTCTTTGGTTGCTATTTACAAGTACACTAAACTGAAACTAGGACTGAGCACAGCCTTTTAAGCCTTTTTTAAAATTTAAGAAAAGATTATTTAACAAGACGTGACAAGTGACATGAAACTTCCACTCTTTGTGCACTTACTTCCGAGCTATGCCTCGAATATTATACTTTAATAACTACATATACAGCCATGTGTAGAAGATTCAAAGTTTTCAAAATGATACTCATTAAAAGTGAAATTTTAAAAATTTTGTGGAATGCAAAAAAATCATTTATTGAGCCAAATAGTTTCGACTATGCAATTAGGAACAAATGACAAACTATTGCAGCCGATAATGGAAACCAATAGAAGAATAATATCGTAGTAAAAGAATGTACCTGATCACAGTCATAGCAACATAAACCGAATACCATGCAATTCGTTGGCTAAGTTTCTTAAATCACATTGTAAGCTACCGCTCAAAGTACTGGGGTAACTGGTGTTGTTACTCGTAAAAAAAATAATAAATGGAAATCTGTCCCCTAAGACTACTGAACTGATATAATGTATCTTCTTAGGTAAACTGATATTCAACCATTAAGGACCATCTGTAAGCTTGAAGCCGGACTCAGATCAACCGAATAATCCAATATCACCTATTTGTTGACTATGATCAATCAACATCTTTAATGTTGATTCTTATGCTTCTATTTGATGATTCTTATATTTTAGTGCTGTTCAAAAAGAGCGGCAACATCTAAAAAATGCCAATGCGTCATGCCTCTCAGTGTAAGAGTCCGTCAAAGGCGGCGACATGAAAATCAATATGAACAAATGCAACTTTTAATTTAGTTAGGCCTTCGGCTGTGGTTGTATTTATTGGCATTCCAATCGTTATGCCCGATTTACAGCCCTTTCTTTACCTCAGCTAAATGCTTGTGAATATTTTTGCAATCACATCTGTAAAATGTTACTTCTCAGAAATTCACACTGCAGGTGCGGAACGGAAAAAGTTTCCCATAGAGAAGCACAAAATTTTATAAAAAATTATTATATAAGGAAATATAAAAGACGATAAAAAAGCGGAAGGAATTAGACCAAAATAGTATAAGATCTCAGTGAAAAGTGCAGAAAATAGTGGATGTCATTAAAAAATAGAGAAAAAGAAAAAACATTTTTTTAAATTAATCAAACATAGACCTTGGGTGACCTTTACTTGATTACTAAAAAAATAAATATATATATATATATATATATATATATATATATTTCCTACATATGAAGAATACATGTGGTAAAACGTGTTGTTTATATCTATGTAAATTATTCGAATTATTATTAAAAGTCGAAATTATTCAAATATTTTGTTTGAATTATTTATCTTATCATCATTATTCATCTAAAATAATGATGCTGAACTAAAATTTTTTTATGATGACATAAAAACTTTAATTTGTAAACCAGATGGACCAATTGAAATATAGAGCAGTGGAAAGACTCAATGTACCCATTTGCCAAATAATCAAGGAATATTACATACATATATGATCAAGAAAAGTTTAAAAACAAGAAGATATTGAATTTTCTTGAACTACTGAACCAGGCAAAGTTAGACAAAGGTAGTCAAATGTAACATGATAGAGAAAAGCCTAACTTTAGATGCCTTCTCCATTCCTGAAGGATTATCATTTGGCTAACCTTGGCAAACGATACTACCGCAACCTCTGATAAATTATTGTATTAACATATGCTGTGTAGTGTATCAATCTCTAAAGAAATAGTTGGGAGTAGATGGTCTTGATCTCACTCGACGATAATTGATATTGAGAAACAGAATGAAAATCTGAAAAATGATCTGAAAACCTTATTAAATTAAACACTAACTCCTGTGAGGTCAACAAACAATGAGAAACACTAAAAAACTGTCTCCGTGAGACTAAGAAACAAAGATTATTAGATGACCCACGAGATACTGGATATGATGGACCAACGGAGACAAACCGTGAACAAAGACAGTCACAAATAAGAAATCATTAACAATGAAATAAGAACAAAATATAAATAAGACAAAACAAAGTTAATTTAAAGGAAAATTATAAGGAGGCATATCTTCAGAACAAATACGACCTATTAAACCTAGTTAAAAAGGTTAAACGAAGGTATTGCAAAAAAGGAACCACAATACAGCCTATTTAGATAAAAATGGTAACACCATGATAACGACTGACGAAAACCTAAAACGATGAGAAAAGTATATTGATGAGCTGTTTGAAGACGAGAGGAAACCCACAACACATATCGTAAGAAGAAAAAGAAAGACGTGAAGTAATTAAAAAGGAAGAAATAGTGTAAGCATTAAAGAACACGGATGTACATAGATCTCCTGGTAAAGCTATTTAATGAAATTTATCAATTGGTTGACGTACCCAACCAATGGTTTACTTCAACATTCATTTGTCTACCAAAAAAGAATAACGAAAATGCAACGATCACCCCAGCACAAATCTGATTAACTCACATACTTAAAACGTTTTTAAAGTCATGAATTCTCAAACGCATGAATCGAAAACTTAATATGGACCTTGAAGAAACGCAATTTGTATTCCGTACCCGGCACCGGCGTAGGTACCCGAGAAGTCCTCTTTGGAATCAATGTACTAATCCAAAGATGCTTGGACGTTAATCAAAATATGTACGTCTGTTTTATAGATTACAACAACGCTTCGATAAAGTCTACTATAAACAGCTAATGTACTCAAAACAAAACATAAATTATAATGACCTTCTAATTATAACGAATCTATATTATAAGCAGAGGGCAGATATACGCATTAATGAACACACTACAGAAGAATTCGAAATTAAAAGAGGAGTGCTACAGGGATGTGTATTGTCGACACTGCGTCTCTATTGTCACTACTGTTCAACGCATACCCTTAGAAATTATGAAAAGAGCTCTTGAGGAAGAAGTAAAACTCTCTGAAATAAGGGTCAATAAAGCACCCATTAGCAACAATACGTATGCGGACAACCTCCACGACTTTCAAAGGCTAATAAACAAGATAGTTACGAGTATGGAGAAGAATACTCTCAATAAACATCATAAAAACTAAATAAATGAGGGTATCAAAAACACTAAAAAAAAGGAAAGCCTGATAATTAACGGTTATATTATTTAGAACAGCAGAAAACTACAACACTATCTTAGCAGAATAATTAATCAACGAACGATTACCTTAAAGAAATCGAAGTTCGAATAGAAAAAGCGCGAACAAATTTCAATAAAATGATGAAGATACTTTTTACAACAGAACTGAAATTAGACTTGAGAGTTTTATTTATAACATTAGTACAACATTTTCAAGAGTATTATCTGAAATTTTGGTACAAAAATTAAGAAAAAAATTAGTAAGAACCTGGAAGCGTCGGAACTGTGGATATGTAGAAGGGTCCTGAAGATCCTTCTATATATCCACAGTGGTACAGACCGAGCATGTAACAAACAAGTAAGTCTCGAGAAGAGTAAAAAAAAATGGATATAATGGAAACCATCGAAAAACGAAAGCTGCAATACCTGCAGCATGTCATGCGTGATGAGATAGGACATACTTCAATTGATTATACTTACAAGGGAAGATATACGACAGGAGAAGAATCTCATGGCTGCGTTACTTGAGGAAATGGTATCATCCGTATCAATCGAACTATTCAGAGCAGACGCTTCCAAGATCAGACTAGCCATGATGATTACAAAATAGCACATAAAAAAGAAATTCTTCATGTTGTTTCCTGAAGACAAAGATATCACGAAGTGTAGTCAATAGTGGGCAACATTAGATATTTACTCCTAGAAACCCAGTACAGTTATATCTAATAAATACATATAAGTTCTTATAGAAACTTATACCGAACGACCAATGATTAATGTAGAGTTTGTTAATTTTTTGAATTCGTTGTAAAACTCATCTATTGTTCTTTATTTCGTCGTATATCATTCGGAAGAAACACAGAGAATCCAAAGATGATGCACCAAGTGCAATCCTCAAGGACACAAGTATAGAACAAAATACAAATCTATTGTATGCTTCAGCAAGAATATGATAAAATAATATAGACAAGATACAAAGATCAGTAACTAACAGCAAAATATTGTACTGGGAGAGAATACCATTCAAAGAATAATATAAAATAGCTAGAATATACTCAATTATATTAAATTAAAAGCTTTCGGTTTTGCTAGATTCAAGAATAAAGCGGGAGTTTGGGTAGAGCTACAAACGAATCAAATGAAGGCATCTACAAAAAAGATATATTATGAACTACACAACAGAATATTCGCTCCAGTGAAATTAAATTAATTTTTATCCATTAGCAAAATCTTGAAATGGTAAAACCAAAAGTCCGGTCCTGCACCTGACTGGTAACTTCAAAGTTACAGCTTCAAAGAAACCGGCATACGTGTCGATTACCGTGTATACATAAATATAAAGAGGAATGAAACTATATTTCTATATTATACTTTGACAGGTGCTTTTAAAGGCAAGTCCAGAACATGATTTGTCAGTTGTTAACGCATGAGATCAAGTTTCTCTATTCTATAACTTACTGCAAAAAACTACAGGAGTTTCTGATTATGAAAACTCTGCTATGTTATTTCATAAAAAATGATGAAAGTGTGGAATTATGAAGCTACTAGGCCATAACTGACCCATGTCGTTAACAATATAGAATATATAGGGTTAATAAAGACCAACCGTCTGTTATCATTACTTGTACGAGGGAGACTTGAACTCACGAATTGTGCTTCGAAATTTATTTTCTTATAAATAAATTTTGTCATACATCTGGTTTTCCAACCTATCTATATACTTCATTATGATACTGGTCAAAGTTTCTTGTTATTGAAGTATTTCTTTTTTGGTTTCGATTTTTCGTCCTAATTTCACTGCTGAAATCTCACCTTAATGTCTCTGTTGCTGTAAAGCTGATCTTAGATGTCTAAAGCTATTACTTTTCGAAATAATTTTAGCATCCAAAGTAAAGTTCATTCACAATTATAGTAACTTGATGTAATGCAGGATTTAAGACTACCCACTGATAAAATCGAACCGATAAAGGAATTTACCAAGTTCAGCTGGCTAATAGATAGTGTGGGTTACTGTGATAATTTCACAATAGAACATTACAACTGTTTGTTTAATCTTATTGTTGTTTCGTTATTGGAATATTTTTTTAACTAGGCACTAAGTCTGATATAAACGAAGTATATATCCGTTTTTTTTGTACCAGTACCATTAACTAATTTTTGCTTCAATTCCATTTCAGTCGTTATATCTATGATACAGTGAAACTTCCGTGGGTATGTTACTCCTAAAAATAACCATTTTTCAGAGCATTGAACTATGCCTTGCTGTAAGTGGGAACTAGAAAAGGGGAAATACTTTATCGACAACGCTAGAATCAACTCTTATATTGATTGATTACCAATGTAAACGGAATTCAATACGGAAAAGTATTTATCAGACGAATCCGCACAAGAATTCCAACCTCATGTACCAGGATACCTTAATATCGTTATCGTGTTAATTATTTTTAGTAAATCATTCGAAACCGAACATTTATAGATACTTAATACCCAACAATACTTAAGTCCTTGCGGCGTACAATGCTTGATTCTCATCAATCACCGACTCGGACGGTTAGGTCTAATCGGAAGTTCAATCAGTTAACGCCCTGTATAGAAATTGTATTGTACGCTGAGGCTGATTTACATAAGAATACCTGGTTAGATGAATGACTCGTTATTTTATGTAGGTAACGTGTGTTGTCGCTTGGAATCCCACTTGGTGGCGATGGGTTCATACCAAAACGTTATTTCGGAACCGCGACTTAATTTTTCAGTAGCCATAGTTTAACGAAGACATGTATGCAAAGTCATGAGTTCGTTGCTTATTCTCCTTAAACAGGTAATTTGGGGTATATTAATGTTATTTATTATCGAGAAACTAATATCAAAATCTTTTTGGAACAGTGACTTTTTGTCACTGACTGCATGTAAAGCTTTAACTACTTTGTGCTTTTATAAATATTTCTATTTAAACTAATGGTACCAATATACCATTCCATTTACTCACTGCTACAATAAATACGCTCTAACTTGGTAGTTCAAATCCCTGTAGCCAATCTAATTAAGTTGTAGAAATAAAAGCTGATTACAATTAGTTATTAACTAAGTAAGTTTTGATTTAAATAATGGCAGGTTACAACATATAAAGATATTGTATGTGTAATTTTTTCTGGTCGAAAATAAAACTTTTACGTTCTGGTATCTGAACGGTTTCAGTTATTCTGATCTTGTAGGAGTCACATCTCTACATGGTATATATTAATATTATCATTACTATAGTATAGACTGAACCTATTATTATAATGGGCGTCTTAAGTTGTTAATTTTAATATAGCTGTTAGATGCTAGTGTCATTTCTGAACAATTTACCTGCCGATGGAACTGATACTAAGAAAACCGACAACTAAAACAGAACATCCAGAAACGAAATGGTCAGAACATAAGAAAATATGAGTTTAAGTAAGAATATTAGCATTGATAGTTAACAAGTGCGAAAGAAAAGAAAATAAAAGAAGAAATGGCAAATAATAAAGTAAAGACATGCAACATTATACACGTATACACAAATAGGAATGTATAAGGACCATCATTTTATATAGTAGCACAAGTTGATCATGAAGCTGAAATAAAAACAAATTCAAAACGTAAACTATTACCAACATAGCAGAAGTAATCAAAACAACGTTTATGAAGATAAAACGTAAAAGTTTTGAATCATTTTTAGAACTTAATGCATGAAGGACCATCATATTTAACAGTAATTTTTTTTAAATGTTTATAATTCCGAAAAACAGATGGTTAGACCAGGTAAAATAGCGATGTTCCTGTTAGGTCTTCAAAATTGTCTTTTTGTCTGTCATTGTATAGAATAACATGCAACCACGCGAACAAAGGCCATTCATTGCACATCCTGTGATCGACGTAGCATCGAATTTCGATCGATTTTTCGCACGACAAAATATAGAATTTCATCCCTGCAGGGCGTTTCCATAAAAATCCGTCTCTTTAATTGTTTATTGCCTGCATGAAACAGAATATCGGAAGGTAAGAGTATTTTTTACGAAATTCGAGGATGAATGTCCGCTTCTCTGCTCCTTTTCGTGCCCGGATTATTATTTTCCTTTGATGATTGGAATATGAATTTGTTGGTGGTCTTGCTTACTTCTTTTGACAGTGATTGCGAATGTTAATAAGATTTTAAATTATTTTTTTGAAGCCACTGAGTCCAAATAAATTTATATTTTAGAAGGTCATGGTTCGGAATCTTAAGAACATAAAATTCTGTGTCAATATTCATTATCTCTACTGAGTAAGTACCGAATATCCAAGAATTACCAGTATAACATTAGCCATAAGCATATTTATACAAAAAAGAGTTGAAAATGTATTCGTATTTTGTTCTAGATGGTTTACATAGTTGGATGCAGCTGAGAGGTATATCACTTCAGTGTCACTGGGAATCACTTGGCTTTAAAAATTTCGGGTTCGTTTCGAAGTAGGACTTATAAAATGCAGTATTTTTACTGACATCCCTTATTGGTTACCTGAATTAACCGGAAAAGCTACAGATGTAATTGATATTATAGACTTGTTACAAAAATAAAAGTATCATTGACTTTTCTCTATTTTAATGAAAATAGTAAATAGTGCCTAATATATTCGCGGTCAAAGCTCCATTATTTACTTTACTTTTACGTTTTAAACCTTCCCGGTATGTTTGGCCCAATGTTTACACTTCTTTGGATTGCCTCTGTAGTCCAATGTATACATTCATCCATTTTTGGTAAATGCATTCGAAAAAACAATGTAACTTTCACTGGCCATTGTGTACAATTCGAGTACGAGCATTACCTCCGAAACCGCATCGGACTATTACACAGTCGAGTCGATGAGAATGAGTGAGGTGCTTGCTTGAGCTAATTCATAACTTCCTGCCATCGTTGTTGGTAGTGTGGATACGGTGGAATGACTAATGTTGGTTTACGGTTTGAATTTAAAAATGTTTATGGCGTCAGTGTTATTCATTGTTAGTAAAAGAGACTTATAACAACATGCAGTTGAAGAATTAATGATACAGGAAGCACGGGTAGATTTAAGAAAATTAGTAGATATTGCAGGATAATGTTAAGAATAAAAAAGGAATATAATAGAAGTGCAAAAGAAGGCTAAATACATAAAATATTAAAAACCCAATTTTCTTTTGTTTTATGTTATTAAAATATCATGGGGGAGTAAGAACAACAATTTAAATTTTTCAGTAGTGATCACTTTGATCACTACTACGTTATTTTCCGATCTTACGAGTTTTATATCTAAAATTTATGTTTCCATTTGAATTTGATATTCAAATTGTTCTTCAAATATCTTGGTAGTTTTTAATCTGAAGCTTAATACATTTACCGAATTCTGCCAAAATGAATTTGATATGTTGATTTGTTTCTTTCGTTATTTGTGTGCTGGTTCTATTGTGTTTTGTCTGCTTGTGGTTGTGGAATTTTCATTAGTGTTTGTTACAGTCTTAGTCTTAATAAAAAAGAAAAAATGTGTTCTGTTATTTGACCATGTCTTAATTTGAAATAAACCTCGAAGTCAAATGCCATAGAAGGTAAATTATATATGACGGTTGTTTGATACATTTGATGATACTTTGTAAACTACTGCTTCAAATTGGTATGCAGAGTCTAAGAAAACAATCTGTATTTTTTGTAATTACAAATAGCTACTTTTATCTAGACCTATATCAGAGGCTACCACAATGGTCAATTTAAATTTTGAGCCCCACACGCGTTTTCTCGAAAATAGACCAGCAAAAAGGAGAAAAGAACGGCTGAATATATCTGATACTCTCTATCCGAGACTGTCTCTGTCCGAGAAAGTATATTTATATAATAAGAATTATAAAGACCTCCCTCCTCAGTGGCCCAAATAAAGGAATTCTCTTCTAATAACCAGAATAATTAATGATTTTTTGCTAACAATTTTGCCAATTATTGACTCTACGCCCAAACGGTTTTAATCGAGATATAGTTATACATACGTGTATTTGTCAACGCAGAATCATTTTTTCAGCAGCAGGCTACGTACATGTTTTTAATTAGCACGATGATCCTGCATAATATATATTATGTAATGGGAAACGGATTTGGAAGGACCAATGTATTGATTTATTGTCGAACTTTTGGTAATATCTCAAATTGCTCAATTTTAAACAGCTGAAGATTACTAGACATGAGAAGTAAAAACAGAGCATATTTACTTATGCAACAGGGCCACAGATCCCCACAAGCAGAGGAGGAATATAAATAAAACTATAGATAAATAACTATAGAAAGAAGAAAAGAAAATCAACTTCAGAAAGAAGAGAAAAAATTAGAACAAAGAACTTCAAGAACTACAAGAAGTAAGTAAACCAACAGACAAAAAATTTTTACCAGAAACTGAACAAAAGCAGAAAAGAATTCAAACAAAAGATGTGAAGAGATAAGCAGGGTAATGTATTGACAGAATAAGAAGACAACAGACAAAAAAAATTTACCAGAAACTGAACAAAAGCAGAAAAGAATTCAAACAAAAGATGTGAAGAGATAAGCAGGGTAATGTATTGACAGAATAAGAAGAAAAACTATGAAGATGGAATTCAATTATGTGTTCTTATCGTATTCCATACGCTAAATAAAAATAAATTCTCCGCTACTGACACGCTTCTTGGTAAAAGTAATAACGACAGCTAAATAATACGATAAACTTATTAGATTACGGGTATGACTCATTTCATCTTTTATTTGCTGGAGTAGAGAAATTCCTCTTTCAAGATTTATACAATGGTTAAGTATAGGTTAACAATGTGAGTGTATAAATAAAGACCCCTTTTAACTTTTTACTCTATAACGTAAAACAGAAAAAGTATGGGAATTCAAACGATACTGGAACTAGGCGAAAGACACAATAATATAACACCGGTTTTGACGGATTATCTTTTGAAAGGAGAAAAAAAATTCTAAAAAGAGTTTCCTGCTTCTTTTGCAATTGTAATCACAGTTACAACCATCATTTTCATGTTGTATTCAATGCACTATCTAGTACAAAGAATACCGAAATATAAACTAAAACACTAGTAGATAGTAAACTACCAGATGTGTGGCTTTATCAAAATAGTTTATTTGTGAACGTTGGTGGGGCATATGCATTTTGATATTTCATTATCAGTTATAAAGCAAACAATTTTATTCAATCATTTCCTTGAAATATATGTATTTGTAGAGTATACCATTTGGAAATTATGGATTTTTAAACGATTAGGAAAGATATATTTTTATAACTAAAGAAGAAAAGAACACATTTGATATTTTTGAACCTTCTTAATTAGTGGAGGCTTGTAAAAAATGTTTAAAATAAGTAAAGAAACTAATAATAGTAAAGAAGAGAAATTTTTGTATAATAGAAAAGGTATTATCTACTCGGTACAAAAAATACAAAAAAGTACAAGTAATTGAAATCACAAGTATTCTCACTGAATACTGCTCACTCATGTATTAGCTCAGTAAAATGGGCAAAGTAGACCGAATAACATCAATGAATATAGAATACTTCATTAGTATACTTGAAAATACTCCTGTAGAAGGCGACTGCATAAACTTTTTATATTTGTAGATTTCTACACAGTTAAATTACTGTCTGCCAAATAATTGATACGAATTGTCAAATTACATAAACCTCCCCAGTGGGTGAACATGCAAAGAGACAATATCGATACCACTGCCAACTGAAGCATATTGAACTGATATGGGTGCAAGTTAAAAGATACACAAATTTATTTAATTTAAAAAATGTACAAGCATTGTTAGAAAGTTCCCTATTACCTGTGGCCAAAAGTCGATCGAACATGTGTTAAAGAAAAAGGAAACATGTGGAATTTGCACAAAATTTTGGATTTTGATAATACACTGTCTTCTGTAATATCAGTAAATAATGACTGAAGCAAACATAGTGATTTAGGGACTTATATGTTTCCTGATCTAGGCGAGTACACTGAATTGTAAAAGTACAGCTAAAATCATTGGTTAGGTGAGGTTTTCAATCTTCATTATATGTTTGAATTGTTTATAATAAAATTTACAATTTTCGTAAAATAAATATATCTACAAAATATTTGTAAATTAAGTCCATATTTATATTTATTTATGAAATAAATTCGTATATTTACAATTAAATGCCAGTTTTTTTTATTCTAATAAGTAATTTTATCAAAAAAAGTTTGTAATTTTAAGAACTCTTCAACCTATTTTACAGAAAAAATCATAAGTTCATCAAGATGTGAAACTTTTTTACAGCTAAGTTTTTTTAGATTTTAACCAACAAATATTTTTAAATATAAAAAGAGTTCTTCATAAATAAATCAATTTACCTAAATTTTTTACACAAAAAAAAATTAATAAGTCATATGAGCACCACAGAATTTTCCCAAAAGTATGAGCCTTCAGGGCTTAAAAGGGATTAAAATAAGAATCAGCTACTGTGAATAAGGGCCAACTATTGTTATATTTCCTCAATACCGGTGGACGCAGGCAAAAGTCTTTTACACAGGCAAACATTTTTAGGGACAGACTATTAAAATATGTATATATTTTGTTGGGGCCTCCCATGATATAAATTTCCTTAAAACTTTATTACTCTGCCTGGATTGTAAAAAGATTATAAAACTTCTATAGGCTTGCTTCTATAACATGATATTATTATGAAGCCTTTGACAAAAGAAACTATGGGAAATAAATAACTCATGAAGCAAAAAACACCTATTACAAAAATATAAACATACCAAAATATATTCTAAGATAATAGTAAAGTTGTAGATGAACAACAGCTTGGTGTGGTATATCCATACTTTCCTTTTAAAGTTCATTCACAATTACAGGTATTGACTTATACAGGATTTAAGAGTACACCTGACAGCATTGAAGGAATAAAGAAATTAGCCTACCTCAGGCAGCTCCTAGGAAGCTTGGGTTATAGTGATTCCACAATATAATATTTACAAGCGTTTTTTAAATTTTGTTGCTGTTATCAAAATCACTTAGGATTGTTCTGAGTCTGATTGAGATTAAAATATGGCAAGTGTAATAAACTAGTAGTGGGAAACATTTGTACTCGATTCATACATTTTATTTCTAAATGCATGCCTCTGTTGTCCGTTTAAGAGTCTGTAATTTATTTCATCACCATGAAAAGATTCTTTCAATAAATGTTTAGTTGAACTGCCTGCATTGTGGAGAAACCCAACAGCAATTAGGCTGTTTGACACACCCAGGTTATGTTTTGAACACCTAATGATGTTTCATGGCCTGTGTGATTTATTACAATCAGCAAATGTATTGATAATACAAGAGATAAAAGAAATATGTTCATATCAACCAGAGCAGTATAGATTGTGTTTCATGTTGATACAAATATTTGCCTGTGGCATTACGACTAACAATTGAAAAATGTAATCTTTTAGCTATATCCAAACAAATAAATGAGACAAGAAACATTAAAACATGAACTTTATTTGAAGAAGTCTGAATGTGCGTAAGTGTCGATCTGAATCTTATGAAGACTTTTTCAATTCACAAAAAATTTATCTTTAAAAATACATATATACAAAGTACGCTGATACTACTGAATTTATGAATTAACAGTATTATCAAATGCCTCACATTGTTTTGTTATCATAAATAAGCCCAATAATAAGATAATCTATGCATAAACGTAATGAACCGTTTGAAAATTTATTGCCATTACTATTTTATAAAGTAACAGCACTGACAAAAGTTTTCTTATCTTAACTGAGCTTAAAAAAGGTACTTAATTTAAAAATCAGTGTATTTTTTTAATTCATAGAAAATATGGCTCCTTCCTAATAATGCAATAATTGTACTTATATCATGTAAATGCAATTTTTTCGTTGTCCAGCTTTATAAGTGCACTTTTAAATACATTACTTTAGTTGTTTTTGAGTGACTACTTTTTAAAATATCTGATCCGGATGTTAGTAGTGTGTTTTGAAAAAATAAGCTTTAGAATTTACTTATTTTATCTATTATAGATGATAATGAACACACAATACTGTACAGTTGATGGAAATAGATAATACAAAATATAACACCTTCAGATGAAACAGAAACTGAAATAGCATGTGAAGTTGAAGATTTGACCTCAAATTTCTCCACAATCACAATATTGAAGGTCTTGATCTCAGAGGGTACATTTTTGAAGATTAAATTCAGTTTCAAAAAGATAATTTTGTAATCTAGCAGGCTATTGTTTGCCATAGCTTTATGACAATATGATAAACAACCATAATGAGTTCAGGTCATTTACCTGAACAAAAATTAGACTAAGTGTACTAAACACATTCTGTTAATTTTGCATAGATAAACAAAAACAGTTGAACTGAATTGTGGGAAATTGAGCATAAAAAGCATATGTGATTGTTTTTTAGTATTTGGACACAGAAATGCATACAGTTAAAAACTATAGACAATTCAACATATTTTTTAAATATTAAGAAATTGTTTTTCGTTGTCTATTATATAAAAAAATAAACAGTATATATAAAAGTATAAAAAGAATGAGATTTTTCAGTATTTTGATATAGAAGTACATATAATTAGGAAGTAAACATAATTATTTAACAAGTTTTAAAATATTGGACACAATTATTTTTCATTAATATAATTATTACATCGTTTAACAAAAATAAACATAAGATAAACTATTAATCAATTTAATTGAACGGATATTCACAAAAATCAGTACCTGGTTCATGTTGATGTTTTAACGATAACGATGCAAAAATAGAATAACAATGAAATCAAAGCTTTTGCATTTGAAAATGTAAGAAAAATTCTTGACAAATGTTTTGGCCACACTGTAAGTATGGGTCCCTAATTCTAAATTTTATTAGTGGCAATGACAAGCAAAAATAAAAATATATATGCCAAATTATACATATACATATTTAAAACGTTAAGTACTTGTATCTGTCTTAGAATTTGCTTATAAACCTTTAACTCAGTTAAAAATTGTTTTTAAAATTTATTTTTAATACTGAAATTTTGCATGACTATCTTTTTGTCAACAATAATTTTGCATTACAAAAATAATTCCTATTTACCTATAAGTATAGTGTATAATGAATTATTATTTTTATAGTGATTGTTTTTTAGTGTATAACAATAAAAGTAACTTTTTGTCATGTAAGTGTTTGAAACCAAAAAACCAAACTTTTTCAATTATAGTTGACAAATTTAATCCAAAATACGTTTATTAAAATAGTAAATCCCGTAACTAGGACAAGCAATTCCAATGCCGAATGATGCATAATAAATGGTTGACTTCCTATAACAACTCACCGTAGAGATAATGTGAATGTTCTAGATAAAATGCACCTACCTTGTCTGCCTACGATTTCGGCCACATGCTCCGAACTGGGAACGGGAACACACTCAGTCATGTTCTGTGACTTCTTGGATCTGACTTCCTCTAAGCCGACATTCGCGAGAGGGTTGACGAAAGAACTTAGATCTCCAGGGCTATCTGGCTCAGAAACCGAAGGAAGAGGCTCGCTAAAACCGAGCATTGACAATTCCAGAGCTAGTTGTAGAGCCCTTTCATCGCCGATCCCACTGCCGCGATCCATTTCAGCGAAAAGATTCGACGCCGGCATTTTAACACCAGAGAAAACACAGTTTTTCGATAACAACCAACTTGATTGTCGCTGATATTAAGCACTAGACCTTCGATTGCTGAATATTAAGTCATAAAAACGACGCTAGTAGTATTAAAAACGGTTCACTTGTACAAAAATATATTAATATCTACTTTCTAGTATTATTAAGATACAAGCAGAAACAATCCGCTTGCCTGCTTGATTTGATACTGACTGATTTTCGGTTACCCAGCGTGGTTGGTCTTTGCCATGTGCGCAAGAATCCGGTAGAGGGCATGCGCAGTCAAAAGCCGGGCCGCGAAATTTAAAGCCCAAGGCGGTATTGGCAGTTCGGTCGTGCTGTTCGATTTTGAAACGAAGAGGGGTCGGTGCTTCATTCGACTAACACCGGTCGGTCGGTGATGCCGAGCCAAAATAAATTGTTTATTGCAAACAAAGAATAAACACGTGCTTTCGCTAGAGATGATCTTTAGCGTTATTTTTCACTGTTTGTTATTACTCCCCAATTTTATTACTAATAACGCTTTCATTACTCGAATAATATACACTATCAAAAATTTTAAATGACTTTCTGATGGTCTCTGATATTTATCTCAGTTGTGAATTAGATAACTCACAATTTTATAAATGGTTTATTGAAATAATAAAGAGGAATGTTTGATAAATATTTTTTTTTCGAAGGAAGTTTGTTATAACCGGAGGTAGTTAATTGTCTGCAGTTTGTTTAAAAAAAATACCTCTTGTTATTTGCATTTCTTGAGTTGACATATATGACTTTGCCGATTGATTTCAATGTACATTTCGAATAATCTGAAGATTCTTAATAGCAACTCCAATTTTCTTGAGTGTGTTCTTCATTTTTTGATGTTTTATGCTATCAAAAATTTTTTGATAATCTATAAATGGTATGATGACGTCTTTATCTAGGTCATAACATTTTTGTGCGATCAATTGTATACAGTATATGGCTTCACTAGTAACCATTGCGTTTAAAAAATTAAATTGGGTTTACCGTCAAATTCATCACATTTTTTGTTTATTCTTGAATAAACATTCTTTAGAAATATTTTCAAATCATGACTCCTTAGGCTTATAAATCTATAGTCTTCACAGTTACGCGCGATGGTTAATTGGTAAAGCTATAATGACAACACATCAGCATGGATGTTACTTTCCTTTGTCACCTTTCCGCTTATTTAATATTTAAATAATAATTTCATCAAAAATCAGGTAGGACAGACTGGGTGAGGAAGGTCTCGTGGTCTCAAGGCGCATCCCAATGAGTAATAGGGAACATCTTATTAGTATAGAAGATCATAGGACAGATGAATAAGATATAACCAAATAAACATGGGCTGATCAACTGAGAATATGACATAGGTGCTGCAGCTGTATCATTAACTGTAGCTTTGTGGATTGAAAGTGTTACTCACTCAGAAACACACGCACACGTACACAATTAATCACAAAAAACACATAATATACCTGCACATCGACACATTGGGATTTATGTTTTGTCTACTGGGTTACCCAATTCCGAGGTAGAACACCATGTCACCCATTAGATTATAGACTTGGCGCACTTTCGTATATGTCACATTTCGACCTGACTCGTGGGAATAGAATAGACAAGAGACAAAAAGGATTGCTCCAGAGATCTGCCTCTGTGCAAATAGGACTAAATGAGTCCAACCGATGTCCCAAACGCGAACTTCAGCAGAGTAAGGCAGCTTCCACAGAACTTAATGTTGCTATGGGTTCGAGGGTTCGATGTCGCTTTAATACCAGGGCGAAATAATAGGTCCATCGGATATTAGCTGAGAGCTTTCATATAGCAGGTCAGCCAAAGTCCCGAGAACTTTTATAATGGTTAGTGGAAGATGTGCAATAAGTTAAATGGCTGCACTACGACCGGTGCATAACAGACATCTCCCAGGGAACAAAAAATAAGCCGTTTTTCTTACTTTTGTAATATATACAAGAGAGTTGTAACATTTGTCAGTAATGTAATAAAACTTTTAAACAAGGTCATTCAAAGTTAAACCTTATTTAGCTGTGAGTAGTTTGTTTTAAATAATTTCAAAAGTTACCTTTTACATTAAAATGTGAATACAAAGTGTGACGATATAATTACAGTGTTAGATTCAAAGACGTATACGAACTCATCATTTTATAGCTCTCCTGTAGTTATAATTATTAGACCCTCCGAGATATAGCTGACTGATCACCAGCATCTTGTGGAGATCCGTAAACTCATCACCGCAGATAAACTCATCACCAGCATTTTTTCCTCAAGACCTGTTACCTGTTACAATTCTTGTTTACTTGGTAATCTATTAAATTCAGAAATTGCTTTAAAATTTAACTGATATATTTATATCGGGTGTCTCCCTAATGAATGATCTAATAGCCGTATCTGCCAATTTAAACGGATTTAAAATCTGAAAATTCAGCTGCGTAGGTTTTTAATAGTGAACTTTTTAATGAAAATATTTGTGAGCTTCTTGTGAGCATCTGATTATATCTGAAATAGTCCCCAACTTCTATCATTATTCTTTCAAACTATCAAACCTTAGCAGTTTGCAACCATTTGTAACCTGGTAGGCCAGTGATTGCAAATCTCTCTGATTCTACTTTAAAATCCCTGCTTTTATTGCGGTGATGAGTTTGTATAATCTACGAGGACATTTATGCTAATTGGTGATGAGTTTACGTGTACCAAGATTCAAATTAGAGTGACAATATTAGTCTAGAAAACATACTTCAATGTAGCAAATTGTAGTACTGCATCATTTAAGCTTATAATCGCACTCATTTAACTATGAGTGATCAAGTGGGTCGACAGTTCAAGTTATGTCCAGAAATCAAAAGCTCTAACGTACTAGTATAAAATCCAAATGGATCTACAAGTTGAATAAACTAGACCTATGGATGAGCAGGACTACAGGAGATGGAACCTTGCGGATCGGTGATACTCCATTTATCCCTGCGGGATGCGGCAAGAAGATAAATAGATAGAGAAAATAATTAGATAGATAGATCAAGAAGATAAATGTATAGATAGATTGATATATAGATAAATAGGTAAATAGATGATTAAAACAATTTATGATTGTCAATTTTTAAAAATAATAGAACAAGTGATGGAAACTGAATACTTGGGTATAAAACTGTCAAGCTACGGAAAAGTGGAAGAAGTACAAAACAAGTGAACATGGCAAACAGAGCAGCAGAATGTCTCAATAACACAATCTGGAGAAACAAATACCTCACAACGAGGAACAAGGAAACAAAAAAGCAACAAGGAAACGAAAACCAGGATATATAAATCAACAATAAGACCGATAATGACGTACACAGCGGAAACAAGAGCAGATACGGCGAAAACACAAAGACTACTGGTAAAAACAGAAATGAAAGTCTTACGAGAAATAACAAACCAAACTCTAAGAGACAGAGTAAGAAGTGAGGAAATACGAGCGAGATGTGGTATAGAGGAAATAAACGCGTGGACCAAAAGAAGAAAAGTGGAATGGAATCAACACATCGAAAGAATGACAGAAAATAGTAGTACGAATAGCAAGAGACAAATCGCCAAATGGAAGAAGATCATTGGGACGTCCGAGGAAAAGATGGCCAGACAACGTCAATTGAGGCTAAAAACCGAAGTAAAACCGGCATTAAGCCTATTTATAAAGTAGGAAGAAGAAGAAGAAGAATTTTTAAAAGAATTAATTAAATTTATTTTTGTATTAAATTTATAATTATGTCCACTTTATCAAAACTTGGTCATCGAGGGGGAATGAGTCAAATCTACAGCCACTTGCCTAAATAGAACTAGGCAATTTATGAATATAATTTTACTGCACTTTTGTACTCAACTACTCGTATTTAAGGTTCATGGATTCGAAAATGAACACTACATAGCGTGAGCATTATTTTTTTCTTTCAATCAAGTTGAATCAACAGATTCATATATCACTGCCTTTAATTGTTTGAAGGTGGAATGTTAAAAATTAAACGCAGATTTAAATCCCAGAATCGTGTATGCCGATTTCGAAAAGGGGATCCAAATCGCTATAACCAAAAGTTATCACAAATACGTAAATCTTAAGACCTAGTTGAGAATGGAATTTCAGTGTTCTTGCTTATTATCCGATTATATCAAGATATTCAATTATTTCTTTAGTCGTATGTGATGTTGCACCATCTTGTTGAAAATGCACATTTTGATAATTCCTCATTATTAAGTGGAGGTATTAACGTACAAAGTATCTCACTGTGATATCTTGTAGCAGTAAGTGGGCCTTAAAAAAAATAGGACCCACCAACCTTCTTCGACATATTTCAACTCAAACTCCACATTTTGTGAATTAACGTATCTAGAGAGATAAAACTAAGTTTCATTTATAAGCTTAATATTTAAGACTTTTTTGAAAATAAGTTGACATGTGCATATGACAAATCTGTTTTTTGAGTTACTATAGAAATGGGTGTTTTTGGGTTTTGGTTTATAATTTAAACGAAGAATCACTTGCAGTTTTTTGACCAACGCTACCAGTATCTCTTCAATAACCGCATAGAATTAAAGCCTGACAATCATTATCAGTTTGTCACAACAACTTTTCTAGTATTCACATCTATACCATCCTTTCATACCAGTTTTCACCTACGTCTACTACTCTAAAAAGCCAAACCAAAAGTGACAAAGTCTAATTTTAGACTATGGCATAAGGACTCGGTTAGGTTCTGTTACGATCGTGCTAGATATCTTTGTCTTTTTGTCTATCTTTCATTTGCTATCTTCTATGATAGGGGTTTCACTGGTCACAAGGTAGCCTAAACCTTTTTCTACTATCTCAAAGCCATAATTTTTAACAGTGAAGTTTTGCTTAATATTTCTGGTTGTGTATTACTCGGTTTTTTCTAATTATCTTTTATGGCTAACCTAACATTCATTCCTTTTTATTTAATATTTATTTTCTTTAAGACAGAGTCAGTTCTTGGTCCTTTTTATTTTGCTATAATAGTCAGAATATACTTCTTGGTGCTCATATTGGAACCCAATTATTTTCTCATTCTTAATACACAAAAGAAAAGATCTCCACAAAAACTTCATTCTTCACTCCATTTTTCTCTTAAGAGTTGATTTTTTCCGTGACGTTTTATTTTTGTTTCAGTCTTATCACATCACGCATCTCAAACTCACAAGCGTTTCTTCATTTTTATCTTTAATGTTTGGAGTTGGGTTATATTAGTAAAATGATGTTTCTTTACAAAATAAAGTTTTGTCTCATTCTTGAAACTTAAACTTCCTTCCAATCGTACTGTTGAAGACATTATAATTTCGTTACGTTATAATCGTTACTCTGGGACAAAGTACAGTTGCCGCACCTCTAGCTTCCTATTCTACCGCATTAACTTAACCGTCTGGCAGACAACCTCCTCTTAATGTTTTTGTTTTTATTCGGAGGTTATTTCTACTTTGCCGCCAAAATTGTTTTAATTGCTTATCAAGCAAACCTCTCTATATAACATAATAACTTTGCGGGCAAACGCGGACATCGATTAGAAGGGTCAAAAGGATTATGTTCGAAGGTTCGAGAGTAAATTTTCATACTCTGTCTGATTTTGTACAAATGTTACAATCATTGGCATTTTTATCTTTATTTATGAATATTTGATAGTCATCCCCAAAAATATTTTTAAGCGGTTCACTCTCGTATATACAATCAACTGCATTTTTACACCCTGATACGTTTTACGTTAAAAGATTCTAAATATTGTACAGCTCAACAAGTCCTAAATTTTGGTGGCTATGTCTGATTGAATACCGTAACTTTGTTTTTGTCGGGGCAAATTTACGTACATGTATTTTTTTAAATATTGTGTTTATATGAAATTGTAATAATAATTAAGTCACAATTGATTTTAATAATAATTATATTTTCACCTACAAAAATTTGACGTTTCGACTTCCACTCCAGAAATCGTTCTTAAAAAGATTATTTAGAATTTTGTTGAAAAAAATGTATAACGGCCAAAGTTTTTTAGGTTGTTATGTCATTTAACAAAATTGAAAAATTGTAATAGCCATGTTTTGACTGAAAAGATTAGAGGGTGGATTTTTGCCCTATGGAACTTCAAATTCTGATTATTCTAAATGTTGTGCATTATTAATATGTGCTAGAAACGTGTGTGTGAGAGAGAGAGAGAGAGTGTTCGTGTATTATGCATGTGTTGCATATGTATTGTGTATGGTTGAAGAAGAGTGTATAAGAGTTTCTTAATCTGCTATTGTTGATATATTCTTGTTGTTGTTGACTTCTTCTTTCAGTATGAGCAACCAAAGCCTGCTACTTATAGATTTACAACAAGCTATTTTCTTGTGGCATTTTAAATTAATTACTATTTAACTGGGAATAAGCCACAATTAAAGGTTAAAATACGTTTATTGACGTTTCAATTTCCACTTCGGAAATCGTTCTCAAAATACAAACATTAGTAAATTAAACAAATTTTGTTTTTGTTACTTAGTGAAAAATTCTTCTATTAATTTAATTTTATCTGACTCATCTATATTGACAATTCAGACATACATTATACATTTTAAAGTAGACGACTTTAAAATGATATTGCCAATATTGTTGAGTTGCGTTCCTGGGACGACTTTACTTATAAGATAGTTCATTCGATTACATGAAATCAACTTTAACTTGAGAATATCCGTCAGAAAAGATCATAACATGTAATTCGTCTTTAAAAAGACAAATACATGCCATGATGACAGTAAAATTCTCCTGTTAGTGATTCCATAGTAAATTATGAGGGAAAAACCAGGAAAAAAACCTCATAATACTATCCCGACATGGTAAGTATTTGATCTTGCATTTATTTTACCTTCAATAAATACCAAATTCCGATTTTATATGTTTGTTATTTAAAAAATATAAATGATGTATTCTCTATATGTTACTGACTTACCAATACTGGTATTTTCTTTTTAATAACTTCCTCTTTCAATATGGGTAACCAGATCCTACTACATTCTGCCGAGGAATTCGCGACACAATTGGTCTCATTTAGCATAATTAGAGCCGCTTCTTTGATTTTTCTCTTTTTACCATCCGTTTCTTTTAGGACTATATTTGAATCATTCCATTGAACCCTATGTTCATTATCCCATGCATGTTTACATATTTGAGATCTATCAAATTCTCTATTTTTAATATAGGATTGATGTTCACATGATTGCGTTCCTGGGACGACTTTACTTATAAGATAGTTCATTCGATTACATGAAATCAACTTTAACTTGAGAATATCCGTATATCCGTAAAAAAAAAAAAAAAAAAAATTGTTTAATTTACTAATGTTTGTATTTTGAGAACGATTTCCGAAGTGGAAATTGAAACGTCAATAAACGTATTTTAACCTTTAATTGTGGCTTATTCCCAGTTAAATAGTGTGAATAGTTAAATTGAGTGAACATCAATCCTATATTAAAAATAGAGAATTTGATAGATCTCAAATATGTAAACATGCATGGGATAATGAACATAGGGTTCAATGGAATGATTCAAATATAGTCCTAAAAGAAACGGATGGTAAAAAGAGAAAAATCAAAGAAGCGGCTCTAATTATGCTAAATGAGACCAATTGTGTCGCGAATTCCTCGGCAGAATGTAGTAGGATCTGGTTACCCATATTGAAAGAGGAAGTTATTAAAAAGAAAATACCAGTATTGGTAAGTCAGTAACATATAGAGAATACATCATTTATATTTTTTAAATAACAAACATATAAAATCGGAATTTGGTATTTATTGAAGGTAAAATAAATGCAAGATCAAATACTTACCATATCGGGATAGTATTATGAGGTTTTTTTCCTGGTTTTTCCCTCATAATTTACTATGGAATCACTAACAGGAGAATTTTACTGTCATCATGGCATGTATTTGTCTTTTTAAAGACGAATTACATGTTATGATCTTTTCTGACGGATATTCTCAAGTTAAAGTTGATTTCATGTAATCGAATGAACTATCTTATAAGTAAAGTCGTCCCAGGAACGCAACTCAACAATATTGGCAATATCATTTTAAAGTCGTCTACTTTAAAATGTATAATGTATGTCTGAATTGTCAATATAGATGAGTCAGATAAAATTAAATTAATAGAAGAATTTTTCACTAAGTAACAAAAACAAAATTTGTTTAATTTACTAATGTTTGTATTTTGAGAACGATTTCCGAAGTGGAAATTGAAACGTCAATAAACGTATTTTAACCTTTAATTGTGGCTTATTCCCAGTTAAATAGTAATTAATTGTCACAGGTATGTTTGCATATCTATGATCTCTCCAAGTCCCTTTTTTGATACATGTTTCATGCTCGTTTATCCTGAAACTTAGTGGTCTTTCGGTTTCTCCCACATAGATATTGTTGCATTCACAGGGTATCTTATAGATGCAGTTCTTCGATCTCTCTTGTGTGTTGTTAGGTTTGGTTTTGAAACGGATAAATCTGAGTATATTGGTTGTTTTAAATGTTGTTTAATTTTTCTGATAAGGCCTTTACATATGGTATTGTCATCCTTGAATTCCTTCTTGTGAGTGTTTCTGGATTGTTTGTGGTATTTTGTTGTTGTCTTTCTTCTATCTTGTGGAATTCTTTGTGGATAAATGACAATGGGAGGTCATTTTTTGTTAAAACCTTTATAGTTTCTTTTCTTCTAGCAATGCCTTTTTATTAGAGCAGGTGTTTTGGACTTTATCGTGTATTGATTTTATTATTCCTTTTTTATGTTTACTTGTGATTTGAGTGGTAATTTAAATATCTGTTGGAGTGGGTTGGTTTTCTGTAAACTTTGGTTGCACATCCGGTATCCTCTTTTGTGATTAGCACATCCAGAAAAGGAAGTGAATTATTGTGTCCTTTGTCCATGATGAATTTGATTAATTCTTCTTTATTGTTGATGTCCATCAGATATTTATTCAATGCTTCTGGTCCATGAGACCAAATGGAGAACACATCGTCTATAATAATCTCCACCACTCAGGGTTGATTCGTTGTTTTGTTTATGTATAATGTTTTGTTCGAAATCTTCCATGAATGGGGAATCGCTAATAAGGGAGATAAGGATGACCCCATGGCTAATCCGACGTTTTGCTCATAGAAATCAGTATTAAGTTGAAAGTAAGTATTGTCTGTGAAAAGTGTTAGATCACTTACAAAGACAACGGTCAAAAGATGAAGCTGGAGCTTTAAGCATATTTTTTTCTGTAAGAATCATATGAGATTGATCCCGATTTTCGAAGAAATGCTGACCATCTCCGATGAAGATAGTACCGTTAATCGAATAAACGGCTATGGAACTGGAAAGTGTTTCACCATTGATAATGCAAAACACTTTTCAATTGGAGAATATGTTGTCACTTTTGATATAAGCTTTTTGTATATACAGTTATCAAATGAATATATTGTAATACATCATTAGAGTTATAGAACGACGAAAAAAGAATTGCTACTGGACTAAAAAATCAGATGCTATTTTTAGTGAAAAATAATAAATTCTTGTGAATTGCAGAGAAATAAAACACCATAGATCTCTCAATGTATTGTTAGTAAACTAATGCTGAAGCTGTTTTTATTTCTTCTGTATATATCCAGTTTAAAATTAAAGGTTTTGGGTGTTTACATTGTTATTGCATGTTTTGCCTACGATTTTCAGAAAAAAAATCACAGTAACATTACAATGTTACTATACGTTAATGTATCCCCAAATAGTATAGTTACCCATAATGTAACTATACATATTATCAGGTAAATATTCAAAAAACTTTTAAAATTTCACAGTTCCTCCCTCTTACTGTCATGGTAGTGCTGAAATTGATTCAAATTATTAAAAAGGAAGACTTTCTCAATAGAGCACTTTTTCTTGCTCAATCAGAAATAATTATTATTATTCTTCTTCTTCTTCTTCGCGCTACTAGGATTACTCCTGATTGTCTGCCTCTTATTCTGTTTCAGTCGTTGTTGACTGTACATTATCTTTCCACCTTTTTGGTGGCCTTCCAACGGGTCTTCTGCTATACGGCTTGTTGTTTTTACAGATGTTCGCTAATCTATCTGGTCCCATTCGGTTTACATGTTCGTTCCATTTTTTTTCTTGCTTTTATCCACCTGTTAATATTTTGAGTTTTGCATTGTTCGCGTATACTTCTATTGGTTTGTCTGTCTCTTAATGATATGCCCGCTATTGATCTTAATACTTTCATTTCGAAATTGTTGATTTGTTGTTTCGTCTTTCTTGTATCAGTCCTTGTCTCCGCTGCATATGTTAGGATTGGTCTTACTGTTGTCTTGTATACTTTCATTTTGCTTTCCATGGTCAGATATTTGTTTCTTCATATGTTTCTCGGAGGCAACCACTTACTCTTGCCGCTTTTTTCTTGTCTCTGTTCTTATATCCCTGTCACTAGTAATCTCTACTCCTAGGTAATTGAATTTCATTACTTGTTCTACAATTTTGCCGTCTATTTCTAGTTTGCATCTACGCGGCTCTTACTGATCACTATACATTTAGTTTTTTCTACTGATATTCTCATATTAAGTTTGTTTGCTGTGATATTGAAGGTGTGGAGCTGCCTTTGTAGGTCATCTTCGTTATCAGCAATTAGTACTGCATCATCGGCATAGCATAGTATCGTGATTTCATGCGCTCCCATGTGGTATCCGTGTCGTTTTCTTACTTCGTGAATTATTTGATTTATCACCATATTGAATAACAATGGGCTGAGCGAGTCTCCTTGGCGGATTCCTCCTTTTATTTCTATGCAGTCTGTTTCCCCTGTTGGCATTATAACTCTGATCTTGTTGTTCTTGTTAATTTCATTAATTGTCCTTATTATCTGATAGTCTATTTGTTCAGCTTGTAATAAATTTAAGATGTCATTTCGCTTCACCCTGTCAAAAGCACTTTTTAAATCTACAAAGCACATGTATGCTGGTTTTCCATATTCAATAGACTTCTCTAATTAATTAATAATTATTCCCGTTCCCTATTAACTGTTGTACTGCTGCTTATAGTTGGTGAGGATCATTTAAAGCGTCGATGATGATGTGGTTCACAGACGTGGTGTTTGGATGGAAGTTGGCACGGAAATTCTTGATGGTCGAATCTCGATGTTCTACGGAGCGGACCATGGTATATTATAATTTAGGAAGGTCTCCATGTTGAAGGTAACTGAATGCCGCAATCTCTTTTATTTAGGGAATTAGGGCGTTTCCTAATGTCAAGAGTTTCTCGGATAATACTTTGTTTATAGAATCAGATAGAGGCTATAGTCCTGGAATTTTCACTATCAATTTTATGACCTGTATGGAGATTGTGTTGGGCTAGGACTGAAATTGAATTGTAATTCCGAACGAAAATAAAATGTTTATAAATTCCGTTTTACCTTCTTTGGTTTGATAATTTTATTGATTTTATTAGTAACACCTTTAATATAAGGAAGGAAAGTTTTCGTATGACCGTCTTATTCTTTAGATTGAGATTGAAGGAAGGATAGATGACTATGGATGCTTCTATTGATATGATTTTCGCGTTAACCGTTTTATAAAGGACATGTTCTAAAGAAGAAAGTTTTTGATTTATATCATTGTAAGTAATAGAAATATTGGGATTAATTTTTCTTGATAAGAATGTCGGCCCCAAGAAACGGTTTGGTTAAATAAGTTTCCACCTCCATCGTGAACTGGATACTAGGATGCATATTACTCAGATGGGTTTGAAAAGATACCAAAACATCCCTGTCGTGAGGACACTGGGGTGTGAACTGTATCGTCAACATAGCACATAGCGTAGCCAACATGTGGTTTGATGAGGAAGGATTGTGTTCGGGTCTCGAAGATATTGGCAATTACTGCGGAGAGTGGGAAACTATTGGGTCACCATTGATTTGCATGTAGAATTAATTTTGTGGAGAAATATTTGTTGGTAGATAAGAGGTAAGTTTGATATTATTTTTTCTCGCAATAATAATTATCTATAGTTTTAATTGGAAGCTATGGATATAACTTTGGACAATAATAATAAAAAATGTTAAGTCATATATATATAGATATATATATATATATATATATATATATATATATATATATATATATATATATATATATTGAAATGATATTATTTAAAAAAATTAATTTATAAGTTACACATTAGATAATATTAGATATTTGGTTATTTTAATAAGTTATATACTAGAGAATTTAATAAAAATTATTTATGTGAGGGCATTTTTAAGAAATTAGCATATAATAATTGTAAAAAGTTGTATTTTAATGTTGTAAATATATTTAAGTGAGCCATGTGCATAGGCAACCAACTATACAGTAAGTGACTGACAGAAATTAAGAATTTTTAGGAATATAAAGTGGGGTTATAATAATAATGTTAGTTTAAAATGTTTAATTTAAATTTTTAATTTTTAATTGAACATTAACGAATTCTCCAGAATGCAGAATTTGACCTGTGTTTATGTTGGAACATTCTGGAATAATGATTATGTCGGTGGATCGAATAGATACTTTTTTCGAGAACATCCATATAGAAGAAATAGAACTAAATCGAACATGATTTCTTACCAGATGGTTCTGGAAGATTGAAAAGATATAAATACCCGTGATTTGGATTCAAGATGGCCAGTTTATTATGAAAGTTAGTAGAAGATAGACTCATTAAGTTAGTGAAGTCAATTGTTCAGAATTTTCAAAATAGTGCAGTCAGAAAAGTTTTAGTAAGAAAGTAGGTCCAGTCCATTCAGTTACAAATAGTCCAATTGTTTAATATAGTGAGTTAAATGAAGATTAAAAATTATGCATATATTTTAATGCACATTTATAATTATACACAAATAATTATTGAAGATTAAAAAAGTAATAGTATAAATCAACTTATAATAATTGGATATTGGTATATTGAAAAGAAGAATAAATATAAATGCTGTTTTGCTGGTTTGCTTGGTGGTTTATAAATGCTGGTGAAGAAAAATATATCTTAATTTGGTAGAAGCTGATAATTGGAAAAAGTAATTTCACAAAAACAAGGATAACCGAAGTACGAAGACATTCAGTGGTGATTAGAATCTATATAGTGGAAAACAGTTCATTTAGGCATTCAGTGAAAGAAAGGTACAAAATTTTGTTAATATAATTTAGTTAGTGTCATAACAATTTCAATTTTGAAGATAGTTTGTTTAAATTTTACATTGTCTATAGAATTTAATTAGTTTTATAAGAATATCAATTTAAAGATAGTTTATTTTAAATTTACATTGGCTAGGTTAGATATATATGTGTGTTTCATAATAGTTATAATAAAGATAATTTAAAAAAGTACTTACAAACTAATTCTTTGAGAACCGCGATAAAAACCCTATATATTATATTATTAAAAATACTCATTGCTCATCATTCAAACAAACAATACATCATAACAATATATATATATATATATATATATATATATATATAGATATATATATATATATATATATATATATATATATATATATATATATATATATACTTAGGACAAAAAATCGAATTAACAAAGCTTAACTTAAAAGTTGACTTAAATAGAAAATGTTCCTTAGCATGGGTAGCATTTGAAAGATTACAAACAATATTTAAATCAAACTTACCAAATACTTTAAAGGCAAAAACTTCAGTATGTGTAAAAAAAATCAGTATGTGCTCTGCCAGTACTGACATATGGAACTGAAACATGGGCTTTTAACAACAACATAGTCCACAAACTCCAAGCGAATTAGAGAGCTATGGAACGGAGAATGCTCTATATATATATATATATATATATATATATATATATATATATATATATATATATATATATATATATATATGTCATAATAAAACTAAAGTCAATTAAAAATCACCGATCTCGAGTCATTTTCGAAATTAGCAGAGCTATTTGGGTTAACAATGGTATCGGAATCGAAATTAAATTCTTTTGTTGTCGATGCGACGATCGACCAGGGAAAATTTACTTATTATTAAGTATTTTTAACGCCACACGAGAGAAGGTAGGTATTTATCATTTAGATATAATTTCGGACCGCAGCAGAATCGAGATGAGATGCAAACCAGTTCCGATTTAGCACAGTACAGCAGCACACAGCAAAATATATGGTAAAATTCTTCTAGTTTTCAGTATGTCTTTGTGTTTTTTAGTGATTCCTCTACATGTTTATTTATATACTGTAGGAATCTGGGACATAGTGCTATTTAAGGCACTAATTAGGTCCCTATTACAAGACAGCAGTCACCAGTCAATTGTCAGTCCTTATGTTACCTATTATTTGTTTTTTAGTTTTGTTGCTGTGTGTTGTCAGCTTACATCGAATACATGTGATGTGCCATTTCATATTAATTTTAAAGCAATATTTGAACTGCTAAAATCAGTCATCGTGTATTTATCACGTTAAAATCAAAACATTTTCTGTCACACTATGATGTCAAAATTTAGCGTCAAAGTCAGAGGTCATATTATCATATTATATCATTTAAAGTTATCATTAATTTGACCCCTTAAAATGTCATTTTTAAATACTATGAAATTAAAATTTCAAACGCGTTGAGTCGATTTATTGTATTCCGGTTTAATCTCCATGATTCCGCTCCATAGTAGAGTACACTCTGTACATAGCATTTAATCAGCCTTATTCTGAGGGCCAATGTCAGATCTTTGCTGCATAAAATCTTTTTCATTTTCACGAAGTTGGCACGTGCTTTTTCAATTCTGTCTCTTATTTCTGCAGTATAATCGTTATTTTCTGTGATTATCGTTCCCAAGTAAGTATATCTTCTTACTCTCTCAATCTGCTAGCCACC
Organism: Diabrotica undecimpunctata; assembly: GCF_040954645.1. Taxonomy (NCBI): domain Eukaryota; kingdom Metazoa; phylum Arthropoda; class Insecta; order Coleoptera; family Chrysomelidae; genus Diabrotica; species Diabrotica undecimpunctata. The sequence continues at coordinate 70,602,484 of NC_092803.1, read as the reverse complement.
TACCGTTAATATTTCGTTTGTATTGTTGTTCTTGCTAATTTTCATGAATTTGGTTTTTTTGATGTTAAGAAAAAGTTCGTATTTTCCACTATATCTTACTATATTAGAAAACTAAGAATTAAGAAAGATTAACTAAGGGTCACAATCGAACGATACCTCTAGATAGTGAATACCTGTTTCCAGACGTTTACAAATAGAATACATGTTACATGTTATCTAATCTAAAAGAAATAGATAGTTCAAGGCGTGTCTTGAATAAGTTTTCAGTAGATAGTGACCATTGAGCTGTCAAAGGAAAGGTGGTGGAAATAATGAAACTTGTAACAGGAAATAAGCTAACGAAGTCGACATCCCCCGAAAATACTTCTAAATAAGAGGAATATGTGAAAGATGGCCTTCAAAACCTAGGGAGCATTGAGCCGGAGAAAATAAATAACCAAACACTAAGACCTCTGAAACAGGATGTAGAAAGTTCTTATAGTAAACAGAATAAAACACCTGATCAAATAAGTTAACACACAAAAGAACTTATTGAAAAACAAAGATGAATCGAAGAGAATAACATAGCAGAATATAGACGAATAAGCAAAAAAATATCAAAACAAATGAGGAAAGGTGTATATGCATAGGTTTTAATAACTACCGTACGAGAGATCGTCTCTCCCACGTGTGTAGGTTATTCGTTAAAATACTATTATAATAACACGATAACTTTCAAACCTAAATTTCTATCAACCTAAAGAGTAAGCAGGTTTCAAATCCGTTTATGGTACAACGCAAACTAATTGCTGCTTTATCTGATAGTAGAGTAGACTATAGAACCATAGCTATGCAACATTAAAAAAAATGTATAAAAGAGCAACAGCAAATACGAACCTTCACACTAATACTCAACAATTAAAACGAAACATGGTGGCAAGGTGATTACATCTCATCAAAACAATGATGCTAAAGTAGGAGTACATGGGAATTAATATTGATGGTGAAAGAATAAACTACTTACACTTCTCGGACTGGTCCAAAAAAGTTCAAGAATCTTTAAGTACACTAAACTCCACGTCAACAGAAGCTTTCCATAAGCTATGCAGAAATCGAATACGTAATGTCATAAATATTCGAGCTACGAACTTAGAATACTAGGGCAGGGGTCACCAAATGGCGGACCGCGGTCCGCATCCGGACAGTTAACTTGTTTTTTGCGGACCGGCGTTAAACTCAAAATATAGTAATAAAATTATAGTGTAAAATTATAATCAAATCTAAATAAATAAATACTTATCTTTACATTTTTAAAATGCACAGTACTAATACTATATAGAAATACTCTATAGAAATATATAGTAATCTAAACAATATGTTTCGACTAAAGGGTTTTTCAAAATTTCAGAAATACCTACCTAAAAATAATATTTTAGCAAACCATAAAGGGAAGCTGCCTGAACACTAAAATTATTTTAATTTGCATATTTATGACGTACCTAGTAACCAGTCTATAAATTAAAATGTTTTCGCCAAATTTTCAGGTAATAGAACCATAATAAAATGAATTTCTTTTGTATTTCAAATTTTGAAATTCTTTTGTATTTTATATTGTTTTTTTTTTCAATTTGCATATTTGTGACATAGTAACTATTCTGTGGAATTTTATAATAATTCTATTGTGTTTAATAAAACTAAAGATTACTGGGGTTAATGTTCGATATTTTCATTTAACATCGATTTAGCATCGATGTTATCGAACACCTAAATATCGATGGCAAAACATCGACCATTGAGCCAAGGAGTACGATGTTTATCAATCATCGATTAATATCCCACATCCCTAGGCTCATTCTCAGTTTTGCTTGTTGCATCGCAGTTTTTGATCAGACGTCATTCTGAGTGTTGTTTACGTTTTTATTCTTTTTAACCTGAATGGACAGCTTTATATTTGAGACATCGTCAATTCAAGGTTTAGTGCTTGAAAGATGGTTTGCAATACTTGATAACATAAAAGAATTTCTGTCCACTATTAATAATGAAGGTGCAAATGACCATTTGGGCTTCCTCTTGGACACAGAAAACGTTGCTTTGGCGGATATCTTCAGACATCTGAACTTCTTGAATTAAAAACTACAATGCAAGAGAAAACTTGTTTGTGAACTTTTGTCGGAGATTAGAAGATTTTCTAAAAAGATTAAATTTTTTTCTGAGGATATTAAGGCAGAACTTTTGAACTTTCCTCTCAATTAGTTTTTGATAGTAATAAAGATATTGATGTTACTTAGTTCTCACGTTTTATTAATGAACTTGATTTGGAATGTAAAAACGATATGCTGATTTCCACAAAATTGAAAATGTTGTGCAATTGTTAAGCAACAGTTTTTCACTTAAGCCTAATGGTGTACCAGCGAAGCTGGTAAAGTTAAGTAAACAAACGCTATTTAAGGAAAGCTGGTAAGCTGTAAATGTTTAAATAGGTTTACATATATGTTTTATAAAATTGTTGAACACTATAGATGCAGAAAGAAAGCAACCAGAAACAGTATCATTAAACGATAAAATTAAGTTTAGTTCAATTAAGATACAAATATTTCAAATTACGCCGAAAAAATTTATTAAACAAAAACGGGAGAAAAAACAATATAATAGCTTTATAATCATCTTTTTCTCTGAGTGTATTTTATACCCCTCCCTAAACGAGGTGGCCTAGTTGCCTGGTTTTAACTACGTAACCAGGATGATCTCCTGAGGGGTGGGGTTACAAGTACTGGAGGGTTTCTGGGTAACTTCCCCCCGGTTACGCCACTGCGTGATATAGTGCTGAGTGTCCGGACCGCGGAAGTGTAGTAGTTTTTTGAAACGGACCCTCATGGAATATAATTGTGACCCCTGTACTAGGGCGATCTGATAAGTACTTAACCTACAAAAGAAAAACGAAAATTTTGGAAAAGTGGCGATTTATTTCTCAACATGTTCTACTTTTAGTTCGATTCGCTTGATCCAGCGATGCTCCAACTTCTTTAACTCGTATGAAAAATACGTTTTCTCGAGGTCTACAAAGTAGGCTTCGGTGGCGGCAATGTTTCAATTTAAATATCTGCCCGGCGAGCGCCTTTTTCAAGTTTGGAAACAAAAAGATGTCATAGCCCCATGGACAACAGTTCATAGCCCAATTCGACCAATTTCTCCATGACGACGGCGGAGTTATAGCGGGTCCGTTGTCATGGTGAAAGAGAATTTTTTTCTTCCCTAAATGGGGGCGTAGTAGAGCCCTTTGACCGTTTTGCCATTCTTCAGGTAGTCGACGTAGATCACCCCTTGTGAATCCTAAAAAATGATGACCATCATCTTTCCGGCCGATATGACAGTCTTCGCCTCCTTTGGAGCACGTTCGCCGGTTGCCATCACTGTTTCGACTATTACTTGGTCCCTGGTCTGTAGCAATGGATTCATGTTTCGTCAATGGTTACGAAAAGACGTAGAAACTCTTTCTAATTACGCTTAAATATTGTCAAACACTGCTCTGAACTGGTCTCATGGTTAAGCTTGTTATCCGGAGTGAGCGAACGTTGCAATCATCGCGCCGACAGCTTTCTCATGCCCAAAATTTCACGCAAGATACTCGGTCTTTTGAGATGGTCACTGTCTCAGCTATTTCTCTTAACTTCAGTCGGCGGTCTGCCAATATGATATTGTGGATTTTTGTCACGTTATCCTTCGTGGTAGCCGATTTCGAGGCACCTGGGCGCGGCTCATCAACAACCGATGTGCGATCACGTTGAAACTCGTTAAACCAATTTTTGAGGGTTGCCATCGAAGGTAAAGAGTCACTGTACACAGTATCCAAGCGCTCTTTGGATATGCAAAACAAAACTACGAATCCGATTCGGTTGAAATTTTGACATTAACCGTCTACGAGAATGTATTACACGATAGTAGATTTCTCTTGAGATAGGGGTGCTATAGGGCGGTGAGGCTAAGTACTTATCGGACCGCCTACATTATGTCGAGATAGCCAAACTTACGAAATTGAAAGACAAATAAAGTTAGTGTGGACAATTATCGACAGGTTAAGAATTACTTTATTTTGAGCCAATATACCGATATATTTGAAAAAGAAGATTTTTTAACAATGTCTGCTCCTACTATTGACTTATGGTCCAGAAATTAACACTAATATTAAGTTTACTTAGTATCCGGGGGATGGCCTTCATCGAATTTGGCTACGACGAACTTTTGACTTCCCCTTTCCAGCGTTTATCAGCACCTACTCCATGGTTTCAGTCTACTGAATACATAAATCACTTCACTATAACATGCACAGGTACTACTCCACTGCAGTATATAATGTTTGATACATATGTGCAACAGAAATACAAAGAAAGATCAGAAACAGAAAGGTCTCACATTGACTGCTTTTTTTAAACCGGTCGTATTGCAGCCAATCAGCTTATTGTACATCTTCCATTCCCTTATGATAACTATTCCAGGAATCAGGAACCCTGTACCAGCTTATACAGGTCCAGTGGATGGGTATATATATTTTTGGAGTCACTTGGTTGTCTTCAAAAAGCATTTGCCACCTGCGATCTAATACCTCGCAGTCATGCAAGATAAGGTTGATTTTTTCAGGTTTTTGAGCTGATTCCTGCTTATTTTTCGAAGTACTTTAGCCATATTAGCACATGTCCGTCCAATAAATGTATTTTTCCATGTGTTATAGGCTGCCTTTGGTAGATTAAACAACATTTTTAAGTCTAATATTCCAGTTTGTTTAAAAAAATTTTTAACCAATATGTTTTACCGGTTCTTATATATGATGCAGAAATACTAATTCTGATAAAAAGAACAATAAATAAAATAAGAGTTACACAACACGCTATGGAAATACCAATGTTAAGTATTACCATCAGAGATAGAGTACCACATCTAGAAATAAAAAGGAGAACAGGAGTCACGGATGCAGTTGAAAGAATAGTCATGGCTAAATGGGCTTGGACCGGACATGTTGCCAGATTGACGGATGATATATAGACCAGAAAGATTCTGGAATGGCGATCAAGATAAGAGGCATATCGAAGCAGAGTACGACCACGGACTAGATGGACGGATGATATAAAGCGCATTACCACAAATTGGATGCAAGAAAGATAGAAGATAGAAATAGGTGGAAAATTTTACGGGAGACCTAAGTTCATCAATAGACAAATAAAGCTTTATTGATAGGTATATATGTTTGATACCAGTAAATATAGTAGTAAAGTGATTGGGGATTGCGGATTTAAGAAGCTGAGGTTCCGGAATAGGTTCTGTTGAGGCAGAAATGAAATAAAAAGCGCGACGCAGATTTTTTATCAGACTTTTTTCTGCTTCATAATACTTTTAAATCGATTATTTTTTGTATCAGCAAATCAGTAAACCAAGTTCTCCAGATATATCATCTATCCCAACGGCTTTACATTTATTTATTTTATTAGTACTTAACCTGGCATTACTGGCTTTTCACAGCTAATAGTAACCCGGTCATTTTTTTTAATTTAAACAACGGAAAAGAACAATTCAGGAGATCTAAAAGTGGATAAAACCAAATCTGTGTACGAATAAATAAAGTTTTAATTTTTTAATTTTTTAAATGGCTAGAAGACCCACGATTTTTGATCCGAATGATCAGAAACAAGCCTATTTTTGAATACCACCATAATAATATATCGATGTTTCAATCTGGAGGGCCGGTACATTATTATAATAATGATTTTATTCAACTCGCAATTCATTCGGCCATTTTTTATAGCGTTTATTGGATACGCAAAGGTTGGCTGGTACCTCCATGGACAACAAGAAAACGCTAACTATCGGGTAGGCGCAACCATTGATCCTCTCATTACGTATATCAAAATTTGATGGCCAACAAAAATTTATATTAAAATAATATTGAATATATAGTGAATGTAGTCTGTTTTTAAGGTTTTTACCGAAAATGTTCCTTTGATAATGTTACACTTCTTTTAAATCAACTTTATTCACCACTAACTTGTTAACAATACTTTAATTCAATGACAACTATAAACTTCAAAATACTACTATTTTGATACTGTTTTGATACTAAGAACCAACCAGATGTAAAATAGAAATGGAGGATTGAACGAGTAATGGAAATAAAATTTCTGGGAATTACACTGTTCAGCTGTGGAAACCTGGACAAAGAAGTGAGAGATCAGGTACAAAAAGCAAATAGACTGGCAGCATGGCTCAATAACACTATATGGCGAAACACACACATTAACACTCAGATGAAGTCAAGAATTTATAAATCTAGTGTAAGACCAATAACGACATATGTCTCAGAAACAAGACCCAACACAGCCACAATGCAAAGTCTACTGGAAACGGCAGAGATGAGAGTATATGTATATATATATATATATATATATATATATATATATATATATATATATATATATATATATATATATATATATATAATCTAACACCTCTTTACCCTAAGGTGTGAGGTAAATTCAAATACAGGTTACAGATATATATATTACATCTCAAATCCAATGAAAATACAGAATTTTTTTTTATTCTATTCTGTGCACGAATTTTGTCCATTCTTTCTTGTTTTTTGCCTTATTTTGAGCTTCTGACCATTCCATTCCCCTACTTTTTAAAATCTGCCCTACTTCGTCATCCCAGGTTTTCCGTGGTCTCCCTCTGGTTTTAAACTTTTTCAATTTAGTCTACCAGACTTGCTTAACGGGTCAGTTGTCACTCATTTGGCACAGATAACCAAAAAGTACTGAGAAGCATTACAGGAAATACACTAAGAGATTGAAAGAAAAGTGAATACTTTAGAAGAAAATGTAACGTACAGTGTATAAATGAATAGACACAAACTAGAAAAAAAGAATAGAATAACAGCATAAGCAGAATGAAGGAGACCCGTGTCGTCAAAATATCAAGAGATAAGTCAAGAATCGGCTAAAGAAGTATCGGACGACCGATAAGAGGAAGATAAGGATAAAGAGGAAGAAGAAGAAGAAGATCTTAAATGTTTTCGAACTACTTCTTCTTTTTCGTCAAGGAACTTTTTGTTGGAAGCCAACAGGGTGGATCAGTTCCATGATATGAATTATCGTGGGTTTACTTTTAGCTGAAAACTGGATGCGGTAGATTAGATCGTTTATTTTCTGCAGAACGGTGTATGGTCCTTCCCAGTTTCGTTGAAGTTTCGGACAAAGTCCTTTCTTACGTGTGGGACTGTATAACCTTACTGGGTCACCTCTTTAGAATTTTGTACCTGTAGCATGCATGTCAAGTCTGGCCTTGGCTTTATCACTTTGAAGTTCCAAACTTTTACGAGCAATTTTGTACATATTTTCCAATTTTCCCTTTAAATTTTCAATCTACGTTAGGGATGAATGTTCTTCTTCGCAGGGAGACAATCTTCCAAAAATAAGATCTTAGAAAGCCTCATTTCTCTTCCGGTGATCAGCATCGATTGAGAATAACCAGATGTTCAGAACTTCTATAGGCTAACAGGAATAGATGAATTAAAGTATTCCAAATCTTTTTGATTATTAGCGATAAACATTAAAAGGTATTAATAAACAGTTCTATTATGTCTTTCGACCATTCCGTTTAATTGAGGATAGAGAGGCGTAGTGCGAGTTTTTTTAATCTTCAAGATTTTCATCAATTCTTGCCATAATTCTGATTCAAAATTTCATCCTTGATCAGAATGTAACTCTAAAGGAACTCCATGTCTTTATACGACGTGTGTTGAATGAATGCTTATGCTATTGTAGTCGCTTCTTGATTAGGAAGGGGTAAAATTTCAGACCATTTTGAAAAATAATCCATTGCGACCATTTTCTACCATTACATGCATTTTTATGCCAGTCTTCTACATCTTGGTGATAATTAATCCAGTAAAATCTGTCTCGAACTCTAGCAAGTGTTCTTTTAACTCTAAAATGCCCTCTCGAAAGGCTGCTATGAAGTTCTTGTAATAAACTTTTAATGTGTGATTTTGGCAGTACCTCTTATTGCATAGTACGTACTTCATCAGGACTCTCCCACTTCCGATACAATAGACCATTGGAAAGATACAGTGATTTCCACTTAGCCCATTACGCTTTTATGGTACCACTGTATTTGGATATTTCCTGCCATAGGTCTTATTCCATTTTTAAGCCATTCTCGTATGACATTTAAGTCATGATCTTTCTTATGACTCTTTTTAAGGGTTTCCAGGGAAGTCTGATCATTATCTTCTTTCTGTATACCTGTGGTTACCTGGAGACTTACTTCTTCGGTTAAATTCTCATTAAATTTTTCTTCAGGCTGACACTGACTTTTAACCTTCAAATTTTTTCAAAACATCTTGGAATCCTTGTAATTGTTCATTCTGCAAAATTCTTTTAACTTTTCTATTTATGTGGTCGTATGTGAGCAATCTATTTCTTGGAGACATATATCTACCAGTATTTCTAGTAGGACTATGTGACGGGCTTCTAAATGTCAATATGGGTGACCTTCTGACCTTATTCTTTGGTTCTTCTGTCCTTGCCTAGGACCAGCTTCTGTAATTATTTTGCAATTGCCCCATTCTTCCGCAATTCAAACATTTTCGTGCGAAGTATAACTGGTTGCATCCTGGGGAAAAAATGCAAAAAAATTGCTGCCTATCCTCAAAACGATACCACCAAAGCAGTTGCCATTTCTTTCTCATTGCAGCCATTTGCTCTAGCTGCAACTTTGTATTGAAAACGATAAGTTTCCCATGCTGTTTGATGGTGCTGTTTGGAATGTGGGTGGTTTTAAAATATTACTAGTTCGAATTGTACCTGGTTCAAATATGGAAGCGGTTTGTTCAGATTCGTTATTAGTTACTGAAAAAATACTAGATCAAAAAACTTGAGTAATAATTTTTAACTCAACTATTTTACTTTTAAAAAGCGGTTTTAAAATCGTTTTGTTGTTGTATTATTTTATTTTCTAAATCGTTTTGTTGTTGTATTATTTTATTTTTTAAACCATTTTGTTGTTCTTCTAATTTGTCTATTCTACTAGTGATTTGACTTACCTCTGACTTAAAATTCTCATGAAGATGGGATAAACGATTATTGATTTTTACCTCTACTTTTTTAAGCCTCTCTCCTTCTTCTTGTCTACACCTCTCTTCCTCTCCTTGACTATGCTTTTCCTTCAGGTCTTCCCCTTCTTGTCTACACTTCTGCTTTAGTTCTTCTTCTTCCTGTCTACGCTTTTTCTTCATCTCCTTATGCTTCTCTTTTTCCTCTTCCATTTTTAAAAACCATGCTGGAGGTCCGTTTGTTTATCAATTTTAGTCGATCTAGTCTTAGCCATTAACAATTACTTATTATCTTCTTTATCCCACTGCTATCACCAATATTACACTTATTAAAAATTAGCTTTATAACACCAACAATATTACAATACTTGTTTACAATAACGCAATGACAAGTATTGATAACAAAGATATACGCTTAATTAAAAATTTATACTTACAGCAAAGGGCAACTGTACGAGTAGACAACGAAACCTCACAAGAATTCACGATAAAACGGGGAGTACGTCAGGGCTGCATTTTATCACCGACGTTATTCAATACTTACTCGGAAATGCTGTTCAGGGAAGCTATTGATGGTTTAAGAGAAGGTATAAAAATCAATGGTGAAATCATAAACAATTTAAGATATGCGGACGATACGGTTTTGATTGCTGATAATGCGGAGGATCTAGACCATGTAGTGGAAGCCTGTGACAGATACGGCATGAAATTAAACGGTAAGAAGACCAAAATTCTTGTAGTAAATAAAAACAACGTAATACAGCACCAATTCACAGCTAATAATGAACCCTTGAAAATAATCTACAAAATTACATACCTTGGATGCAGTCTAAATAAGGAATGGGAACACTAACAGGAAATAAGATGTCGTATAGAAAAGGCGAGAGCTGTCTTCAATCGCCTCAGGAAGATTTTATGTAATATGCACCTGAACATTGATATAACAACATGAGTCTTGAGATGCTATGTATTTTCTACTCTTTTATATGGAGTCGAAGCCTGGACCTTGACAGAGGCAAAATCCAAACGATTAGAAGCCTTCGAAATGTGGTGCTACCGCCGCATGCTCAGAATTTCCTATATCCATCATGTTACAAACAACACCGTGATCCAAAGTATGAATGAAAGAACTGGAAATTATGCATATCGTGAAAATCAGAAAGATGACATACTTAGGGCATGTGATGCGTGATACTTGTTGACAAGTATCAACTAATTCAACTAATTTTACAAGGCAAGATAGAAGGCAAAAGATCTCAAGGGCGTAGAAGGACATCGTGGTTAAAGAACATCAGACAGTGGATAGGAATGACTACCATACATCTATTTAGAGCAGCTGTCAACAAAGTTGTATGGACCAACGTGATTGCCAACATCCACAGAGGATAGGCACCAAAAGAAGAAGAAGAATAACAAGTACACTTCAAAACTCAAAATACTACTGTTCTAAACGGTAAAAAATATCTGTTTATATATATTTTCTGACGTTCCAAACTTCACTAGACATTTCATTAATTTTCGATGTCATCTTGAATGTTCTCGAACTACTTCTACTTTTCGGAATTTTTCTATGTGAGATAAATCTTACGGAACTTTCGTAACAATATATTATTAACAGTTAGTTTGTTTATTAACCATGACATACATGCTCATCTATATACACACCCAAACACAAAATACAGATACACGCAAGCACATCTATACCATGTCCAATCAACAAGTCACCAGACTGCTGTACCACAACTGACTCATAAAAAGGTGAGATTTGTGCTGCTATGTAATGTATAAATGTACTGCCGTTCCTGCCAGTATACCGTTTCGACTGATGGGAATAAAATGGACATAAAACAAAAAAAGATTGCTCCGGAATGATTATATTTTCACTACCTGTAACACCGGAATCAATGCGACCGGTGCGGTGTACAGCAAACGGCTTTCAGAAAAAAAGTGCTGTTCTTTTTACTTTAACAGTTTTAATTTATATGTGTATTCTATATTTATTATAAATTGAAGTTTTAATTTATTTTTTGTGCCTATACGCAAATCTTCGTGTGATTTTGAAAAAAAAATCTAACCCCTTCACCACAATGTTCTCAATCGAAGCTTCTCACAGTTTTCTGTGAAAACGTTTGATTCACCACACTGAAAACATTCTTATTAAAAGTAGATATGGTTAACAAAACCCCATTTTTTATAAATCGCATACCTAAACGCGAACATAATAAATAGCTAACAATATATCGGCAGATGTAAGACATGGCCTTTATTGTGGTCTAAGTCCTTCTTAAAAGTCGAACGACAAAAACATATTAAAATGCAAATTGTGTGAATTCGTCGGTAAATTTGATCAATAAGGATTATTATAGGTGTTGTCTAACTAGATTTTAAATACAGTTTGTCTTTCGTTCTGTTGTGTGGTTATTAGTGGTGTTCACTTTATATTGAGTATACAAAACGTAACGTAGCTGCTAATATGTCGATTTCTGATAGGTTTACAAAAAAGAGTTTTTCAAATAAAGTTTTCTAATAAATCAAGTTATCTGTATAAGTAAATTAGAGCTATACCAGGTGCGCCATTGCTTCAAAATAACTAATACATTTTTTTGAATTTTTCATGTTCTGAATCTTCATTAAATTAAAAATATAACCGTTAAAACTCTAAAACTCTATTCGTTTAAAATTGACTGAAACAGGTTAATTATAAGGACGTTTTATTAACAATAGAATTAACATTAATAAATTACTTACCAATTTCATTTAAATAAATCTTCATAGTGCCTCCTGTTTTCTATTTGGGAGCATCCAAAGGAATCGTAAAAAGCAGATACGGTATTGCGCAATTGCTCATTTATTATTTGACGCGGTGTTGTCACTATTCTATTTATGATATCGTCAAGATAACTATATTTTGTTTTCTATACGATTTTTTTATCCACAAAAAAGTAGCGTAATAGCGATAAATACCTCGGGAGAATACCATTATTCCTCCACCCGCAACAAAAAGTCGCTAAAAAACTAAGAAACTCTAACGGACAGATTAGGTCATATAGCACTTGGATACCATGCTGACACACAACTGGAACAGGCCTAATCATCCACAGACTGAAACAAGCAGTGCGTGAGTCTCATATCGGAAGTTAGAATCAACTTCTGCAATTCGTTCGGTTAGCGTAGGAATCCTGTGGATAAAATATGCTAAGTATACAAAAAAATGGACTATTGAGGCTGTGAGGACTATGGGAGCCTATGAAAGGACGTAGACTTAAATGTAGTCGGTTACAATAATACAGCAAGTGCCCCTTAATCCTCACCTGCGTCCCACAGAAATAGCTAATGAAGCAATTATCAGAACCTATCTAAAGAAACAAATCAAGACCTTAAGACGAATGACTCATTGTTGAAAACTCGGAAGATCGCGGAGAATGCACAAATCTTAGTTTACACGATCGACGAGGTCTCCTACGAAGCATTGAGTACTGCTCATTTTAAGGCGTATTATAGACTTGGAAATGTATCTTTCAAAACCACCAGAGGCCTCGATGACCTTCAGCATACTAAGGCAGCTTCGGCAGAACCCACTGTTGCTAATATTGGCTAATAGCAAATTTTCCGAAATTTCGAGAACTTGTATAACAGTCAAACGACATATTTAAGGGGATTTAACGTTGGTAAAAATGAAGACCATAGAGGGAGAAACCAGTGGGACCAATCGACGGAAATTAAGATAAGGATCGAGAAGGCAAGATCAGCTTTCGTCAAAATGAAAAAAATCTTTAACAACCACGAAATAAAATTGACAATAAAAGTTCGTTTACTGAAATGCTACGTATTCCCGTTTTTTTATATGGCGTGGAGTCATGGACCTTAACTGAAGCATCACTGAAGAGACTCGAAGCATTTGAGATGTGGTGCTATAGACGCATGTTGAGGATTTCCTGGATAGACAAAGTTACCAACGAAGAAGTACTACATAGAATGGGTAAAGAGCGCGAACTAGTCATAACCATAAAACATCGCAAACTAGAATACCTGGGCCATATAATGCGCAATGAATAACGATACAACCTACTTCGGACCATACTTCAAGGTAAAGTGCATGGGAAAAGAGGTCCAGGACGAAGAAGAATATCCTGGCTGCATAACCTTCGAAAATGGTTTAACTTAATCACTACCGGACTTTTCAGGGCAGCAGTCAACAAAGTCAGAATAGCCATGTTAGTGTCCAACATCCGTAACGGATAGGCACCATAAGAAGAAGAAGAGGGAGAAAGTATGAAGAAGATAATTCTCGGATCAGCATACCTCCCATATAATCCCAAGGAAGTTGGAATAGTTAGTGAGAGATTGTAGGAAAATTGGAGTGCAATTGATGATGGCTTTGAAGCTAATGGGCTTGATGTGACCTGGGGCAGTACCAAGATCAATAAAAGAGGTGAGCCATTACTGGGGTTTGTGATGGAACATGATTAAGAGATACTAAACGTAAAATCATCCATTCTATCTGTGTCGCTATTCGAATTTGTCGGAATTCAGAAAAATGTCCATCTGATTGCTGTACCTCAATTTATATCCCGCTACACAAAAAAGGAACTACTACCAGATGTGAAAACTACCGCACATTGTCACTAATAACACATGCTAGTAAAATCTTGTTGCATATAATGAAAAACAGATTAATAACCTATCTACATTACCAAATACCCAAGGAACAAGCGAACTGCGAAGGGTTGAGTACGAAAGCAATAAAGTTAGTCTGAAAATCAATAAAGCTAAGACAAAAATAATGATGGTCGACAGATTCCACACTATTCAACTGACTAACATGTTACAGGAATACCAGATAGTGGACAGTTTTGTCTATCTTGGACCTAGTATAACTAACGATGGTAACTGTGAAGCAGGAGTTCGGAGACGTATTGGTATGGCAAAAAATGCGATGAGTCGCCTAACTAAATTTTGGAAAGACAGATCTATCTTTCAAAATATCAAGATGAGACTGGTGATTGCCTTTGTATTCTCAATATTTCTATACGGGATAGAGGATTGGACTCTTCGCGGACGCCAGCGCCAAAAAATTGATGTCTTTGAAATGTGGTGCTGAAGAAGAATGCTGCGCATATCTTGGACAACTCATAGGACAGAAGATTCCATTCTAAACCGACTGGAGATTAAAAAGAGGCTATCCACAATATATCTGCAACGTATTCTGCAATTTTTCGGTTACGTGGTTCGCAGAGGTGACGATAGTTTGAAGAGATTAATTGTTTCTGGAAACGTTTCAGGGAGAAGATCAAGAGGACGATCAATAACTAGATGGTCCGATCAAATTAAAAATTCAGCTGGAAATTCATTCTGCGAAGTTCTCAGAGCAGCTGAAAATAGAGACCAATGGATGAAAATTGTTCGGAATATTGGAATAAATCACGATCCTCAGTAATGGGGAAATGACAAGAGACACAGAAACGTAGGAAACAAACCAAATTTTATAACTTCACAACGAAAGGTGATAATTAATATAACAATGTCCACAGCTCACGTGACAAAAACTGTTAAAATATGGCATGTGTCAGATGAGGTGAGAAGTGTCAGTACTTGTTCAGCATTGAGAAGCATATTAAGCAGACCTGGAATATTGTTTAGGCAGGGTTAAAAGGACAATAATGCATGCAGACATGGCTGCCGAACAATTTCAAGAGGCTGTCATGTCAACATTGGAAGACAATTGTCCGAATATAGTGAGGAATTTCAACAGGAAAGTATTCTAGTTGATTGACAACCTTGCAAATCAAAACATAGAAGTTTAAATTTAGAACACAGATATATGTATATACTGTTGCCTTCCATCGATATACCTTTTTTGATTTTCTGTTTTGCGTGATATGCCATTACATTTTGCTTATATATAAACAGTGTTTTTGTATTAGAGTATTATGAGTACCTTTTTATGATTATTAGAGTATTAAAAAATGCTGATACATACTGTATATTATCTGTTAATTATTGTTAAGACCGCTGCCAAAATTAATTTGTTGTTTCTGAACTCATTCTTTTACCTGAACCGTTTGAAGGTCCATTACCCAAACAAATTAATTATTTTTAATTACTATTACCTGTGCACTTCTCTGAAGTTCGCCGCTCATGTGAGACAATGACGAACCTTCCAAAATTTTTAGAAAAAATTGTGCAAATGAGTGTTAATTTATTATTATAGAAGATTAGGTTATTGATACCTGGTTTGTAGTTTGCGATGTTGTTATTTATATTTTATATCAACAGGTAAAATTCGATGATTTAATCGGTTGATTGTGGTTTTGATAACAAGTTTAACTCCGGAACTTGATAGAACAAAGAGGTAAGAATGATTCTCACGGTGACATTCTTCGAATTGTTTCAGTTTTTGTCATAAGTCATATCGTAGAATAGTGAAATCGATTTAAAAAATGTGATGATTACTATTGAGATATAAATATAATGCAAATATAGATAGTACCTCACCTTTTCTATAGTGTATTTTTATGTATGAGAGAGTAATAAAACAATAAATTATGTATGCAAATCCCTAAACTGTTGATACGGGTGACTCAATGAAAAACAGATATTTGTCAACAAGTTTATAGAAGTATATAGGAAAACAATTTTAAATTGAGTATGACCACCAGGTATAAAGGTTGGAGCAGAATAGTATACAATAGTTGTGAGGGTTACTAATCCCTAAATAAGGTTGCCAGTGTCGGAGTGATGGAGGTTAACAGGTACTAATGAATTTGCAAGAAATGTAAGATGTTTATTTTATTGGTTATATATAACCAATAAAAGTTTAATAAGTTTTTTATGCAAAATAAAGTTTAATTCTTTAGATAAAATAAAACGTTTTATTTTATCTATTTGCAAAATAAAGTTTAATTCTTTGCCTATTTGCAAAATAAAGTTTAATTCTTTAGATAAAATAAAACGTTTTATTTTATCTGAAATGAGTGCATTCCACGAAGTAAGGGTTTCAACAATCAAACATTTAATTCTTTAATTCCAGGAATCTACGACAGTAATTGACTAGATAATTACCTTCTAAACTTATTCCACAGAAAATGTGATAGTGGGTTTTTCCATTTTGTATATAGGAAGGTCCAAGTGGCGTATTCAAAATTCTTAACAGTTCACTAAAAGTAGGTACTTCAGTTGCAAGGTGCAGTTTATTGTGTATACTAGTGTTATGGAAAATTTGGAAGTGCCGTGTAAACGCCGAAAAATTGGTCCTCTAACAGTTAATGAAAAAACATTAATATTTAATTGTTTTAAATCATTTACAGACAAACGTTTATGTGAAAGTGTTGATGAGACCGTTGAGTTAGTTAGCAGTACACTTGGTGTTGGGAAATCTACGATTTACAGAGTTATTAAAGAAGAGAAATGTGGTAGTTTTCAAATGCCAGGTAATGCTCCAAGGAAACCAAAATTTCAAATAGAATATCATTTTAAAGAAGGACTTCTACGGAAAGTGCATGAATTCTTCTTTAGACAAGAATTTCCAACATTGGATAAAGTTCTTGTCTCAGTTCGAGATGATAAGGATTACCCAGAAATGAGTCGAAGTACGTTATGGAAACTTTTAAAAGAAATAGGCTTCCGCTGGAAAAAGAATCCCAGAAAGTCTATTTTATTAGAAAGAAGCGATATTGTCATATGGAGAAGACATTTTCTAAGAACCATAAAGGAAATGAAAAACCAAAAAAGAAAAATATTTTATCTTGATGAAACATGGATCAACGAGGGTCATACACCAAATAAATTTTGGCAGGATGAAACTGTTACAAGTCAAAGGCACGCTTTTGTAAATAACTTATCTACTGGTTTAAACCCACCATCAGGAAAGGGACGCAGGCTGATAATAGTACACATTGGCAGTTCAGACGGTTTTGTTGAAGGTGGTTTATTAACTTTTGAATCAATTCGTACCGGTGACTACCATGAAGACATGAACGCTGATGTCTTTCAAGAATGGTTCGAACAAATGATAGATCTTCTTCCTAAGAACTGTGTAATATTAATGGATAATGCAAGTTATCACTCCAGACTTATAGAAGGACTGCCCACAACCAAGTGGTTAAAAAAAGACTTGCAGAATTGGCTGAGTTCAAAAAATATTACGTACCATCCCGGATCTATAAGAAAGGAACTTTATTCGTTGTGTGCCCTTCATAAAGAAAAATTTAAAAAATACGAAATTGATGAAATTGCCAAAAATCGTGGAATGACAGTACTTAGATCCCCACCATATCATTGTGAATTAAACCCGATTGAACTGGTATGGGCACAGATAAAGAGTGAAGTTTCAAGAAAAAATACCACTTTTAAAATTCATGATGTTAAACAGTTGTTTTTGGAGGCCGTAAATAATGTAAAACCTGAAAACTGGGAAAAGGCAGTAAATCACACTATTAAAGAAGAGGAAAAAATGTGGAAGCTGGACAATATTACTGATAAAATGATCGAGCCAGTTATTATAAATCTTGGTTCTGAAAGTTCATCTTCTGAATCTGATTTGGATTTGTAACAAGTAGCTGTAAGTTTTATATTAATATTTTTATTCATCTATTTAACATACCTTAGACGGTGTTAAAAACTCTTTTTCTCTTTTGTAATTTTTAAAAATTAAAAAAAATGTGAATTTTTTAAAACCCTTTTTAATGTAGGCCAGTCAGTTCTAATATAGTGTGTGACAGAAGAGGTCACTTTTGTTTACATACACATAACACTTTATAACACTGAAATAATTCATTTATTTTTTACAATTATTCAAAGTAATTTTTCAATTAATCTTGAGCACGCCCATGGAGTGGTCGGAGCTACCAGTTAAAATTATGCTAATTACTCTCTCGTTCATAAAAATAAACTATAATTGTGCATTCTCATTTAGATTGGCGTAAAAACGAAGAAGTAAACAAATGTTCATATAGTTCATGATAGTTCATGTAGTTTTGTAGATTTTGGTGTAACATTTTACATGGTGCTGTTAGGAATAAAGTTATTCTTTTAAATTGTACGACGAAGAGCATATTTTATATCGGCCATACATTTACGTTAGATAAAATAACTGAAGATTCAGTAAGCGATTTAGTATTAGTTCGTCGAGATTTTCTTTTCATTAACAAATTAAACGTTTTCCAATAAAAGCGGTATTGTATGTTAAGAAAGAGTTTTTATCGTCAAAAGTTATTATTCGGTATTTTCAATCGGAGTATTCTGTAGTCTTACATTTTCGTTTGAAAATTCGACAATTTCAATTCGTGCGAAATATTACGTTTCAAAATTATTGAAAGCATAGCTTTTATGATACAGCTGATAATCCCCTATGTAATGTCGTAAAACAGTGATGAAGAATTTCAAAATTATTTGAAATTTTCTCGTCTCAATTGTTGCAAAAATTTTAATTAGTCAATAATATGGGTACCCACATAAACTGATCAGCTTAAGAATATTATCATTAAGAAGCCCCTAGGGGCGTAGGGGCTTCTTAATGATAATTAGCGTAGGGGCTTCTTAATGATAATTAGCTAAATTAGCTAAAAATTAAAGTTTACAATCGAGATAAAATTTCCCATTATCAATTATTTCAGTTTCAACGCCAGCTACTCATAACCCCAATACTGGATGGATTGAACTTACTACGAACAACTGTCAACACTACAGTAATATTCCTTACGAACCCTTCACCACTGAAGAAGTCTTGAACATTATTAAAGAGCTTCATAACTGGAAATCTCCAGTTCAAAAATTCTGGCTAAAAAAGTTTTTAAGTATTCGTGAGCTTTTATCAATACTAATTAATCATGTGATTTCTAATCCACAGGAAATACCATAATTTTTTAATCAGGGAGCAGCTTACTTAATACCTAAGGATCAAAATAAAACCCAAGATCCAGCCAAGTATCGCCCAATTGCTTGTCTTCGAACTTTGTACAAATTTGCCACATAATGCGTAGCCCAGCGTATCTACCAACACTAAATAATATCAAAGAGCCTCAACAGAAGGGACGCACTAAGGGTTCCATGGGTTGCAAAGAACAACTTTAATCGACTTGGTCATTTAACACCAGACATACACCTATTTACTGCTTTAATTGACCACAAGAAGGCCTTTGATTCAGTGCCGCATGAATGGCTTGTAGATATACTGAAAATTATATAAAGTTGATGATAATAAAGTAATCTTTTTAAAGCATATAATGACGGAGTGGAAGACTAACATTCACCTTCGAATGAATAACTACAGATATCCCAATTAACCGGGGCCAAGGTGACTCCTTGAGTCCACTTTGGTTCTGTTTAGCGATTAACGCACTATCCCAACTACTGAACTTCACTGACTCAGGTTTTAGCATTTAAAATAACAATAATGTTGTGACGAAACTTAATCTGTTGTATATGGACGATTTGAAATTAATGGCTTTCACTCGATACCACCTAGATCAGATGCTAGATCTATCTATCCGAATCTAGGGCCTACCTCTCTAGGTTCGGAAAGGCTTACATGCCTATACCGTGGACACTCGGACACTGTGACACATACGATGTTAGAGTGCAACAGATGGATAGTAGAAAGGAACAGAATGGAAAGAGAGACAGGTGTGAATTTTGTTAGAGAAATGATTGAGAAAGTGATTGAATATCCGTACAATGATCAAGAAAAAGAAGAGGGAGAAAGACTGCTGAAAGCTGGACCAACGGCTAGGGTAAGAGGGAAAGATGCTGGAAGTTGAAGCTAGAAAAGTGGGTCAGACTGTATGAATTACACTGCTTGAGTCAGACTGTGGGGAAGGAGGAAATGCCCGTCTGGTAGTGATGCCATACTAGGAGCGATGAGGGTCTTCTACCCGCTACCTAAAACGAGACAGGGAGTCTCCTTACTGATGAATGGAATGCGGATATGGATGAATGGAGAATGAATGAATGAAGGTAGTGCTTCATAAGTAACGCCGGCCTTACAGCGGCCATTCCGCTTCCGCATCGCTGGATGACAGAGGAGGGTCTGGTTTACCAGGTAGGCGTTCGGTGTAGACTCGGCGGTGAGAGGGCATTTTGAAGTACCTCGGGAACTATCGCCGGGAGTGCGAAGAACAAATCCAGCACTAAGGTCAGTCAGCGGAGATGTCTTTTGAAGATTCCAGACCCCCCCTCAATAAAGACGAAAAAAAGATCAGATGCTAGAAACTGTAGAAACTTAGAGAAATGGTCAGAGGAATGGTTCAGCCTGTAGTATTCGATATTCAAGATCGATAAAACACAAAAAATTAACCCTAAACAGTAAAATAGATTAATCGGTCATTTCTTAATAGTAAAAATTTGGTTTAAGGCAATAAATACGTACGCCTGTTCAGCACGTAGCTATTCATTTGGTATTATACAGTGGTCAAAATCAGACATAAAAAGTCTTTAGCGAAAAGTAAGAACAATTCTCACAAAGGCAAAAAAACACCTTCCACTCAGTGCAATAAGGAGATCAACATAACTAGAGTACTGCGGTATCTAGGGGAAAGAGGACTTATGGTCATAGGCGAGCCACTGAATAAACAGGTTGCTAATTTAAGAACCTATTTTCAAACGCACGCTGAGACATCTACTTTATATCGCGCAATTTACGCAGTAGATGACACAAGGCCGCGTAAACTGAGGGAACAAGAAGTAAGCATAAACCCCCTGCCTAAGCAAGAAAAAATGCGCACCCGCCAAGATCAGCCAAGAATTTGTCAACAATACAGCGTAGAAACACAAAATATCAGCAAAGATGTTTCCCGAGAGAGAACGTTTCTTGCTTGCCATTTAGTATCAGGTCATTCTAACTAAAAATTACCTGAAATATATTGTCAAAGAACCTCAAGTCCAAAATGAAAAATGCCGATATGGATGCCAAGCCCAAGAAACCATCTTAACGGGGGCTGCCAGCCGTTTATCGGTACTGATTACAAGGAACGTCATGACTCAGTAGGGAAGATTATTTACCAAGAACTAGCTTACAAACTGGAACTTTTCCAAACCGACCATCTCCCTTATAATCAATACTTTCCTGACATAATGCTTGGAAACGACAACTACAAGCTATACTGGGATTGCACTGTGGTCATAGACCAACCATTGGCACATAATAGACCGGCTCTCATGGAGCATGGAAAGTACCCAGATAGTACATATTATTCTATCCACTACTGTTGTTATTCCGAAGAACCTCCTATGCAAACAATGCAGAAAGATGAACTACTTTCGACTTCCAGATGCGTACGAAAATTTTTGATAGATACTCCCACGTACCAAGTCACTCAGGGCTCGATTACACGGAAAGAGTCTTGCCAGAGCATTCTTTTGATATTATAGGTATCTGGGATGGATGAATTTTTCCCTTGGGAAGAGAGAGTGTGAGCCGTACCTATGGCTAAATCTGATAATGATAAAACAATAATCTAAATCTTCCAATTTATTGGAGAGGAAATATAAATATTTTAAATTGTAACTATATACATATTTTAGTTATGCGGGTGTAATAAATAAAGTTGAGTTAATTAAACCAATAAAAATAAATAAATATATTTGTTGAACCAACTGTACAATATACAAATTTACTCACACTTTTAACTTGTTTATTAAATTTTGAACCTTCGTCTATTTTTCCAAAAAGTCCTTTGTATTGAACTTTTTAGTTCTTGATATTTATTGCTGTTATATACTCTTCCATGTTGTCCACCTTCTTATTCTAGGAGTTTCTCTGTATATGCATTCCTAGTGGTGTCGTTATTTATCCTTCTGACCATATCTGTAACTGGTCGTCTCAGTATTTATACAATTTTCTGCTTTTTCTTCTTCAGCCTGTTTGAATCCAATCCTAGACAAAGGCCTCCCCATGAGTTCTCTACTTTTCTCTGTTTTGTGCTATTTGAACCAGTTTCTCCCCACTTTTGCTTTAATGTCATCTAGCCACCGTTTTTGTAGTCTTCCTCTACTATGACTGTGCTAGCTAATGTATAATGTTTCTCGTCCATCTTTCGTTGTTTTGTCGTACCATGTGTCATACCCAGTTCCATTTCATTCATTTGCAATTCTTCCAATTACATCTTCCACCTTTTTCCTGCTTTGCACGTCCTCATTTCGTATTTGTTCTCCCAGAGAAACTCCTAGGATAGCTCGTTCGATAGGATAGCTAGGATAGCTCCTTTGTGTTGCTCTTAATCTATTGGCTCATAACTCTGTAAGTGTCATGGTCTCCATTCCATAGGTCATAAATGATAGAACACAACTGTTCAATACCCTTTTCTTTAAATTGATTGGTATCTTTTTGTTTTTCAATACAACACTGAGTCTTCCTACTGCTGCCCAAGTCAATTGGATTTTTCTAGTTATCTCTGCCGTTTGATTATGTTTGTCTAGTTTGATCGTGTGACCTAGGTATATATACACTTCGACATTTTTGATTATACTTCCATCTTATTACTTACCGAGTCTTATTTAGTTATTTGTGATTTATTAAAATTCATTTTTAAACCGATTTTTGCAGATTCTTGTTTACTTCTTTAGCATGTAAAGTAGTTCCTCTGTATTGTCACTTATGAGTACTATGTCATCAGAAACTTTTAGATGAATTAAAAATCTGCCATTGGTTTTAATTCCGCGTTGTTCCCAATTTAACTTCTTGATTTCTCCATAAAAAATATTTTTTTGATTAAAATTATGACTACAAAATGCAAACAACTGGATGAACAATTTCATACCCTGAATGGGGCGAAATTGATTATCCTTTTTTAAGTGAATGAAAATAGCATAACTATGTAATTCCATCATGTTCATCCCACGTTATAAATATTTTTCGAAAAATGTACCTATTCTCTGTTCACAAATTGTTGAGAGCACGAAATATGCCTCAAACTCATAAAACGGTCGTAAATCATAGGCGTTCCTAAGGTGTTTATTCATTAAATAATAATATAATGTTTTAATACTGTTATATATAATATTGATAATATTTTAATACTAATATATTCAGCAAAAAAACAATTAAAACTTTCACGACTAATGTTGGTTATTATATTATATTAATACAAATAAGAATTTAACCTTTAACAATTTTGTAAATAAGAATACCTTATCTCTTTGGATATTTCAATACTAATCTTCGCGTTTAATCACTTTACTAGAAAACCTGGAATTCATATCCGAAGGTACTATTCGTTGCAAGATAATTAAGATGGAATTCCCCAGATTTTTAATAATATAATTATATTCGAAACTTAACTTGAAAGGGTGAAGTTATTACGAACGAAAACAATTTTTTTGTTTAGTACGTTTTTGATCGCATGTAATTTACGGCTCGTCGGTGTTTCCGCGTCTACGGCAGTAATTAGCGTCTCGAATATTTCTTTTGCGAATTATATGCAGTGCGTGAGTGATTTTTTATTCCATATACCTACGAACATATACGTACCTTTCGCTCGTGCTCGTTTTGTTGGATTATTTGTGATGGCTTCATCATCAAGTTTTACACCGGTACTGTTGCGTACAGTCAGTAAGTCTGTCTATACACCAAGAGAGAAGACTATTGTCCTGAATGTTCACGATGCTCTGGTTTCTCAGAATCCCACAAACACTGTTCGCAACATAGTCGAAAGTTGTGCCAACATGACTGGCGTAGGAGAGTCAACTTTATATAGGTTCCTATCAGAAAGAAAAAAACACGGTATAGCTAACCCAAACACAAACGAAAACTTAAAGAGAGGGAAAAAGCCTATTGAAATTGATGAATTTGCCAAAAATGGTATTCGAAGGAAAATTCATGGATTTTTTTTCAAAAAAGGAATACCAAACCTTAACAAAATTTTACAAGAAGTTAGAGACGACCCGGATTTGCCTCATATCGGACGAACTAAATTGTGGCAAGTTTTAAAAGAATTAAATTTCCGGTGGAAGAAATCAGACTAAAAATCACTTTTGATTGACCGGGAGGAGAAGATGATGTTGGAGAAGAAATTATCTAAGATTCATACGAAAATTCCGGGCTGAAGAAAGGCCCATCTTCTACCAGGATGAAACGTGGGTAAACTCAGGTCATACTCTAAAAAAAATTTGCTCAGATAAAAATATATTAAGCTCCAGGCAAGCCTTTATGGAAGGTTGATCTACTGGTATCTCCCCACCTTCTGGTAAAGGCAGTAGATTAATAATTTCTCACATTGGCAGTGAAAAAGGATTTGTTAAGCATGGTTTGTTGGAATTTCATTCCAAAGGCACAAAAGACTATCATGAGGAGATGACAGCTGATGTTTTCGAAGAGTATTTTGAGCAAATGATTGAACACATACCACCAAATTCAATTATAGTATTAGATAATGCACCTTATCATTCACGACTAGTAGAAAGACTTCTAACGAATGCGTGGAAGAAACAGGATATTCTTGACTGTCTGCGGAATAAGTATCTGCCTTACGAAGATGGAATGGTAAAAGCAGAACTTTCAAAAATTGCCCGGCAACACAAATCTAAATTCAAGAAATACGTAGTTGACAAAATGGCGGAAAGGCGAAACATCACAGTCTTTAGACTTCCACCCTACCACTGCGAAATAATTCCAATTGAACTCATTTGGGCACAAATGAAAAGTTATGTGGCTAGAAAAAATACGTCATATAAAATACAAGCTGTACGTGAATTGTTATACGAGTCTTTATTCTTCTTCTTCAAGTGCCGTCTCCATCAATGGAGGTTAGCGGTTATGGTGGCAAACGTTTGTCTATCTTCAGCTGTTCTTAAGAGTTCCTCAAATCCAAGTCCTGTCCAGTTTCTGATATTACGTAACCAGGACAATTTTTTTCTTCCAATTCCTCGCTTTCCTTCTATTTTGCATTTTATTATCAACTGAGGGATGTAGTATTTCTCGTTGCGCAACAAATGCCCTAAATAACGAGTCTTTATAACATATTACAAAACAAAACTGGAAAGATGCAGTAAGACATGTAATAGAAGAAGAACAAAAAATGTGGGATCTTGATAACATAATTGATGCGACCGTAGAGATTATTAACCTAATTATTAACCCTCAAGACGACTCGGATTCCGAAGTTGATCCTATTTATTTTGAATTTGAATAGTTTTCTAATCGTAATTATATAAGATAAGTAATAGTAGTTGTAATCGTAAGGTATTAAAGGGGAAAGGCGCAAAATGTCGCCTGTCAAAATCTTCAATGTGTTTTAAATGTATCAATTTTTTTTTTCAAATCCTCAGAAAACTAAAAACCATTTTTGAAAAATTTAAAGGCAGAACGAAATACTTTTTAGAATAAATAAAAAGTTTCTTTTGCATGCAATATTTTCAATTAAAAATTATACTATATTTTCTCTTTTATTTTCACCCCTGTTACATAACACATTAAAATAAACATTGTAGAAGTTTTCAGGGACTTTCTGCCCTGAGTAATAATGTAATCTTTCATTCTGCGTTTAAATTTTTCAAAAATATTTATTAGTTTTCTCCGGATTCGAAAATAATGGATACATTTAAAACACATTGGAAATTTTGCCAGGCGACATTTGGCGCTTTTTCCTTAATTAAATAAATGCATCATTTACAAATGGCAAGAAACTTTTTATTTTTGAATAAAATTAATAAGTTTTATTAAAAAATACAATTTAAATAAGTACAATTTAAAAAATATATTTATTTAGTTCAAATAAATGTTTCAATCATATACTCTACGACACTGGTCGTTCATCTCTAACCATTCATGTACCCCCGTAATAGGATTATAAGGTATTGTATTCCTTCAGATATAAGGTGGGTTAGTCGAAAACGTCTTAAACCGTCAGTTTTAGGTTGGTTTTTACTATTATATCGTATTACCTATCCTGTCTGTATTTCAGTTTTCTAATTAGGGTTAAACTTGTAGTGAGCTATCAACAAATTGTGAACCGTGTATAAGCATTTTGGAAACTGTATACTGGGGCGAAATTCATCATTGCAATTTAAACCACAATATGCTTTTCTACAGATTTATTTTTTCACACAAAAAACAAAAATATGCTAATACGCCTTAAATTAGGTTTTCAAACAGAAGTTATCAATGACATTAATAAAAACTGAATGACAGAGCCATATTCATTAAAAAGAAATATTTTCTAAAAATTGTAATCGTATGAAATAGGTCAGGAAAAGTAAACTTTAATTTGCTTAAACCAAAGGATGACAAAGTTGGACTAGTACTGCAATACAACACCAAAAAACATCTGTCTGATCAAAGTTCTTTTACTTAACTTAATAGCAGTTCCCTTTAAATTCATCACTCTTACAGGAATGACATCTCGAATTTTCACCAAAGCTTTTGCCGATTAAGAACTCATTGTTCACATCTTCGACCATCCTTAAACTTCCCTCTCGGCAGTAACCATCAGGTCTGGTCATCAAAATTTTCTTACTATTACCGGGTATTGTTACGTCACAAGTAGTTATTAAGCTCTTATAGTGTATTTTTATGTATGAGAGAGTAATAAAACAATAAATTATGTATGCAAATCCCTAAACTGTTGATACGGGTGACTCAATGAAAAACAGATATTTGTCAACAAGTTTACAGAAGTATATAGGAAAACAATTTTAAATTGAGTATGACCACCAGGTATAAAGGTTGGAGCAGAATAGAATACAATAGTTGTGAGGATTACTAATCCCTAAATAAGGTTGCCAGTGTCGGAGTGATGGAGGTTAACAGGTACTAATGAATTTGCAAGAAATGTAAGATGTTTATTTTATTGGTTATATATAACCAATAAAAGTTTAATAAGTACCTACCTATTTGCAAAATAAAGTTTAATTCTTTAGATAAAATAAAACGTTTTATTTTATCTATTTGCAAAATAAAGTTTAATTCTTTGCCTATTTGCAAAATAAAGTTTAATTCTTTAGATAAAATAAAACGTTTTATTTTATCTGAAATGAGTGCATTCCACGAAGTAAGGGTTTCAACAATCAAACATTTAATTCTTTAATTCCAGGAATCTACGACAGTAATTGACTAGATAATTACCTTCTAAACTTATTCCACAGAAAATGTGATAGTGGGTTTTTCCATTTTGTATATAGGAAGGTCCAAGTGGCGTATTCAAAATTCTTAACAGTTCACTAAAAGTAGGTACTACAGTTGCAAGGTGCAGTTTATTGTGTATACTAGTGTTATGGAAAATTTGGAAGTGCCGTGTAAACGCCGAAAAATTGGTCCTCTAACAGTTAATGAAAAAACATTAATATTTAATTGTTTTAAATCATTTACAGACAAACGTTTATGTGAAAGTGTTGATGAGACCGTTGAGTTAGTTAGTAGTACACTTGGTGTTGGGAAATCTATGATTTACAGAGTTATTAAAGAAGAGAAATGTGGTAGTTTTCAAATGCCACGTAATGCTCCAGGGAAACCAAAATTTCAAATAGAATATCATTTTAAAGAAGGACTTCGACGGAAAGTGCATGAATTCTTCTTTAGACAAGAATTTCCAACATTGGATAAAGTTCTTGTCTCAGTTCGAGATGATAAGGATTACCCAGAAATGAGTCGAAGGACGTTATGGAAACTTTTAAAAGAAATGGGCTTCCGCTGGAAAAAGAATCCCAGAAAGTCTATTTTATTAGAAAGAAGCGATATTGTCATATGGAGAAGACATTTTCTAAGAACCATAAAGGAAATGAGAAACCAAAAAAGAAAAAATCTTGATGAAACATGGATCAACGAGGGTCATACACCAAATAAATTTTGGCAGGATGAAACTGTTACAAGTCAAAGGCACGCTTTTGTAAATAACTTATCTACTGGTTTAAACCCACCATCAGGAAAGGGACGCAGGCTGATAATAGTACACATTGGCAGTTCAGACGGTTTTGTTGAAGGTGGTTTATTAACTTTTGAATCAACTCGTACCGGTGACTACCATGAAGACATGAACGCTGATGTCTTTCAAGAATGGTTCGAACAAATGATAGATCTTCTTCCTAAGAACTGTGTAATAGTAATGGATAATGCAAGTTATCACTCCAGACTTATAGAAGGACTGCCCACAACCAAGTGGTTAAAAAAAGACTTGCAGAATTGGCTGAGTTCAAAAAAATATTACGTACCATCCCGGATCTATAAGAAAGGAACTTTATTCGTTGTGTGCCCTTCATAAAGAAAAATTTAAAAAATACGAAATTGATGAAATTGCCAAAAATCGTGGAATGACAGTACTTAGATCCCCACCATATCATTGTGAATTAAACCCGATTGAACTGGTATGGGCACAGATAAAGAGTGAAGTTTCAAGAAAAAATACCACTTTTAAAATTCATGATGTTAAACAGTTGTTTTTGGAGGCCGTAAATAATGTAAAACCTGAAAACTGGGAAAAGGCAGTAAATCACACTATTAAAGAAGAGGAAAAAATGTGGAAGCTGGACAATATTACTGATAAAATGATCGAGCCAGTTATTATAAATCTTGGTTCTAAAAGTTCATCTTCTGAATCTGATTTGGATTTGTAACAAGTAGCTGTAAGTTTTATATTAATATTTTTATTCATCTATTTAACATACCTTAGACGGTTTTAAAAACTCTTTTTCTCTTTTGTAATTTTTAAAAATTAAAAAAAATGTGAATTTTTTAAAACCCTTTTTAATGTAGGCCAGTCAGTTCTAATATAGTGTGTAATAAAAGAGGTCACTTTTGTTTACATACACATAACACTTTATAACACTGAAATAATTCATTTATTTTTTACAATTATACAAAGTAATTTTTCAATTAATCTTGAGCACGCCCATGGAATGGTCGGAGCTACCAGTTAAAATTATGCTAATTACTCTCTCGTTTATAAAAATAAACTATAACATCTTCTTTGTCTTCATGAAATGACAACTCTTCACCACTGATCTCGAGAACATGATCTTTGACATTCAACCCAGCCCCAACTTTCCTTAGTAAATCCATCCCCAATATCAACTCGTCGGAGATCTCTGCAATTAATACTCTATGTTTCACTGTGGTCTGGCCAATGGATACTGACATATTAGCCTCGCCATATGTATTAATTATCTCACCAGTTGCTGTTCTAAGCTTTACTGTTGCAGGCAATAATTTAAGATGGCCTCGTACTACTTCTGGCCGTGCAATAGTTCTCGTTGCACCTGTATCTACCAAAAACGATCTACATTTATTATTGATACGACCCTCTATGTACAAGCTATGAATTCCACCTGAGGACGTAATGTTCACAGTTACTATGGGGGCTGTGTTTCTCGAGGTCGGCAGTTGCCCCTTGTTGTCGACCCGTTCTAGTTTTCCGACTGTTGTATCATTTTCTTGCAATTACGGCGAATATGACCTACGTCACCGCAATTCCAACATCTGGGCTCGCGTCTCTTCGGCATCGTGTTACGAACTATTTTTCGTACCATTTCTTCCAGACGTTCATCGTTTGGTTCGTCGCCTTCTTCAATGGTTCGTACTCGATGACTCCGTGAAGTTTGACTACCTTTTTCATGTTCCAAGGCAATAGCGAGCGCTTCATCTAGAAGTTTCGGTCTTGCTAGTCGTAAAGCTTTCTGTAATTCACTTTCTTTTAACCCATTGACGAAGGTATCTACAGCAATTTCTTCTAAAATGTTGTCTGGTACCTCCGGATAAGCCAACCGCACTATACGAGCAACATCTGCTTCAAACTCTTGCAAATTTTCACTTGCTCGTTGAATTCTACTTCTTAGTTGCGCCTTGTAGACTTGTTGTAGATGGGCATCTCCGTAACGTTTGTCTAGTCGAGTGAACAAGGTCTGGTAACATTTTTCTTGACCCTTAGGAATCGATCTTAGGATATCTGCAGCATCATCTCGTAAAGCAGCAGTCAAGGAAACAGCTTTTTCTTGTTCTGTCCAATGATTGGCTGTCGTAATAGCTTCAAATTGTCTAAGGTATATGGACCAAGAAGACTTTCCATTAAAAGGTGGCAATTTGAATCTCATATGATGTGTCGTTTCGTCTCTCGGTGATTCTTCTTTCACTACCGAATCTAAGGCTACTGTATTAACTGGTGGTAGCACTTTTGTATCGGTTATCATGCTCTCTAACTGTTTGATCTTCTCTTCTACGTCGTTTACATTTTTCTGTATCTTATCGAATGTTTTAGAAACTTCTTCAAATTTCTCATTGTTTTGATTACATACTTCTTTAATTATTTGAGAAGTCTCGTCGAATCTTCTAGTAACATTTTCGAATTTCTCGTCATTTTGTCTAGCTGCTTCTTTAATAATTTGAGACGTTTCATCGAATCTTTTGGAAACATTCTCATCATTCTTTCTAGAAGATTCTTCAATCATTTTCGAGACATTTTCAAATTTTTCTTCATTTTTTCTAGGTTCTTGTTTAATAATTTCAAACGTTTCATCGAATCTTTTGGAAACATTGGAAACAACATTTTCGAATTTTTCATCAATTATTTTCGTTAAAACTGTTTCTTCTGCTAATTGAAACTGGAATGTCTCTGGGTCGTCTCCATTCTTGTTGAGAACAGTCTTCAGTCGTTCTTGGAGTATCTTCTTGGACCCGCTGCAGTCTTCATCGCGTTCTTCTAGTTACTCATGCAACTGTTTTACTAAAAGTTCTACTATGAGCATCTTTGGTCAGGCACACACGTACTTTTTTAAATGTTCTTTCGTACAAAGATCACTACCGAACTACGCGGATATTCCCTAAGAACAATACTTTTCAAAAGTTCAAAAGTCTTTTTCAAAAGTCACTGCTGAATTTATTTTTAAATCTTACACCGGACACCAACTGTAGCGTTTTTTAAATAAAACGAGCGGTTCGAATTTATATAAATATATTTATTTATAAGTTTACAGCACGATTATATCTTATCAACTAAAACTACCTCAATCATCGTTACGTATATATATATATATATATATATATATATATATATATATATATATATATATATATATATACAAGTTATTATGTACTAGAATATTCTGGAGTAGCCCACCTCTAATTCGTCTCATCGAAAGCGCATCGAAGACGGGCGCTATTGAAATGCCAACTCTTGAGTTTTCTGGATTTATCCTCTAAGAATTGTGACGCATCGGAGATGGGCTATTTCGTTACAGTATATTAAATTTAAAGTGACATTCTACATATCCATTGTATCGACCCGTTTTTTAAGCATACAATCTGTCTTTGTTGAATTAAGGAATTCAGGATACGGCAAAATGGCAAAAA
This sequence comes from Diabrotica undecimpunctata, assembly GCF_040954645.1. NCBI lineage: Eukaryota > Metazoa > Arthropoda > Insecta > Coleoptera > Chrysomelidae > Diabrotica > Diabrotica undecimpunctata. The sequence continues at coordinate 70,571,138 of NC_092803.1, read as the reverse complement.
TATCACTCACTTGAACCGAAATTTTTTCATGTTCGATCAGTTTGAAGGCCTTTTTACTTCATCCGTAGATTTATATCCTACAAAGTCTAGTTCATTTTCATTGGCTTTTTGAATTTTAGCAACATAGCGATAGTATTGCTTTTTCCTTCTTACTCCCAATACCTTTACTAACAGAAAAACTCATTCTTTGGTGTCATCCTTGTTATAGGCAAAATATTCAACCCCATCATTATTGTCAGACTCATCCAAGTTAGACGTTTCACTTTCTGTTTCGTTATCAATTGGTGGATCTTTTGCACTGTCGCATTCAGTTTCATCAGGTTGCTGAGCAACAACATTTATTCCTGGCTCGACATTTGGTTTAACAAAAGGTTGTCGATTTGGCCCTCTACTTCTTTATCTTCTATAGGTAACTTATTTAAAACTTTCTCAGTGGAGAAAGGGTAAATTCCTGTGGCTGCAAAGGAGGAAACAATAATTCGTTTTATAGCGCTGTTTTCGTCCGCTGTTTTTTTTTATGTCTATGTGCTGAAGGGTAGTGTGGAAAATCTTTTTTATCTATTGTGGTTAATGTGAGGTGACAGTTTTTCCAATCACTAAGAGTTTCCCTCCACGTCATCTGAAAGGGATGGAAAAAACCGACATTAAGTGGTTGAGTCAAATGTGTTGAGTTTTTTACCCAACATATAAAGCTCACATTCTTTTGTTCGCATAAGGAAATCACCTCATCGGTAAGATATAAGGAAAGGTTATCTCCTATGATGATTTTACAGATACAGAGCAGCATCTGTCAGTACAGTAAGGTGATTCTTTTGGACCATTTTCAGTCCATTGTAACTAGATTTTTTCTGCTTTATAAAGTATATATGGTGGTAACAGCAATCCTGAAGCCGAAGCCCAAATAATTCCCGTTCGGGATATTTGGTCCCGCCTGGAAATATCATTTTCCTATTTCTCAGGTTATCTTGTACATTGGTCTCATTGTAATTGAATATGTTATTAGGTGGAATATTTTCTAGTTCTTTTCACGGATTCTCGAAGTAGGCAACTAAAGTTTCTTTTGAAATATTAGCTCTAGGTCTTTTAATATTGGTCGTTACTTTTTAGGTAATTTCCCCTTTATGCCATCTGAGTAATAAATATATCCAGTCAGTTCCAGGTAAATTGTTTTTGAAAAGAGTCACTTGTCGATCCTGAGCATCCAAAACACTTTTTGCTAAATATTTTATATCTCGCAAGTCAAGGTGAAATCCCCACCCGTCGAAGCTGATTTTTTCTTCATTCGCGGAAAATTCGCAGTCTGCCACCATTTTTTCTTCCATTTTGGTCATTATGGCGGTTATTAAGGGTTCCATAGCGAATTTTATAAGTATTCTTCGGCAGAGCGACGTAAGGACCCTCCTTCCTCAAGAACTTTCTGGAGGTGTCGGCCGATATGCGCTCGGCCGTTTTGCGCCCTTACCTGAAATCGGCCGGTTTGCGCTCTAACACTTTCTTAATGGAGATGTATAGCTAATTATTTTCTTATATCGACCGTTTTGCGCTCTCTTGTAATCGACGTTTAATTTTATTCTACCATAACGATCAGATAACGGTTAGGCTAGTAAAATTAGTTTTAAAAAATCATAAAACTATAAAAAAATAAAAATAAACCATCTTCCCTTCACACTATCATTCAGGCTTAGGACTGTCATAGTTTATACATAATATAAACATTGGCGTGTTTAGAAGATGTTTTTTTTTTATTTTTTAATTTTTTTTCGTTTTTTTTTAATTTGTTAATTTTTTTTTTGTTTTTTTTTTATTTTTTTTTTTAATTTTTTTTGTTTTTTTTTCGTTTTTTTTTTCAAACTTTTGTATACAGTAAAATACAAAAAATTCTTGGGAATAAAAAATTGTCTATTTATTGCAGCTTCTGGATTTATGCCAATGTCCTTAAACACAACTATAAGTCCCTTGTATCTTTATATTTCTGGAAAGTCTTGGATATTCTTTCATCAAGATTAATATATGTTTTCTTACGCCGCTTTCCTTCTAGATTGAAAGTAAATCGATCATAAAGGTGATCACAATATTCTGCTTCTTTAACCAGGCATTTCACTAATTGGAATACATTGGGATGTGGTCTTATTAATGTATTCAGACGATGATTCCAACCTTCTAAAACGTTATTACTGCGATGTCTTTGATCATGGCAATTCCACATTTCCTTGGTAATGTGAGTATTTTCTAACCATTGTTTGACAAAGTAGTCATAACACTGTTCCATTTTTCAGAAATAGGAGACGTTTCTTGAATGCATAACCAGCCATCATCGATATCTTCTAAGGGTAGATACGCTGACGGAGCACACATTCTTATGTGCAAACGTATCTCTTCGTTGTCAGTGTATTCAGAAACAAGTCCAATATTTTGAACATTTTTCCATATACATTGATTGAAATGAAAATTACAACCAGAAATTTTGGCTTCGGGAAAATAATTTTCTAAGGCACCAATCACTGCCTGTTCAAAATCCAGTTTTATAAGAGATGGAAAGGAAAGTTAGTTCCAGCGATCTCTCATTTTGGGAATTCTAGTTACTAACTATATCTAAACAATTAACTTCCAGATAGAAGGATTATAAACAGAGGTATTAAAGATTAAAGAACACTCTGTTGTTCGACAGTATTAGAAAAATTTAATAATTTTGTTAGTTTTGATTTGACATTTTTTTTTTCAAATCTAAAGGAAAAAGATGTTTCTGTTTATTTGACATGTTTGTTTGTTCATTGCAGGTTCACCAGACTATTATTATAGAATGAAATTAAAATTATATTGCAAGAGAGCGCAAATCGGCCGATTAAGGAAACTATAGTAGTTAGATATTTCTATTATGAAAATTGCAAAGCGCAAACTGGTCGATTTCAGGTAAGGGCGCAAAACGCTCGAGCGCAAACCGGCCGTATTCCTTTCTGGGGGGCATTTTCCACCCTAACTTCGTCATAGTACTTATATGAACAAGCACCAAGTTTTCTTATATAATTTCGAATCATTTTTTCTGAAAAGAAAGCACCAATTTAAGATTTCTTCAGAAAAAAACGCACGCCCCCGGTGGAAATCAATTTCGCCCCACAAACCTGATCAAATAATCCCATTATAAATTTTTAAATTTCTCGCGTAAATTATGAAACTATTAATGAATAATTAGTTAAAACCGCACATTTTTTTGTAGTTTTTTTCAGACACCGGAAAGTTAGGAAGCTAAAGAAACTTATCAAAAATATAGCAATAATTAAAACAAGCTTTTTTCCATAAATAAAATATACTTACTTCAACTAAACAATCACAGGTTTCATGCTAGTGTTTACTAACTAAAGCTACGTTGTCAACTGTTTGTTAAGCTTCTTAGATTTCAGGGAAAATTAAAATATTCAAAATCATTCGCAATTATCAATTTCGCCCCTTTGGATCCATTTCACCTCATTTTACGGTAAAAACAATAAAAAAATCGATGAATTACAATATACTGTTACAAAATAGCTTTCTTTTATCACGAAAAGGTTTACCAAAAATGACGACAGCCGAGTTCTTGGAATATTTATACCATCGCTTCAAATTTTTGGAAGGACTCAGTTAATATGGTAATCCTTGTTTTGTTTCGTTAAAGATTTTATGGTCTATAACTGTTCCTATTGTTTATAGAGAAAAGGTAAGCACTTAGGATTAACTTGAATTTTATTTTTATTGTGAAGATATTATAAAATATGGAGTATTTAAATATTTTAAATTTCCTTCGTTTAAAATATATTCAACAGGTGAATTGCAAAGGTTTGATGGGTCAATTATTGGCAAATGAAAGACGTCAACTACTTCTTTAGTTTATTAGAATGCGTTTCTCTTTTATTATTCTTTAAAAGCATTCTCAGTTCTCTACAAAAATAATGATATAAGAATATCAGTAAAAAATGAACAGGGCTCATACTTACAAAACACTTTGTAGGTTTTTCTGATGTTCTAAAAACTCTACGATAACAACATTAAAACTTAATTAACTAAACGAGAAAAAAACCATAAGAAAAACTGAAGAGCATTAATGTTTATTAATTTAATTTTTAGGTGATTTTTAATTTGACCGATGGCTTCATTGGGATGTATGGTTTAAGATCTCAAGGATCAAACGACACTAAATTAGTAACCGTGAGAGGACGTGAACTAGAATGCAAAACTAATCATATATTTTCCATTAATTATATTGGCAAATGTCCTTGTTAGCAGGTAAGAATTGCATTGAACAATTTGATTTTACGATAGTTGATCAGATTTTCAACATTCTGATATTTCCTGTTTTGTGTATTGTTATGGTAATGCTGGTCCTCCACTGGTCTGGTAAATGCTATTTAAAAGTACATGAGAAAGTACCTCTGTTTTTAATGATCACTTCTCCACCATATTTCAAGAGTGCATTTGGTATGTCATCTGGTCCTGGAGATTTTCTGTTTTTACTTTTTAGGTTATACCTGTTCCGTCCCATTATAATTTACTTCATGTTGTTTGTCATAATTTTTGATAGTAGTAAGCTACTATCAAAAATCCTCCACCAAATATATCAAAATCGTCGAACGTGACTCTGCATTCGCGAAATCATCAAACGTATACTGCAACTACTTCACAAAATAGTTGTATTTTTTGTGAAGGTGAGCATTATGTAAGTTCCTGCCGTGAATTCACATCGTTATCGCCTGTTGAACATTACGACGCTGCTAAATAAAGGTGAATGGAGTATTAATTGTTTACGCAAAAATCATCGCGTCTTACCATGCACCGCTTCCAACTGTCGAATTTGTCATCAAAAACACAATAGTTTGTTACATTTCGATAAACCAAAAAAAGCTTCGAATAACAATAAAAATACAAACATGGATACACCTAGTACTAGCGTAAATTTGCACGCTCATTTATCCACGGAAATACTATTAGCTACCGCGGTGGTAGATATCCTAAACGGTCGCGGAAAAGCTAAAACTTGTCGAGTGTTTTTGGACGCTGGTTCTCAAGCACATTTTATTACCGAATTCGTGGCTCAATTTTTGAATCTAGATCAAAAACCCGTTAATATAAGTTTCCGGGATAGATGATTTATCGACTAAAATAACAAATTCTGCTCATGCTACAATCAAATCGCGTTTTAACAAATTTCAAAAATCTGTCAAATCAGCAAAACAATGCCGTCGATTCAAATAAATCCTACTCAACTCGAAATACCAAAAAATATCATGTTAGCTGATCCTGAATTTTGCAAACCTGCAAAAGTAGATACTCTTTTGGGAGTCAAATTGTTTTACAAACTGCTCAGTGTAGGTCAAATATCGTTGAAAAATCAGCCTAATGCTGTTCTCCAAAAAACTCAACTGGGTTGGATTGTTGCAGGTGAAATAAAAAATTCGTCTCGATTGCACCATATTTCGTGTCATAATAGTCCAATGTCGGACTTCAATTTAAATCGCTTCTGGGAAATGAAAGATATTCCAAGCATCAAAATTTTGTCACCGGAAGAAAAGGCATGCGAAGAGCATTACCAATGTCACACTACTCGAGATGTTAATGGTAGATACATCGTAAGGTTGCCATTTAATGACAAAAAATCTAAATTAGGTGATTCATACAATAGCGCGTTAAAACGCTTTTATTCGCTAGAAAATCGTTTTAGTAAAGACCCTGTTTTGCAGATGGACTATTCTGCTTTTTTGCAGTCTGCAGGACTAAGTATGAGAAATTACCACACATTTCTTATACGAATGATGTAAATGGCCAAGAAATTGGATTTTATCTTCCTCATCACGCGGTATTAAAACAAAATAGTCTCACAACTAAAACTCACGTAGTTTTTGACGGCTCGGCAAAAACGTCAACGGAAATATTGCTCGATGATACCTTCATGGTCGGTCCCAAGCTGCAGGATGACTTATTTGTCATTCTTCTTCGTTATCGTCAACATATATTCGTATTGGCAGCCGACGCAGAGAAAATATATTGCTTAATTCTTGTACATCCCGATGACACAGTATATCAAAAAAATTTATTTCGGAAAAATCCACAAGAGGCAATCAAAACGTACATTCTTAATACTGTCACGTACGGTACCGCTCCAGCATCATATTCATCAACTCGGGTTTTTAAGCAATTAGCTCAAGATGAGGGTTTTGCGCATCCTCTCGCAGCTATCGCATTAAACAGAGACTTTTACGTCGGTGATCTTCTCACTAGTGCAAAGACTCGTGCAGAAGCGTCCGCTTTGCGAGAAGATCTTATCGCATTGTTAAAAAAAGGCGGTTTTTTTTCTTCAAAAATGGGCCTCAAATAGCTCTTTAATAGTTGATCAAAATAAACACGATGAGAGTACTCACATGTCTCTAGATCCTGATGCCACCATAAACGCATTAAGAATTCAATGGAGTTCTCGCGAAGATACTCTATGTTATAAGTCGGACATTTCAAGTATCGCAACTGTAACGAAACGCTCTATTTTGTCGCAAATCGCAAAATTGTTTGATCCGCTGATTGTTGGGCCCAGTTATCGTATACGCAAAAATAATTATGCAAGTGTGCTGGAAATCGGGAGTAACCTGAGATGAATCACTTCCGCTCAAAATTCACGATTTATGGTTGTCATTTCAGGCTCAATTAAAACTTATCGAACATTTAAATTTTTCTCGTTGTATTACAATACCAAATCCCGTCGATATCCAAATTCATGGATTTTGCGATGCCAGCGAAAAAGCTTATGGCGCTTGTCTTTATTGTCGTTCTGTTGATGCTGAGGGAAATATTTTTGTGCGATTGATTTGTGCAAAATCTCGCGTGGCCCCCCTCAGCTCAATATCGTTACCGCGATTGGAGTTATGCGGCGCTTTATTTCTAGCTCGGCTCTATGCAACGCGTCAGCATTATCTTTTACTGGAAGTCAGCGGTACTTACTTTTGGTCTGACTCGACAATCACTCTTCCCTGGATAAATACCCAGCCGTATCTTCTTCGCACATTTGTCGCCAACCGGGTTGCATAAATACAAATATTAACTAATCGGTGTCATTGGCAGCATGTTTTCTCGTTAGACAACCCGGCAGATTTTTTATCGCGCGGTCAACTTCCCTCCGAATTTTTAGAAAATAATATTTGGCAAATCGGTCCGTCTTGGTTATCGCGAACCCAGTCTTCATGGCCAAAAGGAGTTTTGGATTCGATCGAAATTCCCAAACTAGAAATGGTAAGGCCTCAATCAATAAAGTGTATGCAGGTTTTGTTGAATAATAATAATATTTTAGAAAAATATAGCTCGATGCATAAATTAATTCGCGTGATTGCCTATGTTCGTCGATTTATTTTCAACGCAAAGTTGAAGGGAAAAAATAAGTGCAATTTAAACGAGCTAAATGCTCAAGAGTTGGTCGATTCGCAATCTTTAATAATTAAGATGACGCAATTCTCGGAATTTTCAAAAGAAATTAATTCTTTAAAAAACAAGGATTTCGTTATTGGTAAAGGTAAATTGGTGCCTTTGAATCCATTCCTAGATAGCAACAGAATCTTAAGGGTTGGTGGCAGACTTAATCAATCCTCGTTATCTGAGTCGCAAAAACTTCCAATCTTGCTGCCAGCTAATCATTACATTACTCGATTAATTATACGTGAAGAACACGTAAAATTAAAACATGCTGGTCCCCAAACCGCCTTATACTCCATGTGCCAAATTTATTGGCCTTTAGACGGACGTAATGTAACTGGAAAAATTTTACATCGATGAATCCCTTGTTTTCGCGTAAAACCTCGTCCGGCTAATCATAAGATGGGTATCCTTCCCGAATACCGAGTAACTCCTTCTTGACCTTTTCTTAAAACTGGAGTCGATTATTGCGGTCCTTTGTTTATCAAGGAGAAAAGGTTCCGCAAGATATATGTCGCAGTGTACGTATGCATGTCTACACGAGCAGTTCATTTAGAACTAGTAAGCGACTTAACCACCGAAGCATTTTTAGCTAGCTTTTGTCGGTTTTGTGCTAGACGAGGAAAATGTGCAGAAGTATATTCGGATAACGCTACCAATTTCGTGGGAGCAAGTCGCGAGCTGTATGAATTATTTAACTCGTCAGATTATCAAAATGCCATTAGAAAATTTTCGGATGCTGAAAGGTTCGCTTGGCATTTTATACCGCCCAAATCTCCCCACTTTGGAGGAATTTGGAAAGCCGCGGTTAAGTTAAAAATCATTTAATTCGCACTGTAGGTGATACTTTGTTAACATATGAATAATTAGAAACCTATCTTATTGAAATAGAAGCAATATTAAATTCTCGTCCTATTTCTCCTATGTCGTCTAACCCAAATGACCTTCTTACCCTTACCCCTGGAGACGCTGGAGAAGCTATCCTGAGACTGACTTTTTGGATATGTCAGCCAATAAATTATCAGCTTGGCAGCACGCCCAGCAGTTGAAGCAGCACTTCTGGAAACGATGGTATAAGGAATATCTTCATCAATTGATCAGCAGCAATAATGTTAATGCTACTGATAATGGAATAGTGGTCGACGCTTTGGTGTTCATTCTTGAGGACAATTTGCCACCGTTACAATGGGCAGTTGGACGCATCACGTCGGTGCACCCTGGGGAGGACGGCATTGTCAGAGTGGCAACTTTGAAATTCAAAACTGGAGAGTATAGACGCTGCGTGAAGAAGTTGTGTCCACTTCCGATCAGCTAGATTATCGACGTCAACCGACAACTTCATTTTGAACTTCAATAGTTCAAGGCAGGCGGCATGTTCCGTCCCATTATAATTTACTTCATGTTGTTTGTCGATTTTACTTTATTATTTTAGATTGATATCGGTAATTCTTAAAGTTTGGGTAAATTAGCTTCCAGAAATCTATTAAAAGATTAAAATGTTTATCAGTTTTCATATTTCTGGGGAAAATTTGTAGATAATAATGATAATAATAATAATCTTTAGAAATTTTTTTCGTGCCCGCCATGTATTTATGTATTTCTGAGAAGGACAATTCGTGCTTTCCCAAGATAAAATTTTATAGTTTTTAGAAACGCCCTCCCCTCCACTAGGAGCTTCTGTTAGACGTTTTGTAATGTATTTTTAGGAGTATCAATCGAAACTCAATTCTGTACACACGTTTAGCTTAGTCAATAAAAGTCCTATCAAAATTGTCGTCGTATATTATTTTAATTTGATAAAATAGTATTTTTATAGCAAATATATCTCACGGTAAACTAATCGTGAGCGAACAATACCTAATTTCTTTTTTGGGATTTTTATGTTCATTATCACTTTACTTTATTCATTTATATATGTATGGTTATCACTTTATTTCACTTTCACTCCTGTTTCTGTAGGTCTAATACTGTCTCCACTGTTAAGTTATTTTATACAGTTTGTATTAAAAGAAGCGATACGGTCGAATATTTCGCGAATTTAACATCGGATTGAAAAACACGTGTTCAATATTTTTTAAAAATCTATCGAATGACACCAAACGCGACCCCCCTGCCACATCCCTTCGAGCGGGGAGGGAGAAAACTTTGAAATCTTTGAAATCTAATGGGTAACCTATTTTTTATAACAGATCTGAATTGCTCATAAAAAAAATAAGTAACTTTTATAAAAAATATATTTTCGAACTGTTGATAGATGGCGTTATAATCGAAAAAAAAAAATATTGTGATATCCTAGGATAATTATGGTAAGTGTTTAATATCTCGAGAACTCCACTTCATGATGTAACAACAGCACATGAAAATTCTAATGAAAGTTGAGGAAATCTATCTATCTATCTGCCATTTGTATCCCACATTTTCAAAATATTTCTCAGGAAATATCTTACACAACTAAAATTTATATTCTTTTCACTTAACAAAGAAACAAGCACTGCTAGAAGGAGATTTTCCTGCTCGTGATATGGTTAAAAAATTAGAAAAATCAAAATAAAGATTTTTTCAAATGCAATATGTTTTCCGACGAAGCTACATTTACAAAAAATTAAATTTTTAATGTACATCATGCACATTATTATTCATAGGTTTGTGACAATCTCCACGTTGTTTAAGAATTTAAGCATCAGCATAGGTTTAGCATAAACGTCTGGATAGGAGTAGTTGACGATTATCTACTTGGACCCGTGGAATTGCGTGCTCGTTTAAATAGGCTTATTTACATTTTCTGCAAAATGTTTTACCCGATTTGTTAAATGATGTGCCTTTCAATATTCGGCAAAACTTATGGTTTCTAAATATTGTTCTGAAGCTATTTTCTTGTGGCATTTTAAATTAATTACTATTTAAATGGGAATAAGCCACAATTAAAGGTTAAAATACGTTTATTGACGTTTCAATTTCCGAAGTGGAAATTGAAACTATCTAAACTTAAACTAAAATTGAAATTAATTATGGTTTCTACATGACGGTTCTCCGGCTAACTTTAGCAGGAATGTACTAGAATTTCTTCAACTAGGAAAGCCACTTGTACCTGAGAATATATAAAAGCATTTGTTTATTCCATTCCAATACAAAATCGTGCACAACTCTGACTAAGGATACAAGATGCTTGCAAGGAATTTAGAAATAACTTTCGGAATTTTTGGAATAATTCGGCGTTTTCTAAGCAAAATGGAAAATTTATGCATAGAGACTAACGGTCATCACATTAAGCATCTTTTATTACTATCTACCTTTAATACTTCTTCTTTTGGGTTACTCGTTCCATCGTAATAAATACTTTGTTTTTAAAAACTTTTAATAAAATTTTGTTTTATACTGATTTTAAAACTAATGAAAAAACGAAAAATTTTCGAATCGATTTTTCTAGAAAACGGTGCATCCTACAGACTTGAAGTAAGAGGACCTTTTAGTATTAGAATACCTAAAAATTTAATAATCTAGTATCACAAATGGTTAAAAGTTAAAGACAAAAAAGTTATGTGTTAAAATAACCGTTGACCTACCTAAAACGGACGCCTATGAACGGTACTAGAAATTCGCAATTAATGGAATCGATTTAATTCTGAAGGACAAATAATCGTACCAATTTTTGTTTTTCTAAATAAATGGCTTCTGGAAGTATTAAAAAAAAAACTATTTACAAGACGCCATCTTCAAAGAGCTCTAGCTATTTTAGGAAGCATTTTCGGACTAGGTGAATTGGGTTAAATCATCTTAAAATTATCTGAGAAATTTCCGGTTTTCGTTTATCAGGAGAGTTTCTGGACACCCTTTACCTATAGGTCGTGTTTCATCTCTTTGGTGAATCGTATCCAATAGTCTCTTTTTGTGCATCTTTTCTTAGTGTTGTTTCTTGTATTTTTGCTGTATATTGCTGGTAGCTTGCCTCTTTTCTAATGCCGTAACTTATATTTGGCTATTGAATCATGTCTTTGATATTTTTGTTGTCTTATAGTTCATTTTCCTGGCTCCTATATTTTCTTTTGCAGCCAGAATTATGTTACATTCTATTTTTGTCCACATCTCGTTTACATTTTACCCCTTGTAACTGGATTTTTCTTATACTTTTGCTCTAAGCATTCTTTGTACAACCATTTTATATTCTGATCATCAGCGACAAGAGAGAGACTCTTTGTTTAGGTTTTCAGTGTATTTGGATGTTTTTTTTTCTTGATTATTGGTATTTTTATAAAAATTTGCCCAGTTTTTTAAAGCTCTTACGTCGAGAATCTGTTTTGATATTATTTCTCTATTTGTTATTAGGTTATCGTTGATTGTTGGCCTTGTATATTCTGCCAAGTATACTTGTGTCTCAACGTATGATGAAGTGTTCTTCGTTACGATTTATTGTGCATAAAAGTGAAATATCGAAAATCATGTAAGCAAATTAGAGTAGTGGGATAAGTCACTACCCTAAATAGACTGTCAGGTCCTTTAATTTTAGAAAGTGATGTGGAACGTACTATAAAATGAGAGAGATTCCATATGCTGGAGTAAGATAGTTAGCAAGATAGTTTTGATAACAGAACTGAATAAATGTCAGTGTAAAAAATAAGGTTTATATCCCAAAATGGATAGGATAAGGTTTGATAACTAATAGACAAATTTATTCGATCAAAACTTTAATCTTTGGCATTAACTTCCTCTGCATAAAAATAAAAAATAAAATGAGCATCATAAAAATTCCAAATAAATACTCTAATCGTGTTTTTTTCGAGGGTCTCGCTTTTCCCACTAACCCTCCTCATCGAGTTTCATCTTCAAAGTTAAGTCTCTAAATAATTCGGTTCTAATAAACCCTTATCTTAATAACAAAACACTTAAAAGCAAGTTTCCGAAATGAAAAAACAGAAGCGGACGACACTTCTTCTGCTTACACAGAACATAGAGATGGTGTTGATATTACAGAACATTATTAACTGACTGAAAATACCGAGAGAAAAATGGATCAATATAATTGGTATTTTTCCACAAAAGTTGTAGCTTTTTCATTTAAAAATTACTTTTGTGTGTGATCTTCTCATTATGAATGTTTCTTTAGAATATATGGTGCGTCAACTATTTCGACTTATCTTTCATTTTTTGCTCTATATTTCCTATTTTCATATTTTTTATGTTCTTTATATATATGTGCCTTCAGTGCAGTATCAAGATTATAATCCTATACTATTTCGCCAATTTTATGTTGATCTTCAAAGTAAATCCCAGCTACAGGGGACATGAGATTTTCGAAGTAAGGTGTTCTCATGTCCGAGGATCAAAAAGGTCACTCCTCGTGAAGACTGTAACGCCAACCTACCTCCTTCCCTCCCCAATCGCAGGCATAACATTGGGACGGCTTTACTTGTTTTTAGCATTAGATGCTCTGGGAAATGGGGCATTGCAGAGGTTTTTTTGTGGCGATGTAAGGTGTTCTCATGTCCGAGGATCAAAAAGGTCACTCCTCGTGAAGACGGTAACGCCAACCTACCTCCTTCCCTCCCCAATCGCAGGCATAACATTGGGACGGCTTTACTTGTTTTTAGCATTAGATGCTCTGGGAAATGGGGCATTGCAGAGGTCTTTTTGTGGCGATGTCGCTTTAGACTCGGTGGAATCGTGCTAATTTCTTTCTGGTTCACAATTCTTTGTGTGAAATTATAGAATTGCCTTTTCTTCAAATGTGTGCCCGTTCAGCGACCATCTTGGTTTTTGGTCTTGATCACTGACTCTCCATAATTGGGTTTTGTGTGTGTGTCGGACGATCTGCTGCCGACTTGGCAAACGGTGTTTCCTTATCGCGGTTTCTCCATCTGGGATACCCGTGAAAAAAATTGCTGTCCTCTTTTGGATAACCTAGAACTCTATTTAGACGTTAAATTTTGTGAGGCGATGGAACGACAATTTGTATACTTCGTGATACTCTTATGGGATCCATGGTACACTGCATTAAATAATTAGTAATTTATTATTTTGCTGAGATGCTGTTTGTTTAAACACTTGCACACGTATTTGTTTATTACCTACCTATGACTAACGTTGACAAAATTAATAGAAATTACATTTAAGTTTAAGTTTAGTTTATGTACTATCATCATCATCAATCTGTACGCGTTCACTACGCGATTTAGATTTCCCTCAGCTCTTTTCATCTATCCCTGTGCAGCTTGCATCCAGTTATTGGTAATAAGCTTGAGGTCTTCAGTCCATGTTATTGGTGGGCGTCCTGTACTTCATAGTGCTTCTTGTCTTGGTCTTCACTAGACAATACGTTTTATCCATCGGTTGTTTGACAATCTGGCGCCGGGTACTGCCCAATTTTGTTTTAGCGACGCAATTTTTTCGATAGCGTCTGATATTGTTGTTTTACGACGTGTTTCTTCGTTTGGGATTCGGTTTCTCAGAGAGATTCTCAACATATGGCGTTCCATAGCTCTCTGTGTCACTCAAATCTTATTCACTACCTTTTTTGTGAGTGTTAATGTTTCCGCTCTATAAGTAAGTATAGGTAATACTGTTGTGAATTTATTAATTGTTAAGTCTTTAATTTATAATGTCTTGTTCTTATCTTAATTCATTAAAAGGCACAATAATTTATATCAATTTATTTAAACGAATAATACACATAATTTATTTAGGCGAGCGTAACAATAAATATCGCGGCGCGGGTCTTCAGAATTAACTGTCCCTCCATATAAAAATGTTGTATTTATATACGAAATCCTGATATACTAGAATGGTCGAGAACATCTAGTTGGAGGATTCACCATAATTTGAATCTAGATCCTTCGCCAAATTTCTACAACAAAACAGAATTATTAGTCATCATATATTTTACAGTTATTTTCAGGCCATGATATTTATCGTAACATTGCCCCCCTCTTAAAAGATGGTTCCTCCTGGAACCTTGTCGGGACTGGAACCGGAACCGTATGCTGGTATCGGCAACTGAACCCTCTCTTACAACTTCCAGTTGTATAAAAATGACAAGGGACGGTTTTCTCTCCGCACAAGGTACTTAGCGGATTGCAACAGACTAACACCTGGGCTTCGGTGTCTTTGAAGATCTCCTCCACCATATTTCGGATAACCCTCCAATCCAATTGGCGGCACTCCAACTTTGGCATGGCTAACTTTTGCACGTCGGACTCCAGTACGTGCTCTCTCAATTGAAGTAAGGCTTCCCATACATCTCGGTAGGTAGGTTGGTCACGGGCAGTGTCTTTTGTTACCAGGTAGAAAAGGCAACGCGATGCATCTTGGAGTTTCAAGGTTTTACCGGGAGCTGGCACCTGGCATTGAAGTTCTGCAACTCGACCAAACTTCCTTCGAAAGACGGATGCCAACCCTGGTGCGTCTTTGATACTGGCCGGGATGGTAAGGGCCAGCGAGTAGTCATCGGAGAGCGCGAGTAGATCTTGCTTTTCTTCAGTGGTAACACCATGTCTTGCTTTACCGGTACCTCCATAGGCACCCATGAATTCCTCAAACGTGAGGTCAGACACGTCTTGGACTTGGTTTACTTCCACTTCTTCATCTACGTCGTGGTCACCTTCGAAAGACGCCAGCCGGTTATGGTGTACTATCATCGGCTTTCCCCTCGGAATCTTGCTTATTCGATAGATGACATCGTTGATCTTCTCCATGATGAGGTATGGACCTTCCCAAAACTGCTGCAATTTGGGAGAACAACCTTTTCGCTTCTTGGGATTATACAGCCATACTTTGTCGTTCTTCTTAAAGCAACCCTTTTCGGCTTGTGTATCGTACCGTTTCTTCATTCGGTCGCTAGCGATCTGAAGGTAAGAACGGACCAACTCATGTACATCGTCCATTCTTCTTCGTAATTCGATCACATAATCTTCACCTGCTACATCTTCTTCAGGTCGACACCCAAACTCTAGATCACAAGGTAGTCGCATTTCGCGTCCGAATAGGACTCTGGCTGGTGTCTGGCCTGTTGATTCGTTAACAGCAGATCTGTAGGCCATGGTGAAGAACGGAAGGTATTGGTCCCAGTCTCGCTGATGATCGGACACCATCTTTGTCAAATACTTGCCAACTGTCCTATTCATTCGTTCTACCATACCATCCGATTGCGGATGATACGCGGTAGTTCTTGTTTTCTTCATGCCTAGTCTATCACATATTCCTTGAAATAGATCGCTTTCGAAGTTCCTGCCTTGGTCACTATGGATCTCCAAAGGCACTCCAAATCGGCTGATATATTCTTGGATCAACTTATCTGCAACGGTGGCGGCCTTCTGGTCTGGAAGTGCGTAAATCTCGACCCACTTAGTGAAGTAATCCATTACTACCAGCATGTACTTGCCTCCATTTTCACTTTCTGGAAATGGCCCAGCGATGTCCAAAGCTATTCTTTCAAACGGGCTTCCAACATTATATTGTCTCATAGGAGCTCTCCTTTTTCGGTAAGGCCCGTTACTCGTGGCACAAATAGTACATTTCTTACACCAGTCTTTTACATCGTCGGAACTGTTCATCCAATAAAACCGTTCCCGAATTCGCTGAAGGGTTTTCTTTACACCAAAATGACCTCCCGATGGACTGTCGTGTAACTGACGAAGTACTTCGGCTATTCTGCTCTTTGGGATCACCAACTGTCTTCTCTTCTCTGAACCGTCATCATTTTCCAGGACTCGTTTGAGCAAGCCATCTTAGATGATAAAGGAGTCCCACTGGGCCCAATACGTCTTAACTACTGAGCATAGGTTTGATATTTCCTGCCAAGGTGGTCGACGGTTTTCCCCTTTCCATTTTCGGATTTTCTGTATAACTGGATCTCTCTCTTGTTCTTCCCTTATCTTAGTAGGCGTCCAGTCGTCGTTGACAATCGTCGTTCTTAGCACTGCTGCTTCCTTGGATTCCGTTTTGTTGCAGTGGGAACACTCTGCTGGGCATGGCCTTCTGGAAAGAGAATCAGCGTTTCTATGGCTAACTCCGGCCCGGTGCTCAATATTAAAATCGTATTCTTGGAGTCGTTCGATCCACCTGGCTATCTGACCCTCTGGATTCTTAAACTGCATCAACCACTTAAGGGCGGCATGGTCGGTTCGGATTAGAAACTTTCTGCCATAGAGATATTGATAGAAGTGCTCTACTGATTTCACTACTGCCAGAAGTTCTCTTCTCGTGACGCAATAATTCCGTTCAGGTTTTGAAAGAACTTTACTAAAATATCCGAGGACTCGTTCCTGTCCTCCTTGAATCTGAGACAGCACTCCTCCAATTCCCACATTACTTGCATCCGTATCTAAGATGAACTCTCCTTCTGGCAGTGGATACCCTAAAATTGGTGCTGTTATTAAATGCTTTTTCAACGTTTCAAAGGCATTTTGGCAGTCTATATCCCAGCGGTAATCTCTTGCTTCCTCCGTAAGTCGCGTTAATGGCTTAGCAATATCTGCAAACTTCTTAATAAACCTCCGGTAGTAAGTACATAGTCCAAGAAAACTTCTCACTTGATGTTTGTCAGTTGGTTTTGGCCATTCCTTAATGGAATCGATTTTTCCCTTATCCACGGCCACTCCTTCTTTACTGACTATATGACCCAGATAATTGACTTTACCTTGAAATAGCTGGCACTTCTTGGGGTTTAGCATCAATTGGGCAGCTTTAAGTCGATTAAAAACGTTTTCTAAATTCCTCAAATGATCTTCGAATGTCTCCCCCAAGACGATTATGTCATCTAAATAAACCAGGCATGTTTTCAAGATAACCCTCTCAACACATTTTCCATAAGCCTCTCAAATGTCGCAGGAGCATTACAAAGTCCAAATGGCATAACGTTGAATTGCCACAATCCAGATCCTGTGGTGAAGGCTGTCTTTTCTTTATCGACTGGGTCCATTTCTACCTGCCAGTATCCAGACTTCAAATCTAAAGTAGAAAACAATTTACTTCCAGCCAATGTGTCCAATGTGTCATCGATCCGAGGCAGAGGATAACTATCTTTCTTGGTAACGTTGTTCAGCAAACGGTAATCCACACAGAACCTCGTCGTTCCGTTTTTCTTCTTAACCAGGACCACCGGAGAGACCCATGGGCTCGTAGAAGGTTCTATCACCCCGTCTTTCTTCATTTCTTGAACAATCGTTTCAGCTTCCTCTCTCTTCGCCTGTGGTAATCGTCGAGCTGTTTGACGAATTGGCTTAGCATTACCAGTATCAATTTTATGCTTAACAACGGTAGTTCTTCCCGTCTTTCCTCCTTTCGGTACGAAAATATCACGATACTGCCGAAGAAATTCCCTTAATTTCCTTTTCTCCATCTGATTTAGAGACTGTCCTGCAACTGCAACCATTTGGTCGAATTTGTCGTTGGAATTATCAGATGTTGTCGCCTGACGGATTATGGATGTCACAGGTACACAAGTTCCTACCTTTGTCTCTTTCTTGATGGTCACTGGGTAGTCGTTGACATTGATAAGTCTCACAGGAATTTCTTTGGCCGAAGTCACCAATTCCTTTCCAATTATGATTCCACGGCCAACCTCATCGTCGTGGTTCCAAGGCTCCATCATAACAGGTGTCCCTTCGTCTACAATTCCCTGTAGTCGCGCTACTATGATCGTTTCGCTTCTCGCAGGCACGACTGTATCTTCTGTAATGGCTGCTTGCACAGTGTTGTCATTATGTGGATGGAGAAATACTTCCTCGTTGCCAACTTTGATTACCTTATTCTTAAAATCCAATTGAAATCCATGCATATTCATTACGTCCATTCCTAATATAACATCCTCTTCGATGTCAGCAACTATAACAGTATGGACAAACTTTTCTGCTCCAATTCCCAATTGTACCTGGATTTCTCCATGAATGTTGGCATTTTCACCTGTAGCGGTCCGAAGTCGCAACCTCGTTGGTAACAGTTTCTTTCGGCTGTTTATAACTGTCGGGCGTATAATGGTTCTGGTCGCTCCGGTATCCACCAACAACGTATGCTTTTTACCATTTATGTCTCCATCTACATATACACTATCTTCACGACATTTCAAAGAAGCTATTAGTATAAGAGGGTCTTTGGAAAAGTTCCGGGTCGAAGCTGCTCCCCTAAAGCCGACTCGTTCTGGTTTTCCTGATGGTGAGTTTCTTGATTTAATGGTCTTCGTTTTCTTATATGTCATGCTTTTCATCATATTAACGAGCTGGTCAAGTTTATCTTCATCTTCTTCCTCTTTTACAGTCCTAACTTTACTGTACCCGCCAGAGGCCTGCGTAGCTGACTCGTATTCGAGGGCGGCGGATAAGACATCAACCAGCGTCTTGTGACGAGCTAATCGTAGTGTTCTCTGCATTTCATGATCACGAAGACCATCAATAAACGTTTGAACGGCCAATTTTTCCATCATGTCTTCGGGAGCTGTTGGATAAGCATATCGTACTAATCTGGCAATATCTACCTCATATTCTTGAAGAGCCTCATCTTTCTTCTGTCTACGATTTTTAAGCTGCGACTGATATACATGCTCCAAATGTTCGTGGCCATATCGCATATTTAACCTCTTCTTCAGTTGTTCGAAATCATCGGTCTCCTCTACGGCTATGGTCTGAAGCACGTCTAAGGCATCTCCTCGAAGGGCGATAGTCAGGTTTACAGCCTTTTCTTTTTCAGACCATCCATTCGCTCTTGCGGCTGATTCGAACTGTTTCATGTAGTTGTTCCATGATGATTTTCCGTCGAAAGTTGGGACTTTAACATGAATAGAACCTCCACTTCCTTCAAATTTCGGCCGTGTCTCCAACTTACATTTCGTCTCGTCTTCTTTTATCTCCACTGTAATTGGATTGTTTCCTCTCTCTGCCGTCCCTGTTTCCTCCAGCTTCTTTTCCATCTCTTTCCATATCTTTTCTTCGAAGGCCAACATATCGGCAGCAACTTGGTTTTTTAACGAAGATATTCTATCGTCCAGGGCAGACATCTCAGAAGTGACTTTAGAGATTTCCGAAGAGATGTTAGCAGAGACTTTGCTTTCCAGCGAAGAAATCTCGTTAGAAACTTTGTCTTCCAACGAAGCGATGTCGCCGGAAACTTTGGCTACATCAGAAGAAACTTTCGAAATATCGTCAGAAACTTTGTTCTCCAATGATGCGATGTCGCCGGAAACTTTGGCTACATCAGAGGAAACTTTCGAAATCGACGAGAGGACAGCATCTTCAAATATATAAGTCTCTGGATCTAGACCTTCTTCTAGCAAAGCGTTCTTTAGTCGTTGGACTAACTCAGCCTTTTTTCCGGTAGAAGCTAATTCTCTGTCTTCGAGATGTCTTCTTAAATTCGTCACTGTGAGCTCATAAATCGTCGTCATTTTCACAATTTATTTTATATTCACTTGTATTATTATTATAAGTCTAATTTATGTTCGATCTCACTTCTGACACCATTTGTTGTGAATTTATTAATTGTTAAGTCTTTAATTTATAATGTCTTGTTCTTATCTTAATTCATTAAAAGGCACAATAATTTATATCAATTTATTTAAACGAATAATACACATAATTTATTTAGGCGAGCGTAACAATAAATATCGCGGCGCGGGTCTTCAGAATTAACTGTCCCTCCATATAAAAATGTTGTATTTATATACGAAATCCTGATATACTAGAATGGTCGAGAACATCTAGTTGGAGGATTCACCATAATTTGAATCTAGATCCTTCGCCAAATTTCTACAACAAAACAGAATTATTAGTCATCATATATTTTACAGTTATTTTCAGGCCATGATATTTATCGTAACAATACACATTGGTCAAAGATTTTCGTTTTGAGGAAAATAGGAAGGCCCGATTTAAATACATAATTTAATTTAAGAAACGCTGCCCAGGCTAATCCTATGCGACGTGGAAGCTCACATGTTTGGTTATCTATGACCAACCAAATTTCATGTCCTAAGTACTTATATGATGCAGTCTGCACAATATCCGTTCCATCAACAGTAATATTTCGATTTAGCACTAGATTAGTCATTATTTGCGTTAATCGTTCGTGTTAATCTTTAGTGATATAATTAACAATCCACGGAAGCGTGATATAATTTTTCCAACATTATTATTGCATCATCCATGCGATCGTCTACAAGGACGATGTCGTCTGCGAATCTGAAATGGCTGAGCTTCTATCCATTTGATACGTTGATATGTTGATACCATACTCGTTATCCTTATACCTTACAAGTATGTTCCAAAAGCGTCGTGAATAGTTTTGGAGATACTGTGTCTCCTTACCGTACTCCTCGCTGTATACAGAATTTATTTGTTTCTTGTTCATGATAGTCTTACGCTAGCTGTGGCATTTTGGTAGATATATTTGATTGTGTTAGTGTAGCGATGGTCTATTCTGCATTCTGTCGATACTTTTAACATTTTCTGCTGGCTTTTGGTATCGAATGCTTTCTCGTAGTCTACGAATATTAGTGCCAATGGATCGTTGTATACTGCAGACTTCTCTATCAGGTTCCTTACCACTAGTTACTTAATGCTGCATTCCGATCTAAATTTAGCTTGTTTTCTAGGCTGATAGAAATCTAACTTAGCCTTAAGTATATTTTTCATAATTTCTGTGAAACTTTTAAATATGTGTGAAAGTAACCTGATGGGACGTAGTTTTTTTAGATCTGTTATGTTTACTTGCTTGCGTAATAAAACAATAACAGCATTGTTCCATTAAGAAAGGGTTTTTTCTTGATAGATGCACTTCTTGACAAGTTTGGCCAAATCCTGGATAATTTTATTTCCACCTAGTTTGATCGCCTCGTTCACTACTCCGGTATCGCCAGGGGATTTGTTATTTTTCACTTCTAAGTGAATTCCAAGTGAAGTGTGTTTTGACTTCGTATGGTGTTATTTCTGACATTCATTTTAATCCCTGATTTGTGATTTTGGGCAAGGGCTGATCTTGCCTTTTCTCGGTGCTCTTGCATTTCGCGATAAAAGGATTCGATAGCCTCGATAATTTCGTAATATGTGGGATAAATATAAATCAATAATTTAAGTCTAAAGTGTCTCTCTTGGCTTATAATCATTGATCTTGAAAACCATGATGATCCTGTTAGTATTTTAATTGATATTATTGTAGACCGCTTCTTGCTAACCAAGTATTTTTATTTAGTAATTTGATCACCATATATATTGTTATGCTATGTAAAATTAAAAATAATATTGGTTTGCTCTTAATATATTTCAAATTATAAAATATAATAATTCAAAATATTTCAACTGATAAACTATGAAAGATATTTCAAAGAAATGAAAGTCCATTATCTTTGGATTACCTGTAGTAAACAAAATTTAAGATATGCATAAATTATTTTCTTTGTAAAATATATTTGAGTGAACGTAGTGAATTGAACAATACGCCCGGGAAACGATTAACATGTTAATAGTTTTTAGGAAAGTTATAATTGTAGTTAAGGTTGTTGTTTGTTATCTAAATGGGGATAAATATGACGAACTTTGATTGGCAAAGAGTGAAAAAAAGTGGGAGAGATAGATGAATGAGAGTTTAGCTAGATTTTAGAGGAAAAAAAGATCATCAGTTGTTTTCCAAGGGTGCAAGGCGAACAGTCGTAGTTCTTTGGCGGTTCTCAAGTGATAGTAAGCATGTGAATTGAATGTTTGTGAGTTTTCGTGGACTAAGTGTATCCTGACGGAAGCTGATCCAGTAAAATATTGTAAGTCATACTTTTCTGCTTATATATTCCAAGAGTCACTGTTCAGGCCGGAACGAGAGATTCAGTTTATCGAGAGGAGAAGAAGTTTATCTTTTGAACGATACGTGCATCTGAAGGAGATCATTGAAGACGAGAGGCTCGCAATAATTTGTTGTAAGATTGCTGATTACCTAGGGAACTGCTAAGAATAGATAGTGTAGGCTACAAGGAACAAGGATTTGGACAACTCATCATCAGAGAGATAGTTTTTTTTTCATTCGTCAGTTTTTCCTTTATCAACAAAGTTTTTTTTTATTTGCTTCAGAAAAGATAGAAATATTTATCAGGAGATATAGAACAACAATTTTGATTTGAAATTTTAATTTATATAGTATATAACATTAATTTTGAAGGTTCACGTACGTAGAACAAAATTTTGATAATCATTGTATGAGATATTTTTGGTTTAAGATATTTGAGTGTGAATTTTATTTCAATATATAATTTTGTATCATATACGTTTATTATTCCGGTATTCCTCAGACCTTACCTATCATATGTAAAGCATAGATATTGAAGCACGAATATAACCCTGAGATAAGAGAATTAAATAGTGTGATAAAATCATAATTGCATCATTTATATTTATTGCATCAAGTTTAATTAATTAATTAATTAGCTAATTAATTGCTTGGCGCATCTCTGACTTTTAATATCACAATAATATATATATTATATAATATTCTTCATATTTAAATTTAGCCCATATTCATCTCATGCTTTCACTACAATCTAAAATATAACAAATTGCCGTCAGTTGGTAATATCGTGCCTATCGTCGATTATTAAAAGGAGCACTATTGATGTTAGCTCAAATAGGTTGTCCCAAATGATTTTATTGCTAAATTTGGAGGGAGCCGTTTAATATCAGTACAAATTAACAATGATCTTTAGGTTAATATTTAAAACGTACTTTTTCGTCAATATGTAGACCTATCACTTAGCTGTACCAAAACCCTTTCGAAAAGTAAAAAAACGCCAAACGGATTTTAGTAATACAACAATAATGTTACATTACTAAAATCTTTCTTAAAAGTGATTAAATCAGCACCCTTTTCAACTTGTTTCCTGTGGTAGAATCTCCCACCTCTACAGTCTACACCCTTTTCCGTTACCTTCCCAACGTTATTGAAAAAGTTTTCGGCAAGTTATTTTCTACTTGTCGGCACCAATTTAAACTTTGTCAATTACGTCAATTGAAATAATTAATGGAGTTATTGGCCCTCTTAATTATCACCTACAGAAATTAAGTATTGGGAGCCGTCGGACAGAAGAAGCGGTGTTTCTCTTTAGTCCACTTTGTTTTCCTCATTTCTTAAGTAAAAAAAGGGAAAACGCAGACATGACTTTATGGTCTGAACGAATAAAACAAATAAATTAGAGGTGTGTACTGCTCTATACCATCAATATCGATAGGATTAAGATTGAGGATAAAGAAAATAGAAAAAAGGAAATTTCCAAACCACTAAAAAATAAGAATATATCGAAATATCTTTGAGCAAGTAACTTATTTATATTTTGGGGATTTGTTTTTCATGAAATCCATCTATTGTAAACTGGTCGTACTTCAGCCAGTTAGCTTATTGTACATCTTCTACGATACTTCTCATGATACTTATTTCAGGATTCTGGAACTATATGCAGATCTAAAGGATGGGTACCATATGTTTTTTAGTCACTCGATAGTCTCCGAAAGCATTTATCGCCTGCGATATAATGACTCACAGACATGCAAGATATGGTTGACTGTTTCAGGTCCTCTGCTACAGAGTCTACAACTTAAGTCTCTGTGAAACAGTCCCCTTATATGCGGGTATCTCCTGACTGGCGTATATGCAGTAAGGATGTCTGTTATGACTTTGAGCTGATTACTGCTTATTTTTCGAAGTATTTTAGCACCACTGATGTTCTTCTGGCAAGTACCTCTCAAGCTGTTTCATTGCCGTATATTCCTTGGTCACCTGAAACCCATACCAGTGTGATACTGTTATATTCCGCCGGTCTGTCTATTATTCTCAGCGTTCTCACACTAACCTAGAGTCCACCTTAAGGCTTATGAGTGCTCCATGTCTGTTGGGATACTTGTGCTAATTGATGGCTAATTGATCAGCAGAAGATCTGTTCGAAAGCCCTCATGTTAATTTCTCTTTCATACTTTTTCTCCGATGTTATGGTATTGAGTCCAGTTTGCTGTCATGTGTCTAGTGGTATCAGTTTTGTTTGAGATTCAAGAAATGCACACTAAAAATGTCTGTCATGGTCTATTTATTATTCTGAGTGTATTTATCGGACTCCTTTTGGAACGGGGTTATACTTATTTGAGAGTCTTTTGAGAGATGGTTGTGGAGCCTTGACATTTTTGCGTCTCTTCCTCGCAATGCCTTCTATATGATTCTCTTTTAATGTTTCTTAGTTCCTTATTATAATTAGACAGAACTTTGTAATAATCGCCCTACTCAGTTGATCTTTTAGCGAATCTTTTGAATTTTGAGATTGTGATTGCACCTGGGTATGTTCCTGTTGGAATTCTTAACTATCTTCGGACAGTTACCTTCGAGCGCTGACATGAAACCTTTTGAAATGTTTAGGCAGCCGTATCTAGGCCCAATGTAAACCTTATCGTCCCTTTAAATCTGCTTAAACAATATTCTAGGTCTGCTTGATATGCTTCACAGTTTGTTTTACGAGGAATACGATAAGTTTTCTTGATAGGTTCACTGCCTATTATTTTAAAACGTAAGTGTCGATAGTCTAAACAAATATATCATGTGACATGCTATTTTTTAACAGTTCTAGCCACGTGAGTTGTGGCCACTGTTATATCAATTACTTTCTAACAGCTTTTGTTGTCAAATTACGAAAGTTGGTTTACTTTCTACGCTTACTATGTCTAAATCATGTTCCATGGCAAACTGTAGTAATGACTCACCTCTTTCATTGGTTAGATGATGTGCATTTTCGCTTCACAGCCAGTGATTAATGGTGGTCAATTTTTTCTGCAATCTCTCACTAACTGTTCCAACTTCCTTTATGGTTTTTCTTCTTCTTCTTTCCCTTTATAAGCAATTCCGGTTATTCATTGGCGCATTAAAACCTGTATGGAAGGTTGTCACTCCATCTTTTGCGCGGTCGTCCGATACTTCTTCTGCCGATTGGTGACTTATCTTTTGCTGTTTTGACGACACGGGTCACTTTTGCTTATGTGGTAATTCCATTCTTTTTTTCTATTTAGTGTCCATTCGTTTATACACCGTATTTTCTGCCATTCTTCTCAGTACTGTCATCTCTGTCGTTTCCAGTAGCCTTTGTGTTGTGGCTGTGTCGAGTCTTGATTAATTAAATTCTTGACTTCATCCTCTGATTCATTAGTTCTTGTAAAATTATAGTTGTAAGTTTTAGGGTAGTATTTAACAAGTTTTATGGGAAGCCTACGTTCAGCAGTGGACAAATATAGGCTAGTTTATTCACAAGTTTATACCTTTTTAGTTTTCTGGCTGTTTTTTATTTCCTTTTTTTTTAAACAGTAGAATTAGTTCGCTCGTTCCCCATTCTTCCGGTTTCTATTGTGTATTATAATTTTAATAATCAATGTTGTTGATTATTCTGTCATTGCTGCTCCACAATATTTCAGTAATTCGTTTGGTTTCCGTCTTTACCTGCTGCTTCTCTGTTCTTCAGCTTTTCAAGTATTTTACGAACTCCCTGTATATTTTAATATTGTTCTGAAGCTATTTTCTTGTGGCATGTTAAAGTAACTACTCTTTAAATGGGAATAAGCCACAATTAAAGGTTTAAGTACTTTTATTGACATTTAAAAGGTCAATATCAGGATGATCGGACAATAAATAGATGTTTTATAAATACGTAAAATGACTTGCTTCTAATTTCTTAATTTATATGAGGAGATATTTAGACAGTACGTTGCAAATTACTTTATATATTTTTTATATTCATAATTAAATAAATATAATTTTGATATTTATATTTCAGATCAAGTAGATATTTATATAGTAAATAAATTGCTAACGTGAACAGTATACTGTGTAGGCTTATACCCGATTAGAATTTGTGACCCTTTAGTGCGCTATCAAATATTAATAAATAATTTGTAGTAGATGGGTGCAACACTGATTCCAAACACATAATTTAAATAATCTTCCTTGGGTATATTGCTTAAACATCTAATTGTAATGTTAACAACATATCAAAGCTAAATCAGTGAATTAAGTTGATGGAGCAATTCGGATTTCGCAAATTAGCGTCAAAGTTGTAATTTGCAGAAGGTCAAGAGCCGTTTCATAACGAAATTACTTCCTTAATTAGGTATAAAGTAGCTAGCGAATTCCGAAACAGGGAATTTGTCCTGAATAAAAAAGTGCATTTGAATGTTTATGGCTGAAATGAACTTGGAATGTTGGAAACGGTGTTAACGCTTGTGGTGGGTTAATTCAGTGAGGTGAATTATATACCTCAGATAAAAATAATATTAAATTTAATTATAAGAAAAATTTACAAATTGATCTAGTACATTGTTTAAGAAAATTGATAATACGCAATCTCAGTGCATTGCAATGTAATGTCGGCTACTTCTCTGATTCTTCTACTTCTTCTGATATATATATGTATACATTTATATATATATATATATATATATATATATATATATATATATATATATATATATATTTCAGTCAATAAAAAATTACATTTTATTTGCAGGTGTGAGCTTAATCAGTTCAAAGAATAGTTAATGTTATGTTAATAAAATATGTTATGTATTATGCAACACAAATTGGATTTTCAGAAATGACCGTGTTAATATTTTAACTTCACTTTTTTAGCCTTTTTAAAGAATTTGTTAGACTCACTGACGTAAAGCTAAGAGTTTTAACACTTCTTCGACGTTCCCTTTTTTTATCTTCTGTTTATTCTAGAATTCTTATATAAGTAGGAAGATGTTTTTAGATCTCAGTCATTATCTCATATTTTTTTAGATATATTTCTCTTATATATATTTTTATTATTTATTATTCCACTGAAAGGTTATTCAGTACACAAAATTTGCACTCAGAGTTGTTTTAATAAATTGTTGACTCTATTATATGCGGCGATGATAAATGAAAGAGTATTAAGAGGTATTAGATATCTTAAGGATGATACGAGCAGAAAACATAAGCTCTTTTATAGGTAATATTATTGCTTTTGTCACCAGGATTCTAAACTGTTAAACCTACTTATATTGTGTATTTACTTACCAGGCAATCTAACTTAGACACATGACTCTTTGAACCAGGTTGGCTGATGTCTCAAACCTTGATACAGCCTCTGCATTCGATATATACACGTTTGGTGGGATTGGAAATCGTCACTGGACAAACGACTTCTCCATGACTCAGAGTATTTATCAGACGATCGTGTTTTGGAATTCCAGGGGCCACTTAGCGCATCTGGTGGAAAGGGCACCAGTTCTATTGGTCCATCAGCACTTACGTGAAAGGAATATGGCCTTAGAAATTATAGTAACAAGTAATTTACAACTTTTGCCAGGTATAAACAATTCGTTTATACTATATTTGCAGTAAAATAAATATAGTTATCATTCAAGGTCAAGGTATATATCAAACGAAAGCCCGCAATTAGAATATCAATTTGAGCATATCCTAAAACTTTGCTAATATCCGCAACTCGGGAAGAGGCAAGTGTATAATCCATTGTATACCTTAATACAATAATTAGGGTATAAGCCACGTTAATCGAGAAAGTGATTGCAATTAGAAAAATAAACGATCAAACATATTCCAGAAATAGTACAAAATGTAAAAGATAAACACTTAAAGGCAAATAAATTAATCAAAAAAAAATCGTGGATGACAGATGTGATCCTAAAACTAAAGGACAAAAATAGAAAAGCCAAAACTGACCCAGACATATTTAAAACGATAGATGGAAAGATGCCAAGAAATTGAAACCCTACCGTCAATGTACGATAGTCAAAATGTATATAGGAAAGTTGAAGAACTCACAGGTGAACTAAGTCGGAGACAGAAATCTATCTGAAACTGACAGAGGCATCATCTTGGACAAACAAAGTAAAATAAGAATGTGGAAAGAATACCGAGAGAAACTGTTTGAAGCCTAGAGAGATAACACCTTTGAACTAGAAGAAGAGGTAAATGATGGACCAAAAATATTACAGCAGGAAGTTTATTCTGCAATAACACAGCTAAAGGATGGCAAAGCAGCAGACCCCGATAATATACAAGCAGAACTACTCATACTAATGGACAACGAATCAATAGCAATAATCACAAAAATACTTAACAACATATACAACTCTGGAGAAATATCAACAGAATGGCTGAAGTCTAGAGCTTATTGCACTTCCAAAAAAAAATCATAAGACAAAAAATGCGAAGAAGAATCAAAATTGTTCCTAAATATAATCTATAAGAGCTGCGTGAATGTCAAATATTACAAGCTGTGTGAATGTCAAATTTCGCCCAACCAGTTTGGGTTTATAAATGCTGTTGGTACGATACAGGATTTGTTCTCAATACAAGTCTGATTTCAGATATGTTCTTGCAACGTATACGCTTGTGTGGTTGATTGCGAGAAAGCAAACTCATGATAATCAGCCAAATCAACCAAACCGAAATAGAAAGAGTGAAGAACTACAACTAACTAGGCACCATAATAAATGAAGAATGTACCAACAACCAGGAGATAAAAAAGAGCATCGGAAAAGCTAGATCTACTTCAACCGGATGGGAGCCTTCTTCAAGAGCTACAACCTCTCGCTTAGTATAAAGGTAAGAATGTTTCAATGCTATATATTCTCTGTCCTTTTTTTATTGTGTTGAATTTTGAACCATGAAGAAAGATATGTGCAGATGATTGGAAGCATTTGAGATGTGGCTATATCGGAGAATACTTAAGATTCCGTGGACTGCCGAGTCACGAATGAGGAGGTCCTCAGAAGAATGAAGAAGGACCGAGAAGTACTTATCATCATCAAATCTCGAAAGTTACAATATTTCGGACACATTATGCAAATTGAATCCAGATATGCCCTCCTACAAGCCATCCTGCAAGGAAAAACATCTCGGTTAAAGAAACTCAGAACCTGGTTTAACAAAACATCTGTGCAGCTTTTCCGTACTGCTGCAGATAAGATAAAGATTGCCATGATTATGGCCATCATTCGTAACGGATAGGCACATCAAGAAGAAGAAGAGAAATAGAAGGTATAGAATTGTGTTATAGAGGTAGTAACTTTTATGAAAACAGCCACATCCAGTGTCAGAGTAGATGGTTTTTGATAACTGATGCCAAGTGTCACACCCCAGATAATCGCGTTGGTTTAATCTAAGTGAGGCTATCCAAAGAAGGTGAAATCACCGAACGATCGTCGGTATAAATGATTCAGTTTTGCTTCATTTCTATCAACAGATTCCTCAGTGAAGGTAGAAGAGTAGACTCAAGTAGGGACATTGTGTTGCGCTTGACTGGAGAAATCGACACTAAAGGCAGAAGAACCAATAGGGTCAACGGGTCAATACGGGCATCAGGATGAAGAAACTATTGCATTAAAGATCCTTTACGGATATCTTAACAAAATCACTTATTACATGGTTCGAAAAATAATTGAAGGGAAAATAGAAGGCCGAAGTGGAATAGGCAGAAAAACAATGTCATGGTTTTGCAATATCAGAGCTTGGACGAGCATGGACGTTCAACAATTACTAAGAGCGCAGAATAGAGAAGATTTTGATGTAGTGATCACAAATCTGTAGTGATGGAGTGCACGAGAAGAAGAAAAGAAATAGAAAATGGTAGTAGCTCAATTAAAAATAAGTTTTCTGCTTCGTCTTAAAAAAATCAAAGAGTACCCAATCTAAAAATATATCAATTTGACGAAAACTTGTTATAAATTTAAAACAGAAATGGGTTACAGCGATATCAGAGAAATTCTCCGAAAAGAGATCCGTTTGAAAAAAAAAACGAAAAATAATAAGCAATTTCCTAAGGAAAACCGGACGATTTTTCTCAAATAAGACGTACTTACATTCGGTTGCGTAAAGGAATACAATTGGCGTGATAACAGTTATAGCGGTCTGAGGAAACCAGTTTCCAAAGGACAAAGGTTAATTATTGTTCACGGCGGTATGAACTTCGAGAATTACCAGAAGCTGACGGATAAACTTCTAATGAATTTACCTCCAATGCATCATACTACAATAAACAAGAGGACAAACACCCAACTTTGACATCTAAAAAAGGAGATATGCAACTGTGGACTAGGAAAAGAAATATAGCATACAATGATAAAGTGCTTAGTCCAGAGTAGTACGAATTGATTAAAGTACATAAGCCTCGATATGTTAAGTATTCAATCGACCGTATTATTAGATGTTTTGAACATGAGGTATTATGTATATCTGATGCGCTTTTTGATATATTTACTTTTTAAAAATTAAAAAAAAATAGAATAAAGTCGTTTTAATTGAGGATACCTTTGTGTTAAAATAACCTTTACTTGATACAGTTTTTGATCAAATTATAATTAACTTGGCCAACGACGGAGCAAATAATGATTCTGATGAAGTTATTTATAGCTCGGATGGATTATGTAACGACCAAGAATGACAATGTTTCGGTTTGAAGTAAGGTTTTATCTTTCGATAAAACTAAATTTTTTACGCGGCAATACCGCATTTGGAACAAGCATGAGTACAATTCTATTCAATCTGTCTTCAGACCAGCCACTTCTTTCTGTTGTACTGTACTAAAATTAGATAATTTGAACGATCAAACAGCATCATACAACTTAAAGCAAATAGCAAAAAATGAACTGGCAGAAGCTATAATGAAACTGAAAAATAGAAAATCCGCCTGGATAAAGGTGGCATAGTAAATAAGCTTACTTATTAAGCTTGACTCTGCAAAGTGGTTTTGCTTGGCCCGTCGTTCGCCAGACGCAATTGGCTGAAGTGTTAGCGTGACTTGAGTCTTCCAAATCTCTCGTGGGCCATCTTCAGTTTTATCTGCTTCTGGGTGAACGTCGTGTTTCACTTTTACCACAAAAATCGTCCTAATACAAACCTCCTCGTTGGTAGAACTGTGAATCCATATTCGTTGGATCAGGAATACTAGCACTTTTAAGATCACGTACTCTGATTTGGCGAATAGTGATTGCTGATTTTACAGGATGTACCTGATTGGAAGTGTGTGCCATATTCGAGCATTTGTTACTTACTTCGGAACTCTTGAGTCGTACACCAGTGCAGTTACTATCCTTTCAGGTTTTCGAACTCTTACAAAGCTGTATACCTTTCCAGTTTCCTGGGAGCTTAGGTTTTAGAATTAGCGTAGATCCCAAATTTCTAAGTGGTGAGTAAGGTATTGTTTCCTACTCATCCAGCTAATTCCACAACCATCGAACGAGATGGTCATCTGCGTCTGTGGTACTAATTTCGCCACTCAGGCCGGTATGGCCACTCATATACGGTGGCTACGCTGCCGAGGACCCAGAC
Organism: Diabrotica undecimpunctata; assembly: GCF_040954645.1. NCBI lineage: Eukaryota > Metazoa > Arthropoda > Insecta > Coleoptera > Chrysomelidae > Diabrotica > Diabrotica undecimpunctata. The sequence continues at coordinate 70,539,413 of NC_092803.1, read as the reverse complement.
AAGATGATGACAACGTTCTCATCTTGTCAAGATGATGACATAAGCTTACAACAGTTAAAAAATTGCTTCCTGGGATTTCAAGATTATCAATAATGTTCGAAGATCATGATTCCATATATTTCGTTTTTCCTCACATGGTTCACACTATCCTTGACATACCTCTTGTCTTACGATACAAAGATTCGGTTTTTGAATGGAATAAGTAAGAAACCTGTAAAAAGATACATGACACTACAGTTCATGGGATTTAAGGTCTCTAATGAACCGATTATGATTACCTTCTTTCAGGAAATCAAAGACACTAGAAATACATTAGTTGTGTGTGTGTGTGTGTGTGGGAGAGAGATGGCATTAGACAAAAAATCTTTTTGCCACAGAAAACAAATACATTAGTTATACTGAAACTTGAAACAATAGTAATATTAATGATAATTTCTTTCGTGCCACTTAAAAGAAATGTGGCAATGAAACAGTGAAGGGCGCAAGTCTGTTTGAATAACAGATAACACTAAACAACACTTAGTGTTACTAGTAACAAACGTGACAAAAATAACTCATTTCAAAAAATAAAATATTTTGTTGAAAAAAAAACTTGCATTATTATCGAATAACCTTTATAGTTACATGTAGCATTACATCTGTTATGGAATACTATGCGTTTATTTCTTCTCCGGACTAACTCTTTGTTTTGGAATTAAACAGAATATATTGACATGTATAAATTTATTATATTAGAGGATGAAAATTACACTCTGCTTGTTATTTCTTAAAACTATGAATATATAAGTTCTGTTATCTACAATTATTTAACGATGTTTCTGGATGGATTTGAGTACAAGAGATTGGACTCAAATATTAATATTAAAATAGCAAATACGGATAGCTTATCGAACAAAGAAATAAGAGAAATAAATTATTATTATTCCATAGATACGAAGTATTAGGTGAATAAACTAGCGAAACTTATTTATTCTAAATAGGAAAATATTTATGAAGAGTATTGATTCTGATTTCTAACAGCAAATAATTATTAGTGATTATACATGAGAACTTTTCATAATTGTAAATAACATATACCAGGTGACTAAAAACTATATAGAAATACATAGATACTTTAATTATCTTACATGTGAGTAGGTAGGTACATTACACCTCCTTTTGTAAGAATGAAAATAATTGTAAAATGAATTTTCATTTAAATGGTATAAAACATTTGTATACATTATTATTTTATTTTAACACATTTAAATAGTTTCTTTTAGTCTCGATAGTCTTTCACTTCGTCTTATCGGTGTAGTCTCTGTGAAACTAGTCTCTTCACACTTTTTGGATTCACTATAATCATTGTCTTTATTATGTTTACAATCTATACTTAAATCTGTCTCATGTACATGTTTTCGTTTACTTTGACATATATTTAGTGTTAAACAATTTGTAATTTGTTGACAACTATGTGACGGATTTCTACGAAATCGTCGGTAAAAATATTTAATTATCCTGTATAAAATATAAAGTAACATACATTTTATCAAAAATAAGATTGCATAAGTGAAATAAGAACTATTTTTTATTGTGTCTGAAAAATTAATATTTGTTTCTGAGGTCATTTTCTCTAAATTATCTAGTTTATGGCTTGCTAAATTTAATGCATCTCGATCGAGATTATTTAATTGTAAGGGAACAAGGTGTAATTTGGATTCATTATTTATCTTAATATCATCACAACAGACTTCTGGAAGGGATAAATCTGGAATGATAGACTGAAAATTACTTTCTTTTGGATTTGAGACAGATATCAAAATAGTTGATCCGGTGTAAGTTTTGCAATTATTCGAAGTAGAAAAAATACCTGTGTTTGAAAGAACAATAGATATTGGCGTACTAGTCTGACAGCTTAAAGTTAAATCTGTTGGTTTGGGTAAAACATATATCCAAGAATTTGGTTTGTTTAATTTATGCCAAATTTCATATTCTGTTTGAATTATACGAGTATCGCAACTAGATGGTATGTTTGTTATTGAAGTTAACAATTCAGTTTCACAAATTGGATTAGTGTGTGTAAATCGGAAAGTATCAGGATTTTTGCAAATAAGTTTTTCTTCATCTAATGAATAACAGTCTTCTAATGTATCAATAGTAACATAAATGTTTCTATTTTCTGAAAGAACAAGATATTTGACAGATGGAAGAATAAAGGTAAGTCTCTTTAATGTTGGATGAATTATAGGAAGAGATATTAGTTTAAAAAGAGAATAAGGAGTATTACTAACCAAAGGTATACTAACCGTAATTAAAATCTTGTTATCAAAATATATATATTTAAGTAAAATGATATCGAAATATTTATGAGCATAATCGATAGTCAATGGAAATGGATAAGTCGATGTACTAGGTAAATGCGTTACCGTTTTAGATAATTCTTGAATTAGTTGCTCAGGTGTTATAACAGAAGGATGAAGGTTATTATTTCTTGCAAATAGAATAACGTTTATTAAAGTAGAATATTCTTGTTGTAATTCTGTTATAAAGAAAGTTAGTAAGGTAAAATGTTCTTCAATTTTTTGTTTTAAATCTAAATTAAAATATTTATTATTCATTTTATCTGTGTAATTGGTAATTGATTCAAAATTTTTATCAAAAATCACTTTGTTTCGGTCTAGATTTGTAATAGAGTTATTAAAATTTGCAATCGTGGCTTTTACTACATGAATTTGTTGTTTTAGTAAATCAAGAAGATGATTTTCGTTACTTTCAGCTTTGTTAATAGCATTATTGAAATTTTCAGCATCATCACTGTCTAAGGTACCGAATAAGGTCCTGAAAACAGATCCAATTGCATTAAATAGAGCGCGTTTTGGTCTAAAATGTTCATGCAGAATTATGTTTTTTAAAGTTTGTTCATCTTGAAAGAGTCTAGGTATGATTTGTCCTAAGAGTTTTAGTGAAGTATCGCATAATCGTAATTCAATAAGAACTGGTTTGTTTTGACACAGTCTTAATGTTTTTTGATAGGTGAGATCTACAAAATTTAATTTGTCTGTAAAAGGTTGTAAAGGAATATGACTTAATATGTTCCAATGAGTTTCAATAAATTGAACATTTTTTATGTGTTCGTAATAGATTCCAGGTGATTTGTTGATAGGAGTATTGGTATATTTCTTGTGAATTTGTTCACTATTTGTCAGCCATATTATTGCATACCTGAAACAAAAGCATGTTTCAATCTATTCATGTGAACTTTTATTGGTTTTTTATTTACTAAAATTGTGCAATTGACAGGAGAATTTATCTCTAGAATTTTATAAGGTCCATTATAATTTTGTGTAAGTTTTTTGGTTTGACCCTTCTTTGTTTGCTCATTTTGGAGATATACTAATTGTCCTTCTAAGAAAACGGTGTCATTAATCTTTTGGTCATAATATTTTTTACTGACTACTTTAGATTCTAATAGATTCGTTTTTGCTAACTCATGAGATTTTCTAAGCTTAAGTGTTAAATTATCTAAATAATCTTCATATGTATATTTGAGTTCTACTGGTCGTATTATACTGCTAGGTAGATTAGGTGTATATCCAAATATTAGTTCATATGGTGTGAATTTGGTTGAAGTATGATTAGTTGTATTATATGAAAACATAGCAAAATCTAGCCATTCGTCCCAATCGGATTGATCAGCTTTAATATAATGTTTAAGGTAGTCTGCTAAAGTAGCGTGACTCCTTTCTAATGCAGCATTTGATTCTGGATGATAAGCAGTACAATTTATATGTCTGATTTTAAAAAGCTTGGCGATTTGAGAAAATAATTTGGAAGTAAAATCTCGGCCTTGATCAGTAACTATTATATCGGGTTTTCCAAACTTGCAAATAAATCCACGAACCAGATTTTCAGCGATAGTCTTGGTTTCATGATTCGGAATTGCATAAGCTTGAGAAAATTTTGTTAAGTCATCTTGTAATGTTAATATGAACTTATTACCTGACTCGGTTAAAGGTAAAGGACCTACTATATCTAAAAATATTTTTTCTAATGGATTTGAGCTTGTTGTTGTTATCTCCATGGGCTTTACGAATTTTTTTCTAACGAGTTTATTTTTCTGACAAGATTCACAGGTTTTTATAAAGTTTTTAATATCATTTTTCATATTATTCCATTTGAAATGTTTTTTTATACGATTGTATGTCCGATGAAAACCAGAGTGTCCAGCCGTAGGACTAGTGTGATTCTCTTGTAATATTGTAGTTATTTCCTCAGGTTCAGGATTTGTTAGTATATCATGATAAATGATAATAGATATATCAGTTTTTCTAAAAATAAATCTAATCATAGATCTAATTTTTCCCCAACTTAATTTATCGTAGCTAAAAGTTATTCTGGGTAGGCAAATTTTTAATATTTTATCGTTTAATAACCAGTCTCTTAATTTTATTAGGGAATTAAATATATCTTCATAAGAGGTATTGTCCCAATAATTATTTTTTATAAATATGTAATAAAAGTTTTTATTTTGATCAGAAATATATATAATGTCATTTAGTCTTGGATTTTTGGCTTTCAATTTTTCTATATGACTGAATTGTTTATTTATTTGTTTCTGAACGATCTCATTAAAATTTAAATCTACGGAAACAAACAATGCTAAATTTTGTGAAAATGATGTAATCTTTTCATTTGTTTCTTTTATATTATCATTTGTTATTAATATAGTTTCGGATTTAGATAAGAACTGTGAATAAGTGTCATTATTTTCTTTACTCATTTTGTTTATTTGTAAGGTGATTGTTGCCGGGTTTTTGTTTTCTTCGCAAATATTTGTTTCAGATATGGTTAAAGGAGGACGACTTAAACAATCAGCATTTTGATTTAATTTACCTGGTTTATAAATAATTTCATAGCTATATTCTTCTAATGCTAATCTCCACCTAACGAGTCTTGATCCGGGATCTTTTACATTAAATAGCCATGTGAGTGGTTTATGATCCGTATAAATGAAAAATTTATTTCCGTACAAATATGGTCTAAAGTGTTTAACACTCCATACAATTGCAAGTAATTCTTTTTCTGTTGTGCTATAGTTTGATTCCGCTTTGTTCAAGGTACGACTAGCATAAGCAATAGGTAAATCATCTGGTACTTTACCTTGAGAAAGTATGGACCCTATTGCATAATTACTAGCATCCGTTGTTAAGACAAAGGGTTTGGTAAAATCTGGATACTGAAGTATTGGTTCTGAACAAAGTATTGATTTCAGGTTCTCAAATGACTGTTGTTGAATGCTTGTCCAATTAAATTCAACATTTTTCCTCAGCAGTTTTGTTAAAGGTTGTGTTAAAGCACTGAAATTTTTTATAAAGCGTCTATAATAACCAGTGAGACCCAAAAAGCTCTTAATATCTTTTTGTGTTCTGGGTATAGGAAAATCTGTAACAGCACATACCTTTTTTTCGTCCGGTTTGACACCAAATTCAGTTATTAAATGTCCTAAATACATTACTTCGCGACGAAAAAATTCGCACTTATCTGGTTGTATTTTTAAGTTGAATGTAGACAATTTTTCGAATACTTCTTTTAATCTTTTATTATGATTTTCTAATGTATCGGCATGAATGACTATATCGTCGAGATAGACAAAACATCTGTAATTTTGTATTCCTGAGAGGACAGTATTCATTAGCCTTTGAAAAATACTGGGAGCATTTTTTAATCCAAATGGCATTCGTGAATATTGATAATGTCCAGACGGAGTTGAGAAAGCAGTCTTTGGAGAATCCTCAGGATCCATTTTGATCTGGTGAAATCCTGATGTTAAATCTATTGTTGAAAAATATTTTGAATGACCCAATTGGTCTAATATATCGACTATATTCGGAAGTGGAAATGAATCTCCTATAGTAATATCATTTAGTCGTCGATAGTCTATAACAATTCGCCATTTCTTCTTTGCTGAAGCATCGGCCTTTTTTGGCACAACCCAAAGGGGCGAATTCCATGGCGAAGTTGATTCTTCGATAATACCTTGATCTAGCATACCTTTTATTTGAGTTTCGACTTCATGTTTGTGTACTTCAGGATACCTGTATGATTTAGTGCTAATAGGTACATTAGAATTTAAAGGAATTTTGCAAGTTATGGCATTTGTACTGGTAAGTTGATCTCCTTCCAGATAAAAGATATGATTGTACTCCTTGCAAATAGAAATTAAAGATGATTTTTCTTCACTATTTAAATGATCTGTTCTCAAGGCATTTTTTAATTTAGCAATTCTGTTAGAATTCGTATTATCTTTATAAGAAGACATTTTTCGTATATTTGCATTGTTTTGTAAATTTGGAATTTTTTCTATTGCTACTTGAATATCGTTTAATTCAACATCCGTTTCAGTAGTGTTTACGATTGAGGTTAAAAAGAAATCATTTTTTACTTTAACAACACTAGGACATAAAAATACACCTTTAAAGATTTCGCGTTCGGGACATAATCCTTCGCTTAATTCATTATTTATTACTTTAATTTGAACAATTGTTTCAGTTCTTGCGGATAGAATAGTTTTATTACTTCTTGAGTTAGAATTAGAGTTTTGATTTAGTATAAGATCGTCTGAACAGGATTTTTCTTCTGAACAGGATTTTGATTTATGATTTCGTGAAGAGTTACAAGTTTTATTTGTGCATATCTCAGTGGATTTTACACATTTTGGACTTGAATTTTCTTTGGATTTAGAGTTAGATTTAGATTGAATTGGATTGGATAGTAGTTCTTCACTACTTAAGGTTATTTGGATATCATTGGTTTCTAAATAAGAATGATCCTCTATGGATTTAGCATCATAAGGAAATATTTCATCGATATTAGAACTTGTCTCGATATTTTGATCTCTCAGAAATTCGTCATTGTCATTGTTTAATGGAGATTTTATATATTCGATTGAAATAGAACAATTTTTAAAGTTTAATTTATTTTCTTTATAATCAATTTGGCATTTATTTATTTCAAAAAAATCGCTACCTAATATACCGTCGAAATGAAGAGGAAAATCGTCTTCTACGACATAGAAAACATGAGTTTGGACAAAATCTTTTATCTTGAAATTTACGTTACAACTACATATAGTTTTATTTGGATTTAAGACATTTTTATCAATGCCTCGTAGAGTAATAGACTTAGAATAAATTTTTGGAATGTTTAGTATTTTTGAATATTTAATTAAAGAAATATCTGCGCCTGTATCGATTAGAAACTTGCAAGAGGATGGATTAGAATTATTTACTAAGGGTAAATCTACATAGGAAGTGACTGAGAAGTTGATGGTTGTGATACGGCCTGAACTGAACGAACTCCTCGAGAATCGACCGTTGGTTGTCGAGGATTCTGGAAGTTTAAAGAATTTGTTGGATTTTTGTTTTTATTGTTAAATTCGCGTTTTCTACATTCTTCTATAACGTGACCTGGTTTTTTGCAGTATCTGCAAAAACGTTGGGAAGTGTTGGTATTTTCTTTTCTTAAGTTTGGAGGAAAATCAGAATTGGAATTTGAATTTGAAGGTTTATAATTTTGATTTTGAGAATTTGACCTTTGAAGATTTGAATTAGGATATTTTGGGTTTTGAAAACTAGAATTTTGAAGATGTCTAACATTTCTATCTGAATTGTTTTTATATCGACAGTTATTTGAGGAATGGTTATTTCGTTTGCAAATATTACAGAATGGTCTGAAAATTTCTTGTCTTGATAACTGTTCTTGTTCTTCGGCAATTGCTATAGCAACAGCTCTTTCTAAGGAATCTGGATTTCGGGCTTTGATTAAAATAGAGAGGTCTTTGTTTAATCCTCTAATAAAGACATTTAGTGCTTGAGTTTTTAAGAGTTTAGTACATGCATTTCTTGCATCTGGAGATAAGTCTGGATCAAGTGTATTTATTAATTTTATATAGCAATTTTCAACTTTGTTTGCAAATGACATTACATTTTCACTGGGCATCTGACGTAAGGAATGTAATTCCAATTGCCACTGACCTTCAGTTCGGCGTTCAGAATAAGCATCTAATAAGAAGTCTTTTAAATCTTTCCATTCGTCAAATGTTCTGTTTCTAGTTATGGCCCTAGCTTTATCGGTTAATTTAGTTTCTATAATGGCTAATAAGATGGGTTTGGATTGCGGATTTACTAAATTGTATGCTTTATCACAATTGTCTATGAATTCGTATAATTTTGATTTTGTACCATCAAATCGAATGAGAAGTTTTTCAGCTATTTCAATTGATACTGACATTTTATTTGAATTAGAAGTAGAAGAATTTGAAAGAGAATTTGAGTCGGGAGAAGGTATTTGTTCGTCAAATAAGTTACTTATATCAGGATATAAAGTAGACATACGTTTACAAGATTTTTAAAATATGAGACAGAATTTAAGATAGAATGTACTTACAAGTAGAATATTGTTGTTGGTCGCATAGTCTATTATTCCACGGGTTCACCTCTACTTCCGATGGAACTACAATTGGGTTATGACTGGAACTGGATTTCGAACTGGATGTACTGGACCCCAATGTAATTAGTTGTAGTGGCGATTTTTCCACACTGACAGTTTTTTTGAATGATTCCTCGAAGGAAACAAGTCAATTCAAAAATTCCTCAGCTCTCCTTCTATCAGCAATCAGAGGAACTCTGCTACTAATATCCCACGTTCTGACACCAAATTTTGTTATGGAATACTATGCGTTTATTTCTTCTCCGGACTAACTCTTTGTTTTGGAATTAAACAGAATATATTGACATGTATAAATTTATTATATTAGAGGATGAAAATTACACTCTGCTTGTTATTTCTTAAAACTATGAATATATAAGTTCTGTTATCTACAATTATTTAACGATGTTTCTGGATGGATTTGAGTACAAGAGATTGGACTCAAATATTAATATTAAAATAGCAAATACGGATAGCTTATCGAACAAAGAAATAAGAGAAATAAATTATTATTATTCCATAGATACGAAGTATTAGGTGAATAAACTAGCGAAACTTATTTATTCTAAATAGGAAAATATTTATGAAGAGTATTGATTCTGATTTCTAACAGCAAATAATTATTAGTGATTATACATGAGAACTTTTCATAATTGTAAATAACATATACCAGGTGACTAAAAACTATATAGAAATACATAGATACTTTAATTATCTTACATGTGAGTAGGTAGGTACATTACACATCTTTATATCTGTACAACCATAACGAACAGAACATTGAACATTTATTATAAAATCTATTGCGTTTCAAATTAAGATAAAACATACTTTTATTATATTATTTTACACTTTCGTAAAATGTCCTTACTTTACAAAAATTCAAATTGTAAAGCAGGTATATTCCAAGAACGGACATAATTCTCGTACCCATATCCAGTTTTCTGTTATTCAGAAAATCGTTGTTCATTGTACCGCATGTGCAGCTGCAACAAGTTTACATTTAGGGTTTGATAATCCCCAAAGAATAAAAGAACGTTCTAGAAAAGAGGAAGTTATAAAATAATGGTAATTAAATTTTAGAAGGTCAAGGAACCACTCATCGTGTCATAATAATAGTTCATGTAAATGTTCCATTGTTAATACGAAACGTGACGGTTTTTAAAAGGCTTCACTAAAACCATTCATTATCTATTAAAATAGGTAAAAAAATGTTTATATTGTTTCTTTGAATAACAAACACAAGTGGAAAAATGTACTAATAGATAACAGTTAACTGAATTTCACATAAATGAATAAATGATTTTCACATTATTTCATATTTATTAATTTTATATGCGATGATTAAATTACAGAGGAATAAATTCAAACCAGCAAATGACATAATACTATAATCAGTAGGGTTCAGATAATTATACATTTATACAGTGTGTAAAAGCCAAATGGAATAAATTCATTATTTAGGTTACTGTACATATTTATAAAAAATCCCGAAACACGTCAAATTTAAATTATAACTTGACATTCTTTAACGTGAAAATGCAACCCCTACCTTCAACCCCCTTAGAATGACAGGTACAACCCCCAATTTTTAAAATAGGAAGTATAGGCTTGTGATATATTGTTTGAAAGGTCTTTTCATTCTCCATTCAAAAATGTTGTCGCTTTCAAGTTTATTATGATTAATTAAGATAAAATAAATTAAAATCATGTGGTTACCGAAATTCGCTAAAATATACTCAAAAGTTATTTCCCGTTTAGGTCTTGATAATGAGAAAGTGAACAAAAACCATAGCAATGTGGGTTTTAGATGGTAACCATTAAAAAACTTTATAGAATTTCCGTAGCAACGTTATTTTAACACGCATTAGTAAATTGTTTTATTTAAGTTGTCACGCCCGGTTCCACCAACGTGATCTAAGTAAAATCTTACGTAAGTTTTGCTTAGTCAAAAAAATTTCTTAGTTAAAATCTGCGTTCCACCAAACAAGTTCTTACTTAACTTAATCAAGAAAAAACTTAAATTATCAAAGATACCAACTTCGCAAAATTGTCAAAAATTCTTAACCTGTTGACTCGTTATTAACAAAAAAGAAGAAAAATTTGTGTAATTTGTCATTTTTGATGCTGTCTTTAATGTCATTTCAATAATTATATTTATTATAAATGGTAATCCTCCTTGTGTATTTTGCGAATTTATTCTGTTGTTAGTTAATAATAGTAAATATTAATTTAAAATTTAGGGATAGTTTTGAAAATAGTAATTTATAGTAATAGTATAGTGATAATAATAGTAGTTTTAAACATAGATTATAGTTTTGTTTTGTCAAGAGTTAGAGTGTTGAAGTTATATTAATATGGAAAAAGTTACCAAAAGAGTGAACTTTTCTACCCAAGAAAAAGAGGAATTGATTTCCTTGGTGTCCAAATACAGGGACATCATTGAAAATAAAAAGACCAATGGTGTGTCTACCAAAGACAAAGATCATGGTTGGGAACAATTAAATTTTGAATTTAATTCAAAAGGTCTTAATACTTTTCGAACTAAGGACCAATTAAAAAAGTATTGGGCTAATCTAAAACAATTGCAAAGGCAGGCAGCAGCAACTCAAAAAATAAATAGAATAAAAACTGAAGGAGGGCCATTCGAGTCTCAGAATGAACCAGATGAGACTGTATTGGAAATAATAAACTGCAAAACAGTCGTTGGGTTGGACAACCCGTATGTTGATGAATCTGTACTGGATAAAAGCCTTTTTGTAGTAACAGGTATGTAATCTTCAATATTTAATACAATTCAAATTATTTAATTTTTTTTGTTTTCAGAGACAGAAAATCAAATAGAGGATTGTGCTCATGTAGAGTTTCAGAGTAGTCAGTTTAGTGTGAGTGATAATTCAACCTTTATTAGACCAAAGACTGATAACATTTTAAACTGCAAGCAGTTAACTAATGTTTGCGAAGGTAAGCAACATTCTAAACACAAAAATCTGCAAATTTTGCAATGTTAGGCCACTTGACCCACTTCATTTTGCAACTGGACAATAGTACATACATAATTGAACAATTGGAAATTATAATACCCAATGAAATAAGGATTTTAGTTCCTAATATTAATGATTATACTAAAAATTAGCATATACATTTGCCTTGCCATCCAAAAAGAGCATAAAAATAGAGTAACCTCTGTTATGAAAATTAATAAAAATTATTAGTAGTGGTAAAGAACTATTGCTAGTGGCCATACTCTATAGTTATTATTAGTATGGTGTCCAACTATTGATAGTTGCTGATAGTTAAAAAAAATAATTTATTTTTATTTATTTATTTAACTAAATATAACTTACATGTATGTACAATACATAATTCAATGTACTTGTTCTTCTAATAAATAATAAATTGTATATGCTCACATGTTCATTAGAAATAATTTTAACACTTTATAAACCCACATACTCCATGCCATGCTACCACCTGATATTGTAGTATAGCTCTAACATTACAATTACATTCATGTTTCTTTAGAACTTTAACCTTAAAATTAAATATGTGTACCTTTTTCAGATTCACAAGATGGAGATAACAAACCGAAGGCGAAACAACAAAAAAACAAATGTAAGATTCCAAGTAATGATCCACCAAAAATAGTAGATTTAAAGGCCCAGTATCTTGGGTACCAAATAGAAGAAATGAAAGAGAGGCTGGAAATAAAGAAAGAAGAGAGAGCCTTTCAAGCAAAACTCCAGGCCCTACAAATAAAACAAAAAGAAGTAGAGTTGGAAATAATGCTTCAACAAAAAAGAAAACTTATGTTCGAGAATGAAGCTCTAGAGAATGAAATAAAAAAAAAATGTAAACAATAATCAGTTAATACTATTTCAATAAAAAGTCATTATTTATTATATTATTATTTCTGTTATATACTGACACATTGTAGTTGATGTCACCTTTTTTATTTATTTATTGGAATAAAATTAACATGTCCATATAACTAAGGTAAAGTATAAAGTATGAAGTCTATTATATAAATATAGTATAGCCTAGTATATAAATTTTATATACTAGGATTTTTGTGGAGTATAATTAGTTGTTATATATTTGTTTGCAATACATTTGAAGCCAATGACTGTTCTATGTTTAAAAATATGAAAGTATTGAAATTGCATAGAAGTTAATAAAGTATACATAAAAAAATAAAAGAAAAATATAAAATGAAAATATGTGTAGTATAGTGAAACTTTAGAATTGATAAAAAAGACATAATGATATTCATGGTAAATATTTTTGGTATTTCTTTATTCTAGCTAACATTAAGGCTAAGTAAAATAGTTTTAAATAAAAAGTCTTCTAATTTGATCATTATTTCGGTTTCCTGCTGGCACAATGTAATTGTCATCTATCACAATATATTCACCAATATCATCATTGGCTGGAGGTTGTGGTTCGCCTTGCCTGACTGCTACATTATGCAGACAAGCTGTGGCAACAATAATTGGTAATACACTTCTCAAACTTAATCGTCATCCATATGCCATAATAGGGAATCTTCGTTTCCAAACACCAAACAGTTGTTCCACCTTTACTCTCGTTCCTATGTGAACTTCATTATAACGCCTTTCAGCATTTGTTTGTGGATTTCTGAGAGGAGTTAACAAAAAGTTGGTGCATGTGTAGCCGCCATCTCCTAAAATTATTGTAATTTAATATTGATTATTAGTTATATGTAGGTAAGGAAAATGGGTGAGTGTTTAATTAATTACAGATAGACATCACTATATTAATGTCAGTGATCATATCACCAGTGGGATCCCATACAGATTGTAAGTATGGTCCTATATAAGACAGACAAATATAAAAAAGAAATAACAATGTTTTTGTGTAATATAAAATGCTCACCTAATAAAACTCCATTTGCAAAATCTCCTCTCATAAATCTTTGTTTCACTACTGAGGTGTTTAGAATGGTTTGGTCATGGGCAGATCCAGGCCATCGTGCTGTTATATTTTGGAACAGACCATCAGCTGAGCATACTGCTTGAACGTTAATACTAAAGTATCCTTTTCTGTTCCTGTAAATTTCTGAATCATTTCCCCCTATAACAAAATAGTAACATTATAGTTATATGCAGTAGTTAAGTGACTTTTTAAATACACACTCTTACCAGGTGATGTTATTTTTATGTGAGTGCCATCAATGCATCCAACCACTCTTGGGAACCCTCTCATTTCATACCATTTATTCTGTTGCTCTCGAACTTCTTCTATATTATTTGGTAATTCAATGTAGCGAGGTCTCATTGATGCTATTAAGGGGGTAACCCGTTGAACAATCCTACAAACAGATGACTTCGAAGGTCCAAAGATGTCACTTATACTTAATAAATGTCCTCCTGTGGCATATGCTCTTAGACAAATTAAAAATTGGTCCATCGGACTTAAACATTTATTTCTGAAACAAGCAAAACTTTCATTGTAAAGCCCTTTAAACTGATTCAATGTTAAATTTGCCTTACCTTGCACTAGTAAACTGCAACTGTTCTTCTATTTGAGATAATACTTCAAAAGCACTGTTTTTTGATAATCGAAATCTTTCAAAAAAATCTTTTTCAGTATATGTTTCAAAATAGCTTGTTCGTTTGACTTGCCTTGAGATTCTAACGACCATATTATCCACTTCATCTACTTCATCCACTACATTCAATTGATTTTCCATCTGATTGTACTCATCAAGCCCAAATAAATCTTCCGCATCCAAATCCATTTTTGCAAATATCACACACTATATTCTATATATACACGATAAACTATACCTTCGGTGGAATTAAAAAAAATATATATATAAATAATCCTATCAACACTAAAATATCTACGTACACTGTATATACACTATCAACTATTATATACTACGTTTTACTATAAATTACGGTATAATTACTATAAATTTATAAAAAATAGGAATATAAAAATTAAATTAGATCAAAAAAATGCGAAAGTTAACATAACATCTACAGAATAAATTTAAATTTAACCTCACTTATATGTCAATATATGACAGATGAATGTGCTCCAAGTTAAAATTTTTGCTTAATTCGTCATAGTAGCTGACTTGAGCTTAAGCAAGAATATTTATACTTACGTAAATATTTTTAGTTGGTGGAACGAAAGTTAACGGACTTAAGTAAAAACTATTTCTTAAGATAAAATTTTCACTTAAATCACGTTGGTGGAACTGGGCGTGTATTTTAATTTAAGTAAAAAGTTCGTTCAATTCAATTCTGAAAAATGGTTAGATTAACGAAAATGCATAAAATAACAGTTTTACAAATGATTGGTTACGGAGATAACACCCGAACACAACAGGAAGTAACTCGCCTATTTCATGAGAAATTTCCTAATTTACCGCCTATATCCCAAGGAACAATAAGTAAAATAGAGAAGCAGTTTCACGAGTTTGGTCATGTAAGGCAGATATAAAAAAGCAGCTGCCAATGCACTGAGTGATCAATTCAAATTAGATGTGTTGCTTGAGTTTCAGGAAAATCCACATATATCGAGTAGACAGGCATCCACTACATTCAATGCTAGCCATACATCGATAGTAAACATATTAGAAGAAAATAAATTGCATCCTTATAAGATGATACCTACTCAGGAGCTCATGGAAGACGATTTTGATAGGAGAACTTTTTTTTGTGAGCAAATGATGGACATGTTGGATAACAATATTATCCAATTAGAAGACGTTATGTTTTCTGATGAGTGTACTTTTTCACTTAACGGTCATGCTAATCGGCAAAATTGCCGCTACTGGGCCACGGAAAATCCTCACTGGATGAGAGAAGAACCCACTCAATACCCTCAAAAGGTTAATGTTTGGGCATGGATTGTAGGAAACAATATCATTGGTCCCTTTTTCATTGAGGGCAACTTGAATGGCAACAATTATTTGGCACTACTTCAAAATGATGTCATTCCAACGTTGGCAAATTTATATCCTGATCCAGGAAACCCTCAAGTTCCAGCGAATACGATATGGTTTCAGCAGAATGGAGCACCAACACATTACCAACTTAATGTCCGGCAGTACCTCGATACAATATTTCCCAATCGGTGGATAGGGAGGCGAGGATCGATTGAATGGCCAGCGCGATCACCTGATCTTACATTATTAGATTTCTTTTTATGGGGATATGTAAAGAGCCATGTGTACAAAACTAAACCTTCTGATTTAAATGACTTAAAAGAACGAATAACGCTTGCGATTAGGTCGATCACGCCTGTTATGTTAAATAATGTTAGAAGACAGTTTTATTTGAGATTAGGATGTTGCCAAGACATTCGCGGTGAACATTTTGAACATCTACTTCATTAACATTCATAGTTCTTTTTCGTGTTCTACATTTTATTACGTTTTGCATTACACTTTAGTTTTTGATTGTATTGTAGCGAATTTCGGTAACCACATGATTTTAATTTATTTTATCTTAATTAATCTTAATAAACTTGAAAGCGACAACATTTTTGAATGGAGAATGAAAAGACCTTTCAAACGATATATCACAAGCCTATACTTCCTATTTTAAAAATTGGGGGTTGTACCTGTCATTCTAAGGGGGTTGAAGGTAGGGGTTGCATTTTTACGTTAAAGAATGTCAAGTTATAATTTAAATTTGACGTGTTTCGGGATTTTTTATAAATATGTACAGTAACCTAAATAATGAATTTATTCCATTTGGCTTTTACACACTGTATACTTGCATATATGCATTTGCTCATTTTCTAAACTTTTATAGATAAAATACACATGGCCAAAAATTAAATAACAATAAAGCATACTTTTTGGTTTTTTTTATAATATTGTTACTCTTATTACAATGTTATAATTCTTGATAACAACTTTAGCTCAAAGACAACTATTAAACATTTAATTACATTTTCTGACGATCCAAACTTTACGAGACGTTTCAAGGTTTTTCGATGACTAACATCTCTAACATTCTAGATTTCTTCTAGACTTCTTCTTTTTCGTCAAGGGTCTTGTTCTTCTTCTTCTTCTTTGGCTATTCTTCCAGTTACCTTCTCTGATGTCTCTATGTATCATAGTATTTCCTATGTACGTTTTCTATCTTACAGTAGGTTTTCCTCTTCGTCTTCTTCCCGGCGGGTCTCAGTCCAATATTCTTTTCGGCCACCTGTCCTCTGACATTCTTTGTACATGCCCCTACCACTGCGGGGCTCTATTTTCTAACTTTTTGTAATTAAGCATTTTACTTCAATTCTGTTCTATATTTCCTCTGTTCTTATTCTATCATCACCAGTGATTTGTAGACTTCTTCTTATTAAGTCCATTTAGTTTTTATTTTCTTTCGTAATGTTGTTGTCATTGAACATATTTTAATCCCTATGCATAGGGTAATATTCTGCACTATGCTTTTAAAGGCTAAATACCCCTCACGAAAATTTCAGTTGAAAACACGCAAATACCCCAGGCGAATAGAAAATTAATGCACGTTCCCTACTATCCGATGATAGATCTAATGATCATGAGTGCGAACTAGAAAACATAAAATCGGACATAGTCGGTCTCAGCAAAGTCAGAAGACGTGACGAACACTAAATTAAACTAAAATCAGGATATAGTTTTTGCCACGTAGGTGAGGACAATAATTCCTTGGGAGGAACCGGCTTTATTATACACAAGCATCTCCAAACAAGTATAGTATCACTAAAGAAATTTTCCACAAGAGTGATTTGTCTTACTCTCAAATTGAATAAAAGGTATAATATGAAAATAATACAGGTTTATGCACCAACAACAGACCATGATGAAGAAGAAGTGGATCTATTCTATGATGATATCGAAGCTGCTCATCATGGACATTTTACTTTTATATGTGGTGATTTTAACGCCAAAATAGGAATGAAATTTAACCCTATAGAAACACCACTGGGAAACTGTGTCTTTAATGGTAGAAATCAACGTGGCAAAATACTGTTAAAGTGTATGCTACAACATGAACTATTCCAAATGAACAGTTTTTTTAAAAAGAAACCACAGAGAAGATGAACATGGTAAAGCCCTAATGGAAAAACTCAAAATGAAATAGATTTTATTATCACGGACAAAAAACACACCGTTAAAGAAATCACGGTTCTAAACAGATTTGTTACCAGTAGCGATCATAGAATGGTACGAGGTAAAATAAAAATAAGCTTAAAGAAGGAGAGGTATAAGATGATTAAAAAGAAAAACAAATCAAAATCATGGGTGAAACCACCAGATGTAGATAATTTTTAGCAATGGATTTCCGACATAATATAAACGACTTAAATAATAAATTAACAAATGCCTTACTGGAAAGTCAAAACAAATTATGTCCTAGAACTCAAAAAGAAGAGAAGATTAGCCAAAATATCAGGCAACTAATGCAGAAAAGAAGAGAAATTAGAAGCGAGACGGAAACTAAAGCCGACGAACTACAAAAATTAAATAAAGAAATATCCAAAGCTGTTAGACAAGACACTCGAAAATATGTACAACCAAGAACAAATCAAACATACCATTGAGAACAACAGAAGTATAAAAGTATTGATGAAAAACTAAGAACAGGGACAAGGCAGATAATAAACATTAAAGATAGAAATGGTCATGTTACAACCAACAGAGAGGAGACCCTTAATAGTTGAAGACTTCTACAAATTGCTGTACACAAGCCAACACAAAGCAAATATAGCAGAGAAGATCAAGTACCAGAAATATTGACAAGGAAAAAGGGCATTGTCTACCAAGGATCAGAACTACTACCGGAACTCACAATAGACGAAATAAAACTAGCCCTAAGAAAAGGTAAGAATAACAAATCTCCAGGCGAAGATTGTGACGTTACTGAAGCAATCAAAATCGGAGGCACTTACCTACTTAAGAAAATAAAAAACCTTTTTAACATGTGCCTTTTTAACAGTAATATATCCGACAAATGGCACAATGCTAATGTAATTCCATTGTACAAAAAAGGAGATCCCATGAATTAGAAAACTACAGACCTAGACTGTGATCTTAGTCACTTATACAAACTCCTTACAAGAATAATAAAGAATCGTCATGAGAAAAAAACTTGATTTCTACCAGCCAATAGAGCAAGCGGGATTTCCTACCGGATTTGGAACATATGACCACCTACAGAGCATTAAAACGGTAATAGAAAAGTTTATCGAATACAATCGACCACTCGTTCGGGCTTTTGTAGATTTCCATAAAGCCTTTAACACGGTGGCATTTGACAAAATCCTGGAAGCACTACAAGCATGCCGCATTGACTACCGATATACAAGGTTAATTTACAATACATACAAGAACGCAACTATGTCGGTGAAACTACATAAAAACACAGATCATATCCCAATCGGCAAAGGAGTGCGACAGAATGATACCTTATCCCCTAAACTGTTTACCGTAGTACTAGAATATGCTTGTAAAAAACTTAATTGGGAAAAGAAAGGCCTGAACATTGACGGTAGAAAATTAACAAATGTGAAATTCGCAGACGACATATTTTTGTTCTCGGACAACCTCAAAGAGATATGTACAATGCTACATGAACTTCAGTTATTGTGTGCCAATGTGGGTCTTAAAATAAACGTCTCCATAACAAAATTCATGACAAACCTAGTACCTAACGAAAATATTAATATTAGTTAGAAAACGAAGTAGAGATGGTGGAAAAATATATATACCTTGGACACGAAATAAAGATCACAAGAGACAACCAAACATGCGAACTGCGAAGAAGAATAAACATTATAGCATGGGTAGCCTATGGAAAACTCAAAAACATCTTTAAAAGCGATTTACCAATTTCTTTAGAAAGTAAAACATATGACCAATGTATGTTGCCTGTGATGACCTACGGTGCCGAAACTTTGACATTGACCGTTACGCTTCTAAAACGCTGCAAATAGCTCAGAGGAAAATTGAAAGGTCAATGCTAAGTATATGGCTTCGTGACCAAGTAAGCAATGAAGAATTAAGACGAAGAACAGGATTTACCGATGTAATTTTCCGAATTGCCACACTGAAATGGAACTGGGCCGGACATGTCGCCCGAATCAGGGATGAAAGGTGGACGAAGAGATTTCTTGAGTGGAGGCCGAGGTTAGACAGAAGAAGTAGAGAGACCCCCTACTCGTTGGACTGACGATCTCAAGAAAATGTCAAGAAATTGGATGAAAAGAGCATAATGGACAAAAATGAGGGAGGTTTTTTTCAAGCAGTGGACGCAAAGGTCTGGGTGATGATAATGATGCTCTGAAAGATCCTTTTTTTGTATTCTTTGGTTAGAGTGTTTGTCCATATCATTCCATGGAGTGTTCTCATTCCATTCGTGTCTTAATAGTGTCTTCTTCTAAACTTAAGTTCAAATCCTCTGCAACTTCGGATCCAATATATAAGTATTTCGTCTCACATCTTACACATATTTATCTTGAGTCCCAATAGCTCATATTCTTTCTTTAATTTTCTATCATTGATTCCATGTCCCCCTGTATTGTGTAAATATGATTTGTTCATCTGCGAAAAATAGTGAATTTAATATATTTTCTTCTGCTGGTATGCCCTTTGTTCCGCATTTTCTATACCATCTTTTCAATTAAGTATATATAAATACGTTAAAAGTGTAGGTGATAGATCACATCTCTGTTTGAGGCCTTTTGTTGCGGTGATTGTTTTGGTTATTTCATTGCGTAACTTTACTTGTACCTCTGTTTCTTTATACAGTATTTATGTTATATTCACCCATTTCTTTCTAACGTGCATTCTTCTCATTAATTTTCATAGTTGTTTCCTGAAACGCTATCGCATGCTTTCTCTAAGTCCATAAAGGTCATATGTGTTTCAATATTCTTTCTGAAAAAATCTGTCTCATACAGATGCTCACAGGACATGGTTGTTTCAGGGCATACTTTTCAGATTCGTAAAGCAGAAAATAACAAATGCTTGTAGGTACTGTAAAATATCGGACACTGTCTCACACACTCTATTAGTATGCGATAGACGGATAGCCGAGAGGAGCCCGCTTGAGTGAGAGTTAGCTTCCGAGGTTTCGAGTCCGAAACAAAAATGATACCACCACAAACATGGCAGCACAGGGAATCCGTCTGACTGTAGTTGCCAAATGGACTTCAAATGTAGAGTCCCCAGAAGTCCAAAATTATGTAATTTACAGAAGAAGGAGTTTAGAGAGATTTGGCTTTCTAACCTGAATAGTGTATAAATCTAAATCTGGTGTGATGTAAAGCATCTTGGAGTAATGTTAGACTTAAGAAAGAGAAAGAATCATCATCAAACATCACATTACGTGATATATACACCTCCAGAGTTTAATGGGAAATCTTCTCGTGACTAGGTAGTCACGAAAGATATTTTTTTATTGATATGCATTGGATAATCTTAGATTATCACCAATTATCACATCAATTCAACTTCGGATAAATGGTGGAATAATTAAAACATTCCCACAATAATATGCCAGTATGTATTAGCCAGATAACACTGTCAACCATAAAATATGAATTACTGAAATCTTCGACCAGACTATATTGGGGATTTTGAAAACACTTGTAATAGATGTTAAAGGTGGAGTCTTTAAGGTCGATGATAAAGAGCTCCCATGAAGCCGCTTCTTTGCTTACTAACTACTTGCGAAGTAGCTATATCTGGGCATAGTGAAAAAATGATCGGACTGATGGACACCGCAGAGAGGGAAGTCTAATGTTGATCAAAGACATAATTGAGAAAGACATTTAACAGTTAAAGATCTTGTACGGATTATATACAATGGCGGTCATAGCTCAGTGGTCTTTTTTCATAGAAGCCAATTGGCTTATTATATATCTTCCATATCTTTATGATACCCAGTCCAGGATTCTGGTATCTTGCACCAGCTTATATAGGTCTAGAGGATGGGTACCATATTTTTTGGAATCTATTGGTTGTCTCCAAAACGTATTTGCCATCTTCAATCTAATAACTCGCAGTCATGCAAGATAGGCTATAAACAATCCTATTGTATGCGTGTGTCCCTTGACTAACGCATGTCAAGTAAGGAAGCCTGTAGTGACTCTGAGCTGATTGCTATTTGTTTTCTGCAGTTGCGGAAATTCCCTACTAGCACATGTCCGTCCATCATATAT